>NC_138779.1:102986745-103643412 GCF_965119305.1 Pelophylax lessonae | reverse complement strand
ACGGCCATGGCGCACTTTGCAGATATTCAGCGGTGAAACAACATGCCAGTGAGGCGCTTGATTTGCGACAGCCCGACACGTTGGAATTCAACACTGCTAATGTTCGACCGCCTGCTCCAACAAGAAAAGAGGCTAGGACAGCCTCTGCGGAGCTGGGTATTTTTTTGCCACGTTACTGGACGCTCATGCGCAATGCCTGTAGGCTCATGTGTCCTTTTGAGGAGGTGACAAACCTAGTCAGTCGCACCGAAGGCACCATCAGCGACATCATCCCATATGTTTTTTTCCTGGAGCGTGCCCTGCGAAGAGTGCTGGATCAGGCCGTAGATGAGCGTGAAGAGGAAGAGGAAGAGTTGTGGTCACCATCACCACCACCAGAAACAGCCTTACCATCGCTTGCTGGACCTGCGGCAACACTGGAAGAGGAGTCTGAGGAAGAGGAGTCAGAGGAGGAATGTGGCTTTGAGGAGGAGGAACACCAACCACAGCAGGCATCCCAGGGTGCTCGTTGTCACCTATCTGGTACCCGTGGTGTTGTACGTGGCTGGGGGGAAGAACACACCTTCAATGACATCAGTGAGGACGAGGAATTGGACATGAGTAGCTCGGCATCCAACCTTGTGCAAATGGGGTCTTTCATGCTGTCATGCCTGTTGAGGGACCCTCGTATAAAAAGGCTGAAGGAGAACTACCTGTACTGGGTGGCCACGCTACTAGACCCCCAGTATAAGCAGAAAGTCTCTGATATGTTACCTAATTACCGGCAGGCGCAAAGGATGCAGCAGCTACAAAATAAGTTGAAAAGTATGCTTTACACAGCATATAAGGGTGATGTCACAGCACAACGGGAATCCAACAGGGGAAGAGGTGAAAGTAATCCTCCTCCTACCACCACAACCACGCCGGCAAGGACAGGACGCTTTACAGACGTCTTGTTGATGGAGGACATGCGGAACTTTTTTAGTCCTACGCATCGCCACAGCCCTTCGGGGGTCCACCCTCAGAGAACGACTCGACCGACAGGTAGCAGACTACCTTGCCTTAACTGCAGATATCGACACTCTGAGGATCGATGAACCCCTTGACTACTGGGTGTGCAGGCTTGACCTGTGGCCTGAACTATCCCAATTTGCCATTGAACTTCTGGCCTGCCCCGCTTCAAGTGTGCTGTCAGAAAGGACCTTCAGCGCAGCAGGAGGTATTGTCACTGAGAAGAGAAGTCGCCTAGGTCAAAAAAGTCTTGATTACCTCACGTTTATTAAGATGAATGAGGCATGGATCCCGAAGGGACTGACAGTGGGGGATGCATTTGACTAAAAAAGGCCTGGTGATGACTGAGATGCCTTGGGCTAAAAATGGTCCACACGCTGCTGTATTTAATCATTCTCTGCATGCCGGATGACTTACGTGACGTCTCCGCCACCAACTACGGTTCAAGCCGCAATGTTTTAGTGCACTTTCTGCCTTGAAAACCTCAATTTTTCAGGCCGCTGCTACAGCAGCGGCTGCAACAATACCTACTTTTTTATGCATGCGTACATGCCTAATTTTTCTGGCCTCTGGTGCTACACTGTGGCTGCAAAAAAACAAAAAAAAAGGCACATACATGTGTCAATTCCCCTTCGTGATCGTTACCTTGTCATGGTGAAGGGGCTTGCGTATCACAATGAAGCAATCACCTCTAGGAGTGTGTTGGCACACCCCAGATGATAAGGTCGTTGCTTCATTGTGAACAGACCAAAAGCGATCCGCGTGATAATTTTTCATAGAAAAAACATTCATTTTCTTTCATTCTTTCTGCGGAGCTGGGTATTTTTTGGCCGCGTTACTGAATGCTCATGAACAGTGGCTGTAGGCTCATGCGTCCTTTTGTGGAGGTGACAAACCTGGTGGTCAGTCGAACCCAAGGCAACATCATCGACCTCATCCCATATGCGTTTTTTCTGGAGCGTGCCCTGCGAAGAGTACTGGATCAGGCTGTAGATGAGCATGAAGAGGAAGAGTTGTGGTCCCCATCACCACCAGAAGCAGCCTTGTCGTTGTCAATTGCTGGACCCGTGGCAACGCAGAGAGAGGAGTCTGAAGAAGAGAAGTCAGAGGAGGAAGGTGGCTTTGAGGAGGTGGAATACCAGCCACAGCAGGCGTCCCAGGGGGCTTGTTCTCACCTTTCGGGGGCCCTTGATGTTGTACGTGGCTGGGTGGAGGAAGAGACCTTCAATGATGTCAGTGAGGACAAGGAACAGGACATGGCTAGCTTGGTATCCAACCTTGTGCAAATGGGGAGTTTGCGGTTGTGCAAATGGACTGACTGACTGTTAAACGGGGAGTTTGGTCTGTCAGAGTTTGGTCTGTCACTGTGAAGCGGGCGACGGGCGTAACCCTTACACTACTTGACCGATAAAACATCATACCTGATCATATTCACACACTGGATGTTTTAAAGCACGTTATTCCAAACAATTTAGGAATGTTAGGTGATTTATGCCCTTTATGGATCAAAGCCCGACTCTGCGTCAACTACGTAATTTTCCATGGGAGCTTTGCCATGGATCCCCCTCCGGTATGCCACAGTCCAGGTGTTAGTCCCCTTGAAACAACTTTTCCATCACTATTGTGGCCAGAAAGAGTCCCTGTGTGTTTTAAAATTCGCCTGCCTATTGAAGTCTATGGCGGTTCGCCGGTTCGGGAACATTTGCGGATGTTCGCCTTCGCCGTTCGCGAACGGCGAATTTTGGGTTCGCGACATCACTAATTGTAATATACAGTATACAATATACTTTATTAACTCTAACTATATAAATATATTTCAAAGTGTCGTTAAAACACAGCATTCAAATATGTACAATTACATATATACTGAATATATATAGTATTTATACAGAGAGAGAGATAGATTAATTAAATTATGAATTAGGTGTCAGTGTAATGAACAAAATAACCTAAAACATTATAGTAATTGTAAAATATTTCCAACGATAACAATTAATTGAAATAGTCAAAAAACTGATTCAATTTTAATGCAATTTTGAAAAAAAATCTTGTTTCCCCTGCAGGAAGAACATGTTTATTTGGGAATATGCAATTAAAACCATGGGGATTTGTGCTCAACTCTAATGAATATGCATGTTCCTAATTTAAACTGAAATGTGTATGCCTTTAATGAGCATGCACAAGTGCATTGCATTCATGTTTGTTCAATTTTAGCAAGGCATCCCTGTAGCTTTGTTCAAGATTGACAGCTTGTCATGCAAGCTTTCAATCTTGATGAAGATCAAGGTGTTATGTTGGTTGCTTGTGAATTTCTCTTTGGACAAGATTCACATTTTTACATTTTTGCTTGATGCTTGTTGTGTTGAAACCAGTAGAAATGCTTTAAAATACACATTAACAACAATGAAATGCACTTTGATGCATACAGCATGCATGTTTGCACTTTGATGTATACATTATGTTGCAGATTCTAAGGTGCATTGATGTGCAGACTGGCTGCAGACTTTTTTGGTGTGTTGTAACTGATAGAAAAGGACTGCTAGCACATGGCTATGGACAAAAAAGGTACATACCCCTTTTTTTTTTACACTGTGTGCCACAACGCATAGCACTGGATAATCTCATTGTGCCTTTGGGGTACCATTCTCAATTAATCTCACTATAAAATACTTGGGTGCCCCCTAATGTTAATGGAGGCTTCCAGATTACAATAAACTCCCTGCTTGTAGACCACAACCACCTAAACCACCTGGCCAGCATTGTTGGGAAAAGGCCCTTGTCTTTATCAACATGAAAAAGGTACCTGGTATGGTTCAGGAGGTGGATAACACAAGCTTGCCTCCCGTTCCCCGCATGCTCAGATAAGGGTCTGGTATGGATATTGGTGGTGGTGGTGGGGGGGGGGGGGGATCTTCAGACTTTTTTTCTCTAGATGGACATGAAGGGTCTAACATAGAATTTGGGGAGAAACCATTTCTTTTGTATGCTTTTTACTGGGGGTCCCTCTAAAGTTCATATTATACCTAAAGGGTCAGATATAAATTATGAGGGAAGGGAACCCCCACTCCTAACTCAAATGATTAAATGGCCAGGGATTCCAGGCCATGGAAATGATTGAGGTCAGTGATATCACTGGTTGTTACGTGCCGGCACCCACCAGCATCCTCAGTGAGAAGCTGTCATGTATATTAGTGGAAGTAATATCACTATTATTAATGACATTCAGCTCCCACCAAAGAGGTACTTGTTTCCGTGTTCATCCAAATGCCCAAACATCCAAGGTTCAGTCTAAATTTGTGTCAGAATATATCTTATGCTCATCTTTTTATGTCAGTGGGTGGGAGTTTAGTGTGAGGGACAACTGACATTATTGCAGGGGCAGAGCATTGCCAAAATAATATGCTACTACAGCCATATTTGACGCTGAATATTTCAATTGATACTTTATAATAAATTGCATTTTGTGTGACTAGGGGTAGTGGATAGGGTTGAGCGGACACCTAGATGTCCGTGTTCGACGGGTTCGGCCGAACTTTAAAAAAAAGTCCGGGTCCGTGTCCCGGACTTTTACCGAACTTTTCCCGGACACCGAACCCCATTGAAGTCAATGGGGACCCGAACTTTAAGGCACTAAAATGGCTCTAAAACACCAATGGAAAGGGCTAGAGTGCTGCAAATGGCAGCAAAACGTAGTTAAGAGCATGGCAAGTGCTCTGCAAACAAATGTGGATAGGGAAATAACTTAAAACAACAAAAAAAAAACAGAAAAATAAAACAATGTTCTTCATCTCTGAAGGACGAGGCCCATAAGGAGTAGGAGGGAGGTTGAGGTGGTGGTGGATGTGGCGGTGTCATAGGCGTGTGCACAGGGTGTGCCTGGTGTACCTGGGCACACCCTAATCACCTAGGGCACATAGCATTATCGCTCTGTTTGACAGTGAGGAGATGGGAAAGATCTCCCTCGCACCTGCTCTGCTCTATTTCTCTTTGCCAGCAGGGAGAGTAATGTATCGGGGCCATGTACATGTAGGCAAACACATGCATGTGTATTTCAACTTTGGGGTGCACACCCTAATGCAATAGGCTGCGCACACCTATGGGCGGTGTAGGTGGAAGTGGCGGTGGAGGAGGACCAGGGCCGGATTAAGAGCATCATGGTCTTGGTGCTGAGGATTTTGAAGGGCCTTAAGGGCCGTGCCTTGGCATGCACCCAGAGGAGGAAGGGTGCAGCCATGCATGCCTAATTCAACATGGGATGCTGTCTCTGAAGCCCATAAACACATCCATGCATCGGCAACTGTCCCTCCTTGTCCGGCCTTCGCGCTGTGTGGGGAGGTTCTGAGGGTGCTGCCTGGGGAAGCAAGCATAGAAGCCAGACTTCTGTGTTTACAAGTGACAGAAGAGCGGTCACAGTGAATATGGCCAACCCGGGGCCTATATAAAAGGTAGGGGCCTGCATGGAGCTGCAGCTCCAATAGCCCCTACGTTAATCTGGCCCTGAGGAGGAGGACGAGGTAGCCAACACTGCTTCTTTTCACAAATTTTAAATGAGGGCACACCCCAAAAGAGTGAGAAAGAGCAAAAATGGAACAATGGCTGGGTAAGGTCGGTATCCATTGCTATTCTGCACAAGGTACGAAAAAGTCCCGTGGGATCCATGCCTGGTTCATTTTAATGAACGTGAGCTTGTCCACATTGTCTCTGGACAGGCGGCTGCGCTTGTCTGTTATAACACCCCCAGCCGTGCTAAATACCCGTTCAGATAATACACTGGCTGCAGGGCACGCCAGCACCTCCAAGGCGTAAAGGGCAAGCTCAGGCCATGTGCCCAATTTGGAGACCCAGAAGTTGAAGGGGGCAGACCCCTCATTCACTACATGTAGGCGTGTGCACACATACTGCTCCACCATGTTGGTAAAATGCTGCCTCCTGCTAAGACGTTCCATCTGAGCTGCTGGTGCTGCTGTTTGTTGTGGCGTGCTGACAAAGCTTTTCCACATTTCGGCCATGCTAACCCTGCCTTCTGAGGTGCTGGCGGTGCCCTGGTTGAGTTGGCGACCTCCTCCTCCTCCTCCTCTGCCTTGTGCTTCCACTGTGGCCCCGCTGTCAGATGGGAATGCCAGCAGCATCGCGTCTACCAGCATGCGCTTGTACTCGCGCATCTTGCGATCGCGCTCCAGTGAGTGAATTAAGGACGGTACGTTGTCCTTGTAACGGGGATCCAGCAGCGTGGCCACCCAGTAATCAGCACAAGTTAGAATGTGGGCAACTCGGCGGTCGTTGTGGAGACACTGCAGCATGTAATCGCTCATGTGTGCCAGGCTGCCCAGAGGCGACGAAAGGCTGTCCTCTGTGGGAGGTGTATCGTCCGTGTCCTCTGTATCCCCCCAGCCACGCACCAGTGATGGCCATGAGCTGGCCTGGGTGCCACCCTGCTGTGAACATGGTTCCATCTCCTCCTCCAGCTCCTCCTCCTCCTCATCCTCCTCATCCTCCAGAACTGTGCCCCTGCTGGACAATTGTGTCCCTGGCGTTTGTGTGTGCAGGAACCCACCCTCGGAGCCCCTTGCGAATGACTGCCCTGAAAGCCTTTGAAATGTTACCTCTTCATCCTCCTCCTCCTCATCCTGTGCCACATCCTCTTCCATCATCGCCCGAATTGTTTTTTCAAGGAGGCATAGAAGTGGGATAGTTAAGCTGAGAACGGCGTCATTGCCACTGGCCATGTTGGTGGAGTACTCAAAACAGCGCAACAAGGCACACAGGTCTCGCATGGAGGCCCAGTTATTGGTGGTGAAGTGGTGCTGTTCCGCAGAGCGACTCACGCGTGCGTGCTGCAGCTGAAACTCCACTATGGCCTGCTGCTGCTCGCACAGTCTTTCCAGCATGTGCAAGGTGGAGTTCCACCTTGTGGGCACGTCACATATGAGGCGGTGAGCGGGAAGGCCGAAGTTACGCTGCAGCGCTGCCAGGCGAGCAGCAGCAGGGTGAGAACGCCGAAAGTGTGCACAAACGGCCCGCACTTTCTGCAGCAGCTCTGACATATCGGGGTAGTTTTTAAGGAACCTCTGCACCACCAAATTCAGCACATGCGCCAGGCAAGGGATGTGCGTCAAACCGGCTAGGCCCAGAGCTGCTATGAGATTTCTCCCGTTATCGCACACCACCAGGCCGGGCTTGAGGCTCGCTGGCAGCAACCACTCATTTGTTTGCTGTTCCATGCTCCTCCACAACTCCTGCGCGGTGTGTGGTTTGTCCCCCAAACAGGCAAGTTGTAAAACTGCCTGCTGTCGTTTACCCCTGGCCGTGCTGAAGTTGGTGGTGAAGGTGTTACGCTGTCCGGATGAGGAGGCGGTAGAGGATGAGGAAGCGGAGTAGGAGGAGTTAGGAACAGGAGGCAAACTGAAGCGCCCTGCAATCCTCGTGGTGGAAGGACATGCGCCAAATTGCTATCCGCCTCAGGCCCATCCGCCACTGCATTTACCCAGTGTGCCGTTAGGGAGATATAACGCCCCTGACCGTGCTTACTGGTCCACGTATCGGTAGTTAGGTGGACCTTGGCACAGATGGCGTTGCGCAGTGCACACCTGATTTTTTCCCCCACTTGGTTGTGTAGGGAAGGGATGGCTTGCCTGGAAAAGTAGTGGCGGCTGGGCACGACGTACTGTGGGACAGCCACCGACATAAGGTTTTTAAAACTGTGCGTCTCCACCAGACGGAATGACAGCATTTCAAAGGCCAATAATTTTGAAATGCTGGCATTCAGGGCCAGGGATCGCAGGTGGGTAGGGGGGTACTTCCTCTTCCTCTCAAGTGTTTGGGAGATGGAAATCTGAACGCTTCCACGGGACATTGTGGAGATGGTTGTTGGTGACCCAGGTGGTGGTGTTGCTGACAGATCGTCTGTTTGCGGGGTGGCAGGTGCCGGTATAACTACAGATGTGGCTGGAGCGGCCGAGACTGCAGCAGAAGAGGAAGCAGGATGAGCCAGAGACGTTTCTTGGTTTTGAAGGTGTGTACTCCACTGCAGCTCGTGCTTTGCACTTAGATGCCTGATCATGCAGGTTGTGCTCAGGTTGAGAAGGTTTATGCCTCGCTTCAAGCTCTGATTGCACAGGGTGCAAACCACTCGTGTCCTGTCATCAGCACATTTTCTAAAGAAGAAGGGTGTAGACAAACGACCTGGATATGTCACCGCTGCACACACTTAATCAGACCTCCTTTCCACAAATGTCCCTCAGCATAGTGATCACATGCAAGGCAAAATAACCCCAATAGTGAAGTATTGTAAAACTCAGCTTTATTGAAAGATAGATTGCACTTACATTTGTAGAAAAAAATCAGGCTTCTAAGTAGTAACAAAAGCGGCCAGGAAAGGATCCACACTCGTACAATCACCCGGGTTGACTCCACGCCAACCCCGATACTTCCGGGTGGGTTCTCCTCCGTGCCACGTGATGTCGGATGCGTCGTCTGGTCACGCCCCGACGCGTTTCGTCATTTCCGACTTCAACTGGGGGCGTGACCAGACGTCGCCATCCACCATCTAAATACCTCCGCTGGAACGCACCGCGACCAATCAGCACAGCGGTGGAACAGCCGGAAGATAACCAGCACTCACAGCGGCGGAAGTGACTTTGTAGTAATATATATTATATATTTTTTATATTAGGGTGTTATTGTTATTTTTGTATATATTTTTGTATATGTGGGTTTTTGTGATATGGATTATTCCATACAAACATATACTGATTCGTTTTATGCATTTTTTTTTTATGCTATTTGTTATGTGCTCAATTGCTGATATTGTACTATGTGTGTTATGCGGCTGGCAATGCACTGCAGACTTAAGATCGGCACAGGGGAGACCCTTAGATTAATGCTTCAATTGTGCTTATTGTCACTATTTAGCTTAATTTATATATGAGCATCTCTGTGTCCTCTGTATGATAGGTGGAACATTGCTGGCGCTGTTTTATTTTCTAGCGGTGCCTTGATGGTTGTCCCCATGCAGAGGATACTCGGAAGTGCGATGTGTTTGTTTACTTCCGCCGCTGTGAGTGCTGGTTATCTTCCGGCTGTTCCACCGCTGTGCTGATTGGTCGCGGTGCGTTCCAGCGGAGGTATTTAGATGGTGGATGGCGACGTCTGGTCACGCCCCCAGTTGAAGTCGGAAATGACGAAATGCGTCGGGGCGTGACCAGACGACGCATCCGACATCACGTGGCACGGAGGAGAACCCACCCGGAAGTATCGGGGTTGGCGTGGAGTCAACCCGGGTGATTGTACGAGTGTGGATCCTTTCCTGGCCGCTTTTGTTACTACTTAGAAGCCTGATTTTTTTCTACAAATGTAAGTGCAATCTATCTTTCAATAAAGCTGAGTTTTACAATACTTCACTATTGGGGTTATTTTGCCTTGCATGTGATCACTATGCTGAGGGACATTTGTGGAAAGGAGGTCTGATTAAGTGTGTGCAGCGGTGACATATCCAGGTCGTTTGTCTACACCCATCATCTGTATCGTGGATATCTGCTCATTTTGCTCTTGTGTGAG
Source organism: Pelophylax lessonae (assembly GCF_965119305.1). Lineage (NCBI taxonomy): Eukaryota > Metazoa > Chordata > Amphibia > Anura > Ranidae > Pelophylax > Pelophylax lessonae. The sequence goes on along the minus strand of NC_138779.1, from coordinate 103,633,866 downwards.
AACACCTGAGCCACTTTATCTGGTGAGTTGCCATTTCTGCTGACCCCTTGGTGTGACACTTGGTGGTGGACAAAAAAGGTGATCCAGTAGTAACATCACTCATTCCTGGACGGTCTATGGACTTTAAAGGACTTTTATACCCTTATGAGAGTGTTTTCAGTAACACCTTTTATGTATGATTTTATTGTTTTACATTTTAAAAGCCACATCCAGTGACTTTTTGCGCTACTATTCTTTTTATTTATGTTTTCCAATATATATCGCTATTTGGTGAAGTAGCAGCAGTTTTGTAGTTTTAGCAGTTAATGAACTGACTCCTCCAACAAGCGCAGAGATATCCTGTTTGACAAATTTGTGTCCAGATATATACTTTATACATTTTCTAAAGAACTTCCACGCTAGAGAACTCCTTTGAGCTGACTTTGGTGCGCTCGTTCCCTTGCTGCGTTGGGCAGTAGCGGGCGTAGTGTCTAGGGCACGGCCGCTCCGCTTCTGCACCCTGCTCCCTCTTCTGCTGTGCTGGTGGCTCTGTGCGACCACCGCCTCTTCCTCCAAACTACTCAGGTCACCTGCATGACGTTCATTCCATGTGGGGTCGAGGACCTCATCGTCCTCCACATCATCTTCCACCCAGTCTTCACCCCTGCCCTCCTTGTCGGTCTCCACAATGCTGAACGCCGCAGCAGTTGGCACCTGCGTTTCGTCATCATCGGAGACGTGCTGCGATGATCCCTGCATGTACTCATCTTGAGAAATAAGTGGTTGGGCATCGCTGCACTCAATCTCTTCCACTTCTGGGGCAGGGCTAGGTGGATGGCCCTGGGAAACCCTGCTGACAGAGTCATCAAAAAGAAGAAGAGACTGCTGTATGGCTTGGGGCTCAGACTGCTTGCCTGATTTGCAAGGGGGTGAGGTGAAAGACGGTTGGACATCGGCTGCAGGTGCCAACTGTGACCTTTCTGCAGTAGACTGGGTGGGAGACAATGTGAAGGAACTGGAGGCACTGTCAGCAGCAAACCAATCTACTATCGCCTCCACTTGTTCTGGCCTCATCACTTCTAGGGGCGTATGATGCCCTACCAAATACTGATGCAGGTTCTGTCGCCTACTCACACTTGAGGAAGGTGTTTCACTTGTGCGTGTAGCTGGCACAGATGGACCACGTCCTCTCCTTGCAACAGGAGCTCTAGCAGCAGCACCACCACGACCCAGGCCACGGCCCCTATTTGACGCTCTCCTCATATTTCTGAAATTTAAGATCTTGCCCTAGAAAGGTCTTTATTGAATAGCGGAACAAAAGAACAACAGTATCGCACGGGTGTATCTCACAGTCAAATATGCAAACTATGCCGCAATTTAATGTTTTTTACACCAAAAGGGTGTGTATTGAATAGCGGAATAGGATAAAAAACTGTGTATCTCACACGTACAAACACAGACTAGGCCCGATTAAATTTTTTCCTACCCTAAAGGGAGGATGAGGAAGAGGAGTATGGAACAGGCAGCACCCTCAAATCTTCAGAAGTATGAGATGAACCCCAAAAACTTGGAAAGGTGGATCTCACACGTACCGACACAGACTATTCCGCAATTTAATTGAGCCCCAAAGGTTTTTATTGAATAGCGGAATAGGAAATATGATCAAAAAAAAGTGTATGTTTTTCACACGTACAGAAGCACACTAGGCCCCAATTACTATTGTTTGTACACCTAAAAGGATGGATGAGGAGGAGGAGGAGGAGTATAGAACAGGCAGCACCCTCAAAGCTTCAGAAGTATGAGATGAACCCCAAAAACTTGGAAAGGCGGATCTCACACGTACCGACACAGACTATTCCGCAATTTAATTGAGCCCCAAAGGTTTTTATTGAATAGCGGAATAGGAAATATGATCAAAAAAAAGTGTATGTTTTTCACACATACAGAAGCACACTAGGCCCCAATTACTATTGTTTGTACACCTAAAAGGATGGATGAGGAGGAGGAGGAGGAGGAGTATAGAACAGGCAGCACCCTCAAAGCTTCAGAAGTATGAGATGAACCCCAAAAACTTGGAAAGGTGGATCTCACACGTACCGACACAGACTATTCCGCAATTTAATTGAGCCCCAAAGGTTTTTATTGAATAGCGGAATAGGAAATATGATCAAAAAAAAAGTGTATGTTTTTCACACGTACAGAAGCACACTAGGCCCCAATTACTATTGTTTGTACACCTAAAAGGATGGATGAGGAGGAGGAGGAGGAGTATAGAACAGGCAGCACCCTCAAAGCTTCAGAAGTATGAGATGAACCCCAAAAACTTGGAAAGGTGGATCTCACACGTACCGACACAGACTATTCCGCAATTTAATTGAGCCCCAAAGGTTTTTATTGAATAGCGGAATAGGAAATATGATCAAAAAAAAGTGTATGTTTTTCACACGTACAGAAGCACACTAGGCCCCAATTACTATTGTTTGTACACCTAAAAGGATGGATGAGGAGGAGGAGGAGTATAGAACAGGCAGCACCCTCAAAGCTTCAGAAGTATGAGATGAACCCCAAAAACTTGGAAAGGCGGATCTCACACGTACCGACACAGACTATTCCGCAATTTAATTGAGCCCCAAAGGTTTTTATTGAATAGCGGAATAGGAAATATGATCAAAAAAAAGTGTATGTTTTTCACACATACAGAAGCACACTAGGCCCCAATTACTATTGTTTGTACACCTAAAAGGATGGATGAGGAGGAGGAGGAGGAGGAGTATAGAACAGGCAGCACCCTCAAAGCTTCAGAAGTATGAGATGAACCCCAAAAACTTGGAAAGGTGGATCTCACACGTACCGACACAGACTATTCCGCAATTTAATTGAGCCCCAAAGGTTTTTATTGAATAGCGGAATAGGAAATATGATCAAAAAAAAAGTGTATGTTTTTCACACGTACAGAAGCACACTAGGCCCCAATTACTATTGTTTGTACACCTAAAAGGATGGATGAGGAGGAGGAGGAGGAGTATAGAACAGGCAGCACCCTCAAAGCTTCAGAAGTATGAGATGAACCCCAAAAACTTGGAAAGGTGGATCTCACACGTACCGACACAGACTATTCCGCAATTTAATTGAGCCCCAAAGGTTTTTATTGAATAGCGGAATAGGAAATATGATCAAAAAAAAGTGTATGTTTTTCACACGTACAGAAGCACACTAGGCCCCAATTACTATTGTTTGTACACCTAAAAGGATGGATGAGGAGGAGGAGGAGTATAGAACAGGCAGCACCCTCAAAGCTTCAGAAGTATGAGATGAACCCCAAAAACTTGGAAAGGTGGATCTCACACGTACAGACACAGACTATTCCGCAATTTAATTGAGCCCCAAAGGTTTTTATTGAATAGCGGAATAGGAAATATGATCAAAAAAAAGTGTATGTTTTTCACACGTACAGAAGCACACTAGGCCCCAATTACTATTGTTTGTACACCTAAAAGGATGGATGAGGAGGAGGAGGAGGAGGAGTATAGAACAGGCAGCACCCTCAAAGCTTCAGAAGTATGAGATGAACCCCAAAAACTTGGAAAGGTGGATCTCACACGTACCGACACAGACTATTCCGCAATTTAATTGAGCCCCAAAGGTTTTTATTGAATAGCGGAATAGGAAATATGATCAAAAAAAAGTGTATGTTTTTCACACGTACAGAAGCACACTAGGCCCCAATTACTATTGTTTGTACACCTAAAAGGATGGATGAGGGGGAGGAGGAGGAGGAGTATAGAACAGGCAGCACCCTCAAAGCTTCAGAAGTATGAGATTGTGTTCACTGTACCCCACAAAGATTGTGTTCACTGTACCCCACAAAGATTGTGTTCACTGTACCCCACAAAGGTTTTGTTCACTGCACCCCACAAAGATTGTGTTCACTGCACTCCAAAAGGATTGTCTTCACTGCACCCCACAAAGATTGTCTTCACTGTACCCCACAAAGGTTTTGTTCACTGCACCCCACAAAGATTGTGTTCACTGTACCCCACAAAGGCTTTGTTCACTGCACCCCACAAAGATTGTGTTCACTGTACCCCCCAAAGATTTTGTTCACTGCACCCCACAAGGATTGTCTTCACTGCACCCCACAAGGATTGTCTTCACTGCACCCCACAAAGATTGTGTTCACTGTACCCCACAAAGATTTTGTTCACTGCACTCCAAAAGGATTGTCTTCACTGCACCCCACAAAGATTGTGTTCACTGTACCCCACAAAGGTTTTGTTCACTGCACCCCACAAAAATTGTGTTCACTGTACCCCCCAAAGATTTTGTTCACTGCACCCCACAAGGATTGTCTTCACTGCACCCCACAAGGATTGTCTTCACTGCACCCCACAAGGATTGTCTTCACTGCACCTCACAAAGATTGTGTTCACTGTACCCCACAAAGATTTTGTTCACTGCACCCCACAAGGATTGTCTTCACTGCACCCCACAAGGATTGTCTTCACTGCACCCCACAAGGATTGTCTTCACTGCACCCCACAAAGATTGTGTTCACTGTACCCCACAAAGATTTTGTTCACTGCACTCCAAAAGGATTGTCTTCACTGCACCCCACAAAGATTGTGTTCACTGTACCCCACAAAGGTTTTGTTCACTGCACCCCACAAAGATTGTGTTCACTGTACCCCACAAAGGTTTTGTTCACTGCACCCCACAAAAATTGTGTTCACTGTACCCCCCAAAGATTTTGTTCACTGCACCCCACAAGGATTGTCTTCACTGCACCCCACAAGGATTGTCTTCACTGCACCCCACAAGGATTGTCTTCACTGCACCTCACAAAGATTGTGTTCACTGTACCCCACAAAGGTTTTGTTCACTGCACCCCACAAAGATTGTGTTCACTGTACCCCACAAAGGTTTTGTTCACTGCACCCCACAAAGATTGTGTTCACTGTACCCCCCAAAGATTTTGTTCACTGCACCCCACAAGGATTGTCTTCACTGCACCCCACAAGGATTGTCTTCACTGCACCCCACAAAGATTGTGTTCACTGTACCCCACAAAGATTTTGTTCACTGCACTCCAAAAGGATTGTCTTCACTGCACCCCACAAAGATTGTGTTCACTGTACCCCACAAAGGTTTTGTTCACTGCACCCCACAAAGATTGTGTTCACTGTACCCCACAAAGGTTTTGTTCACTGCACCCCACAAAAATTGTGTTCACTGTACCCCCCAAAGATTTTGTTCACTACACCCCACAAGGATTGTCTTCACTGCACCCCACAAGGATTGTCTTCACTGCACCCCACAAGGATTGTCTTCACTGCACCTCACAAAGATTGTGTTCACTGTACCCCACAAAGGTTGTGTTCACTGCACCCCACAAAGGTTTTGTTCACTGCACCCCACAAAGATTGTGTTCACTGCACCCCACAAAGATTGTGTTCACTGTACCCCACAAAGGTTTTGTTCACTGCACCCCACAAAGATTGTGTTCACTGTACCCCACAAAGATTGTGTTCACTGTACCCCACAAAGGTTTTGTTCACTGCACCCCACAAAGATTGTGTTCACTGTACCCCACAAAGGTTGTGTTCACTGCACCCCACAAAGGTTTTGTTCACTGCACCCCACAAAGATTGTGTTCACTGCACCCCACAAAGATTGTGTTCACTGTACCCCACAAAGGTTTTGTTCACTGCACCCCACAAAGATTGTGTTCACTGTACCCCACAAAGGTTGTGTTCACTGCACCCCACAAAGGTTTTGTTCACTGCACCCCACAAAGGTTTTGTTCACTGTACCCCACAAAGGTTTTGTTCACTGCACCCCACAAAGATTGTGTTCACTGTACCCCACAAAGGTTTTGTTCACTGCACCCCACAAAAATTGTGTTCACTGTACCCCCCAAAGATTTTGTTCACTGCACCCCACAAGGATTGTCTTCACTGCACCCCACAAGGATTGTCTTCACTGCACCTCACAAAGATTGTGTTCACTGTACCCCACAAAGGTTTTGTTCACTGCACCCCACAAAGATTGTGTTCACTGTACCCCACAAAGGTTTTGTTCACTGCACCCCACAAAGATTGTGTTCACTGTACCCCACAAAGGTTGTGTTCACTGCACCCCACAAAGGTTTTGTTCACTGCACCCCACAAAGATTGTGTTCACTGCACCCCACAAAGATTGTGTTCACTGTACCCCACAAAGGTTTTGTTCACTGCACCCCACAAAGATTGTGTTCACTGTACCCCCAAAGATTTTGTTCACTGCACCCCACAAGGATTGTCTTCACTGCACCCCACAAGGATTGTCTTCACTGCACCCCACAAAGATTGTGTTCACTGTACCCCACAAAGTTTTTGTTCACTGCACTCCAAAAGGATTGTCTTCACTGCACCCCACAAAGATTGTGTTCACTGTACCCCACAAAGGTTTTGTTCACTGCACCCCACAAAGATTGTGTTCACTGTACCCCACAAAGGTTTTGTTCACTGCACCCCACAAAGATTGTGTTCACTGTACCCCACAAAGGTTGTGTTCACTGCACCCCACAAAGGTTTTGTTCACTGCACCCCACAAAGGTTTTGTTCACTGTACCCCACAAAGGTTTTGTTCACTGCACCCCACAAAGATTGTGTTCACTGTACCCCACAAAGGTTTTGTTCACTGCACCCCACAAAGATTGTGTTCACTGTACCCCCCAAAGATTTTGTTCACTGCACCCCACAAGGATTGTCTTCACTGCACCCCACAAGGATTGTCTTCACTGCACCCCACAAAGATTGTGTTCACTGTACCCCACAAAGATTTTGTTCACTGCACCCCACAAAGATTGTGTTCACTGTACCCCACAAAGATTTTGTTCACTGCACTCCAAAAGGATTGTCTTCACTGCACCCCACAAAGATTGTCTTCACTGTACCCCATAAAGGTTTTGTTCACTGCACCCCACAAAGATTGTGTTCACTGTACCCCACAAAGGTTTTGTTCACTGCACCCCACAAAGATTGTGTTCACTGTACCCCACAAAGGTTGTGTTCACTGCACCCCACAAAGGTTTTGTTCACTGCACCCCACAAAGGTTTTGTTCACTGTACCCCACAAAGGTTTTGTTCACTGCACCCCACAAAGATTGTGTTCACTGTACCCCACAAAGGTTTTGTTCACTGCACCCCACAAAGATTGTGTTCACTGTACCCCCCAAAGATTTTGTTCACTGCACCCCACAAGGATTGTCTTCACTGCACCCCACAAGGATTGTCTTCACTGCACCCCACAAAGATTGTGTTCACTGTACCCCACAAAGATTTTGTTCACTGCACCCCACAAAGATTGTGTTCACTGTACCCCACAAAGATTTTGTTCACTGCACTCCAAAAGGATTGTCTTCACTGCACCCCACAAAGATTGTCTTCACTGTACCCCATAAAGGTTTTGTTCACTGCACCCCACAAAGATTGTGTTCACTGTACCCCACAAATGTTTTGTTCACTGCACCCCACAAAGATTGTGTTCACTGTACCCCACAAAGATTGTGTTCACTGTACCCCACAAAGGTTTTGTTCACTGCACCCCACAAGGATTGTCTTCACTGCACCCCACAAGGATTGTCTTCACTGCACCCCACAAAGATTGTGTTCACTGTACCCCACAAAGATTTTGTTCACTGCACCCCACAAAGATTGTGTTCACTGTACCCCACAAAGATTTTGTTCACTGCACTCCAAAAGGATTGTCTTCACTGCACCCCACAAAGATTGTGTTCACTGTACCCCACAAAGGTTTTGTTCACTGCACCCCACAAAGATTGTGTTCACTGTACCCCACAAAGGTTTTGTTCACTGCACCCCACAAAGATTGTGTTCACTGTACCCCACAAAGGTTTTGTTCACTGCACCCCACAAAGATTGTGTTCACTGTACCCCACAAAGGTTGTGTTCACTGCACCCCACAAAGGTTTTGTTCACTGCACCCCACAAAGATTGTGTTCACTGTACCCCACAAAGATTGTGTTCACTGCACCCCACAAAGATTGTGTTCACTGTACCCCACAAAGATTGTGTTCACTGCACTCCAAAAGGATTGTCTTCACTGCACCCCACAAAGATTGTGTTCACTGTACCCCACAAAGGTTTTGTTCACTGCACCCCACAAAGATTGTGTTCACTGTACCCCACAAAGGTTTTGTTCACTGCACCCCACAAAGATTGTGTTCACTGTACCCCCCAAAGATTTTGTTCACTGCACCCCACAAGGATTGTCTTCACTGCACCCCACAAGGATTGTCTTCACTGCACCCCACAAAGATTGTGTTCACTGCACCCCACAAAGGTTTTGTTCACTGCACCCCACAAAGATTGTGTTCACTGTACCCCCCCCCAAAGATTTTGTTCACTGCACCCCACAAGGATTGTCTTCTCTGCACCCCACAAAGATTGTGTTCACTGTACCCCCCAAAGATTTTGTTCACTGCACCCCACAAGGATTGTCTTCACTGCACCCCACAAGGATTGTCTTCACTGCACCCCACAAAGATTGTGTTCACTGTACCCCCACAAAGGTTTTGTTCACTGCACCCCACAAAGATTTTGTTCACTGCACTCCAAAAGGATTGTGTTCACTGCACCCCAAAAAGATTGTGTTCACTGCAGCCCACACACAGAAAAATGGATGTGGATCACTGACACCTGCCTATCTCCTACACCACACAGCAATATCGATTGTAGTTTGTAGAACACAGTTTCCCTAAAATTCAGCAGACTCTGTCCCTAACAGGATTGAGAAGAGATCGTAGATCAGGAGAACTAAGTGCAGACCCCACCCCACACAGCAATATCGATTGTAGTTTGTAGAACACTCTGACCCTAAAATTCAGCAGCAGCCTCTCCCTAACAGGATTGAGAAGAGATCGTAGATCAGGATTGAGTGCAGACCCCACCCCCCACACAGCAATATTGATTGTAGTTTGCAGAAGACACTGACCCTATAATTCAGCAGACTCTATCCCTAAAATGCCTACAACTCGCCCTGCCTAAACACTCCGACCTGTCCCTCAATTCTATCCGGACACAAATGTTTTTTTCCTGCCTATCTTTCCCTAATCAGCAGCCAGCACGTTGATGTGTGCTCTGTCCCTGATCTAAGCAGCATAATGACGTCGCTGCGGCTGCCTCGAACTTATAAAGACTTGGTCACATGCTTCAGACGGCCAATCACAGCTACTGAGACATTTGCAGGCATGGCTGGGATGGCTTAAGGCACACCAGTTAAACGATTGTTGATTGGCTGTTGAAAGCCCGCCATGAAAAGAGCGCCAAAGCATGCAAAACCCGGAAATAAAACGACCGAACACGGATTTTTACCCGAATATACAGTAAAGTGTCCGTGTTCGGGTAACAAAAATCCAATTATTCGGTACGAACACGAATAATACAGTCCGTGTTCGCTCAACACTAGTAGTGGAGTATAAGCCCACCAGTATTCACTGTTCTTTCAGAAGACTCAACAGTTCTATTTAGGACAACTTTTTCTTTTTCTGCAGCAGTAACTTCTGTTGATGTATTGCTGATGTTCTATCCTTTTTTGCAGGAGGGCCGTTTGATTACTAAGAAGATATTGCTGATCTATTGCTTGAAGTGTTTTAGGGTAACTTTTTTTTTTAAGTTATGCTCCTTTTTTTGTCTTTCAGTTCTATGATATCTGTGTTTTCTCGTAACCTCCATTCCCCTGCAATCAGGATGCTATGCAATGGTTCAAGCAAAACTCTGCCACACATTGTTGCAGCAGGTATGCCTAGGAAGTAGGAGCCACACTAGGGTTCTATCACATCTGCAGGCCCATAGATGTAGCAAGAAAGGTCATGTGTGACAATGGCAGGAACCTGCTGTCTGCCCTTCAGCAGGGAAAGTTTAAAAGTGCATTTTACCTGGTACATGTCCTCCAGCTAGTGGTGCAGCTCTTCCTGGATATCTACCCTTGCTTACATGCCCTTCTGAGGCAGGCCAGATAAGTTTTTCAGCCTGTCAGGTGGTCATATAAGCAGTCAGTGTGCAACGGAGTGAAATTCAGCAGCAACTCAATCTGCCCATACTGCCCATACAACAACTGATACCTGACATGCTTACCAGGGGGGTAGGTTTCATCCTCCAGTTATATGTGGCTAGGGGGAAGGTAGCTCAGAACAATGTTGTCCTCAGCAACCCAGACTTGGGTTCCCCACCTCTGGTAATTTGTGGTGCATATGTTTTTTAATGCTCCAGTGCCTGTAAAAGAACCTTGGGATTCAAGGCAACAAGGAGAAGGACCTTTACTGGTTGGCAACCCTCCTGGGTCAATGTTACAAGGTGAAAGTCACAGAGATTATCCTGCCAGTGTAGAGGAAGCATACACTGAAATACCAGCAGGATGTTCTGTAAAGAAACCTGATAATCTCCTTTCCAGAAGCTCCCAGTATACTCTCCCATAGACAACATGACTTGAAGCCTGATGACATTGTAAGGAGAGGCAGCAGTGGGGATGGATGTCTAAGCATGGCATTCTGCCCCTTAGAGCTTATTCATGGAGATGGCTTTGATGTGCGGTCACAGAGTTATCTACCTCAATATACACTGATGTGGATGGACCACTGCCACAGGTAGAATACAAATTGTATTTTTTAAATAAGATGCAGTGTACCTGTTCTCTCCCTCTTCAATTGCCACATATGGAAAATAATTCGATTTTTTTCAGCTGATCTATATCATTTATAAATTCTGTAACTGAAAAAATAACAGTGCATTTAAATATTTTGGGCTGAAATTTGACTTCTTTCATACTTCCAAAGTGTAATTCTATCTAAAAGAATGATATTCTGTGCATGAAAAGTTTAAAATGTTTAACCTGTCTCTGAAAATGAATTACTGTGTAATGGTATTGTTATGGCTTTGTTAGGAATACTCACTCAAATTAAAAAGTCAGAGGTTCAGTGTAGCACATCAATATCATAATTATATGATGTATTTGAAAAATAACAGTCTCATTGCTTATTTCTGGCTGAAATATGACATCTCCCTGATTCTGATATTTTATTGGAATATATAATATTTCAGGAACAAAATTTTCCTTTTGTATTTCTTCCTAATGAATGAATGAATACTTTCTGCCTCCCAAAGTGCCACCTATTAAAAACAATGAGATTCTGTTCCTCAAACAGGTAAAAGTTTTTTACAGTGTCTCCGGAAAAATAATGTTTCATATATAGTGGTTGTAAATTTCAGACATGAAATAGGAAAAAGCACATCCTTCTATACTGTGTATGTGCCACTCTTAAAAGCTCTGAGTGTCATTTCTCTCTGCTACCTGGTTCTCTGTTATCAGCATGAGTCACTTCTGGCAGCTTTTTTAAAATGGCAATGAAGGAAGGAGCTGCAGAACTCAGCTTGTGACTCATTTTCACAGCTGTGTTTGTTCTCTGTACTGTGTGAAGGTGGGTATGTCCCTTACCTTCATTTAGGGCTCAGAGCTGTCGGCTGTGTGAAGACATCAGATACCTGTCCCTTGCTCATAAAACTTCTTTGTGTTTTTAGAATGATCTACAAAAGAAATGGCTGTGGGTACACAGCTAAAACTTAAGTAGGAGGATTTGCTTCATCTCAATGTATCACATAATACTGGTTATTCACTGGGTACAGGTAAGAGTTTACAACGATTTTTATATGTCTGTGTAAAATATACCCACTCTTTGCCTGTAAAACCCAATCACATCCTAAAGAATGTGATTCAGCTTATCAAATAATTGCATTTAGTTTATTCAATGCTTTTGTGCACAATACAATTTAATTTAAAGTGATTATCATTTTTTTTTTTTATAACAAACAGGTTTATACTTACCCGCTCGGCCCTGAACCTCCTCTTCTTGGGTCCCCTTCAATAAGTGTCCCCAAAGAAAGACTCGCCCCTTAGCCTCTCTGTCTGCATCTATTGACGCAGACAGTGAGGCTTTGGCCCACCCCCTGCTTCCTCATCACTGGCTTTGATTGACAACAGCAGGAGCCCCCTCTTCCTCAGCAAAGCCAGTGAAACCAAGAAGTGATGGGAGAGAGGAGCTGCAGGGTTTGGGTAAGTAAAAGGGGGGTAAGGGGGTATAGTGATGCCTAAACATTTTTTACATTGATGCAAGGAATGCATTAAATTAAAACATTTTTAGGCTTTATAACCACGTATTAGTTACTTAGTAATTTACTGAAATATGTGAACTCCCTGTCTCCCAAATCTCCCACCAAAAAGAATAAAATTCTGTTAAGCAAGGTTATATAAACTATACCTGGTTAAAAAGACACTTTCATTACATTTTTCATGCTGGTTAAGGACTTATTCCTGTCTCCCATATCTGCGCCCATTAAAATGGATGAGATTCTTTCAGCTAATCCATACAATTTTCATATACATTTTCATATCTTTCTAAAAGAAAAAAAAAAAAAAGTCATAAAAAAATGCCTCCTATTAGAAAAGATGAGATATTGTTCTACAAATATGTGAAATTTTTAAAACTTGTGTCTAAAACAATGCAGTTTCAGGTAATATTTCTGGTCAAAAAAGCCAGATGTCAGTCTCAAAATCATTCTCCCATTAACACGAATGAGATTACCTGCAGAAAATGTGTACAATGTTTAAATTATGTATATGCAAAATTCCATACAGTTTTATTTATTACTATAATCTGCCTGATCTCTCTCTCAGAATTAGTGGTCTATCCAAAAAGGTCTAAAAGATGTATTTGAAAATCAAAAATGTCAAATAACATTAGAATAAATTCTTTTTTTTTCCAGATGAAATCGCTCTGCTCTCTATTTCAACACCTAACAATCTTTCCATTAAAGTTTAAATGCTGTGTTGCAATTCATTATTTTATTTATGTCTTCTATTTGGGAAGAACTAACCTCATTATTGTTTTGTAAATTGCAATCTGCTTGTTGTTTGGCTGAAACATAGCAGTGTGTCGAAACAGGCTTAAAATCTATGGTGCAAATCTGATAATATTCACCACCTAGATTTATTCTTGGAAAAAAAATTATACTTTTTTTTTTAGCTGCAATCTACATGCTCTCTCCCTCAGAAAAAGTGTTGAAAAGTTTTAGAAGCTTAGCTGTAAAATATATTTAATTCAGAATTCAGTCTATAAAAGGGAAGCCATTATTTTGCTTGGTAATGCAATGTGATTACCCTCTCCCTCAAAAATTACAGCCTATGCAATCTGGTTACTCTCTCCCTCAGAAATGACTGTCTATTCCACTGAAGGGTTGAAAAAGTGTGTTGCCATTTTGTTTAATGCTTTTATTTTTAAGTGTACACAAAAATTATTTACTTTTTTTAGTTCCACATACAATATGAACACTCACTTGGAAATAGCAGCTAGACAATACAAGCTTGAGGTCTCTAACTTTTTCCCATCTTCAGTTTCCAAAACAGGATGCTAATGTTTAACTTTCAGATGCAATGTCCTTCTCTTTTCTTCAGAAATTGAAGCCCATCCAGTAAAGGCTTCAAAAGTATGCTGCAAATTGGTTAAAGGTTTTTATTTAGGTTCAGTTTAACTAAAAAAAAACCCTTTTTTCAGCCTGACCATACAAACCTAATATGTGTGGCTTACATCTGTAACCTTTTTCATCTATAATCTCCAAAACAATACACTCATTTTATTTAATACTACATGCAATGTGTTTTCTCTCTCCTTCAGAGGCCTATCCAATAAAGGTTTAAAAGATGTGTTTCAAATCTGTGTACTTTTTTAAGCGGGGGATTTACACACACTCTTGGCCTCTACAGCAGCCTGGAATGTGTGTAAATCTGACTAGCTGACTGTTGGCTGCCAGATGGAAGTTAATGCTTCCACACTCCTAGGAAACACTCCCCTCGTGTTTCCTTAGCTCAGCGTTTCCATCAGTGGACAAGGGATTGGATTAGTAGAGGGATCTCTTCTTCCTACTAAGAACCCAGAATTGATATAGCTAATAGTTACATAGTTTATCTAATTGAAAAACAAAAGCCTATCCAGTTCAACCAACAGAGAAAAAAAAACACACACACAAATAGAAAACCTCCATATTCAGTTCGGCTCCAAAGCAATTTTTTTCCCCATACATGTAAAAATCTTTAAAACATTTTTAGCAATAAAATTACTTAAACTCCCAGAACATTACATATTTTCTGAAAGCAATTTTTTTTTTTTGATAATTGCGGAACTGTTTATTAAATAAAAATTTTCAGAAAAAAATATAATAAAATAAATTTTAGTGCAATATACACAATATATTATCAATTTTCAGTTAAAATATAAAAGATGAGGTTGCATCGAGTAAATACACAACACAAAATTATAAACGCAATACTTTTGTTTTTGCCCCCATTTTTTATGAGTTGAACTCAAAGATCTAAGACTTTTTCTATGTACACAAAAGGCCTATTTCTCTCAAATATTGTTCACAAATCTGGCTACATCTGTGCTAGTGAGCACTTCTCCTTTGCCAAGATAATCCATCCACCTCACAGGTGTGGCATATCAAGATGCTGTTTGGACAGCATGATTATTGCACAGGTGCACCTTAGGCTGGCTACAATAAAGGGCACGCTAAAATGTACAGTTTTACAGTATTGGGGGGTCGGGGGGGGGAAACCAGGCAGTATCTGGTGTGACCACCATTTGCCTCATGCAGTGCAACACATCTCCTTCGCATACAGTTGATCAGGTTGTTGATTGTGGCCTGTGGAATGTTGGTCCACTCCTATTTTTTTTTTTGATTATCAAAAGCAGATAAAACGGGTAAAATAATTTAATATAGCAGATACAACAAGTATAAAAAAAATTAAATCATGTGCATAATTGAAAAGTCCCACATTCAAAATCCTTTAAAGTGTTAACCCTTCTTACAATATGTTAATCCTTCTTTTTGTTTTTTTTTGGGGTTTTTTTTTTGTTTAACTTTAACTTTTTATATTGGTTTTCAAGCAAGTACAGAAAATTATCCATGTTACATAAAATTCACAGCAACGTAGGTACAAAACGCAATTAAAGGTTTTTTACATTGTAACATAGAACATCACCCTTTTCAAGGTGGTTGATACAATGGGCAGTGAACAATAAGAAATTATTAGTACCCTGTAGGTCTTGTTGCCTGAAGGGCTGCTAAGGCCGCTTCTACGTACCGTATTTTGCCCAAGGGAACTAAGGAAACCCAAACTGGTCCCCCCATTTCCTGTACGATAGGGAGTATACAAAACAATAACACAAAGAAAAACTATAACTGTAACAATAAACCTGAAATCCTCACTTGCATAGTATTTTGTGTATTCTTACCTTCCTATATGCTAATACCAAGAGCTTTATCATTCTATGCCAGGTAACTGATATAATGTGACCCATGCTCTCCATTTCTGTAAAAAGGAATTTTTCCTTCCTTGAATTAGTGTAAAGGAGTGCTCACATGAGCACTGAACATGTACTCTGGATGTTACTTCTGCAATTGTGGGCGCCATGTCCTTTTTCCATTTATTCAAGATAGTCAGCTGAGCTGCAATCAGTATATGAAGTATCACGGTCCTAAATTGAAGCGGGACAGTTTCTATTGTGAGACCCAATAGTGCTAGGGCTGGTGATGGTTTAATGATGCACCCCGTTATGGAGGCAATTAATTTAAACAGAGTTCCAGAAACTGGTTATAGCTTTACAATGCCATAATATGTGCAATAAGTTTCCCAATTGGCTGCATCCCCTCCAACATTCTGGTGGAGAGTTAGGATATATTTTGGATAGCCTCATTGGTGTTAAGTACCATCTATGCATAATCTTAAAAACATTTTCCCAATGGGCTAAGCAGTGGGAAGCTTGTAGACTGAATTTTAGAGCTCAACTCCAGTTTTGTTCTGTATATGTATGTCCTAAATCCTGTTCTCATTTTATTATTGTTGGTGTGTGTATGGATTGTGCGTTTGGGGTTACAAGATTGTAGAATCTAGAGATCCCCCCTTTGAGGGGTATGTTACTATGGAACAGTCCCCATGCCGTGTCGTCTATAGCTATTTCCTTTGAAAGTAATGAGTGGATAAAATGTTAAATTTGACATATGGCATATGCTTCCTTTTTGAGACTGACTAAAGGTATGTCTGATATGGATTAGTAGCCCTTGGCAATCCATGATATAAGGGACAAGTTCGGTATTAAATATTCAAAAGATTGAAGTGGAAATATACCGAAATCTGTACTTTTTTATTTGTCAATGCTAAGAGTTGTTTCCATACCGTTAAAGAGGCAGAAATAAGGGGGTGCTCCTCTATGTATAGCTTTTGTTCAGTTGCTGTGGCTAATAGTAAGGCTTTTAGATTTCCACCCTCAACCATGCTCTGTTCCAATACTGCCCACTGTTTATCTGGAGACGGATTGATCCAGGGTTTAGGTTGGTCCAGAATTGCTGCCCTATAGTAGTTTTTAATTATTGGCACTCCTACCCCTCCCTTAGATTTGTTTTTGGAGATAGTTGAAAATGAGATTCTTGATTTTTTTTACCCTTCCAGATGTAAGTTCTAAGGATTTCATCCATCTTTTTGAAGAATGAGTTAGGTAACGGGATCGGTATCGTTCTGAACAAATATAATATTTTAGGGAAACAGATCATTTTAAAAGATGCTATGCGTCCCAGCCACATTTGCTAAGTTTGACCAGTTCCTTGTGAATATCCTGCAATAACTGTGTATAATTGGCTTCATACAATCTTGTAGATACCTTAGTCAATTGAATCCCTAGATATTGAATCCTTTCCGCATGCCAGTCGCATTGGAACAATCTTTGCAATTTGATTTTCACATTATATTTGAAATTAGACGCCAGTACATGGCATTTTGCCACATTAATCTTGTAGTAGGATACAGCCCCAAAGCGTTCTGTGAATGCCTTTACTCTAGCCAGGGAGGCTTCCTCACAAAAAGTCCGATCTTGTGTGACTTCCCTCCAATATGTATGCCAGAAATATTAGGATCAGCTCTGATTGATTCCGCAAAGGGTTCCATAATTAGGGAGAATATAAGAGGGGAGAGAGGGCATCCCTGCCTGGTACCGTTTGTAATTGTGAATGTATCCAACAAAACCGCTGATGTAAAAATTTGAGCTGATGGGTTAGTGTATAGTGCTAGTATGGCTGATAGTATGAATCCTTTGAAACCGAACTTAGATAGGGTAGCTTGAAGGTACCCCCCAATGGACCCTATCAAAAGCTTTTTCCGCATCTAGCGCTACAAAGGCTGTGGGTAATTTGCGTTTTTCAGCTATTCTGAGTAGGTTAAGAATTCTTCGGGTACCATCTGGGACCTGTCTACCTTTCACAAATCTGACTTGGTCAGGTGCTATTAAATGTAATATGATATCAGCAATTCTGTTAGCTATCATTTTCGCATACATTTTTAGATCTAAATTTATGAGTGAAATGGGCCTAAAATTTTGCGGGGAATTTGGTTCCTTGCCAGGTTTCTGTAACATAATTATCAAAGCCTTGAGCATTTTTGTAGGAAATGTACCGGTAGAAGCTGCTATGTTGTACATGTCTTTTAAACGGGGTATAAGTAGATCTTGGAAAGTTTTATAATATTCGGCAGATATGCCGTCTATCCCAGGTGATTTATTCAAGGGTAGGGATTGTATTGCGCTTTTAATCTTGTTGATTGTGAAAGGGGTATTAAGATTCTCTAGGGTCTGCCGTTGGATTGTTGGGAGTTGGACCGATTGTAAAAATGCAGATATACCTTCCGCTGTTGGTTGGGAGGTTTGTGGGTCAGATTTTAAATTATATAAATCCTCATAGTATTTTTTGAAAGAGTCGGCAATCTCTTTAGGGTGATACACTTTGTGTCCTGACCTATGATCAGGTAAGTAGGCTATTTTGGATTTAGCTTGACGGACCATTATTTGGCGAGCCAGGAATTTACCAGCTTTGTTATGCTATGAGAGGGGCATGGTCCGACTATGTTATGTTGTCTATTCATATTTTAGATTCTTTAAGCAAGGAGGGGAGGTCTGTAAGCAAGAGATCAATTCTAGAGTAGGTGCCATGGGGATTTGAGAAGAAAGTGTAATCTTTCTCCCCAGGATGTAAACATCTCCAAACATCATGTAAGGATTCATTATGTAGGATATTCTGAAGGGAAAGTTTGTGTTTAGTAGTGTCTACTTTAGGGTCTACTGTTAGGTTAACGTCATCTGTTATTAGCAAAGTCCCCTTCCAGATAGCATTACCTTTTTCAAAAGCTTTCTTAAGAATGATAGTTGTCCCTTATTTAGCGCATACAGCGTTACCAGAGTGTACAAGACATTATTCAACGTGCATATCAATATTCTATAATGACCATTCTGATCAGTAACTAACTCATGGAGGGTAAATGCAACTGAGTTCTTCATAGCCATGAGAACTCCGTTGCGTTTAGCCTTTGTTTTTGCAAAAAAAAATATTCGGGTACAGCCTATGAGAGCACTTAGGGGCCTTTTCGGCGTGGAAATGCGTCTCCTGAATACATATAATATCTTCTTGTATTTCCACCGCTTCAGACCACATAGTCTTACACTTAAAAGGACTGTTCAGCCCTTTGACATTGAGTGATAGGATTTTAATTTTCATGGTGAGTGATTAATGCTTGAGAAGTGCTGAACAATACCACTAGGACCAGATGCACCAAGGAGGATGAATTTTGGTAGTTCAGATTGTAGGCTATAAGGATAAGATTGTAGCAGTCTTTCTGACTTGTATGAGGTCCGCAGAAGAGCCATAAGGTGGCAAGAGCGTGTACTAGTAGAAATCAGGTGAGGATTACAAACAAAGAGGAACAAGTCAAGAGTAAAATAAGATCCAGGAAAATCCCCGGGATCCAGAAGCAGAGAAATCTGCATAACCACTGGGGGCAACAAATGGAGAAGTCAAGAGAACCAGTCATAAACTGAAGTATGCATCTGAGCTATATTTTTGCTCCTACAACTGCTCTATTAAGCAAGACTTGAAACAAAGTCACAATAACTTAGTAGTAAGGTATGTCATCCCCGCTTGATAGTGTTAGGTATATTTTAGTTTAGATGGGCCTTGCTTATCAGGAGTAGATATGTCCGCTGGTAGAATCTTCCATTCTTTCAAGAATTCAATGCCAGTTTCCAGGGAATGGATGTGGACATCTTTACCGTGATGGGTCACTATTAGCTTCGATGGGGTCCCCCACCTGTAGACCACACTGTGGTTTCGCAACGCCTTGGTGACTGTTAGCAGATTTTTCCTGTGCTGGATAGTGGCTTGAGACAAGTCAGTGAACAGTGCTACCCCTGCAAATTTTCCCGGAAGATTCTTTCGAATGCATAGCATAGGATTTTCTTTTATGTGATAGAAATTAATTCTGGCTAGTATGTACCTCAGAACCGTGTCTGGAAGATAGGAGGGTTTAGGGATCCTGTGTGCCCGATCTATCAGCAATTCCATCTCTTTAGCGCCTGGGAGCAATGCATGCATTAACTGTTGCAGGTACTCTTTTAATGCTGATGCTGGGACAGATTCGGGCATGCCACAAAATTTAATGTTGTTTCTGCTAGACCTGTCCTCCATATCTGCTATTTTTGCATTTATTTTTTATATACTGTATCTGTTTGGTGTTCTTTATACACATCCACCAAATTATTGTGTGCAGAAAATGCATCTTCCATCTTATTCTCTATACGAGTCTGTATGGAAGCATTCATAGGGGCCATTAGTTGCAGCATATCTGTATGAAGGGAATCTCTTAATGAGATAAGCATTTCTTTCAAATCAGAGATAGACTGGCTGTGCTGAGGAGGGGAACTGCTCCAAGGGAGAATGGGTGCCATGACCCTGTGCCGCTGGATCAGATGTAGTGAGATCCCACTGTGAAGCATGCTGCTTAGCCTTTTTAACTTTTGTGGAGCTGCGAGTAGATGGGCTGTCAGGAGGAGATGGCTGCGTGTCCTGCTGTGTGTGCTTGTGGATGGCAGTGCATACCGAGGATGCAGAGCGGTCCGACTCTGATGCTGAGTCCTCTGTGTCAGACATGCACGTGTCGGCGCCATCTTGAGTCCCCTTCACACTGGCTGGCATGAAGAAGTCCGTCAGCTTCTGCGGGGCAGAGCACGGTGAATCCCTCTTAGGCATTCCGCTGAGGTAAAGAAGCAGCCAGGGACTCTCTCCTGCTAAAAGCCGATGCTTCAGTCGCTGGGTAATGTCCCTGAGCAGACGAAGGAGCCGGAGCCGTTCTCAGTCCGCGCAGGCCATGCCCCCCGGTCCACTCCTCTTTAATGGCAGTGCAAAGTTGCTGGATATTGGCAGGACCTGGAACACGCTGTTGTATATGCCGGTCCAGAGCATCCCAAACATGCTCAATGGGTGACATGTCCAGTGAGTATTCTGGCCATACAAGAGCTGGGATGTTTTCAGCTTCCAGGAATTGTGTACAGATCCTTGCAGCATTATCATGCTGCAAGTGATGAGGTGATGGTCGTGGGTGAATGGCACAACAATGGGCTTCTGGATCTCGTCATGGTATTTCTGTGCATTCAAAATGCCATCAATGAAATGCACCTGTATTCGTTGTCCATAACATACACCTGCCCTTGCCATAACCCCACCACCACCATGGGCCACTCGATCCACAATGTTGACATCAGCAACCCGCTCACCCACACAATGCCATACATGCTGTCTGCCATCTGCCCTGTACAGTGAAAACCAGGATTCATCCGTGAAGAGAACACCTCTCCAAAAGTGCCAGATGCCATCAAATGTGAGCATTTGCCTACTCAAGTTGGTTACAACGACGAACTGCAGTCAGTTCGAGACCCTGATGAGGATGACGAGCATGCAGATGAGCTTCTCTGAGACGGTTTCTGACAGTTTGTGCAGAAATTCTTTGGTTATGCAAACCGATTGATGCAGCTTGGAGGAGAAGATGCTGGATGTGTCCTGGGCTGTTGTGGTTACACCTGGTCTTCTTTTGTGAGGCCCGGTTGGATGTACTGCCAAATTCTCTAAAACGCCTTTGGAGACGGCTTATGGTAGAGAAAGGAACATTCAATTCACGGGCAACAGCTTTGGTGAACATTCCTGCAGTCAGCATGCCAATTGCACTCTCCCTCAAAACTTGCAACATCTGTAGCATTGTGCTGTGTGATAAAACTGCACATTTTAGAGTGGCCTTTTATTGTGGCCAATATAAAGAAAGTGATGCACCAGATAATCAGAAAAAATATGTGTCCATCAAATAGTCCATATGGTAATCGTGCTCTGTGTCCAAAGTGTTAACAGGAAACAAATAATCCCATAAGGTATGACATACACCTCTTGTGTGCAAATCCCTTCACCAAGTGAATTGGCCTCTCACCTCAGCACAGGACCCAGACTGGTCAGCATCAGCTTATATACAGATATACAGGATCAAAGGGATCTCTTTCCAGCTTCTCACTCTCCGGAAATGAGGACATAAAATATGGGGATAAAGAACAAAATATAGTGCTCTCTGTATGCAGTGTAATGAACTTTATTCATATCGTGCAAGGTACTCACATTTTACAGGCACTCAGCCATGCCTGCTTGTATGGCAGTAAAACATGTAGTGATACCCGGAAGACGGTTCCCTACTGAAGAAGTCAATGAGAGTCTGAACGCTCTGACGTAACGCGTATAGGGGGCGGAGCCTGTGCGCCTGACGCTGACCGTCTTCCGGGTATCACTACGGCTGAGTGCCTGTAAAATGTGAGTACCTTGCGCTATATGAATAAAGTTCATTACACTGCATACAGAGAGCACTAGATTTTGTTCTTTATCCCCATATTTTATGTCCTCATTTCTGGAGAGTGAGAGGCTGGAAAGAGATCCCTTTGGTCCTGTATATCTGTATATAAGCTGATGCTGACCCGTTTGGGTCCTGTACTGAGGTGAGAGGCCAATTCACTTGGTGAAGGGATTTGAAGGGATTTATATATTTTATAATCACTTCTGGTTTCATTGTTTGCATGTGAGATTGAGGCATGAATTTGCCTCGGTCTCACAGTGTTCTCCCTCCAATAGTCAGCGGTTGTGTGGAAGTGACATTTTACGTACATTTCACATACCACGTACGTCCAAGGAGTGAACCTTTAATAACCTTTATTTGCTTGAATAACAAGCTAATGGCTGCAGTAGCAGCCATCAGCTTGTGTGGGTTTTGTTAAGCTGGCTTCGGGCTTCAAAGTGAAAGTGATGCGGCAGCTCCATAGCCCTCTTCCTCCTGTGGTTCCCGAGCTCTCCCGCTCTTACTGGAGCCCGGGAACCACAGGAGGAAGAGGGGCTATGGAGCTTCCGCATCACTTTCACTCTGAAGCCGGAAGTCGGCTTAACAAAACCCATACAAGCTGATGGCTGCTACTGCAGCCATTAGCTTGTTATTAAAGGTTCACTCCTAGGACGTACGTGGTACGTAAAATGTCACTTCAAGTTTATGATGTCACTTTCTCTGGATGGCCTGGCTAGGGAAGGAGCTAATAGAACATGAATTGTATTCCATTAGCTTCATTGAAGGGCAGGTAAGCAATCAGAGGTCTTTTAGACCCATGATGTCTCATTTAAAAGAACCTGTCACAAAAAAAAAAAATCATAACATAGGGGAATTGTTGTCCCTTATGTGATATAAAAAATGTTTTGATAAGAAACTAATTAAAAATAAAAGTTACACTCGACCCTTTAAAACGCATAAACAACATCATTATTAGAGTTGAGCAAACACCTGGATGTCCGGGTTTGGCGGGTTTGACCGAACTTTAAAAAAAAGTCCGGGTTCGTGAACCGGACTTAACCCGAACTTTGCCCCGATCCCGAACCCTATTGAAGTCAATGGAGACCCAAACTTTTGAGCACTAAAATGCCTCTAAAACAAACATGGAAAGGGCTAGAGGGCTGCAAATGGCAGCAAACTCATCTTAAGAGCATGGCAAGTGTGGATAGGAAAATAACTTAAAATAACATAAAAATAGAAAATAATAATCTTGAATGATGTAGGAGGAGGACGAGGCCCATATGGAGTAGAAGGTTGAGGTGGCGGAGGATATGGCGGTGTAGGTGGAAGCGGCGGCGGCAGTGGAGGAGGAGGACAAGGTAGCCAACGCTGGTTTTGGTTTTTAATAAAAACTAATTTTTAATAACGTTTGTGGGTGCAGGAACCCACCCTCGGGGCCACTTGCGAATGACTGCCCTGAAAGCCTTGGAAATGTTACCTCTTCATCCTCCTCCTCCTCATCCTGTGCCACATCCTCTTCCATCATCGCCCAAAGTGTTTTTTCAAGAAGGCATAGTAGTGGGATAGTTAAGCTGAGAATGGCGTCATCGGCACTGGCCATGTTGGTGGAGTACTCGAAACAGCGCAACAAGGAACACAGGTCTCGCATGGTAGCCCAGTTATTGGTGGTGAAGTGGTGCTGTTCCGCAGAGCGACTCACGCGTGCGTGCTGCAGCTGAGGCTCCACTATGGCCTGCTGCTGCTCGCACAGTCTGGCCAGCATGTGCATGGTGGAGTTCCACCTTGTGGGCACGTCACATATGAGGCGGTGAGCGGGAAGGCCGAAGTTACCCTGCAGCGCTGACAGGCGAGCAGCAGCAGGGTGAGAACGCCGAAAGTGCGCACAGACGGCCCGCACTTTCTGCAGCAGCTCTGACGTATCGGGGTAATTTCTAAGGAACCTCTGCACCACCAAATTCAGCACATGCGCCAGGCAAGGGATGTGTGTCAAACTGGCTAGGCCCAGAGCTGCTACGAGATTTCGCCCGTTATCGCACACCACCAGGCCGGTCTGCAGTTCAATGCCCCTCCACAACTCCTGCGCGGTGTGTGGTTTTTCACCCAAACAGGCAAGTTTTAAAACTGCCTGCTGTTGTTTACCCCTGGCTGTGCTGAAGTTGGTGGTGAAGGTGTTACGCTGACCGGAAGAGGGGGCGGTAGAGGATGCGGAAGCGGAGTAGGAGGAGTTAGGAACAGGAGGCAAACTGAAGCACCCTGCAATCCTCGGTGGTGGAAGGACATGCGCCAAACTGCTATCCACCTCAGGCCCAGCCGCCACTGCATTTACCCAGTGTGCTGTTAGGGAGATATAACGTCCCTGACCGTGCTTACTGGTCCACGTATCCTTAGTTAGGTGGACCTTGCCACAGATGGCGTTGCGCAGTGCACACCTGATTTTGTCACCCACTTGGTTGTGCAGGGAAGGGATGGCTTGCCTGGAAAAGTAGTGGTGGCTGGGCACGAGGTACTGTGGGACAGCCACCGCCATAAGGCTTTTAAAACTCTGCGTCTCCACCAGCCGGAAATTACAGCATTTCAAGGGCAAGGGATCGTGGGTGGATAGGGGGGTACTTCCTCTTCCGCTCCAGTGTTTGGGAGATAGAAAGCTGAACGCTTCCACGGGACATTGTGGAGATGGTTGTTGGTGACCCAGGTGGTGGTGTTGCTGGTGAATCCTCTGTTTGCGGGGTGGCAGGTGCCACTGTCACTACAGAGGTGGATGAAGAAGCCGAGACTGCAGCAGCAGAAGAGGAAGCAGGAGGAGCCAGAGACCTTTCTTGGGTTTTGAGGTGTGCACGCACTCCACTGCAGCTCGTGCTTTCACTTAGATGCCTGGTCATGCAGGTTGTGCTCAGGTTGAGAACGTTTATGCCTCGCTTCAGGCTCTGATTGCACAGCGTGCAAACCACTCATGTCCTGTCATCATCACATTATCTGAAGAACTTCCATGCTAGGGAACTCCTGTGAGCTGGCTTTGGTGTGCTCGGTCCCTTGCTGCGTTGGGTAGTAGCATGCGTAGTGTCTAGGGCACGGCCGCTCCGCTTTTGCACCCTGCTCCCTCTTCTGCTGTGCTGGTGGCTATGTGTGACCACCGTCTCTTCCTCCAAACCACTCAGGTCACCTACATGACGTTCATTCCATGGTGGGTCGAGGACCTCATCATCCTCCACATCGTCTTCCACCCAGTCTTCACTCCTGCCCTCCTTGTCGGTCTCCACAATTTGGAATTCCACAGCAGTTGGCACCTGTGTTTCGTCATCATCCGAGACGTGCTGCAATGGTCCTCCCATGTACTCATCTGGAGACATAAGTGGTTGGGCATCGGTGCACTCAATCTCTTCCACTTCTGAGGCAGGGCTAGGTGGATGGCCCTGGGAAACCATGCTAACAGAGTCATCAAAAAGAAGAAGACTGCTTGCATGACTTGGGGCTCAGACTGCTTGGCTGGTTTGCAAGGGGGTGAGGTGAAAGATTGATGGACATCGGCTGCAGGTGGCAACTCTGACCTTTCAGCAGAAGACTGGGTGTGAGACAATGTGAAGGAAGTGGAGGCATTGTCAGCAACCCAATCTACTATCGCCTGTACTTGTTCTGGCCTCAACATTTGTAGAGGCACATTAGGCCCTGCCAAATACTGCTGCAAGTTCTGTCACCTACTCGCAGCTGAGAAAGGTGTTTCACCTGTGCGTGTAGCTGGCATAGATCTACCACATCCTCTCCTTGCAACAGGAGCTTCACCAGCTACACCACGACCCAGGCCATGTCTCTTATTTGACCTTCTCCTCATATTTATAGAATTTTGGATCTTCCCCGAAATGGGTTTTTATTGATAAGCGGAATAAAACAGTATGCAATGGGTGTATCTCACTGTAACATATGCAGCCTAGGCCGCAATTAACTTTTTTTCCCCCTAAATGGGTTTTTTTTATTGCAAAGCGCAATACAACAGTATGCAATGGGTGTATCTCACTGTACCATATACAGACAGGGCCGCAATCAACTTTTTTTGCCCCTAAATAGTTTTTTTTATTGCAATGCACAATACAACATTATGCAATGGGTTTATCTCACTGTAACATATGCAAAAAGGGCTGCAATCAACTTTTTTTGCCCCTAAATGGGTTTTTTTATTGCATAGCGCAATACAAAAGTATGCAATGGGTGTATGTCACTGTAACATATGCAGACAGGGCCGCAATCAACTTTTTTTGACCCTAAATGTTTTTTTTTTATTGAAAAGAGCAATACAACAGTATGCAATGGGTATATGTCACTGTAACATATGCAGACAGGGCCGCAATCAACTTTTTTTGCCCCCAAATGTTTTTTTTTTTTATTGCAATACGCAATACAACAGTATTCAATTGGTGTATCTCACTGTAACATATGCAGACAGGGCCGTAATTAACTTTTTTTGCCCCTAAATGGGTTTTTTATTTCAATGCGCAATACAACAGTATTCAATGGGTGTATCTCACTGTAACATATGCAGACAGGGCCGCAATCAACTTTTTTTGCCCATAAATGTTTTTTTTTTTATTGCAAATCGCAATACAACAGTATGCAATGGGTGTATGTCACTGTAACATATGCAGACAGGCCCACAATAAACTTTTTTTGCCCCTAAATGTTTTTTTTTTTATTGCAATGCGCAATACAACAGTATGCAATGGGTGTATCTCACTGTAACATATGCAGACAGGGCCGCAATCAACTTTTTTTGCCCCTAAATGGGTTTTTTTATTGCAATGCGCAATACAACAGTATGCAATGGGTGTATGTCACTGTAACATATGCAGACAGGGCCGCAATAAACTTTTTTTGCCCCTAAATGGGTTTTTTTATTGCAATGCGCAATACAACAGTATGCTAAGGGTGTATGTCACTGTAACATATGCAGACAGGGCTGCAATAAACTTTTTTTGCCCCTAAATGGGTTTTTTTTATTGCAATGCGCAATACAACAGTATGCAATGGGTGTATCTCACTGTAACATATGCAGACAGGGCCGCAATCAACTTTTTTTGCCCCTAAATGGGGTTTTTTATTGCAATGCGCAATACAACAGTATGCAATGGGTGTATGTCACTGTAACATATGCAGACAGGGCCGCAATAAACTTTTTTTGCCCCTAAATGGGTTTTTTTATTGCAATGCGCAATACAACAGTATGCAATGGGTGTATGTCACTGTAACATATGCAGACAGGGCTGCAATAAACTTTGTTTGCCCCTAAATGTTTTTTTTTATTGCAATGCGCAATACAACAGTATGCAATGGGTGCATCTCACTGTAACATATGCAGACAGGGCCGCAATTAACTTTTTTGCCCCTAAATAGTTTTTTTTTTATTGCAATGCGCAATACAACAGTATGCAATGGGTGTATCTCACTGTAACATATGCAGACAGGGCCGCAATCAACTTTTTTTGCCCCTAAATAGTTTTTTTTATTGCAAAGCGCAATACAACAGTATGCAATGGGTGTATGTCACTTTAACATATGCAGACAGGGCTGCAATTAACTTTTTTTCCCCCTAAATGGGTTTTTATTGCAAAGCGGAATACAACAACAGTATGCAATGGTTGTATCGCACTGTAATGTATGAATGAAAATCTGATAAATAATTGTCCCCTTAATTGGTGCTTGTTGAATAGCAGATTTGAAATGCAGTGTCTGTCTAAACGCTGTAAGTCACAGTAAAATATGAATGAAAAAAGTTTTTTTCTTTTTTAAATGCAGATTAAGCAGACACATATGCACTCAGCTTGCAGGAAATGGCCGCTACACACCACATGCCTAACAGGTTGGATACTGTTGTTGTTCTATTCCGCTATTGAATAAAAAAAATCCCATTTGAATAAAAAACTGAAAAATATTTTCTTTTCCCTAAATACTGAAAAATAATTATTTTCCCCTTACATTGGTGCTTTTTGAAGAGCAGGTTAGAAAAGCAGTGTCTATCTAAAGACATTTTTTTTCTTTTTTAAATGCAGATTAAGCAGACACATATGCACTGAGCTTGCATTAAATGTGCAGCACCACACGCCGCCCACCTAACAGATGGTAAAAGTATTTTTTTTCTCCTTTCTCCTCCTCACTGGGCTCAGATCAAGGCATAAAGATCGTGCACTGCACCCCCACAAAATACAATCAATGCAAATCGCTGTCTGATTAAAGAAGATTGTTCCTATGCTTTCCCTCAAAGCAATCACCAGCCTGACCTGAGGAGCAATCTCCTATCTCTCCCTCAGCAAAAGTATCAGGAACCTCTCCCCAGTATAGTTTGAGCAGAGTGACGCGCAGCGCTATGTGACTCCAGCTTATATAGACTCTGGGTCACATGCTGCACTGGCCAATCACAGCCACAGTAGGCATGACTAGATAAACGCTTGTTGATTGGCTGCCTTGTACCTGTTGAAACCACGCCATTAAAACCGCGCCAAAACTTTAAATAACGTTACCGAACAACGGATAGTACCCAAACATACAGTGAAATGTTCGAGTCTGGGTACCGAATACCCAAATGTCCGGTACGAACCCGAACAATACAGTCCGGGTTCGCTCAACCCTAATCATTATGGTTCCTATGGATGAAAATGTAGATTGCACGGGGGGCGTGGCTTGCGCGCATACTGAATGGCCGCTTGAGCCGTGAGCTCTCAGGACCCAGCCGGGAAAATCGACGACACCGAGGACGTACAGCACGATCCATCTCCACTTACCGCTCCATCGACAAGCCCTCACACCCGAGGAGATGTCATCCAGGAAAAGGAAGGACGAGCGGGGCCCCACTAAGCTGACAGCCTTCTTCACCAGGCCGCCCGCGCTCTCGGACCACGGCCAAGATGGCGCCGCCTCGAGACAAGGCCGCAATGCTCCAGAGGCTTTCACTGACTTACCTGATGCGGATCCCTCTCCATTGCCGGATGGCCCTCCGCTGCATTCTCCTCAGAGCCCGACTACAACATCTCCGGTACCGGGTAGCCCCGCCAAGACACGGATGAGGATGGATGACTTTGACCGGCCGGGCCCCACAGTGAGTAGCAACATACACTCCGTCTCTTCCCTACAAACGTCCATAGCAGCATTCCCCACCACAGGGCAACCAGTAATTGATACGACCCTGAAGAACATGCTTATGACATTTCAATCCTCACTTATGTCCAACTTATCCACGATCATGGACAGATTCGCTTCTGAGATGAAGCATATGGGGCACAGGGTTCATTACATGGAGCAGAGAATGGAGGAATGCACCGATACAGTTAATGAATTGGTGGATGCTTATACAGAACAAAAGGAGGATACGGTGTGGATAAAAAATAAAATAGCGGATTTGGAGGATCGATCCCGCCGCAACAATGTTAAAATCAGGGGCATCCCTGAGGATGTACCCCCCGCAGATCTGCACCAATATGCCTCCACACTGTTCTCTTCTTTGGTGCCAGCACTATCCCCTATTGAACTTACAATAGATAGGATTCATAGACTACCCAAGCCTAAATTTCTGGAAGCTTCAGTACCGAGGGATGTATTGCTGAGGGTGCACTTTTTTCCTGCTAAGGAAAAGATCTTGCAGGCATCCAGAGCACTGGGCACTCTTCCAGCCCCATATGCACATATCCAACTGTTCGCTGACCTTTCTCAGCACACTCTGCAGCAGCGCAGACAGCTCAAGACCCTTACCAAAGCCCTAGCAAATCACAAGTTAACCTACAAATGGCGCCATCCTGCAACTCTGCTGGTCACCCATAACGGTATCCCTCACTCTATATCCACAATGGAAGGAGGCATGAAACTCCTGCAAGCATGGGGCATTATTCCGGATCCCCCGAGAGGACCCCCAGATGCACAGAGGCATACCCTGCCGCCTTCCCAGGGCTCCCACCGCAGCCGATCTAGGCATCGCCCTCCCTTGTAATATGGTGCTGTACCTCAATTTCCAGCTACACAGGGCCCGGCTGGCCTACGACAACTCGCTACCCCAGTTTTAACGCTTTGTTATCCACCATTGGTGGTTTTACCCCCCACGTTATCAGCAATCCTGACCCAGGAATATCATTGCTGATTGAACACTTTCTTCAGTTGATTTTATTCAGTTTGGATATCGCACTTAGTCATAGTTCAAGTTTCCATATACCGTTTTGTTTGCCGATCATAATATTCTGCTTTGTTCCCTGCATTGCTGTCTCAAGTCGCTCCATTGGTGAAGCCACCAGCAACTGACCCTATCCGCTCCGTGATCTCCAGGAAGCGACCTCCTCTCCAGGTTACAGGACACCTCCTGCTCTCCTACTACTTTCCGGGACTTCGGCCACCGTATACAGAACGCGCCTGTACAGCAACGCAATCTCACAGGTACTTTACTCCACTGAGGGATCACCGTCCCTGTACACAGTCTAACCAGGACCCCCTGCCAATTCTTGCCAATATACAAGCTCCCCTTTGGTGATGTCGTTCACAGTTCTCTCCCTCAATGCCAGGGGTCTAAACCACCCCGCTAAGGGCTCATCCCTTTGGTCCACAGCTACTGCTCTACATGGTGATGTAATATGTGTCCAGGAAACCCACTTCGCCCTTGAGGCCACACCGAAATGCACTCACAAGAAATACCCACATATGTTCCTTGCTTCAGGGAATAAGAAGAGGAAGGGGGTACTTGTAGCAATTAGTGACACTCTGGACTTCTCACTCCACGACGTTATATCTGACCCTAAGGGCAGATATATTGTCCTGCAATGCTTGATAATGGGTCGGAAATTCACCATTGTGAACTTATATGCTCCTAATCATCACCAATTGTCCTTTATACAGTCTGTGGTGTCTAAAGCGAAAAACCTAGCCTTTGGAAATCTCTTGATGTGTGGCGATTTTAATCTCACGCCGGACAGTGCTCTTGACTCGACGGCTACAACTAAAAAGCATAACTCCTCATTATCCACATTTATCTGGTCTCAGGAACTATATGATGTTTGGAGGTGCTGTCACGCGTCGGAGAGGGATTATTCGTTTCTCTCCCCGCGTCACGGTACCTACTCCCGTATTGATTTGTGTATCTCTGATAGAACTGTCTTGGAATGTGTGTCTGATGTACAGCTCCACACCGCCACTTGGTCTGACCACTCCCCGTTGACGATCAAAATCTCCCTTGGCCCGCATAATCAGACTCCCTATGTATGGAGACTTCCTAATCACCTTCTGAACAATCCAGCCTATGTAGCAGAAATTCAATCTCATATTCAGGATTATATTACGAACAATGTGGGAGGCGGTTCGGGCCCAGAGGCGGTGTGGAACGCCCATAAAGCAGTCCTAAGGGGCGTACTGATTCAAATTGGTTCGAGGGAAAGGAAGAGGAGGTTGCAAAAGCTGACCGACATTATTAAGCAGTTGAATACTCTAGATTCCCAAAATCAACTTCAACCATCTAAGTCCCTTACTGAAAAAATATTCCTACTCCGTCAGGAGCTGAGAACCTTGCTTCTCGAAAAATATAGCTCCACTCTCAAACGGTGGAAAGTGAACTCATACTCCACAGGACAAAAGGCGTCCAAGGCCATGGCCCTTCGTATCAAAGGTCAGAGGACCAAATCTAGAATACAGCAGTTAGTACACCCGGTGTCTAAAGCTAAACTACTTAAACCAGACCTGATAGCGGATGCTTTTCGTGAGTATTATGCAACCCTGTATAATATAAAAGCGGACCCACATAGTCATCAACCGTGCCCGTCCGAGATAGAAGCATTCCTCAGTCACATTGACTTACCATCTATTTCACCACCCCTGTTAGCTACTCTGAACCAACCGTTCTCTGAATCAGAGGTACTGCAAGCTATTGCCACCCTCCCTAACCTGAAATCACCCGGCCCAGATGGCTTTACAGCCGAATATTATAAACAGTTTTCTAGTTTGCTGGCGCCCATCATGGTCAAAATGTTCAACTCAGCTGCCACGTCCTCTTCCTTCCCACATGAGACTCTCAGTGCTATGATTGTTACTTTACCTAAACCAGGGAAAGAACCTAACCAGCCCCAGAACTTCAGACCGATATCGCTTTTGAATTTAGATGCCAAGTTGTATGCCAAAATGATTGCATTACGTTTGCTAGACGTCCTTCCAACGATCATACACAAGGACCAATCGGGGTTCACAAAAGGCCGACAGGCATCTGATGCGACGAGGAGAGTCATTGATGCCATACATTGCGCTCGCACTACTGGAACGCCTTCTCTGCTCCTATCGTTGGATGCAGAGAAGGCGTTCGATAGAGTTCACTGGGGGTTTCTCTCAGCGGTACTGCACAAATTTGGTATCCGCGGCTTCCTCTACAAAGCCATTATGGCTTTGTACTCGAATCCATCGGCGAGAGTGCGTACCCCTGATGCTATTTCCTCATCCTTTGAGATATCGAATGGCACTCGCCAAGGGTGCCCTCTTTCCCCCCTCATATTCAACATGGTAATGGAGCCCCTTGCAGAACATATTAGATCGAACCCTAGAATATCAGGTATAGAAGTAGCGGGCAAGTCACATAAAATAAGTCTTTTCGCGGACGACGTCATCCTGATGATAACTAACCCTACCGGGTCCCTTCCCGAAATTCAAAAAATATTAAATTGGTTTGGAGCAGTATCCCTATATAGGGTTAACGAAACTAAGTCCCAAATTCTAAATGTTGGTCTAGATGCCACAACATGCGCCGTATTACAAACCCAGTTTCCCTACTCGTGGACGGACACGCATCTTTCGTACCTAGGTATTAGGCTTACGGCGAATACGAAAACGCTTTTTTTACACAATTATGTTCCGGCCCGAACTAAGCTCCAAAATGACCTCAAACGCCCCCAACTCTCGGGTTTTTCGTGGCTGGGGAGACTGGCAGCATTCAAGATGATGCACCTTCCTCAGCTCCTGTATATTTTTCGCACTGTTGCAATTCCGGTCCCTAAAAAGTTTTTCCGCTCTCTACAATCTATCATATCGCAATACATATGGCAAGGTAAGAAACCTAGATGCGCCCATGCGAAACTCGTCAAATCACGCACCCAAGGGGGGGCGGGCTATGTGGACATATATGACTACTACCTAGCATCTATCCTCACACAATTACGCGCATGGTTTACCCCCGACTGTCCCCATATATGGAGGGAACTAGAGGCGTCCTTTTGTACACTGTCGGATCTTCCATCATGGTTGATGGCAACGTCCCTAGGGGCAAAAATCCCATCTCACTTTCCCCCGGCCATGGTAGCATCGGTCAACGCTTGGAAAGTACTGCTGACACAAACACACGATGGCCCCATGACACAAGAACTTCAGATACCCCTGTCCGCCCTGCATTACGTCATGCCCGATACCAATTTCCACTCCTGGACCAAAAAAGGCATTACCACTTTGAATGCCTTGTATCACAATTCTACACTGACCCCATTCCCAACATTACAACTTAAGTTCCAATTACCGGCGACCGACTTTTTTCTACACTTTAGATGTCGCCATTTCCTGACCTCTGTACCCACCTGGCCGCTGACTGTCCCTACTACAGCGTGGAATTACCTTATCTCAAAGTTACCTTCAAGACCAAAGGCATTACTACGTTCTACAATCTAATCCAACAGAAAGAAGTCTTCTCCAAGTCGCTCCCCCATATACAATGGGAGAGGGACTTGGGTGTAGAATATTCAGTAACACAGTGGACGCGTGCGATTCGCTCTGTCTACTCGACGACGTGCAATTCCAACCTATGGCAATTGCACTTGAAACTATCATTACGCTGGTACCTTACTCCTGAAAGACTTAGCAAATTTGACAAGCAAAATGACGGTGGGTGCTGGAGAGGATGTGGCAGAGTGGGTTCTCTCTTCCACATCTTCTGGCAGTGCCCAAAACTCCAGACCTTCTGGCAAGAGGTGTTCTCTCTCCTGTCTGACTTGACTAACTCATCAATAACACTCGACCCTGGACTTGCACTATTATCACTTGGCCTAGATCGGATTCCCCTTCCTATGAGACACTCAGTTAACCACTTGCCGACCGCCGCACGACTATCTACGTCGGCGGTCAGCCCCTCACAGGCAAACTAACGTAGGGCTACGTTGCTTGCTTGTGAGGGTCTAGGGAGCGAGCGCGCGCCCCCCGGGGCGCGCTCCCGCTCCCGCGTGGTCACGGACCCCCCCGCGCGTGTGACCAGCGGACCCAATGTCCGCCGGTCACTCGGCGATCGGCGGGGGAGAGGGAGAATGTCAGGCAGCTTGTGTAAACAAACTGCCTGTCATTCTCCTCGCTGCAAAGACACTGATAAAACGGATCTGGTATGTAGATCCGTTGATCAGTGTCCTTACAGCTAGAGCCACAGCCAATCACAGTAGAAACCACGCCCCTAGGGACACACACAGCCCCTCCCTTCCAAATAAAGTTAACCCCTTCACTACCAGTGTATTTTTACAGTAACAGTGCATATGTATAGCACTGATTACTGTAGAAATGTCACTGGTAACCCCAAAAGTGTCAAAAATGTCAGTCAAGGGTCCGATCTGTCCGCCGCAATGTCGCAGTACCGCAAAAAAAATCGCAGATCGCCGCCATTACGCGTTAAAAAAAAAAACAACAAAAATGACAAAAATCTTTCCCTTTGTTAGTAAACGCGATAACTTTTGCGCAAACCAATCAAAATACGCTTTTTGCGATTTTTTTTACCAAACATAGGTAGCATAAAATAAATTGGCCGAAAATTTTTAAAAATTTTGATTTTTACATTTTTTTTTGGGGGAATTTCATATAAAAAAATGTGAAAAATATTGCTATTTTTGCAAAATTGACGCTCTTTTTTTGTTTATAGCGCGTGATCAAAAAATCGCACAGGTGATCAAATACCACCAAAAGAAAGCTCTGTTTGTGGGAAAAAAAGGACGTCAAATTCGTTTAGGTACAGCGTCGCACGACCGCGCAATTGTGCGTTAAATTCACGCAGTGCCGAATCGCAAAATACCCCCTGGTCGGAATGGGGGTAAAATCTTCCGGGGCTTAAGTGGTTAACCATGGTCTACTAGCAGCTAGGCTGCTTATAGCCAGAGCCTGGAGACAGGAATCTCCCCCTGCAATCCAAGAGGTGATTGAACTAGTGGCTACGCATCATTCCTATGAACGAGCCTTGTCTCTGAAACACCGATCCACCACCCGTATGTCTAAGCTTTGGCTACCTTGGACTACATGGATTAATCAGAGGTGATGTGTGATTTCATCCCCTAGAGCGGACGGGGGGGGTGCCTCGCTGAGGCCTGGCGCGCTGGAGATGGCCACAGTGTGGTTCCCATTTGGGGTGGCTATCTCTGAGGTGCCGGGCGTTAGGTGGGGTGCACCTCGTTTGCGAGTGACCTCTACCTTGACAACACCTTGTTATATTACAGTCATTTAGTGGTGGAACAGAATTATTCCCCAACTGACAAGGCCCTTACGATAAGAATGTAACTGGGATTTACTGCAACTCACCTGATAGGATTAAACTGCTTACCTGCTGAAAATATCTTGATGACAGTACTTCTGTGTATTATTCAATGTTATACTGAGAATGTTATGACGGCACATGTATATGTCCATGAAGGTTATTAGGAATTGTACTTCCCAAATGTTTGTACCTTTGTTTGTTTTTCTTTTGTTTGATGAAAACTCAATAAAAAGATTAATTAAAAAAAAAATGTAGATTGCATTACACATGTTACACGTCGCTTCACAAGCCAGAGAGAAAACAGTAATTCTAAGCCCACTATTTAAGGTTAACTCTAAACTAATGATCTGTGGTGGCTTTTAAAGCATCACTCATGGAAAACTTAGGGTACCAGAGTTTGTCGATGTTTCACAGATGCACACAGTTTTAAGGCTTGACATGTTGAGTATCTATTTACTCAGTGTAATCTCATCTTTTATATTTCACCCAAAATTAGTTAATATATTGCATTAGTGTACCCTAAAATTAACTTTAGTGTATTTTTTTACTAAATCTTTTGCATTTGATAAACTGTTGCACTAATATCATGTGATATACAAATCTAGAACTACCACAATTTTATTTATAAGGGCCTCTGCTTTCAGAAAATATAAAATGTTTTGGGGGTTTTAATTAATCTTCAAACCTAAAATAATATTTTTTTCCAGGTGCCTGTTCAATCAATAAGAAATTGTGGCCTATCCAAAAAGGCTTAATTGCTGTGGTGCTAAACTGTACTTTTTTCCCTCTTCAGTCTAACAAATAAAGCACTAGTATTTTATTTACATATGCAATATGCTCTCAGTCACTTAGTAATAGCAGCCTGTCTATACAGGCTTAAAGTAGTATTAAACCCAAAACCAAAAATGTATTATATTGAAGCTTACCAATTATTAGATGTGGTAGCTGCATTAGGTGCCTTTTTTCTGTTTTCACCTGATGCTTTGGCCAGTAACACAACTTCTGTACTAATATGTCTACACTCTGAATGAAGGATTAACAGAGACATCTTTGGATACTCTAAAAAAATTGAAGCCAAACTTCAGCAAAAAAAGAATCACACTTACAAAGTTGCAGGAAGTCACAAGCGATCTGGCCTGGTCTGGTGGACGCTGCTTCCACAGCGTGCGTTCCACTGTCCCGAAGTAGGGGCTGACATCACACGCTCTCTGCCACGCTAGACACTGCGTTTCGCCCTCCTATTGGGCGTTCTCAATAGCTATGACGTCAGCCCCTACTTCCGATCGGTGGAACGCACGTTGCGGAAGCAGCGTCCACCAGACCAGATTGCTTGTGACTTCCTGCAACTTTGTAAGTGTGATTCTTTTTTACTTCTTATAAACTTTGATGATATACTTCACCATGGTGGGCTCTTTTTGTTCCATCCAATGAGGTTATACACAGCGATGTTGCCAACAAACCTTTAGGGATACAGGAGCAGTGTGGGACCAACCAAGCACTACCAGACTCAGTTACAAGGCACAATATCTGTTTATTTCTGGTGAGTGGGGTCACCCAAGGGGAGCACCAGCACTTTGTGTGTGAATATTGCACCCAGGCACGTTTTCATCACCAAATTAATTGTTGAGAGACTTTTTTTTGAGAAGCATCTTGCAATTATCACTTTATGTATTGTTGTACATTTGCACATCATATTTATTGTATATTCATTTATTTATGATTAGCACTTGTATGTTATTTATGATATACCATATAGAATATTAATTACCTATAGGAGGTAATTAGGCACTGCAATCCTGCACTTTACAATTGTTTTTTCCACAGCACACAGGATGTTCCACTAAATTAGGGCAGTGCTGATACACATATTTTTCTATTTTAAAGGCACTACACCTTACTTATCAGCAGCAGCCCTTGCGGAATAAACGTGCACAGTTTTATTCATTTATTTTATTTTTTTATGTATCCATTTACGTTACTGATTTAGAGTCAACTCATAAGCGCTCGGAAAACCCCCCCTTTTTTTGGGTTTTATACTGCTTTAAAAGCCTCCTCCAGGATTACCAATTCATCATCTTGTATAGTATTTATGTCATCTGTAAATAATTGCATTTAAAACTTTGTAATAACAAGAAGGAAAGCGCTAGAGCTACAGATCTAAAGAAACCAGGGGCATGGAGTGGGGAACAAAATTAAGAGGGAAATTAAAAGGGGAATTTACGAAGTCCATGTACTTCACAAAAGTACGACAAAGTCCATGTACTCAGGGAACTGAAACCAGATATCCAAGGCTGCTATGAAGATAGAAGAGAGAGGTGCCTCTGAGTGCAGACTTACAGTTTATTAACAGATAAAAACAATAGTAACTCACATGGAAGTTAGTAAATGCAGGCACATCATGGAGGTGGTGGATCAGGAGATCATAGGTGGGTGTCAGTCCCATATGCTGGCGTCCTGTGGAGGGATGTGATACCTGAGCAGCCTTGCTAGGTCACCTTCTAAGTTCCAACTGAGCGGTGGATGGACTTCAAAACAAGGCTCCAGAAGCGCAAGATCGTGACGTCACCAGTATGCAACGCGTTTCTGAGCATGCACGCTGCGGGTGCTGTGGCAGCCACGCTCCTTTTTAAAAGCAACAATACAGCTCAGTCGGAACTTAGACAGTGACCTAGAGAGGCTGTTCTGGTATCACATGGAGATCAGGAGCAGGTGCAGGTGTAGGTGCACGGATCCTTTGACATGCATTTGTGTCTGTGCATCCACTTCTATGGGCTGCCTGCACACAGCTCTGAGGTTGATGCACATCAGGCACATTTGTCAGTTGCTCTACACAGAGGACTAAACTAATCGTGTGAGCCCTATAAAGTATAAAAAGTAAAGTATGGTTTTTCTACAGCTTATAGTGACCAGCCAGATCCAAGCACACACTGTAGGTCTAAAACTATATGGGTCACTGTTGGTAACACTAAAATCACTGGTGAATAATTACTAAGAGTAGGAGTTGGTTGGTATGCTAATAGAACGAGGGCTCCTAGTGGGGTAAGGCACAGAAATAGAATGTAATAATGATCTATCAAGCACTATTGAAGCATTGTGCAGTCATTGGTTTCTGAATACTTCTACATGCTACCTGTGTGGCTTACACTATAAAAAAAAGTTTTGCTTATCTTAAATCTTTTTAGTAATAAATCTAAGCTTTTAGGTTGACCATAGACAGATTGAAATGTGGCTGGTTCAGCAGGAACTGGATGAATTTATGGGCATCTATTGATTGACTCCAGTACAACCAGCCTGTCATTTTTTTTCCATACGATTAATGCTGGCGGCTATAGCCATCTGCAGTGATCATTGTATTCTGAGTGGCTGGGAAATCTCCCACTGTCAGTATACAATAAATTGTGAAGTGAGCGCTAAACCAAACCTATAGAGCTGCTGGCAAAAGGCCATATGCCAAATCCTTCAAATCAATAAACCTACAAAATATGCAGCGCTGTGATATGTGGAAAATACAATAAAATAAAAATGAAACTATATATATATAATAAACTATAAGACCCAAATGTCAGATGTGACGTATATATCTTATGATGTTATTTCAAATAACTTTGTGAACCTTTAATAACCCACACTATTTTCCCATTCTCATTGGAGATTATATGGGTCAAAATAGTCTTGGGCTATTCGTTTTTAAATAATTCACTGTCTTCACACATGTCTTACATGTTTTGTTGGGACACTCTGTCCTTTCAAATATTTTATTGTAACTCTTTTTTGTAATAAAATTATGTTTAAAAAGAATCTGTGAGTCGCTACGATTCATTTTATGGTGTGCCTTAGAAAGTCCAGTTCTCTGTCTTTGTGATGAATGAATTTGGGTCCTGGTTTTCCAGCCATTTCTATATTCCCATTTCTATATATATGTAGTTCAGGAAAAGTCCTTCTGTATTATTCAAAAAACACACAAATCAACCAGTGATCCAATCTTAATGAGAATATCCAGCCAATATAAGGACTGTAGGCTTACCGCAACTATTGGCTGCACACTTTAGTGCAGCAAACATGCATAGATTATGCCAATCCAGTTGGTGTGTCCTCTCCTCTATCCTTAATAGTAAAACTCCAGGTGTATCAAAAAAAAAAAGTGAATATCAGTCCATGCAAAATAATAGTGCAAACAACCTTTACCAGCTTTCATCTCTATGCAATGCGCACTCACCCAAAAAAATGTTCATTTAAAGCAACAAGGGTGAAGTCAGGAATTTCTGCAGGCTTCAGTACATGAAATTCTTCCCAATCTTTCTCATTTTACATGGTAAAGCTCCATTCATATGTCCCCAAATACCAAAGGCAATAAACAAAAAGCAACCCACGTTGAAGGAAATAAAATGGCATAATATATGGCCTGCCCTAACATCTACATTCTAGTGATTTTAGTAGCATGACTAAACTTCTAAAAATCACCAGTGTATCTGCAGCTTCAATGACTGCTAGAAATTGAAATATTTAATTTGACTGCTTACTGTGAGTTGTCTCCGATTCTGTCAGATACTTTTGGGTCTTTATGCATTACATGTTCAGAGTCATTCAGCCTGTAAATATAGAGGGATGATGGCTAATAATTGATATAATTGATATAATTATTAGTGTTACTATGGAAACAATGAAAATTCCTCCAATCCAAATTTATCTCCGTGGCAACTTGGTTTTCCAGAGAGCTTTTTTTGGGTCCCAGAATGGATGAGAAAGTTCACAGAGTACTTGCAAATATTACAACAATTGGAAGCACCCAAAGTACCTAATCCCCTTGCCGAAAAATACCCTTCCCTAATATACACCTTTTCCACATTGACCAAAAGGTGGAGCAATCTGGTTGGTTGGTTTTTATAGCACCTTTGATTTTATGTGCAACAAAAAAATGCTTCTTAGTCTTTCTTGTATCGTTTATAGCAAAATTGCATTCTTTAAAACTTTTGTACAATGATAAACAAGTTACCATAATCAAGTACCCTATGGATATTTAGGACCCCTTACATTTATTCACCATATTCTTTATGTATTGTTTAGGGAAAAATGCATTAGTTACCCCTCTTACATTGGTAAAGACTTCCCCCTCTTTCCAATGTTGTTTCCCCATAAACAAAGATCCCATGATTATTTAAGATCTTTCATATCTAATCAGACAACCTACGCAGTACAGCTCTTGTAGATTTGTAGATTTGCAAATAACCTGGTTTGAAATGCCCCCTGACTTTCCACATAGTTAATTAGACAACTAACCATAAACAGGTT
Source organism: Pelophylax lessonae (assembly GCF_965119305.1). NCBI lineage: Eukaryota > Metazoa > Chordata > Amphibia > Anura > Ranidae > Pelophylax > Pelophylax lessonae. The sequence goes on along the minus strand of NC_138779.1, from coordinate 103,593,323 downwards.
TGCCTACAAATATAAAGGTAAGTCATGCGTCCCTTCCATAGAGTTAACTCTCCTTTAAATGTGTAAAATGCAGCTTGTCCGGTCAATAATGTATGCTAGCCTCACATGCCTATGGATACAATAAATACTATATATATATATATATATATATATATATATATATATATATATATATATATATATATATATAAATATATATATATAGATATACAGTATATAATACATACATAGTTATATCCAATTCACACATTTTATACCTGCAATTCATACTTCTTATATTAAAAGATATATTTTGCATACATATTCCTTTTTGTAGATATGACAGACTGCTTTTGGAACTTAGTAGTTAGTACATCTCGTTTGTATTTCCTCAGAGAACCCTCTCCATCCTTTTATTTAAAGTGGTTGAAAACATATCCTTCCATTATGTGTACTTGTCTTAATCCAGAGCACTAATAAGTTCTCTCTGCTGCCTTATTCCTATCTGTGGGATTCACTTCTGACAGGTTTCCTGACACCAAGAGCTAAAAAAGGTGACAGAGGAGAGAGCTCCAGCACATAGCCTGTGACTGACAACATCAGCTTTGTTCCAGTGTGCAGTGCAAAGTGTGGTTTGTCCCTTTCCTCCAATCAGCTCTTACTGAAATCTGCAGAGTGTAACTTCAGCTCCCTGCCCCCTGCTTTCTGAAAGCTCAGGCAAGCTGTTTAAATGATGCACTTCCAATGGATGCAGAGGAGTGAGGGCTTTAGAAAAAAAAGTGCAACTTGTATCGGAGGATATGTTTAATCTCTGTGTATCACAGAGGCCAGTTACTTCACTGAGTATATGTAAGGGTTAAAAACCACTTTAATACACTGACTCCAATAATGCAGACATTTCACCAACCAACAAACACCTGCCTTGCCTCTCATGCACCCTCCCCACTAGGGACGTATAGCGACGAGACTTCCGGCAGCTGGAATGCACGCTGAGGCGGCGATCCGTCCTGATTAGGGATGATCGAACTTTTGAAAAGTTCGGATCGACCACAACACCCGAACCTCCCAAAAGTTCGGCCCGGATTTCAGAACCCCATTGAAATCATTTGGACCCGAACTTCGGTAATCAAAAAACACCATTTTGAAGCTCTAAAACCCAATAAATGCCCCTAAAAAGTGCCTAGGGTTCTGGGTCATACCCCAGGGACTATTAATCACACAAAAAAAGTTCCTAAAAAGAGCCAATTATTGAAAAAATTAAAAAAAAATTAAAAAAAAAATGTCTTTGGATTTAGTATCTGGGGGGTCTAAAAAGTGTACCTGTGAAGTTTCAGCTCTGTAGCATGTCCAGAACCACAAAAAAAAAGATTGTTTGTATTTTGTCACTTATAGAACAGGTTAGTGGCTTCTCTCTTTTCACACCTTGCCGGTTTAGTAGCAAGCGTTTTTTTGGGCATTTTTTGGGGTCTTTTCAGGCAGGCAAAACATCTGAACTTGTGTATATGGGTATATATACACACGTACTTATATGTATATATACACCTAGACATATATAGGTGTGATAGTAGCAGAAATATATGCTTGCGCTAATGAAATCATTTACACTAATATGGCTCCGCTCCTATAACACCTATATATGTCTAAGTGTAAAATACATATAAGTATGTGTGTATATATACCACTATACACAAGTTCAGATGTTTTGCCTGCCTCCAAAGAACCCCAAAAAATGCCCAAAAAAACGCTAGCGCCAAAAAAAAAAACGCCCAGGTGTGTTGTTGCAGGCATTTTTTGGGGGTTTTTGGAGGCAGGCAAAACATCTGAACTTGTGTATAGTGGTATATATACACACATACTTATATGTATTTTACACTTAGACATATATAGGTGTGATAGGAGCGTAACTATATTGGTGTTAATTATTTCATTAGCGCAAGCATATATTTCTGCTACTATCACACCTATATATGTCTAGGTGTATATATACATATAAGTATGTGTGTATATATACCCGTATACAAGAGTTCAGATGTTTTGCCTGGCTCCAAAGAACCCAAAAAAATGCCCAAAAAAACGCTAGCGCAAAAAAAAAAAAAACGCCCAGGTGTGTTGTTGCAGGCATTTTTTGGGGGTTTTTGGAGGCAGGCAAAACATCTGAATTTGTGTATACGGGTATATATACACACATACTTACATGTATATATACACCTAGACATATATAGGTGTGATAGTAGCAGAAAACACTACATGCGCTAATGAAATAATTAACACCAATATAGTTACTCTCCTATCACACCTATATATGTCTAAGCGTAAAATACATATAAGTATGTGTGTATATATACCACTATACACAAGTTCAGGTGTTTTGCCTGCCTCCAAAAAGCCCAAAAAAATGCCTGCAACAACACACCTGGGCGTTTTTTTTTTGGCGCTATCGTTTTTTTGGGCATTTTTTTGTGTTCTTTGGAGGCAGGCAAAACATCTGAACTTGTGTATAGTGGTATATATACGCACATACTTATATGTATTTTACACTTAGACATATATAGGTGTGATAGGAGCGTAACTATATTGGTGTTAATTATTTCATTAGCGCAAGGATATATTTCTGCTACTATCACACCTATATATGTCTAGGTGTATATATACATATAAGTATGTGTGTATATATACCCATATACACAAGTTCAGATGTTTTGCCTGCCTCCAAAAACTCCCAAAAAATGCCTGCAACAACACACCTGGTCGTTTTTTTTTTGGCGCTAGCGTTTTTTTGGGCATTTTTTTGGGTTCTTTGGAGCCAGGCAAAACATCTGAACTTGTGTATATGGGTATATATACACACATACTTATATGTATATATACACCTAGACATATATAGGTGTGATAGTATCAGAAATATATGCTTGCGCTAATGAAATAATTAACACCAATATAGTTACGCTCCTATCACACCTATATATGTCTAAGCGTAAAATACATATAAGTATGTGTGTATATATACCACTATACATAAGTTCAGATGTTTTGCCTGCCTCCAATAACCCCAAAAAAATGCCTGCAACAACACACCTGGGCGTTTTTTTTTTTTTGGCGCTAGCGTTTTTTTTGGCATTTTTGGGGGTTCTTTGGAGGCAGGCAAAACATCTGAACTTGTGTATAGTGGTATATATACACACATACTTATATGTATTTTACACTTAGACATATATAGGTGTGATAGGAGAGTAACTATATTGGTGTTAATTATTTCATTAGCGCATGTAGTGTTTTCTGCTCCTTTCACACATATATATACATACATGGGTGTGTGTATATATACCCCCTATACACATGTTCAGATGTCATGCCTGACTCCAAACATGTGCTCAAAAAATCCCTATAGACGCCTGCAGCCAAAAAGCAAGCTGACAGGGGCGAAGCCATATTACTGCAGCGAAAGTGACTTCAGAGAAACTAGCTTTTCTCTATAGCGGTCACCCTGATATGGAAGGGTTTGGTCACCCTGCCATAGCAGTTACTGTCAGTTCACCCTACACTACACTACGGTCACCCTGGCACTTAACACTTTCCCTACAGAAACTAAATTATTAAAGCTAACTAAAGTGTAAAAGAGCACCCTAACTACACTAGATATCCCTTTCTTCACACTAATAAATGCTAAATGACACTTTGTAGCAGAAGTCCACAAACTGCTTCCACTCTCTTCCATGTCCCTGTATAACAATTCTAGGAATTTGGCAGGGGCTATCTTATATACTGGGGGGCGTATTCACTAATGATTGGCCTATGGACTCCCTAGTCACTCCAATCACATTCCTAGCATTCTCCTGCCCCCTCGATTGGCTTTTACTTATGGTTCTGGTCCAATCATGGGCTTTTAAAGCCCATTTCCTGTCCCATTGCATTTTGGTCGGTTCTGGTTGCCGAATTCCAAACTTTTGGGCAAAAAGTTCTAAATTCGGCCGAACCTCGAACAGCCAATGTTCGGGTCGAACCGATGGTCGACCCGAACCGTTCGATCATCCCTAGTCCTGATACCACATGCTTTTATTACAGATACATTAGTAAGTGTAATTTCTTTTAACATTTGGATAAAGACAAACAGAATTATACAACGGAGATCTCATTTATCATCCTTTATGGCATGAATATATTGTACTGATACCGACCATTACATCGGAGGAATGGAGGAGGATTTAACCACTTGCCGACCGCTGTGACAGTCAGCCCCCTACAGGCAAAACTACGTAGGGCTATGTCGCTCGCCCACGAGCCTCCCTGGTGTAACTGCAGAGATCATACGATCCTGCTATGTAGGATCCTATGTCTCTGTGGTTTCATCACAAGCCACGCCCCCCCCCCACAGTTAGAATCATGCCCCTAGGGATACATTTAATCCACTGATAACCAATAAAGTTAACCCCTTCCCTGCCGGTGTCATTTTTACAGCAACAGTGCATATTTATAGCACTGATTACTGTAGTAATGTCACTGGTACCCCCAAAAGTGTCAAAAATGTCAGTCAAGGGTCCGATCTGTCTGCCGCAATGTCGCAGTCCCGCAAAAAAATCGCAGATCACCACCATTACTAGTAAAAAAAAAAAACAATAAAAATGACATAAATCTTTCCCATAGTTAGTAGATGCAATAACTTTTGCGCAAACCAATCAAAATACACTTATTGCGATTTTTTTTACCAAACATATGTAGCAGAAAAAAAAATGGCCAAAAATGTTAAAAAATTTTGATTTTTACATTTTTTTTGGGGGGGAATTTCATATAAAAAAATGTGAAAAATATTGTTATGTTTTCAAAATTGTCGCTCTTTTTTGTTTATAGCGCAAAAATTTAAAATCGCACGGGTGATCAAATACCACCAAAAGAAAGCTCTGTTTGTGGGAAAAAAAGGACATCAATTTCATTTGGGTACAGCCCGCACAACTGCGTAATTGTCTGTTAAAGTCACACAGTGCCGAATCGCAAAAATGGCCCTGGTCTTTGAGCAGCCAAATCCTCCGGGGCTTAAGTGGTTAAAGGAGTTGTAAAGGCAGGTTTTTTTTAATGTAATGCATTTTTATGCATTAAGATAAAAAGCCTTCTGTGTGTAGCTGCCACCCCAGCACCCCCTAATACTTACCTGAACTCCATCTCTATCCAGCGATGTCCACGAGCCCCTCGGCCATCTGGTATTGATCTAGACACAGCAGTGACACCATTGGCTCCAGCTGCTGTCAATCAAAGTTAGTTAGCCAATCAAGGCCAAGTGGCAGCTCCGTGTCAGAATGGACAAACAGGGCTGCAGCTCAGCTCAGGTTCCCCCAGGGCCAGGAGCAGCAAAGAGAGACCCAAGAAGAGGAGGGTGCAAACCACAAAACCACTGCAAAGAGGGGGTACGTATTACATGTTTGTTATTAAAAAAAAAAAAAAAAACACGAGATTTTACAATCACTTTAGGGAGAAAGGCCATCCATACCACATCAGAATAATAATATGCAATTTTGACTCTACAAGTCAATAATCGTCGGTGAGTGGGGAGCACAGGAGGGGAGCACAGCACTGTGGATCCTGCACTAAGAAAGGAATATCTGCATGGGCACTTTGAACTGCACCTATCACCTTTATATGTATGTATATATATATATATATATATATATATATATATATATATACTTTATGAGTTATGGTTTGCACTATTGCACTTTGTATATCTGAATGTATTAATTTTGGTGTATTTATAAGAGCACAAGAGATTTATGTATGTTTTTAGGATCAGTGCTGAGTTTTTTTTTAAATTAGTCTAAAAAGGTTATTGTAACCCTACACTACAGGAGCAGCTCTGCAGTTTACAATGTTTTGTTTAGTTTTTTGTTTTTAGCACTGTTAGGTTTTCATTACATGACCGTAGCGCAGGTATATTATTAAAATTAAACATCGCCTAACTGCACCTGCTTACACTCACTCTCAAGGCTTTTACATAAAAATATTATGCATAAAATATGTTCAATGGCAATGCAATTTTTTGGGGGAGATATTTGTTAAAATGTATGGTCCGGCAAAAGAGTCTCTAAGTAATGTTGTAATTGAAAGGCGCAGGGAAAATATGGTGTTTGGTAGATGCCTGAAAAACATTATTCAAAACTATACTTTTTACTATCCCTTTACATCCATTCAACAAAGTAACTTATATTATATAGCATAAACAATGTCAATAAATAATGATTTTTATTACCATATTTACAGCATTGTTTTCAACTTCTAAAAAAAACCTTCTTGTAAAATTACATTTATATCATTCATTAATTTTATTCATTTGTTTTCTTTCATCCATTTATTTATTCATATAGTCTTTGTGGTTTAAAAACTGTCTTCTGCACAGAGTTTTAGCAGGATAATTGCAAAGAAATATTCTTTGATGTATCTACACTATTAATATGGTGTAAGTATTCTGCATAGGGAATGTCATTAAAACTAATATCCTTAAAGGGTGACTCATCACTGGGGACGAGCATTGTTCTGTATGTAAAGTCATTCAGTACCATGGACTGCAAATGTGACATAAAAACAGACAGAATAATGTTGAGCAACTAGAAAGAAATACATCTAAACCCAGCATTACCAGAATAAACCACTTTGTATTTCAGATGAAAATGGACGATGGATTTTCTGAGATGTAATAGTGATGGTTCTTTTTTTAGGATACCTTCTTTCAGTTAGTTCAAAGTTCTTCTCTCAAGGCCTCAAGTCTACTTTAAATAAAACAATTTCCATTACCAGTTTCCCAGAGCTGTGCAGAAATTTTAAGACATGGTTAATGTTTTTCTTTATATTATAATATTTATTATAATGTACTTCAGTCATTCAATCATGACAACATTCCTTTTTTTTATAATACCCGGCTTGCATACGATTGGCTATCTGGCATTAACACAACTTCACCTATCACTCCTGAACTTTTATTCCTTTAGTAAATCAACCCTGATACATCCAAAGTCTTACGTATATATATCTGCATCTGTCTAGCTGTTTATGGTAAAATTGAAACAAAAGTGGAATTGTCGTCCATGTCAATCATTCAAACTCCATGTTTAAGTACTTCTGGACCGGAAGGATTTGCCCCCTTAAAGACCAGGCCATTTTTTGCAATACGGCACTGAGTTACTTTAACAGACAATTGCGCGGTCATGTGACGTTGTATCCAAATAAAGTTGCTGTCCTTTTTTTCCCACAAATAGAACTTTCTTTTGGTGGTATTTTATGTGATTTTTATTTATTGCGCTATATACAAAAAAAGAGTAACAATTCTGAAAAAAAAAAAAAACAATATATTTCACTTTCTGCTATATAAGATTTATGTTATTTTTATTTTTTTAATTTTTTTACTAGTAATGGCAGCGATCAGTGATTTTTAGCGGGACTGTGACATTGCGACAGACAGATCAGACCTCTAACTGAAATTTTTGACACTTTTGGGGGGACCATTGATATTACTACAGTAATCAGTGCTAAAAAATATGCACTGTTACTGTAATAATGACACTGGCAGGGAAGGGGTAAACCCAGAGGTGAGCAAAGAGTTAAGTGTGAGCCTAGGGGAGTGTTTTCTAGCTGTATGGGGGGGAGGGACTTGTGAAATAAACACAGAGACCTGTGATCCTATATGGGAGGATCACAGGCGCTCTGTGATCATTTTAAAGAGAACAACGGTCTGCTGTGTTTACAACAGCAGACCGTCGTTCTCTCCCACGGGGAGCGATCTTGGGCGCCCGGCCCCGTGGATTGGCATTCTTGCTGCCTAGGACCCCAGGAGCGCTTCCGCGAACCGACAGACCCATTCGTCAGTTCGCGCAGCCGAGCCAGCCTGCATCAGTATATCTGTGGTGGGCAGTCGGCAAGTGGTTAATTTTTCCAAAGAATTAAAGTGACACTGTCAGAGAGTAGAAACACTTACAACAGCAGCCCCTGGGTAAATAAAAAATAATAATTATGTTCAAATTGAAGGAAACAAAAGGCTCCAGTACAAAGGTACAGGTAATAGTGTGAGAGGTACATATACATAGCAAGAACAAAAGCTAGAGCATGGAGAAGACCATACAGGGTCAAAAAGGCACATAGCAAACACAAAGAAGGATAATCCTTCACAAAGCTACACAAAGGTAGGCTGAAATTTTAGGCATAAGCAACCTATTAACAGCCAGGGTAAAAATAGGGGGGGGGATAAGAAGGAGTGCATTTACATAGGCTCCAAACCCAAATAATGCCCAAATAAAAACAGAGGCAGCAGTTTGGAAAAGAAGGATTTTCAGACCTACCTCTCCATTGGCTTTTGTTGAATAGGGTGTCCTTCACTAGTTCTATGGTTCCTTCTGCTGAACCCTATGTCACTGCTGGGTCATGCACTGGTGTAAGAGTTGATGGGAAGAACCACATCAGCCAACAGGGAACACACTATCCAATGTACCCAGAAGTGTCAGATAGCAGCAGCTCTTGGAGCTGTTGAAACAAGTTTAAATGTACTGTAAAACAGAAAGATACAGTAAGTATGAAGATTTTTTCTTTTTTTGAAGGGTTTTAACCCCCTGGCAGTGTCACTTTAAAGATGAAAACTGATGGGTCTGTGTAGGTAACAGATCTTTTGTACCTATGTACTCTTCTTCATTTTCAGTACCTCCTGATAAAGTGTCATTTTATATGCACAGATATTGGGTGTGATAGGTATTTGGATAACACATTCGGGCTCTAAACATTTATCAAGACCTTAACTTCTTTAGAAAATATAGGAGTTTCAGGAGATAGTAGTCTCAATCCTCACCATCTTGGGAACACCAGTGAAACCAAGAACTAGGTGCACAGGAAGAGAACCAATTATATGAATAGGTTGTAGTCATAATAATAATTTAAAATTTTCAGTGCAGCTACTGATGTGGCTTTCTAACAAGGAAATAAATATCACATGCACACGTATATGTTGTATATTGTCACACGTCAATGTTGTATACCGTACAGGTACTAGTATTTTTCCTGGCTATGGTTCTTTAGGAATGGAGGTGGCCAATTGTAAAGACAAGAAAAGAAAAGAAAAGAGACTAGCTAGGATATTATAGCTGCAGACCCCTTACAGAGAAATGAAACATTTTCAAGTGTATGTCAGAGCAATTTTCCATGCAGTATGACCTAGACTGATATTCGAGCCTAATTTGCTACGCTTTGCTTTTCTTGCCCTCTTCTGACTCCTAAGAAAGTGCAGAGATGAGCTTCCCTTGTGAATCCCTGGGGTTTTCATCTCAGCCTGGTGTTTTGGAAACCAGTTACCCTGACAACTTTGTGAAGGGAGGAATTTGACAGCTGTAACGGGAGGTGAGCAGGGAGCATAGGCCATGGTGTTTTCTACAATCCATTACTGGAAAAGCTGTGAAAAGAAGAGAGCACTTCAGGAAATCTGCTGTTTTTTCACTGCCAATACAGGATTAAATTGGAAATCTATTTTTTTCAATCCCTTGGATTGTGTTGTGTTGCTTTTTGTTAGTGTTGCTGTCAATTTACAATTGAATTTAAATATTTTCAGCCACTAGAGATACAAAAGAAAGCAATACAGGAAAATCATCTTCTGCGTGCAGAAAAACAAATGTCAATTGGAAAAGTAAAGTAAACCAAGGTAGAAACTTAAAAGTAACTATTCATTTCTGTCTGATTGACTCTGATTTCCAATACTACTTTTCTAACCAGTGGCTCTAGTTTATGTTTAATGTCACCCAATGCTGATTGTCAGCCTCCATTATTAAGTCTATTTGCTGGTTTACTGCATTTTGCACATCGTCATTGCACTTTACGTTGCTTCCCATAGACAAAGTAGTGTTCAGTAAGAGGGTACACTAGAGGCTATCACATGTGGCCACCCAGAAAATGATGCAAATAGAAAGATAACACATCTTAATAGTCACAGTAGCTATTTTAGGTGTGCTTGATAAAGGGGAATAGAAGCAAGTTCAATGATAGTTCAAACAGTAAAATATGCCAGATTTACTATGTTTTACTACAATATAAAAAAAATGTTATAATGATTTGGGGTCAGTTTTATTTGTATTTCTTTTTTTTTTTTACTATATACTGATGTATACTATGTTTACTTCTTATAAATAATCATTATTTTATAAATAAACATTTAAAAGAGAAGTATGGGATTTTCTTTTTGTTAATAGGCTGAGAACTGAGCGATCAAACACAGCCGGTCTCTCGGCTCTCAAAGCTCCCTGAGCAGAAAGCTGTTAACTGCCAGTCACCGCTGTCTGCTCTACCCCCTGCTCTCACTGGAGCACTGGGCTGTGAAGGGGATGGGAGTGTCTGGCTCAGGCTCTCAGCGGCTTGTTGAGAGGCTGAGCTGGGTGCTGGTCCAAGCATTTGGGTGGATCTTTCCCCAGCCTGGACTGGCTCTGTGATGTCATCTGACAGCAAGCTTCAGCCTGCTGTCTGCTGAAAATGGGTCACAGGAGTGCAGAAAAAACTGCTCTCCTGTAATCCACAGGAATATTACAGCCATACGAGCTTTGGCTGTACTTCTCCTTTAACAAAAGCTGCATCCATGACACTGGTGTCACAGAGCATTTTGGGTTAGAATACAGCAAAAAACATTCCCTTTTGGAAATACGCCAAAAATGCACTGCAAATGCTCATTGTGCTTGTAGTGCCGTTAATAGCACCCAGGGCAGCCATCAGGGGGGGACAGCCCATACACATGTAGGGGGCCCAGGTGTTCTGAGGGACCCAGCTGCCAAGGTCCCAACCAACGAGACCGAGTTGTTGCTGCTGTAGTAACTAGCAATTGCTAAAGCATGGCGGCTACAGAATAAGCCCATGCAGCTGAAGGGATGCCTCTTTGCTGGATTGGGATATCTATTTGCTGAATTTATGAGGCTGTCTCTTTACTGGATTGGGATGTGTCTTTGTTGAATATATGAGGCCGTCTCTTTACTGGATTGGGATGTCTCTTTGCTGAATATACAAGACTGTCTCTTTATTGGATTAGGATGTCTCTTTGTTGAATATATGAGGCTGTCTCTTTACTGAATTGGGATGTCTCTTTGCTGAATATATGGGGATGTCTCTTTGATGGATTGGATTAATTTTAATTTATTAAGTTATAAGAGTGTTAAAAAAGAAGTGGTTGCACTGAAGGACTCGGTGGGATGGTCAGTGGGCGGATTCGGTGGGACGGCAAGAGGGCTGCCTTGCGGAATGTTGGTGGTCAGACCCAGAGGGGCCCAGGCCTACAGCTGTGTAAGGGGCCCCAAAATTTCTGATGGCTGCCCTGATAGCACCCAAAACACTGTGAACAGAAATGCTTTTTGCAGCGCATTTTGTCACATGGCAAATGTGTTACAAACTCCACAACATGCAAAAAGGTTCTTTGGTGCGTTTGTTGCGTGTAGGGCAGCCCACTGAAGTGAGTGGGCTGCCCTCTACACGACACATGTGGAGACGTGTGAAAAATGCATTTCTGCTACGCAAAGTGTTAATGGGGCCTTAGACTTTCTCTCTCTCTGTTTGAATCCCCATAGTCTCCATATTAATATTGCAGGCATGGTCGGAGAGGCAGATGAGTCACTCCTCTGACTCCTTCAATTGTGCATGCATGTTTAAGCTTAAGCTCTCTAAACATAAAGGAGGATACATTGAGAGGGTTAATGTACATTTCTGAACCACAGACTCTAAAAGTCCATCAGTAAATAGTCTATAAACAGTCCATGGGGCACTTCAGGCATAGCGGCGGCTTTTCTCATAGTAAGCCAGCTCTGTATAGAAAATAATTCGATAAAAAGGAGAAAGTGCCCACTAAGTGTAATATTAAAAGCAGACTTTAATCTCAAATGGTTAAAAACATTCACAGCCAGGATAGGTTAAACAGGACCACTTATCATAAAAAGAGGCACCTCCGCTTGTCCCCGCCCTGCAGGATCCACTAGTGTTCACCCAGCCGCTGATGGATGGATGGAGTCTGGCTGGGATGCCTACATGCCCTTCAGAGTCAGAAAAGTGGTGGATCTGTTTTGTGTGGTTTGAGAGGTTTTTATTTCCTGGGGGCTACTTTGCTTTTTATTTTTCCGAGCCTAACAGTAAGGTACTTTTAGGCTGGAGGTGAGGGAGAATTGTAAGAAAGGGTTTTCAAGAAGGATAGGCCAATTTTCGCAAAATAATTTTTCAATCATTTTGAACTGGGCATTAAATTGTGTAGTAAATCTTCCTGTTGAAGGAGCAGTGAAGCTCCAAGTAGAGCCCTGTGCGGGACTGTTTTATTAAACTCGCACCCGCCTGCACCCGCTACATGTATGACTAGGACCGCCCGCACCCGCAATGTCTGTGTTTCACTCCCGTCCGCACCCGCAATGTTTGTGTCCACTCCCGCCCGCACCCACGATATTTGTGTCCACTCCCGCCCGCACCCGCAATGCTTGTACACTTTTGTACATTTATCACAACTCCATCACATCCCTATTCAATATTTTAGCCCGCTGGATACAGAACTACTGTATTATTAATATTTTAGCCCACTGGATGTGTATAATGTAAGCTTCAGCTACTTACAGAATGTCCCTGTGCTAATACTCTATGTATTGCACTGAGTCAATCATGGCAAGTGGTGTATTCTATTAATGCATACAAAGCCTGCTCGGATTGGCAAAGGTTGTATAAGCCCGCCTGAGCCAATCCGAGCAGGCTTTGTATGCATTAATAGAATACACCACTTGCCGTGATTGGCTCAGCACGGTACATAGAGTATTACAGCACAGGGATGTTCTGTAAGTTGCCGAAGGTACTGTATACACATCCAGTGGGCTAAAATATTTAATACGGACGTTCTGTAACTAGCTGAAGATACAGTACCTGGCGTATAAGACGCCAAGGGTATCTTTTTTATAATAAAAAAGGGTTACCTTTTTTATTACAAAAAGTCATCTTATACGCCGGAAAATACAGTACACCAAATCACACCGTTCCCCGTGGATGTATAGCAAAATTTTATGACCGCTCACTCCCGCCCGCAGCAGAGGTAAAACTGCCTGCTCCCGCGAGATTTGCGTTGGGACCTGCAGGAGCTCAAACCCAATGCAGCCCTCTAGCTCCAAGCACGTAGCCTGTCTGCAGCACCTATCCTTTCCCTCTGTAACAACACATCCTGTCCACATTTGCACTCCAAGCTGGTCTAGGAGACTTCCGGGTTGCCATTCAGTGTCCCAGCCTGACTCCATCCATCAGCGGCCGGGCGAACACGGGATCCTGCAAGGCTGGGACCAGCCTCTTTTTATGATGGGTGATCCTGTTTATCCTATCCTGTGATGGTTTGTAACCATCTGGGATTAAAGTCAGCTTTTAATACTGCATTTAATGGGTACTTTACCTTTTTTCTCTTATTCTTTTCTGAGCATGAAGAGTAGCAAAATCAGCTAAGATTAATCTTGTAAACATGTAAAGAGGCACCTAATAGAAAATAATATTGCTCATAGAAAATATTAATATAAATAATTAATTACTTTGTAATTGTGTCATATTTAATTGACTAAAACAAGAATAAATAAACAATATTATCAAAAACACATACTAGCGATGAATCCAAACCTCATGGTCAGTGATACAGAAAGCAAAAAAATCCATGGATTCAGCATGATTGACAGCCAACTAGAATTTTCAGAAAGAGGGTTGCTTGAGACAATTGTAGCCGTATTAGTGTACTTGAATCAACAATGCTTGAATACTGTCCGTGAAACATTTTCCTCTTTGTAGGATTGGGTCAAAACGACTGCACAGAGGAGGTAAGTATAACATGTTTGTTATTATTTTTTTTTTTTAAATGAATCTAAATGAACTAATGTCACTTTAACACAACCCACAGTAACACTTAACCTTTAACTGAACCAAAGTATAACCTTAAAGCTATCCCTCCCTAAATTCTTAACTCTTAAAGTAGGAGTAAGCTCCCATACATACATTTTACCTATAGGTAAGCCTATAATAAGGCTTACCTATAGGTACTGTAAATATCTCCTAAACATGCACCGGTGATATTACCGGCGCATGTCCTCTGAAGGAAAGGCTACCTGGGCAGTTCCTTCAGAGTCCTGTACCGTAAATGGCAGCTCCCACATGCATGCGTGGGAGTGATGTCATCACAGCTCTGGCCACTCACACAGCTGGAGTCCGCGAACCCTGAAGGAAGATGAGTGTAGATGGAAACCTTGTCAGCGGCGACAGCTCTCTACTGTAATGGCTTTGTTCTAAGGTAAGTTTAACATAATGTGCTAGTATGTGATGCATACTAGCACATTATAGCTTTGCCTTGCAGGTTAAAAAAAAATTAAAAAACGCCGGCGGTTTATTACTACTTTAAGCTAAACCTTACATTTACCCACTACTTTAACCCAATTATTATATGTCTGACTCTGAGTTAAACCTTATTCTAGTTAATCCAAAAACAAAGCTATTACTTAAATTATCAAGATAATACTTACCATATTAACCTTACACACTGAAGCTATCATCAACCAAATATATCAATACCAAGCTGATTCGTCCCAGTGCTGGAATTGCATTGCCTTAAACTAGTGACCTGTAAGCCTAGTAAAATGAGTCATTTTCCAAAGAAAGCCAGGAAAATTTCCATTAATTGTCTAGTATATTCTGACTACCAGGCAGCACTGAGACTACAGTAACAATCATTTCCTTTTTACTGAACTGGACTTGGTGACTACAAGAGTGATACTTTAAAATTGACAATAGTAAAAAAAGACAAAGGTTTATGTTTCCTCTGCTGCATTGGATTACAATATTATATCAGTAGTGAACAGCACCCTCTTCTGTCTTGTTAATTTATTATTGAAACAATATAGGCTGTAGAACAATAAAATGTTATGTATAATCGACTATCACATCTCATTTTCATCACATATGATTGACAATGGAGAATGGACTGTTAGTATTCTAAAAATGAAATCTGTATTAAAAAAAAACACATGTGCACATTCTGTGAAAGATAAAAAGCTAACAGCAAATTATGGAGAAGATTAAATAATAATTACTATAAGAAAGGATGCCAGGATGGTCCAAAAATAAAAATAATAGGCCTTCTATATTAATCTGTCTTATATACAAACTGTATGCATCTGCCTAGGACAACTGCTCCAATTTATATTTTATTTTTTAACTGCTATTTTTTTTATCCTGGTGTGAGCCTGATTGGCAGCTCATACAATTTGAATGAAAAACATTCAATACATGTACCTCTTAGTGATTAATAAAGTTAATGTTAGGTTTCTTATAAAATTTATAACTGCTCTCTCTTACACACAAATGTTTTTTTAGTAATTTACAGCCCTTTGTATACCATTTTTAACAAGAAATCTGAGTTGTTATCATAGTTTAGCAAGACTAAAGGATTCGTCAACTTAGGTCCTTAAGCACTAGAATAAAGTTGCAGACTGCGTGACATGGGTTTAACACGGCCATTGCAGCCAATCTATCACCAAAGAATAAATAACATATTATTAACCTAACAATAAGTACAAAATTCAACAATGAACTTCTAACAATGCCCAACAACAAGGAGTCTTTGGGTGTCCTTAAGGCACAATTTTAACTGTAATCGACCATGTCCTTAGCTACGCCCCAACCGGCTCGAAGACATTACAACATCACACATACTTCAAATTTTTTCCCCCCAGGGGATGTAGCTCCTGTGAGGACCACCACAAACCAAATGGGGGGTGCAACACCCTATATGGACCCCACCATTAGGTAAAATTTAAGTAATCAATGACCCCCCAAAGACCCCCTGACCTAGCAACTGCTGCGACAAAATGCGCAGCAGACATAATCATGTATTTTTTTTTTTTATTCTTTATTTTCTATTTTCTTTTTATAAACTTAATTAAAGTCAAAAACACAAAAATTCTTTCTACAACTCGTACTCCTCAGCAACCCTTAACATAAGGGCGGGTGGGAGGGAAGTTACCTCTTCTCCTGAATTCTTTGGACTGAACCCAAAACCACCTATCTGCATTGACCCTCACATCTGCTCCCTGGCCTTCCAGCCCTTGTCCCCAGTCAGGTAAGGACTACTCCCCTTCCAACCCCTCTGACCTAACTGACCCTTCCTTGACTTCCATAAGTCATGTTCCTCCTTAAGTCATGCCGCCCCTTCATCCATTTTCTCCTCCGGGCCTCACTGTACTGGTTGTTCAGAGGTACTGGCATGAGTACCTCTTCATTTTTACTAATAACAATGACAATGCCTGCCCAAAAAGAATATCCATTTGGACAATATTGATCCCTGATAAATATGGAGACCTTACACTGACCTTTTTTTTTTTTTTTTTTTTTTTTTTTTTTTTTTAGGGTAAAGCATATCTAAACCTTAAAGGTAAAATGTTATGTATTGCTGCCTATAGGTCCTTAGATGTGGTGTGGCTGCATTTGTTTTCTTTTTTTCAAACGTTTTCCCTTTATTTTCACCTAGTGAAGATGCCAGTAACATGTTTCCTGTCTTAGGGTGACCACGCTCACTTACCATTCTGTATCAACAAAAAAGCAGTGTTGTCACCATAGGACAGAACTTCAGTAACTTCCCCCTCTCCTTATCTTCATAACATAGAGGGGAGAGCTACTGTAACCCTACAAGATAACAGGATGGAGCAGAAGCAAAGATCATGGGAAATTATCAGCTGAATATTTCTGGAAGGATCAACAGATATTGTATTTTTCTATGCAAACCACTTTCAATGGTATATTTAACAGACTAAAAACGATCAAATAAGTGAAGTTCATTGCTAGGGTTTCCATACCCTTTAGAGCCCTAAAGATTCTGCTGCTTGCAGAATTTTTTTACCGCCCCGCCAGCGCACTGCCTCAGTGTGAAAGCATTCATTGATTTCAATGGTAATAGGTTTTCATGAACTTTTCAGGCCCTTTGTTTAGCGCCAAAGCGCTCGAAAAGTGCCTCCGTGTAAAAGGGCTCTTAATGAATTGATAGATATTAATATCTCTCTTTTCAAAAAGTGAAAGCTTTTTATGGAGAACTTCTTTAAAGTATAAATATAAGCCAAAGCCATAGCAACACAGTCAATTGGAAGTATGTTTACAATGTAACATCAGTGGGAATACTTATTTTTACAAGGAAATATCAATAGTTTCTTGGTCTGAATTTGATCTGTAAACCTGATTCTTTCTTTCTGTATTTCCAGCAGACAGCAATCAATGGAAGCTGTAGGAACTGACCTATAGGATGTGGATGGCAAAGGGAGGAAAGCTGCATGATAACTGATGGGGAAAAAAAAAACAGCCACGAGTGGGAAAATTCTCTCTTTTCTCCCATCAACCTTCCTGAAACAATTCTGTTTTTAAAGGTTAAATTGTATTTTATTTATTTATCTATTCTTGCATTTGTAACATCAACAGTCTATTCAGAAGAAAACTCAGGTTGAAACTTTAATGTAGCTAAAACATCCACATAGCTAATACATTTTTTTATATTTACATGTGTACGTTTTTAAATACATTCCTGTTTATGGCCACTCCTCCTCTTAAAAATGTATTAGCTAATTTAGTTGGAGATAATTTAATATTATGTTAATCAGCGTGATATACTGGAAGAGACATCCACAGTACACGTATTTTGAAAAGTGTAGATTCTGTCTTGGAAGGAAGGTAGATAGAAGTGTTATTTTCTTATATATTCTTAACTAATTTATATAAAACATTTTCTAGCATTATGAAAATTATTTATGGGCAAAAAAAAAAAAAAAGAGAGAAAATGACATACTGTATATCACAGAGTGCTCAAACACAATTACATGGTCTTCAGTTGTACGTATGTGTGACCACTATGTAGTATCATAAAACATAAATATTAATCCTGTCCAAAACAATTCCTAGGTGTCAGGACACATTGCAATTGAAATGGTAGTCAGTGTTGTAAACTAACATCTGCTATTTAAGATCACACAGTCGAATGAGTTGAAGTAGACACAATTAACTACATGTCCCCACCAGATGCAGCATTCTGAGGCACGGTTCACGACTTCACAGTTGCCATCCCAGTGCGAATTCGGCAACACTTGTATACCACTTCTTTAACAGAAGTCAATGCAAATCGTGCCAAAGTCAAACCAAAAGTAGTACAGAAACTTTTTCTAAGTCCGAGAGACTCAAGCCACTCCTATTAGAACAGTTCAATTGCACTTCATGGGGCACGACTTGTGATGTGACACATGCTCTCAAAGCCAGAGTGCATGTTGCACCAGTGTGAACTGGGCCATAACAGAAGTTAAACCTTTTCACACCACTTGCATTTCTCAATGCAGCCCCAACACAAAAAGCCACGATCCCAATTGTCCCAGTTCAAACCACTGCATTAAAAAATGTGTCAACTCAAATGCATTAAGTATGTATCCACATATACTAAAAGCAAGGTACGTTGTGAATCCAGGCTAAGAGACTGCTGTACAAAGCTCAGAAGGGGAAAACATGTCATTTGGACATCCATCCTGGGTAGTAATCAATTTATTTTTTTCAGAATATAACTAAATTAGGGTTTCTATTATTGTTATATATTTTTATTGTGGGGAAAAGACATGAAACAATAGAAGCAATACAAATCATTGCAGATGTAGCACCCTCTGTGTGTGCAGTGTAGGAAAATGTAGTTTAGCTCCTCTGTAGACAGAGGAGCCAGGGTTAGTTTGTTTAAAGTTTGTTGGCAGAGCTCCAAGGATTGAGTCTACCTTTCCCTGGCTTCTGGAACTGCCGGAGGGTTCTAGAACTTAGAGGGAAGAGGGACAGAGATGAGGCCTGAATATCTATTGAGTCTCCTCCAATTCCTGCATAGGGACGGCCCAGAAGGAGTCCAGGGTCCAGTTCCACAGGACACCTGTGCTGGGGGGCTCTGCCCCTTGGCAGAAGGAAAGAGATAGAGGAAGAGAGAGGGAAGCAGCAGAAGCCTCACACCCTTTCAGCCTCAGCTAGGCTTAGCAGAAGCTATCCTGGGAGTCATTTGGACCTGTTCAGGATTTACATGAGCTTCAGGATCCACCAAAGGGACTAAGTAAGCAGCTTCAACCACTACACCCCAGAGCCTATAAAGGAGAAGCAGCCAGATGCAAGACCCATCTTCCTTGCTAATAAGGGACAGCTTAGATATACTTAAAGCCAGTACAGCTACCCTTGCTTGAAGAATCTAAAGAGCAGCTATGTACCTTGGCATTTTTCTACAGAGAGAAAGCACCTGCAGTGTTTGAAATCCTTTGTTACCAGTTGAGCTGATCCAGATATCCTACAGGAGAACAGCCTAGTAAATTGTTGGTAGTCAGAGACAGTTAGCAAGTAGGGATGGGCTGTGTGTTCGAGTTGAACGTATGCTCATTTCGGAACATCAGCGAACACACGAACAAATGGAGCGCTCGGCGGGAAGTTCGCCCACCGATGAGCGCCCCATAATGAACTGCGCTTTTGCAGTGCATTGATTGCTGATTGGCCAAAGAATGCACCTGACCTGTATGCTTTGGCCAATCACAGCACAATGTATACTGTGAGAGCAATGCTAGGCCAATCATGGCTCAGGAGCTAAGTCCACACCCCACACTATATAAAGCTGCTGCTTAGATGGCAGCCATGTTAGTGTGTCACAATGGAGATTAGGCAGGTGGTTACTGGATAGTGTGTTCAGACAGTTTAGTTCAGTTAGTTTAGTATACAGGCATACCCCACTTTAAAAATGTATGGATATGTTGTAGCCATGGGTCCCCTCTTGGTGCATACCAAGTTTGGTGTCCCTGTCATGCACGGTTCAGGAGCAGTGTCATGTCAAGCTGATCAAGATTTCCCATAGACGCCAATGTTAAAGATGGGTAGCAGTGCCATGTCAAGCTGATCAAGATTTCCCATAGACACCAATGAGCACTGAAAGCTGAAAATCTGGGCATGGGGGGGGGGGGGGGGGGAGGGTGAAAGTACCATGTATTGAAGTGTTAAGGGGAACCCTATGACAGAATAAAAAAAAAAAACGATGTGGGGTCCCCCCAAAATTCATACCAGGCCATTTGGATCTGGTATAGATTTTGAGGGGAACTCCATGCCAAAATTTAAAAAAAAGAACGGTGTGGCAGGCCAGAAAAGGTTGGGGATGAGCGAGCGCCCCCCCTCCTGAGCCATACCAGGCTGATTGCCTTCAACATATGAAGGGTGCTTTGGGCTGCTCCCCAAAGCACCTTGTCCCTTTGTTTATGGGGACAAGGGCCTGGGCTGTGGTTGTGGAGTCCATGGGTGGGGGTCTTATCGGAATCTGGAAGCCCCCTTTAACAAGGGTGCCCCCAGATCCCCCCCCCCCTATGTGGATGGGTATCGGGTACCTGTACCAATTCACCAAAAAAGTGTAAAAAAAGTAAAAACCACAGGAAACAGTTTTTGACAAGTCCTTTATTAAAAATAAAAAAATAATAAAAAATAGTGTCCCTCGGTGTTAATCTATCAACAATCACGACGCCTGCCGGAACCAAAGAATAGAAAAAAACAAAGAAAATGCTTCCAACTCCTAAGAGGCTACCTTCCGTATGCCTGCTCTTCGGCTTTGACAGTTCTTTTATAGGCAAGAGGCAGGGCCTCCCGGCTACGTCACCCAGTGGAACCACCCCTTCTGACGTCACATGACATCACATGTCAGAAGGGGGCCGTGCCACCAGGTGACGTAACGGGGTGGCCCCCCCGCCTATAAATTAACTGTCAAAGCCGAAGAGCGGGTTTAAGGCGGGTAGCCTCTTAGGAGGTGGAAGCGTTTTGTGAAATTTTTCTATTTTTCGGGTCAGGCAGGTGTCATGATTGACGATAAATTTACATGGAGGGACACTATTTTTTTTTCTTTTTAATAATGGACTGTTTCCTGTGGTTTTTATGTTTTTTTACACTTTTTTGGTGAATGGGTATCGGGTACAATGTAC
Source organism: Pelophylax lessonae (assembly GCF_965119305.1). NCBI lineage: Eukaryota > Metazoa > Chordata > Amphibia > Anura > Ranidae > Pelophylax > Pelophylax lessonae. Next base: position 103,572,366 of record NC_138779.1, on the reverse strand, counting down.
CCGATACCCATTCATCAAGGGGGGGTGAGATCAGGGGGCCCCCTTGTTAAAGGAGGCTTCCAGATTCTGATAAGCCCTGACCCACAGACCCCAACAACCACAGCCCTGGGTTGTCAAGCAGAGGCCTTTGTCCCCATCAACATAGGGATTAGGTGCTCAGGGGTGGGGGGCAGATCCCCCCTGCCCCAAAGCACCCATCCCCTCATGTTGAGGGCACGTGGCCTAGTATGGTTCAGGAGGGGGGTGCTGCCTCCCCCCCCCTTTCCTAACCTGCCAGGCTGCATGCTCAGAAAAGGGTCTGGTATGGATTTTGGGAGGGACCCACGTCATTTTTTAAAAACATTTTGGCGTGGGGTTCCCCTTAAAATCCATACCAGACCTGAAGCGCCTGGTATGGACTGTGGGGGGACTCTAAGCCGTTTTTTTTTTTTCTTTTTTTTTATCTGTATTGCCAGGAGCTGGCAATACATTACAGCCGCAAGCCAGCAATATGTTACAGCCGTGAGCCAGCAATATGTTACAGCCACAAGCAACTTTAAATAAAATGTTTTCCTTTAGAAATGTCAGTATTGCTGCAGCTGGCTCCATACATCGTACAGATGCGTCACTTTACAGGCAAATTAAGGGGACCCCCCAGGCACGATATTTAAAGGAATTTTTTATTTTTATTGTTTCACTTTAAGCATCATTGAAATCACTACACCTTTACAAACGATCATTTTAAAAAAGATTTTTTGCATTAATACATGTCCCCCAGTGCAGTACCTGGGTCCCCATACACTTTCTTTTTGGCAATAACTTGCATATAAGCCTTTAAAATTAGGACTTTTGATTTTTCATGCTCGTATCCCATAGACTTTATTAGAGTTTGCATGTTCGCTAGAACTTTTTCCCTGTTCGAGAGATGTTCTGGTGTGAACTGAACAAGGAGGTGTTCAGCCCATCCCTATTAGCAAGTCCTAATCTCTTCGATTTTTTGATCTAAGTCCTCAAGTTGCATTCAAATTACAATTCTGGGCATCCTATTCCTTTCCATCCCCATCCAAATGAATTCCCTAATAAATGGAAAACAAAACAAAGCACCCTGGACTGGTTCCTGACTACTGTGTGGATTCCTGTTGCCTGGCTGTGCAAGAGAGGGGGCCCAAAAATCCAGCAGCCCCTAAGGGGGTAGTGCTACTCAGACAATGCCCACCATATGAAAGGATGATAAGGGCTTAATGGCAAAATACTAACCACTTGGCTCTTGTGCTGCCATAGTTATTTTAAGAACTTTTAAACATTTAAAAACAATATCCTACATCAAATTAATTCAGGATTGCTGTCTAAAATGTGTGGGTGGTCTGCGCAAGAATTTACAAAGTTTGAAATTTGTTCTTTTTGTACAACAAAACAGTTTTTATCAATTGGTTTGCTAGTTATTAGAATTATTACACTTGTGATGGAATAGGCAATTATAGATCATATTAGAAGATTTTAGATATGAAACACAAGAGATAATGTAGATGCTAGAACACAAAATTAATTGTTATATATGACCATTTCTATTATTTGATTATAAATAAAGCCGATGTGTAGCTTTATGAAAATGCAGTAAACTGTTGTTTGCCGGTCACAGGCTATGCCCATTACAAGAAAAATGCCTTTGTCTACTCCCTCCTACTCATTAAATGAACCATGTACCCAATGGAATTTCTATGATGTTAATTCAAACACTGCTTGATTCTGTAAGTGTGTTTATTTTTAATGACTATGGATTTGTGGCCCTGTGAGTGCCCCTCATTAGCACATCATTTACCTCTAATGAGCCAACCTTGTCAACATCCTCATTCACCCGCTATGACACCAGGTGTAATGCTCTGTATCGGTCATCGTGCTCGGCATGTCTTGCCATTCCCTGCCTTCATTTGATACCATCTTAACTGCAATGAAGGCTTACTGTAGATAAATAGAAAAATGAATATCACTTTCAGTAACTATTTTCAGAGAAGTTAGTTTTGTTTTTCATGTTGTATATGTCAAAATAAAGTAGATTTTATATCCTGAATATGTATAGTGAAAATAGATTAAACATCTCTTTGCAGAGTATGTTTAATCATTCACATTATTGATTTATAAACATGACATAGTAGGTAAAAATAAAGGATACTGCAAGGGTATAGCATTGCAAGAAAACCAGATTTGCAATTCAGTATATTTATAGCTATATTGTAGGCAGATATTTAAAAAAATCACAAATTGGCATGGCTTTGTATTCATTGTTACATAATTAAAAATATTTTTTTTAATAGAAGCAGCATAAGTACCCGGACTTTATCTTTTATTAGCTTGTTGTAGTTCCAGTACAGCAGGGCAGGAGTGTGAGAGGAAGAAGCTGTACAAGAAACCAATAGGTTCATGTCCTAAAAAGCATCCTGCTGATAGGAAACAAAAGCAGAGAAGCAAAGGGAAAACTGCATCACTGTCCTGTCACAGGCTGAGGCAGATCCAGGAGGACCTGGGCTTATTGTAAGTGGGTTGCAGGCCATCAGACTGAAGACATCTAGTGGCAGAAAAAAAAGAACTTGTTGGAACAATCTCAGGATTTGTTGTGTCCTGTAGTCTGGCAGGCAGATTAGTTATAGTTTGCATTATAAACACATTTAGGCATCCATAAAACACATGCAGCCTTCTAAATATACCATAATGGGACTGGAGCCGCAACCTGATACCAGAGAACTTCAATTCCAATGAGGTTGCACTTTATCCTTGGACCCCTCCAGCTGTTTTCTGTGTTACCAGAACTGACTGCCCTGGAATTCACTGAGAGGGATGTTGTTTTTTGGAATAATCACAAGTAGCTGTTTAGATTATGAACTGTTTTACTGAAGTAGTGATTCTCAGCAAGTTTCTCCGTTGTTTCATTGTCTTATAGAGACTACGACTAAGCCATTGCTGTGTCCATGTTTGTGCAGCTCTCATAATCTGTTTTATATTATTCTGCAATGTCTGCATGCTCTTTGCCATCCTGAACCTATTTTGCATTATTGATTGATGTTTGCAACTGTTTAGTAAACTAGTAAAATAATATAGAGTAATTTCAAAGATTATAGGAAACACATGAAACATCCACAATGCCAGCTCTCAATAAATTAAAACCACATACAGTACCTTTATTAAACTAAATAAAAAATCAACATACAGTACTTGAGACAACAAACAAAGAATAAAAAAACAGCAACCCTTTTTCCCACCTCCCTTATCCCCACGCCATCCCTCACCCCCTCTCTCCTTCTCCCCCCCCTTACTTTCTTTTCTTCACTTCTCTTCTTCTCTTTCTTTTTTCTTTCAATTTGTCACCTTTCTACTCCTATCCTAAGGTGACCACTCAGATCTACAACTGTTGCATTTACGATTAATGATAATTACTTAATAATGTTACGTATTCACACTTCTCTATAAGTTTTGACCAGACCTACATATTTGCCGACTGCAATTTGATAGGCTACTTTGGCAATTTACCTGCAACGTGAGACCCATAATTGCGGAATACACTGTATTTTTATTTTGTCTTATCCTATTCGCTATAGAAGTGTGAGACAATATATTTTGATATGTTACAGTCTTTACTGAACTTTTATGTTTTATTGTTCATTCTTTATTACCTTAATAAAGCACTTTTTTGTGGAAAAAAAAAAAAAAAAAACAGTCAACCTCCAAATCCCCAAAGTATATGAGGAAGGCAGCGCATGAACCACACTGGGATGCAATGGATGCAATGGATAAAACACAGCAGACTTATTAAGAAAGGATGTGATATACATAGCGTTCCCCGGCATTTTTTACACACGCACCATAAGGATGCCTCTGTTTTAGAAGTTATGGCCATAGAATCAATCCCCAAGGGTACATTGACGGACAATGAGCGGTTTTTACTTCTTTGCAAAATGGAGATATTTTGGATATATTGTTTTGGCTCTTTGTCACCCAATGGTCTTAATATGAGGACTTGGAGGCTCACAACATAGTGTGAATTCTATACCGAGTAATACTATTCATGTGGTATATTTGGCTGTTTTTTACACAAGTATTCACCTTTATTTCCCTCTTTTTTTTTTTTTTTTGCCTACGGTCACATCACCCTGAACGTGCCTGATCTTGTTTGATCTCGGAGGCTAAGCATGGTTGGGCCTGGTTAGTACCTGGATGGGAGACTGCCTGGGAATACCAGGTGATGTAGGCATTTTTTAATTTATTTATTTTTTGTGCATAGGTGCATTAGCGATTAGCACCTTAATTTCTTAATTCATTCTGATGTGTGCATGTATCACAATTATACACAACAATAATATCAAGTGATATTGCTGACATATATTTCTAGTGCTATTTAATTTCTGATGTTTTAACTGTGTGTTTTTATTTTATATTCAATACATTATATATTGCATCCCCCGCTTATTATTATTATTATTGTCATATTGTTATATTTTTTTAATTGAGAGAATTTGTGCGTATTTTAAACTTTTATGTCATCAAGGAGGGAGATAAGGGCACCGAGAGGTTAAAAGTGCTATCAAACCTTTTCCTGGTTTGTAATCACAGTCCCGCCCCTTCCCCTATGTGTAAATTTCCCTGTTGCCATTCCTTTCCATGACTTGAGAAAGCGTGCCCTTGTCCACTCCAGCCCAGGGAGATGTAAGCATTTTATGTGCTTTATTTTTTGGTGTGATTCATGTACTGCCTTCCTCATATAGTTTTGTTCGTATCAGCACCCTTCCTATGCTCGTTGGCTAGCAGCAGAAAAACCACTGGGGAGCCTCACAGGCTTATTTCTATCCCTCCACCCTAAAGGCACCCCAGGAGCGCCTGATTTGTGATCATTGCTTTGACTTCTGGACTGGGTTTTTTCCTATGGCTGCCCTGGGTGCGAATCTCTTTATTGAGCCATTAGTTGGCTAGCAGCAGAACAACGGCTGGGAAGCCTGGTTTGTGCTTATAGCTTTAACCTCCAGATCACCACCTATTGTGGCAAATCCAGTATTCTTTTATTCTGTATAAATAAGTTACAGCAGTGACCACCTGAAATTAGCAGCTATAGATTAATTATTTGGACTGACTGCTAAACCTTAAAACAAAATTATTGTATATACAGTATGAGATATATATATAGGCATCTTAGAACAGCAAGCATTTTCTTTCACACACAGGTAATTTACTGATATGTGGCTTCATACACAATCATATTGTCTACAGCACGCTGCTTGTTTAACCCCCTCCACATCCGTGGGTGAGGCGTTCACTGGGTGGCCACCTTTGCATGTTGTAAGGTGATGGAGGCTCCAGACACTTTGGGTGCATGTGCATGCTAATTACTCCCCTGTACAGTAATGTTGATTATACCATTCCTAACACATATTCTCTATTATACAGGAACTCTAAGGCAAATTTATTTATTATGTAATCAAAATACCCCTGAAGAAGCGGATCCTTGAAACCGCAAAACATGTTGGGTTGATACCCGGTGCTTTGTTCTGGAATCACCGGTCTTTGTATGATACACTGTAATTGCCTACAAGAATATATCTGTATGTATTTGATATATTGCTCTGCATTTTTACACTTTTTGTCCGTTTTTTTGTCTCAGTATGTATTGTTTTTAATATAACAATAAAATGTATATATTTTTATACATGGTGGTTTTCCATCACTAGCTACAGTACCGTTCAAAATCCCACTAGCCCTCCACTAATTTCTCTCTTTTTCTCTCCCCCCTGTTTCTTTCCTTTCTTTCCCATCTCCCTTCCCCATTTGTCCCATCCTTCCCTCCTCCCCCCCCCTTTCCTCCCCCCCCTTCTTTACCCTGCTCCCACCCCGACCCTCTCTTCCTCATCCCCCTTCCTCCTGTTCCTCCCTCCCTCCGTTCCCTGCTTTCCACTTCTCCTTTTTCCTTTTTTTTCTTTCTGTTTTCCTTTTTTCTTTTTCTTTTTCTCTTTCTTTCCTTTTCCCAATTGAAAACACAGTTCCTATGCCGGACCCCCACACCCGGGTCCCGCACAGCCTGTTTTTTCTTGAATAGTTCAACAGGGATGTTGGTACGTTATTATATCTACACAACAAACACCTATCTATGTACAGTATGAGATTGAGATAGTAGAGACTTTCCACTGAATTCATCCATACACCATGTCATAGCCAGAAAACATATAAATGCTGTTAATGAATGGATTCCCCTACATATAAGAAGCAGATATACTGTATATTAATATAAAAAAAAGTATAATGATATACTAGATAATAGCTCCGAAGATTGCATCCAGAGCAATATGGGGGAGGAATGTCAGGGAATACCTAAATGATTAATCATTTTGAGAAATTTCAAACCAATGTAGAATTTCTTTGAAATAATACACTGGGTCTATGTGACTACAGACTGGCTATTAACAATAATTTAACAGTTATTCAATAAGACACGTTCACACCATAAATAGTTTGATTATAGGAGGACATAGACAATACAACTTCAAAAAAAATAACAAAACCGTCTATAACACTCGATGATATATAGTATGTACTGTATATCGCTAGGTATCAAATTAATCTCAATAATTAAATTCTCCCTGTGGACAAAATAACCATATATGACTAATTATCAGACATTAGTCTGAGTTTTGGAGAATCCAATGGTTACTCCCCTGCAGAAGGAAAACATGGTTAAACTACTGTATATAAAATGGTACGCCACTATGGCCCAATAACAGAATAATAGCTAAAATGGAAAAACAAAAATAAAATTAAAGAAAAATTGAAATGGTTATACAATCGGGTGAACAATTTAGGTATAAAAAGAGATATATTAATAGGCTTGAGCAAGCTAAGCAACAAATCAAATAACATATACTATAGTTACCCTTTTAAAATGGCTGCTGGCTTGCAATTCTCCTTATCAGAGTCTCCTAAAAAAGCCGCTTTTTTCAAAATGGCGTCTCGCTATGTTGGGGCTGCGTCTTGGTGTCCCTGAGGTGTCAGATGAGGAGACGTGATGATGGGTGTATATCTGACGGAGTCTCTCTTGAGATTGATCTCTCCTTTGGTGTTTCTGTGTTTCTTTCTCCATCTCCCTAATAGATCCCTCAACTTGTCCTATATTCCGTTCTGAACAATAAGTTCATACAATTTTTCACCAAGCATCGTTTGGTTTACTATGGTTTACTATTATATTATATTATATTGCCTGTATTGCATTGCGTTTGCTGTACACCTGCTTAACATTATAAGATCTGAAAGGCAACTTAATAACTGTTTATGGATTACAGGAAATATTCCACCACTGAGCCTCAATTAGCAAGCAATTGGATTTTTGTTGCTTAATGTCTCAGCTGTGTCTTGCACAAAGTGATGTCTCAAAATGTATTTCTGCCCCAAATATTATGAGTTCCCTCTTTAAAAACTTAGTGGGAAATATTAACACACAGAACAGTGCTGTGCTTTAACCCAGGCAACTCGTCTGCTTCCAATACTCGACACCAGACATCGTCAATGGTTGCAGGTTCCCCACCTTTTCTGTGGTGATTGCTTCTTAGGACCGTGCGTCGTCCTAACACCCAATCATGCCATGTGCATGCCGAGCTCCGAGCATCACAGGAGGGCGGAAATGGAACTTCCTCCACCCAGACCTGTAGCCTGTCCTACATTCTGGTTTCAGCTCTCTGCTGCCCTGGGAGTAAAAGGTATGGGGAAACTCTGATGGGGACACTTGATGTAAGGGAGCACACTGACAATTGACAAAAAATAATAATATACTAAAGAAATTGTACATCATTTAGGTATTGATAGACAAAAATGCCTACACATAGATGCAGTGCTTGTCTCAGCAATCAGTTTATTCACCCTTAGTGTTAGTGTGAATTTGCTATTCCTCCTCCTCTGTGTGCAAGGGCCACTCCCCAGACAGATTCGGGCCAGCAAGGACCCCCTGCGTTTTGAGTACAGATGTCCTTCTAGTGGTTCTCTCTGCGTTATTTCCAGCTCCTCTTTTGGGTATGTTCCTTAATATCTGGATGCGATTTTTTATATTTCTCTCCCCAGTGCATGAAAGATGAAACAGGAGAGACCCACTAGAAGGACATCTGTACTCAAAACGCAGGGGGTCCTTTCTGGCCCGAATCTGTCTGGGGAGTGGCCCTTGCACACAGAGGAGGAGGAATAGGAAATTCACACTGTGACACAGTTAGGGTGAATATACTGATTGCTGAGACAAGCACTGCATCTGATAAATAAACATACTGAAGTTACGGACTATTTAACAGCACAAATACAAAAAGAAGCACCTTATATCTGTCTGGGCACCTTAAGTTTAATTGCACTATTTTCCACATTCAATTTCTAGCATTACCAGGTGTCACATGTGTTGTAAAGACATTGGCTGCCCTTCTACTTAGTGTTCCAAGGAGAACCTAGGGGCACCTGTCCAACCACAGCCCAGCCCATCCTATACCATGATGGTATATATTGTCAGCAGCTGCCCAACCGCAGCCCCAGCCCATCCTATCCCATATAGTATGTATTGTTAGGAGCTGGCCAACCGCAGCCCCAGCCCATCCAATCCCATACAGTATGTATTGTCAGGAGCTGGCCAACCGTAGCCCCAGCCCATACTATCCCATACAGTATGTATTGTCAGGAGCTGGTCAACCACAGCTGTCCCATCATTATGAAGGGACAGCAGTGGTTGGTCAGCTCCTGACAATACATTCTGTATGTGATTATGATGGGACAGCTGTGGTTGGCTAGCTCCTGACAATACATACTATATGTGATAGGATGATCTGGGCTCTGGTTGGCCAGCTCCTGACAATATCTCATACAATATGTATTGTAAGGAGCTGCCCAACCACACCTGTACCATCATATCCCATACAGTATGTATTGTCAGGAGCTGGCCAACCACAGCTGTCCCATTATATCTCATACATTATTTATTGTTAGGAGCTGGCAGACCAAAGCCCAGCCCATATTTTCATATGATATTGTAATTTAAAGGTCATTTTAATTCTCCTAGTTATTAATGTCGCTATTGCAATTACATTTAGTGTTATATGGGAGGTATGACTTACGGGTAACATTAGTAAAAAAAAAAAAAAACATTATTAAAATGGGTTGAGGTGACACCATGAGTTACCACACCAGGTGACACCAACCCTAGTGAAGCCACTGGGGAAATTTACCCATAGGAAGGGAAATTCACTCCTGTAAGAGTTATCATGGGAAAAAAGCTGTCTCTACCGAAACTTTATCACCAATCCTTGTTTCCACAAAAACCCACATTTTGAAAAATCCAATTGTCATAGAGACAGAAAGTGTGATGAAATCTTCTAAACAGGGGCACAGACAGCAAAACAAATGTTACAGGTATGTTAAATCCAAAGAGTGTACAAGTACACAGTACATATGGTGCTCATAGGCGAAGTGCAAAGTCCCTTGGTCCATTGGAACTTTCATCTGTATCTGTAGACCATCAACAGGGTAGAGGAATGGATGAGGCGACTGGATGGATGGATGAACAGAAGGGGCCGAGACTGGAACCTCTGTAGCTCCCTCAGAAGATCTGGGTAGGATCACCTTAATGTGGAAAAAAGCGAAAAGCAGGGTGCCGAGGTCAGTATCAAATGCAAAACACTTTATTAAAATAAACAGCACACTTACATTGAAGTTAGCATGAAACAGCATGGATAGGGAGCACCTGAGACCAAGCAGCTGTAAACAGTGTGAGGCTGTAGACATCCCTGGGTAAACAGAGACCGAGGATGACAGGGAGCCAGCCAGCTCAATGTATGAATATTAGGCTACACACAAGGAGGACAGCTGTCAAAATGCCTGGCGGATGATGGGAGAGGGGGTGTGCATGACGCGTTTCCAGGGACCCTCTTGTTTAAATTCATGGCCATAGTAAACTGATGGTTCAAGTGTAGTGTTCCCAGTAAGTGTCATTTTCTTCCTTTAATCCTACATAGCCATAACTGAAATTCCTTGAGACACTAACTCCAATTCAGGGTGTGACCCAGGTACCCTATTAGGGTAATAATGAGGAAAAGCTTAAATTATAATTGAGACTGGGTGGTTTTGTTGCTTCTAGCTCCCAAATCCACCTGGTCTAGTGTTGAAGTAACATTCTATCAAAGTCCCCTTCCCCTATTGCTCTGGGGGACTACCTCTACCACCCAAAAGCTTATACATTTAGGGTCCCTGTTGTGTTTCAAGCACACATGGTGGGCATTGGGGGCCCTCAGGTCATATGTTGACATTTCAAAAATATGATTCTTAAAGCGTAACTCCAATTTTGTTGAGAAAAAAACACTCCCCTCTGGGTGATCTATGTACATTGCAAGGATTTTAATAAACTTTGTTGCAGACTCCTACCTTTTGATATTCAGAATAAATCATTGTTTGTTCTTCTGTGCCCGTGTGCTGAGTGGGTCAAATGGGAGTGGTTTCAGAATTATCTATCAGCTGTGGCAGCTGCTGGGCTCTAATGAGGGAAGCTGCTGAGCCTGCATCCCTTTAGACATATTACTATTGGGAGTATCTCATCAAAAATTGCATTTTTGTTGCAGGGGATGCCAGAAATCTGACTTGTATCTTAGGCAGACTTCTGGGAAAATTGGTGAGCCAATCACACAAGCAGGGAATTATGTTTCTGGGGTACATTCTGTGTACAGAACAGCCCCAGGTAGCCATATTGCATTGCATTTTCAGAAAATTACAACAGCTGCAGATTGAAAAGGAAAGGTCATTTTTAATAACATTCAATTACAATGTGATTTGTGTCACAATTGTATGCGCTATATTGTTTTTTCTTTATTTGCTATTTTTTTCCCCACAAAAGTGGAGTTGTCCTTTAAGGCATCTGCGAATTGTGCGGATGGTCTGTAGAAGAACCTACAGGTGCACAAGATGACATAAACCACCCCTATATTTTCACATGCCACTCGCTGATTGCACCTGAGGGTCCTTCCAGTGGACAAGACTAGCCTATCACCCTCAACAGATCTGCTAAGGAGTTTGCCGTCCTAATTGAGGACCAATGCGCTACCTGAGGAGTTGGATAGGAGCCAACCAACTATCTAAATCATAAAACGAAAAAGCTGCCAATCTTAATTGGTGTCCCCACCGTGAATAACAATAGTGTAAAATAAAACAAAATCGGCGCTAATTCCAAAATCGTGATATAAGTGTGAAATAAAATCCGTATATATAATCAAACACAATTATTATCAATATTGCTGTAGGAAAATAAAAATATGCAATTTTTTTTTGGTTCATGTCCCACGGTGACATGAACCAATGCTGTGTGCTAAATAAGTGATGCAATCTGTCCATATGCCATGCAATAAGTCCAAGATGACAGAAACAAAAATAAAAACAAGAAACAAAAATCTTCTGTGCTAAAATAAATCTTCAAAGGACCATCAAACAATCAAACATTCGTGAAGTGAAGATGCAAAAAATGTGTTAATCCAATCTCGGTGCTGTATGGTGTGCAGTGGCCGCTTACCTCAAACACACAATAAAAGTGCATGTGTATATCCAAGATTCAGGTTCTGTGCTCCAAACTCAGCTCCACCGATAGTCTTCTCCAATGGATGGATGGTGAAATCTCTGTGGTCAGTGGTGAGCAGATCTCCTGAAACACTATAGATCCTCCGCTATGTAAATGTGTATCACAAGCACCCATCGAGCCTCATAGGGATGTAAAGAATAAAAGCGCTCATGGTGCAGTATGTAAAAAGCTTTTAATAAATCAAAAAAGTATCGCACTTACATTTAAAAAGTAAATGGCAAGCAGTACTCCGCTGAATGTGGTACACAATAGGACTGCCGGTTACGGCCGTGAACACGGAAGTGACGTCACCCGGCTCCTCCCGACGCGTTGCGTCACTACGCACGTGACTTTATCAAGGGATGTGAGCGTAGGTGACTCCCTGCCAGTCTTTATAGTGTAGCGGTTACCATGGGATCAATCAGCTGAATTTCATTCACCATTTCACTGCCGATATCTGACACTTAGTTAAAATGAGCAGAGGTCAATACTGTGAATCGACCTATATAGATTTTTGGAAGTTCATCTTGATATTTCATCCAATCACATCAATATGCGATGGACAATAGATAGATAAATGCCCGATTTACACAATATTGTATCCAATACAATCAAATCAGATAATAAAAAATCAATTGGTAAAAAATCAGCAGGGTAATGGTATAACATCATATTAATACAGTATATAAAATAGAATAAAAATGGACAACCTTAAATACATAATAAAGGCAATGGAAATGAATAAAATAATTTGATAGTGTCCAATAATATGCCAAGATAAAATATATAAAATACACAGTGGTCATAATAAAGGAGATGAAGATAAAAGTATGTAAAAAATATATATATATAAACAAATATATATATATATATATATATATATATATATATATATATATATATATATATTAAAAAAAAAATATATATATATATATATATATATATATATATATATATATATATAGAAACCCAGGAAAAAGTCAATCTAAAAATCAGAGTTGAAACAATTCAAGTCAAATTCGACATTGAGACCTAACGGAATAAAACTCTGAATCTCAAATATCCATCTGGATTCGGTTTGACTGAGGGTCCTAATCTTGTTACTGCCCCTCCAGTGGGCTTTATATTTCTCAACCCCCCAAAATTTTGAAAGTTTTGGATCTTTATTATGTTTTTCAGTGAAGTGTTTAGAAACACTGTGCTTCACAAAACCTTTTTTAATATTTTGGGTGTGTTCTCTCAAATGCTTCCAGAGGGTCTTTTTGTGCATCCTACATACTGTAATTTGCACGGACATTCCAGTATGTATACAGCCCCTTCTGTCCTACAAGATATAAAATCCTTAATTTTATAAGATCTTCCTGTAACTGTAGAGACAAATTCCTCTTTCTTTCTTTTGTTACCTGTCCTGTGTTTACAGGCGTAGCAGGTTTTGCAAGGGTAGAAGCCTTTTCCTTCAAACCAACTTAAAAAGTTATTCTTAGGCTCTTCAATAATATTTTTTGCAACCCTATCTCTTAATGTGGGGGCCCTCCTATATACAAATTTAGGTTGTTCTGATAAAAAGGAAGCAATAGTTAAATCAGCTGTCAGTATATTCCAATATTTCCTTATTATAGTTTCAAATTTTTTATGTTGGATGTTAAAATCTAAAATTAATAATGGATTTTGGGAATAGGATTGTTGTATATTCCCTTCTTCTTTATTTTCCAATAGTTTCTGTCTTTCCAACTTCTTCAATTTTCTCTGTAATTTGCGCATTACTGTACCCCTTTTCCCTAAATCTTGATCCTAGTATTTTCGCTTGTTCTTCATAGTCACTTTGTTTTGTACAGTTTCTTCTTATTCTTGTAAGTTGGCCTTTAGGTATATTAATCAGCCACGATCTATGATGGCAACTGTTGATGGGCAAATAACTGTTTCTATCAACGGGCTTGAAGTATGTCTTTGTCTGTAGACAATTATCTTCATACCACATTTCTAGATCCAGAAATTAAATTTTATCTTCTGTAATTTCCCATGACAAGTTGATGTTTTTGTCATTCTCTGCCAAAGTATCTTTAAATCTCATTAAACTTTCACGACTTCCAGACCAGACGATAATCACGTCATCAATAAAACGTTTATAAAATAATAGTTCTTCTGGTCTATTTTCATAAATGGCTAACTCCTCCCATCTTGCCATGTACAAATTTGCTACACTAGGCGCAAATTTCGCTCCCATTGCAAAACCCCTTAGCTGCTTGTAATAGTGGGAGTTGAACCAAAAATAACTGTGGTTAAGACAATATTCTAAACATTTCGTGATAAATTTTCTTTGTTTATAGTGTAAATTGCTAAAGTTCCTTAATGCCCATTTTGTTGATAAAATAGCCTCTTCATGGTCTATAATCATGTACAAGCTGGCTACATCAGCTGTAGCCAATATTATATTCCCATCTTCAATTTTCAAGTCTTGTAATTGTTGAATTAGATGTTTCGTATCTTTAATATACGATTTGGTCTTCTGTACGATGGGCTGTAGAAAGTGATCAATATATTCCCCCAGGCGTGCTCCAACCGAATTAATCCCATTAACAATGGGTCTGCCTGGGGGATTTACTGCGTCTTTATGTATTTTCGGTAGGGTGTACAGGATGGGGGTACAGCAAGTACTTGGTACTAAATAGCATGCTTCCTTAACATTCAAAAAATTCTTCGTTTTACCTTCAGATATCATTTTTTCCAGCTCTTTTTTAAATGTTCTTATATGATTCATCATAAGTTTGGCATAAGTATTAGAATCTGACAATTGACGATTTATCTCTTCATTATATTTTTCTTTTGATTGGATGACAATGGAGCCACCCTTATCCGCAGGTCTTATAACTATGTTTTATCTCTTTTCAAGCTGTTGTATTCCTTCTTTGATTTCAGTCGGGTCCCATGCTTTTTTGAATTTTAAGTTTTGTAAGTCTTGGGTGACTTATTTCTTAAACACTTTGCAATGATGATCTCCAGTATTTAGGGGATTGAATAAAGATTTATTTCTTAGATCCGTATGTACAAAATTCTCATTTGTTCGTCTTTTAATGGGTGGGTCTCCAGGTTTTGGCATATATCTTTTGATGTTGATTTTTCTAGCAAATTTAAGGATATCAATGTATGTATCGAATTTATTTAAATTTTTCCTTGGTGCACCTATTAGACCTTTATCTAATACTTTTTGATAGGTTTTGTCAGTTCCACGCTGCTTAGGTTAAATATACCCTCGCCTAGGGGTCTCTTTTTCTTTTTTTCTTTAAAGACTCCTCTGCATCCTCTCTTGTTTCTGTGTTTTTTCTCTGCATTTTTTGTACAGGTGGGGTCCTTCTGTTTTCCGTCCTTCCATTTGACTTTCTCCTGGACATTGATCTGCGATTTTCTAAAAAATCCTTATTATGACCACTTCTTTTTTGCTCTTTATTGGAATGATGAGGTGATCTGTCATGCTCACCTTCCGCTCTCAAAGGTTCATATCTATTATAGGTAGATATGTGTCCTCTTCCTTGATCCTGTTGTTTATATTTAGGTGTCCATGCAGGTCTAGGAGTTCTCTTGTTGTTTCTATTATCATAGTGATTTCTCTCCGATGTTCTTCTTCTCCTTTCACTACGATGTCTCTGATCCCTCCTATGTGGATCCTTGTATGGCGATCCTCTTCTATTTTCATAATAATTTCTCTCATCTCTCTTTGGTGTTCTTCTCCTCTCCTCTCTGTGTGGGGATCTTCTTCTATTTCCATATTGATCTTGATATGGGGATCTCCTTCTTTCATGATAATAATTATTATGATATGGGGTATAATTCCCTTGCTGATGGCCATAATCTCGATTATTTTGATGTGGGGTATAATTCCCCCGTTGGTAGCCCTGATCTCCATTCAGAGGTCTGTAAGGCTGCCATGTGTTCTTCCAGAATGTTTTTTTTACCATGATGGTTATATGTTCTTTTCTTCCAGTGTGGAGTTGTGGTGGATACATAATCTTGTTTCTTTGTAGCCGCTGGTGTTTGTGTTTCCGGACCCAAGTGTGCTACCTCTTCTCTATTTGTTATTTCTCTTTTTTTTTTATGTCTCTCTTAGGTTCTTTTCCGGAGTAGTATGTGTAGAGATTACATTGGAGTTTTGCCATTTGTAGGCAACATCTTCTTTGTAATCATTCAGATCTCTTATGTATTTCTTCTTCTTACGAGCTGCTGTCTCTCTATCCTTTTGTTCCTTATCTTGGTGTAGTTGTCTAGAGAGATCCACAAATTATTCGAGTTCCTTTAAAGGTTCCATGGATTTCTTAATAGTATTCAGCTGGTTATCAATCGTTCTGATTTTTTTCTGTTTCCTTTCTATTAAGAAATGTAGGAGTTCCAATCCCTTTTCATTAAAAAAGTAAACCAGTCTTCAATGGATTCCTTATCCATGAGACCATCATTGATTGGTACATCCCATCTGAGTCTCCTGGGAACCAATTTGTCTTTAATATACTTTTCATGCGTGGTGATGTCCCACCATGCATTATTTTTTTTCTCCATTAAATGTTACATGCGTCTGAAACTGCTTTCTAAATCACCAGGTATTTTTTGGTCTTGCGTGGAAAACATTTCTTCAATATTGCAAGATCTCCTTTCTATAAAATCAAACACCTCCATGGTGGCTGTACTGATATTTTGGAAAAGATAGAATGAATAAAGATGAGGACCAATGCGCTACCTGAGGAGTTGGGTAGGAGCCAACCAACTATCTAAATCATAAAACGAAAAAGCTGCCAATCTTAATCGGTGTCCCCACCGTGAATAACAATAGTGTAAAATAAAACAAAATTGGCGCTAATTCCAAAATCGTGATATAAGCGTGAAATAAAATCCGTGTATAATCAAACACAATGAATATCAATATTGCTGTAGGAAAATCAAAATATGCAACACTAATATAAAAATATGCAAAATAAATATTAACTGAAAATAAACTCAGTCTCCCACGGTGACATGAACCAATGCTGTGTGCTAAATAAGTGATGCAATCTGTCCATATGCCATGCAATATAAGCCATATATGGCTTATATAATCTCTTCTGCATTACAGGCTTTAGCTCTTCACTCCAAAAAATAGTGTGAAAAGATCATTTGTCAAGCAATGTCTATATATGGTGTAAGCTGGGGAACAGGTAGCAGGTGCAAAGCTCCCTGGGATGAGCAGTCTTTCAGGCACAGATACCAAATCCACTAAGGGAGTGACAAACAGTGCGGTGTTTATTGGTGCTATATACAAGTTTATAAGCAGGTGCTGTACAGTGCTTTAAGGAAAACAAACAGGAATAATAATAATAAACAAAAGCCTAGCCGTGTCCCGGCGCTTACTACACACAATGCAGTCCCTAACTAACACAGACTGAGCAAGCCTACAGCTTGTCAGCTTCCAAAGACACACACTGACAGTGTTACCAACCTTCTGCTCTCCTAGACAAACGTTGTCTAAATTCCCAGGCTGAGAGAGCCCTGCTGTCTGTCTCAGGTGAGTTTAAATTGGGCTGGTGAAGAGAACCAAGATCCGAACTGGATCATGGCTCAGAGATCCCTAAAGGTATACGAGAGAAGCCTGAGTGATGTATAAACCCCGAACAGGACTTTTCCTGGCTCTCTCTGGGACGCTCTGCTACATATCCCCCCCCCCTGTTTCAACCCCAGGGTTGGAACACCTGCGGCAAAACAGGAGTGAACACGGGACAGGGCATCTACATTACCCATCTCAACACCTGGCCTGTGTTTTACAGTGAAGGAGTAATCTTGTAGAGCCAAAAACCACCGGTTCACCCGTCTATTGGTCTCCTTCTTTTGGGCCATCCATTTCAGAGGAGCATGGTCAGTTATCAAATCAAACTGGCGCCCTAACAGATAGTACCTTAGCGCGTCCAAGGCCCACTTTATGGCTAAACATTCCTTTCCAATGACTGCATACTTTCTCTCGTGTTCATTAAGCTTTCTGCTCAGGTACACCACAGGGTGTTCTTCCCCATTGTGTACCTGTGACAATACGGCCGCAATACCTACATCAGACGCATCCGTCTGAACCAAGAAATCCATGGAGAAATCAGGGGAGTACAACACTGGCCGTGCACAAAGAGCCTTCTTTAAGACTTGGAAAGATTCCTCCGCTATTGGGGACCATTTCACCATTACTGATTCCTTCCCTTTTGTAAGGTCGGTCAGTGGGGCAGCTAGAGTTGCAAAATTCGGGATAAACCTCCTATAGTATCCTGCAACTCCAAGAAAGGCTCTGACCTGCTTCTTGTTTGCAGGACGTGGCCATTCTTGGATGGCTTCTACTTTGTTTAACTGCGGTTTAATGACTCCACGACCAATAGTGTAGCCCAAATACTTGGCTTCCTCAAAACCAATGGCACATTTTTTTGGGTTTGCTGTAAAACCTTCCTTGAAGAGGGAATCCAGAACAGCCTGTACACGGGGCAAGTGAGACTCCCAGTCAGTGCTATGTACCACTATATCGTCCAGATAGGCAGCTGCATACTGTCGGTGAGGTCTTAGGGTCCTGTCCATGGCCCTCTGAAATGTCGCAGGGGCATTTTGCAACCCAAAAGGCATTTTTTTATACTGAAACGAACCCTCTGGGGTAACAAACGCAGTCTTTTCTTTGGCGCTACCAGTCAGGGGTATTTGCCAATATCCTTTGGTCAAGTCTAAAGTAGTTAAATAGCGGGCTTTGCCAAGTCTGTCTATAAGTTCGTCCACTCTGGGCATTGGGTACGTGTCAAACTTGGTCACTGCATTGAGTTTTCTGAAGTCGTTACAGAACCTCCAAGTACCATCAGGTTTTGGGACTAAAACGATGGGGCTAGACCAGTCACTATTGGATTCCTCAATGACATCTAGCTCCAGCATCCTTTTTACTTCATCACTAATGTCCCTTCTCCTCGCTTCGGGAATTCAGTATGGTTTTAGCTTGACACGGACCCCAGGTTCAGTAACAATATCATGCTGAACTGCTGAAGTCGTACCAGGTAACTCCGAAAATTTCTCTCTATTCCTTATCAGGAACTCTCTAGCTTCTTGTTTTTGGGAATAAGACAGGGTATCTGGAATCGTGACCTCAGGGACCAGAGGGGACTCAGTACCCCTAGATGTTACAGGGACGGACCTCGCAGTTTAGGCCAGCCTATCCTTCCAGGGCTTTAACAGATTAATATGGTAAATCTGCTCTGGCTTCCTCTTTCCCGGTTGATGCACTTTATAATTGACCTCCCCAACTCTTTCCAATACTTCGAAGGGACCCTGCCATTTAGCTAGGAACTTGCTCTCGACAGTGGAAACTAACACCAGGACCCTGTCACCAGGTGAGGAGACCCGGAGTCGGGCTCCCCTGTTGTATATTCTCTGTTGGGCTGCCTGGGCCTGCAGTAAGTGTTCCTTTATCATAGGCTTGATCGCTGCAATCCTGTCCTGCATTTGAGCGATGTGCTCAATGACACTTTTGTGGGGTGTCTGCTCCCCCTCCCAGGTTTCCTTGGCTATGTCTAAGAGTCCCCGAGGGTGTCTCCCATAAAGCAATTCAAAAGGAGAGTATCCCGTAGATGACTGGGGTACTTCCCTGATGGCGAACATCAGGTACGGAATCAGGAAGTCCCAGTTTTTTCCATCCTTGTCGACAACCTTTTTTAACATACTCTTTAATGTTTTATTGAAGCGTTCTACAAGGCCATCAGTTTGAGGGTGGTATACGGAGGTTCGCAACTGGGTCACCTTAAATAACTTGCACAACTCTTTAGTTATTCGTGACATAAATGGAGTGCCCTGGTCCGTAAGGACCTCCTTAGGAATCCCAACGCGACTGAACACCATAAACAACTCTTTAGCAATGTTCTTAGCGGATGCAGTGCGTAAGGGAACTGCCTCAGGGTAACGTGTAGCATAATCCATGATTACAAGAATGTGTTGATGACCCCGGGCAGACTTGGGGAGTGGGCCTACGAGGTCCATGGCGATCCTCTCAAAGGGCACTTCAATAATGGGTAAGGGTACTAAAGGACTTCGGAAGTGGGGTAGTGGGGCTGACATCTGACACACAGGACAGGATTGACAATAATTGTCAATATCTTTCTGTATCCCAGGCCAGTAAAACCTGCGTAACACCCTTTCAGTGGTTTTTTCAACCCCTAAATGACCTCCCAGTAAGTGTCCATGAGCCAATTCCAGCACCACCCGTCTGTAAGGCTTAGGGACCACCAACTGTTCAACAATTTCATTGTTCTTTTTATATACACGATACAATAAATCCTCATTGCTGCTGAAAAAAGGAAAACAGGGCCTGCCCCCTGGTTCGACAGGTACATTGTTAACCATTACTACATTCTCCCAGGCCCTGGCAAGGGTAGGGTCTTTTCTCTGCTCGGTACCAAAGTTTTCCTTGTGTACATTAAGATCAGAAAACTCCAATGTACCCTCAGGGTCAGTAGAAGGTTGTCCACCTTGACTGGCTGTGGGGACTTCCTCAGGCTCCTCCCGTTCTCCTGCCAAAACAGAGAAAGGAAAATCTGGGGAACCGTGAGAGGAATCCCTTGAACCCATATGGTTGGTGTTGGCCAGGATTTCTGGCTCCACCACTGAGTCAGTTACTGTGACCGAGTCGGGACGGTCCCACAGTTCCCAAAACTTAGGGAAGTCTCTACTAATGATGGTCTCATGCACTAAGTGGGGCACAAGTCCGACTGGATGGGTCACCGTACCTAAACCAGTTTCAAAGCGAACAGTAGCTATAGGATACTCCCGAGTATCACCATGTACACAGATCACAGCAACTTTTTTTTGCATTTAAATTCACATTTTCAACCATTTCTGCTTTAACAAAAGTCACCAGACTTCCCGAGTCCAGCAAGGCTGCAATAGGTTTATCATTAAAAGTCATTTGGCATATGTGTTTTCCTATACCTGGCGCAGCAGTGCATGAAACAGCAGCAAACATAGACTGCCTTCTAAGAGACATGTCACACTGCATGGGTTCATCTGTCAACGGACAGTTTGCTGCAACATGTCCCAGTTCCTGGCAACGGAAACACCTGATGTTACCCCAGTTAGGTTTGTTGACAGGCAGTGGCTTCCCTTGTTTGGGACGCCAAACTTCAGCTCTGGCACCAAAAGTCCTCCCCCCTGTCTCCTTGCCATGCTGACCACCCACTTCCCCTGGAACAGTCTTACCGGTTGCCTGGGGAGACCGTGGCTTTGGGTGGAAGGTCCGTGCGGTTGTAGGGGTGGTGACCAGGTTCTATGCAGCATAGTACCTCTCAACAAGCTCCACCAGCTTGTCCGCCGACTTGGGGAACCGATCCATGACTACACGCTCCACTATTTGTGGCCCAGACAAGGACTCCGGCTGTAGCCATTTTTGCGCCAGGTGGATTAGGTCAAGCATCTGTGATCTTGGGGGCCTCTCATCTCGGAAGGACCAGCTGTTGACCCGCTGGGCTCGAACGGCCAAGTTGACACCGAGACGCGCCAGGATTTCCTGCTTGACCTTTTCATACTCTCCTGCATCCACGGACTCCAAATCGTAATAGGCCTTCTGCGATTCCCCAGTAAGTAAGGGAGAGATCAATCCTGCCCACTGGGTTTTGGGCCAGCCTTCCCTCTCAGCGGTTCTCTCAAATGTAACCAGAAAGGCCTCTGGGTCATCATCAGCAGTCATCTTGGACAGGAAGCGACCAACATGAATGGCTGAGGAGTGGTCTCTATCTGTTTCTGTTTTCACAGCAGACTCCTGTGCAAGTGTCTGCACCACCTCAACCAGCACCTTTCTGTCTGCTTCTGCAGCACTTGTCAGTTTTTCAAACATCCACTGGGTTTGATTTTGTACAGCACCAATCTGTTGTAGAATCAAAGAGTTTGTTTGCTGTTGTGCAGTGTTTACTTGCTTCGTTTGTTCTTGTACAACACCAATCTGTTGTTTAAACAAAGCGTTCGCTTGCTGCTGTGCAGCGTTCAATAACATCAACTGTTTGAGGATTTCCTCCATGTTTAGTCACTCCAGGTACTGGCCCTTTAAGTAGTAACTTACTACCACTGCCCGCAGGCCTCCACCATATGTAAGCTGGGGAACAGGTAGCAGGTGCAAAGCTCCCTGGGATGAGCAGTCTTTCAGGCACAGATACCAAATCCACTAAGGGAATGACAAACAGTGCGGTGTTTATTGGTGCTATATACAAGTTTATAAACAGGTGCTGTACAGTGCTTTAAGGAAAACAAACAGGAATAATAATAATAAACAAAAGCCTAGCCGTGTCCCGGCGCTTACTACACACAATGCAGTCCCTAAATAACACAGACTGAGCAAGCCTACAGCTTGTCAGCTTCCAAAGACACACTGACAGTGTTACCAACCTTCTGCTCTCCTAGACAAACGTCTAATTTCCCAGGCTGAGAGAGCCCTGCTGTCTGTTTCAGGTGAGTTTAAATTGGGCTGGTGAAGAGAACCAAGATCCGAACTGGATCATGGCTCAGAGATCCCTAAAGGTATACGAGAGATGCCTGGGTGATGTATAAACCCCGAACAGGACTTTTCCTGGCTCTCTCTGGGACGCTCTGCTACAATGGTTATAACCGTGCAACATAAAGAGTAAGATATCAGGACTACCATTCGCACATGAAAAACAGTCCAACTTAGAGACAGCTCATTTCTCCTCTCCCATATTGCTCTAGATGTTCTTTAGAGCTATCATCTAGTATATTGTTATACTTACATTTTTTTTCTCAAAGTTATGCAGTAAAGGAAAACTTATGAAAAGTGATATACATAAACTCACAGGGCTCAAAATATTCATAATTTTATTGTTTGCCAAACTTTTAAACACCTAAAATTGGTACCATATATATTCACAAATTGTGTGTATAAAAGTAAACCGGGGTACTAAACTGGTGATCCTACAGAATCTCATGGATTTGATCTATAACTTTCCAAAGTAGACTGTATATGGACTTGGAAAAAGGATGCTTGAACTTGTGTCCAGAGTAATTCTCCAACAAAAACAAGAATGTGTACAATGAGATGATAATCCTTGACTGTGGTATACTGGATCCTATCTCCTGATAGAGACTTCTAAGATATAGTAGTCCAGAGGAGGATCATTCAATGGCTAAATATGTATCTAGGCTCAATGGGCAGGATATCTGCCTGTACAGGATAGCCATAAAAAGTATGAAAGTTCCTCTCTTGCACTCCAGTAATTCCAAGTAGCAACATTTAGTGGCTAAATATGTATCTGGGCTCCATGAGCAAGATATCCGCATGCACAGGATAGCCATAAAAATGAAAGTTCTTCCCTCACACTCCAGTAATTCCAAGTAGCAAAGAATAGATACAATCAGACCAGTACTGTGGAATTAGCTGCTTACATACTTGTTGTCAAGCAAGCAAAATCCATATAATTCATATAAGTATTGTAATGTTAGGCAGTCCATGTAATAGCATGCATGCATAGATACTTATCGATTTCAGAAGCCTGTGGGAATCGTGGTCTAAAATCCAGTCAGAGGGATGTTATCCTTTGTCCTGGAGTATAATTGATCTCCCAAGCCATAAGGGGTCACCAGTATTGGGTAGTGAGGAGGTGGACAGACTAAATGGATTAAACCGGTTTTGCCAGACACAGGCCGGCTCTTTCAGAGGCTGCTTCATTTTTCTTCTGAAGCAGCTGGCCTGTGCCCAACTCCCTATGCTCTTTGTTTGACAATACCTTTTTTATTAGCCTTGAAAATGGCACAAATTTATTGTTAAGGTTCATTTTCTATTCACTTCTGTGGGGTTGGCATTAAGGTTTGCAATTTTTTGAGGCATTTGATGGACCTCCCGCAAATGGATTTTGTACATATAATCACCCCAAACTACTAATGTGCCTTGTAGCCTGAACCATGAGAGATGTCAAAAGCCAACAGGAGATTCAGGGTGTCAGCATCCACGCGGCCAGACAGCCAAATATACAGTTAAACTACACTTACGTGTCCAAACAATTTTTATTTTGTTCAGCCACACTTTATGCCAATACAATGGCACTGTTGTTCATTGACTATTGCATCTTCCTGTGTCACCTGCCTACTCATTCAGACAATAATGAGGACTGACCTATGATACACTTCCCTATACTTTACATAAACAACTCCCATTCAGCTCCTATTGCATGAAAACACCTTAGACTGGCAACATAGAACAATGTAATAGACCCTAATTAGCTCAAGTGCCTAACCTCCCACTCTGCTGTGCAGGTGCTTGGAAGAAAATAATAATAAAAAGATTTTTGGCAAATTTATTAGAAAGTTTTTTTTTTCTGATTTTTAATTCAGATACAGTATAGCTGGGCCAAATGTATATCTACTGTGTGTCTGGAGTTTACTACAATTATTCTAGCCTTCAGATGCTAGAAAGAAAGAAATGACAATGCTTATCTATGTGCCTAGAGTAAATAATTGTTTGCTTAGTTATTATTTAATGGGCTCTTCTACTTTTGCAAACATATTTATTCCATTCTTGGACTGATACTCATAAATTGTTAAAGGTATTACTATGGCAAAGCAATAAAAAGCACTTACAGAAACTGCAGAGGGATGATAATAACAGTAAAACTGTGTGATGAGCATTGGTAAAATGACTATTTACACAAACCTCTCTGCCTGTCAGCCACCAGTCACAATTCCCACAAGGTCTGGTATGGAATTAATACAAAGCAACCACCAGCTCATATAGTGAGGGTCAGAAGGTGACTGCTCACTTTTTGGAAACAATTGGTACAATTGTACTAGATGAAGGTATGTGAAATAGTTTTCTTTTCCCTAAAAAATATTTTAAGCTCCATCTGTTTTCCTCTGCAGACACACATGTACATATAAAAAGCACACCATTGAATTCAATAGCAAATAGAAAATGTGCATCACTACCGACACATTTTCTTTAAATAAAATGTAATATATATATATATATATATATATATATATATATATATATTTATATATACATGTGAATGTATAATGCAGTGAACTTGTGAATTTCTAGGAAATATCCATATGCAAACTGTTTTTTTTTTTGTTTTGTTTTTTTGTTCTGTGTATATTTTGGTGCATGACCTTATAAATAATTCCAGAATGTTTAACATTAGCATATACAGCACCTCGATTTGTAAATACAGTAATTTATCTTCAAGCTGTGTCTGTATTTACCTACCTAAAGTGGAATTAAACTGTCTTAATCAACATTACTTATTTTTAATCCGTATGCTGCTAGCATTAGTAAATAGATAGGAAGGTATATTATTTTTACTTGTTTTAAACTTTTTTTTTGCTTCTTGATATCTGCCCTAAACGCTTCCATACATCCCATGAGTCCTCATGGGCATTTTTTTTTCCTTCATCCTTTTCCTTCAGGGTTTTCTCAGCTAAGCACTACCTCCTGCCTGCAAGCTTTAGAAAAGGGCAGATGGATTTCAGGAAGTAAATGCAACATGAATCATCTGCCCTTATTAAAGGTGGCAGCGGCTAAAAAAGCTAGGGGGGGGGGGGGGGGTTGAGGTTCTCAACAAAATAAAGCAAGTTGACACAGATGGATGAGTTTGCGTTGAATATTTTATTGAATTTTAATGCTCAAATACAAGTTAATTCCTCTTCAACATCTAGGTAAAAACGACTCTAGGGTAGTCACTATTGTTATATGAAACCCTCCTCTAATACATTTTTTTGTAGGACCACACTTGGTGGAAAAGTTAGTTAACATTTAAGATTCTTTCTACATGAATAGTTCCTACTATGTCCTAAGACCTCCTTCTCACATGGTGTACTATACCATACACCCATGCAGGGCAGTTTTTTTTTTTTTTTTTCTTTTAGGGCAGTATTTACATGCACAGGGATGCATACGTCTTCCACACATCCCTGTGCAAGCAGTCCCATTGATGTCAAATGGCACACAGCAGCTGTTGTGTCCGAATACGACATCTGTGTGCGGGTGCATGTCGCTGAAATCACCCTGTCTGCATTCACAGACGTGCACCCAAATGCGCCCGCACCCACACAGATGTTGTAATGGAGCAGCTGTGTCCATGCAGCCACTGTGTCCAAATGCATGTCAATGGGACTGCTTGCACAGAGAAACATAAAACATCTGTGCATCCCTGTGTGGATAAACATGGCCTTGCATGGGCTTATGGTATAATATACCCTGTGTGAACGAGGCCTAACTCATAATATATAAGTCTGTCAGATAGCTATGAAACCCCAAAGCAAACACCATTAAATTCTAGGGGGATGAATTTTGATACTAATTGATGGTAATTTTCAAGGCTAATATGTAAGCTATTATCAAAAGGGTATGTAGAGATGGGCACTGCCATGGGAGACAAAGCAAAACAAAATTGTTTTGGATACCATACAAAGGGGAGAGGGCCTTTTTAAACTTTGAGGGCAACATGTAAAAAATACCAATTCTTTTTTTTTCCTATTTATTTATTTTTTCCTATTTATTTTTTATTTTTTGTAAATATCCCTTGTGACAGTAATAAGCACATGACAGGTAATCTTTTTGGAGGGATCTGGGGTCTAAAACCCAAACCCCTCCTCTGCAATTAAAATGATTAAAAACGCAGAGATCTGCATTTTTGAATACTTGATTTTTTTTTAAATCGGCGTCGTTGGCAGTCGAGTAAACTGAAAGTGACGACGTGACGTTGCTTCCAGGTTTTTACATCAGAGACCCAATCAAAGTCGAATCCAGCTTTGTTTGGGACTCCGGCCAGCTGGCGGACGTGTTGGCTGCTCACCTTGGTCTCCTTGTGGAGCAGGAGACCCGGGCGGAGCAGGGGGAAGGCGAAGGAAGGGGATGTATCCCCTCCTGCTGCGTGTGATAACGTCTGAGCGGCTGCGTAGCCACATCAGTTGTTGTCAAATTTTTCTAAAAAGACAGGTACCGGGGTGATGCCTCTAGCTGCAGGCATCACCCCGGTACAACCACTTCTTCAAAATGACATACAGGTATGTGATTTTGTGGGAAGTGGTAAAATTACATGCTTGGCAGATGCCTTTAAGCTGTATGTGGTGTTATGAAACAGTGCAATTTTCACATCCAGCATCAGTGACTCCATTATTTGACATCACATAATCTGCTTTTCTATTAAAAACTGACTGCACTGGGAATGAGAGTACAGCATGGTCAGTTCTCTATCTGTGCTGATAACTCAGCCTGCTCTCCTCCAATTATCAGACTAGTCTCTTGACACAATATTTCTCCAAATCACCCTAATGCCCAACATCCTAATGCCAGCTTAGCAGAACTTCTGGCTTTACACATGCTTCCATTCCAATCACTGATTCAGCCCCCTTCCATGGTTTATGACCTGTGTTACACCACAGTGGCAGGTACCAAGTCCCTATTATTTTAGCCAGAAGGTCATTCCTGCCCTTCACTAGCATATGCAACATAGTGGGGTTGACTTACTAAAACTGGAGAGTTCAAAATCTGGTGCAGCTCTGCATAGAAACCATTCGACCCGGTTCACACTTCTGCGTGTGCCGGGTTCGCATGTCATGTCGGAGCGCACTGCTCCGACATGACATGCGATCAGCTGTGCGGTGCGAGTTTAGCCATACAGTTTGTATGGCTAAATTCGCACCGCACCCGCAGCAAAGACGCACAGGAGGCATTTTTGCTGCCGCATCAGGATCGGATCGCACAGCGGTTCACACTTGTGCGATCCGATCCTGTGCGAACTGCACGATCGCACTGCGATATGCAATCAAACTGGGGGTGTCGTTAAGATTACATTGACACCCCCAGCGGATCGCATATGGCAGTGTGAACTGCCGGGGGTGCGTGTGCGATGCGGGAACAGGCTGCGAATTCGCAGCCTTCCCGCATCGCAATAGTGTGAACCGAGCCTTCAGCTTTCTGTTTTGTTTGTTTTTTTGTTTTTTGTTTTTTGTTTTTTTTTACAAGCCTAATTGAACAAGCTGAAGTTAGAAATGGATTGGGTATCATGCATAGCTTCAGTAGATTTTGCACTCTCTAGTTTTAGTAAATCAACCTAATGTGTCTGTATAGCTAGACCACTCTGGCAACTCCTCTTCCACTTCTTCTTTCCCCATCTCTTTCTAATTCTACTCTTCCTCTGCCATGGCTCATCATCTAGTATGCCTGCACCATATTGGTTGCTTTAGAGAGATGTCTAAAATGTTGAATGAGATGAGACAGGAATTAGTGTCACAATCCCTGCTTGCGTTCCTTCTTGAGCATACCTTGTGTGGTCTAATAGATGGGATCACTAAGCAATATTAACATATACTGTACCCACCTACCTATTTTTACTATTTTTGGTGTTTACAATGTTTATTTTTCATTTTTTTACCCTTTTTAAGGGAACACAAACATAGGGAGGGATGGCAATTTAAATATTTTAAAAGTCCTTAACTGAAAGTTAGCATTTGTTTTCAGATCATTGCAAAAGAATGTGACCCCTATAGTCTACTCATTGTGATTAGTTGTTTGACATTACGGCCTTATGCACACTGGACATTTTAAAAAAGCCAGTGGCGTTAACTGTAGAAAGCTGTAGCTGTATAATTCATTTTCTTAGCATTTCTAAACTTTGTTTTAACAACATTATACCCCCACAAAAGCTTATAGCTCAAAAAAAGCTGAAAAACTTTTCTCAAAGGCCACTAGGTTTTATTTTCAGCCAGAAAATGCCCCTGCCAAAAAATGCTGATAACAGCTGACATGTGAATGGACACCTACAACAACATGCTGGGGAGTTTATTGGCTGCAGAAAAAAAAAACCTAAAGCCAAAAACAGCAGCTGTAAAAATGTCCAGTGTGCATTAGGCCTACCAGAAAAATATACTGGGATGAGAAAACACAGAGGTGCTCCTGAGTGGTGAAAAACTGTTGCAGAAAGGTTTTGATCACTCAAGAAAACTGTAATTGCAACTCCAATAGCAACAGTTAGTAAACTTTAGTTTTAAAGTAGTGTTAAATCCTGAGCATTTTTTTTTTTTAGCTTAACACATTAAGCAAAAGAAAATAAACCTTCCCCAATAAACTACTTATTCAAATTCTTACCCCAGTCCTTGCAGTTTACAATCTTTAATGCTTTTGGGTCCTGCTCTCTCTGCTTCCCTGAACATCCCTGGTCTTAACAAAAAAGAGTCAACAGTGGACAGTGCAGTTTCCAGTCAGTGTCTTAGCTTGAAGAAGGGAGGAGGAGGGTTGAGCAGGGGAGTGTCTTGCCACCTTAGGCTATGGGGCTATGTGTTTCTGTGCCCACATTGTAGGGAGACACAACTCTAGTTCCTGCAGGGGTGGGTTCATAGGATAAGTCAAGACAAAGGAGCCACCCTAAAATAGGACAATCCAATACTCCACAATAATAAGGGGAAGTATGATGACGTAGTATAAAAGACTTTAGTTTTCTCTTTATTCTGTAGTTTCTTCTTCAAGTAGCTGACCGCAAATCCTCACAAAGAGTTATATACTAGAAAATAAAATAGAAGCAGAGTAAAGCTGGCCATACACGTTCAATGTTCTTGTACAATTTCCTTCCTAGATTTACCAAAAAACATATATATGAGGTCAAAACTAA
Source organism: Pelophylax lessonae (assembly GCF_965119305.1). Taxonomy (NCBI): domain Eukaryota; kingdom Metazoa; phylum Chordata; class Amphibia; order Anura; family Ranidae; genus Pelophylax; species Pelophylax lessonae. Next base: position 103,543,161 of record NC_138779.1, on the reverse strand, counting down.
ACTTTCAATTGTATTTAAGTAGGCAGGCCTTTGCACAACATAGTTTAAGGTAAATCTAAAAGAAAATTGTACAAGAAAATTAAACATGTATGGCCAGCCCAATAGTATCAGAAGATGAACAGGTGAATTGGAATCAATACATGCAGCTCACCTTGGCAAGTAGCTGAGAAAAAAACAATGTGTGTCCTCGCTGACCAGCTTAAATAACAGGTTTCCACAGTAAATTTCCAAGAGATCTTTGAAAACACATCTCAAGATTAGGTGTACCATGCTCAACATCAGTGCTGCTGGGTATTGGAAGTCCACAAGGTGCAGCGTAAGGAGGTGAATCATGATGACAATAGTCCTAAATTTAATAAAACCAATAAAACACAATATGTTTCAGGGCATGCATTGCTCCCTCTCCAGGAGTTGATACTTATTAAAACAAAACATGATCTTATACATCCAGAACCATTTTACTGGCAAACCCCACTGTGATGGAGTTACCAAGAAACACCCAATAATTAACCTGGTTGTTCCAAAACACGTTGGAGTAAACATGTAAGTCCAGTCAAATAACAAACCCTTATCAATATTCTTTCTATTAAACTGGTTTGAGATTGGTCAGAAATTAAAAAATCCAAACATTTTTTTTGCACTCAGTGTAAAAAATAAAATGGAAAAGCAAAACTTTAAGAACAAAAGTGAATCTGTGAACATGTGACAATAAATATGTTCAACTCAATATAAAGTGATAAATCACATTTAATGATAAAGTAAGTGTGTGCCCCATTAAATGTTTTGTGAATAAACAGTTCTGTTCATGCAATGAAATGTGCCAAATCTGACAATTTTTTGCAAAATTGTTTAGCAAAAGTAAACTAAGGGCTCTTTCACACGGGCGTTCCGTTTTTATCTTCAGTTCCGTCACTTTTTTTTTGTTACGAAACGGACACTGATGACAATTTTTACATCAGTTTGAGATCCGCTGACGTCCGTTTTTCCGTCCGCCGACGTCCTTTTTTTGTCCGCTGAAGTCCGTTTTTTGTCCGCCGACGTCAGTTTTTTGTCCGCCGATGTCCGTTTTTTGTCCGCCGACGTCCGTTTTACATCCGCTGACATCCTATTTTTATCATTTTTCTATACATTTTCCATCCGTTTTTCATCAGTTTCATATCAGTTTTTCATCCTTTTTTTTATGACTCATAATTTCCCATGTCACTTTGCTCTTCCCCAGCATGCATTGGGTTTCCCATGCTGCTTTGTGGTCCCAGTGAATGACTCAGTGTGCATACAGTGTGTCCCCTGTGTGTTCCTGTGTCTCATTTCTTGTGATTTATATCAAAGCGAGCAATGGCCCCTTCCCGATTTTGGGATGATGTCACATGCCTAATGCTACTGTATTATGTGAGGGGAGTGGAGAGCCGGAGGAGGAAGACTGTTCAGCGAAAACGTCGCACCTATTAGCTCATCCTATGATGCTGAAGAGGCCCTCTGAGGGATTTCTTTCCCTACACTATGCGGATTTGAGACTGTATCCGGTTAAATCTTTCAATTTTTCCAGAATGAACGTAACGACATTTGATTTTGTCTTGGAGAAATTGTTACCATGTCTTCAGCGGATGGACACCAATATGAGACGCAGTGTGCCGCCAGCGGAGCGTCTGCTAGTGACTCTCAGGTAAGTCAGCTGCTGTTGTCATGCTATATGCTGTTGTCATGCTATATGTCATGCTATATGCTAGGTGCAAATGTCAGATAACATGAAATTACCAACTAAAATGTACTTTTCCATTAATTCTTGTCTAATTTCCTTATGCCTAGGTTTCTTGCATCCGGGCAGACATTTACGTGTCTGAACCATTATTTTCTATCTCTACAATATCAATGATCGTTCATGACACCTGCAAGGCCATATGGGAGGAGCTAACACCGACTGCAATGCCTGTCCCTGATGAAAATGTGTGGTTGCAAATAGCTGAGGGATTCCTGATGAAGACCCAATTTCCCAACTGCCTTGGTGCCCTTGACGGGAAACATATGCGGATTAGAATGCCTCCTGGATCAGGCTCCAGTTATTTCAATTACAAAAAATGTTTTTCATTGGTGCTGATGGCTATCTGTGAAAGCAACTATAAATTTGTTATGGTGGATATTGGGGCATATGGTAGCTCTGCTGACTCCCGTGTCTTCAGGACATCCGCTATGGGTAGAAGGCTGTTAGATGGACGTCTGAACCTACCTGCTGACAAGCCACTGCCAGGAACAAATGGACCAGCTATACCTCACGTTTTTGTGGCTGATGAAGCATTTGCCCTCTCACATCACCTTTTAAGGCCTTACGCCAAACATAATCTAACAAGCCAAAAAAGGATTTTTAACTACAGACTGAGTAGAGCAAGAAGGTTTGTTGAGTGCACATTTGGAATCTTAACAAACAAGTGGCGCATTTTCCATAGTGCCATTCAACTTAAAGTGGATAATGCCGAAGAAGTGATCAAAGCATGCTGTGTGTTGCACAATATCGTACGTGATAAAGAAGGCTTCAGCATGGATGATGAAGATGAAACACATTTGCCCTCTGTGCAATATGGTGGACTACGCCCGAACCATTCAGCTCTTGCTCTACGAGATAAATTCGCTGATTATTTCATGAACCCTGAAGGAGAGGTTCCATGGCAGTATGCCCATATGTAATCTTTTTAAAGATTGTAACTGCACTTATTTTCCTTTTGTTCATTAATATAATATTTTCCATTTGTTCAATAAAAGAATAAAAACTAATCTTTTGTCAGTTATTTTTTTATTTAAACAGCATCACACATAACAACCTCTGTGATTTTAATATGAAATAAAAGAAAATTCAAAATCCAAAGTCAACCTTATACGTCGTGATAATAGGGACTTGGAGCATTCCCGAAATGCGTTGATGAGGAAGATGCAGATGTTTGGGCCTGGGACATGTAGGAGTCCTGAGAGCTTGACGTTTGCTGGCTGCTGGTGGGGTTTGACTGGGTAAATGGTGGTGCATGGGATGGGGGTCCACATGGTGGGAGGGTATGGGCTGACATCCTATTATATGGCAGGATTGGGTTAGGGGGGTAGGATGGATTATAACCATAATGGCCAGGTGATGTACTTGGCATCATTGGATGCTGGACTGGCCTTTGATACAAATGATATTCTGGTATGGGTTCCCCAGCTATTGCAGCTCTTATGCATGTGATGGTTACATGAGATATCTGCATTTGTACCTCCATTTTTTTATTATTGGGGGTCTGGACCAAATGATGATATAGGCTGTGGAGGAATGCAGCATCATAATTGTTTGGGTCTTGGAAGGGGTCCATGGATTCAGCCCTACGCATGGCCCTCATATCCTCCATGAACCCCATCATGGCAGTGTCCATTGGTGTTGGTGCAGCACCTCTTCTTTGTGACCCTCTAGAAGCTCTGGGAACCTGTACAGTAAGGAAATTTGTTAGAACATTTGTCTTTACTAAATGTTTACAATAGGGGCTTAGGTTTGGTAAAATTCACTTACATGTTGTCTTGGCGTGCGGACTTGAGCATGTTGAGGAGACACCTGTGCAGAAGTTTGAGGCTGTGATTCGTGGTCACTTGTGTCAGCCTCTGTTTCGGTGACCTCTTCCCCCTCCTCTTCTGTTTCTGTAATGTTGGAGCTGGTGCTGTAATACAATACATTGATAAATTATTTGTCCTACTTTTCAAATTGATTAAATTTTACGTAGAATGACAGCTTTGTACTCACGGTCTTAAGTCCATAACATTACGCAGGAATGACAGCATTTCAGAAAAAGGACTTCTCCTCCTCTGGCTGACTCCTGCCCCACTTCTGCTCTCCTCAGCCTCATTGTGGAGTTCCCTCCTATAGCAGTCCCTTTGTGACCTCCATCTCGTGATGATTTTTTGGCCTATGAAAAATGGATAATATGAACTTAATTACATGACAGATGTCACAATTAGGTGGACCACAAGTCTCAGCAAGCGAACGGTGAAAAATACGGGAATATAAATTTACATTTCACCTATCTGTCTCTTTTAGCATGCTGAGACTTGTAGTCCACCCATATGTCACAATTAGGTGGACCACAAGTCTCAGCAAGCGAACAGTGAAAGATACAGTAATATAACTTTACATTTCAAATATCTGTCTCTTTTAGCATGCTGAGACTTGTAGTCCACCCATATGTCACAATTAGGTGGACCACAAGTCTCAGCATGACAACCCCACCCTCACATCCCCCCAAAAGATACACTTACCACGTATGCGACGTTGCCTATCACTCAAGGAGGTCCAGTTGGGGGTCACGTCCTTGAAAATTTCCTCCCACAGCCTGGATTTGGTGATCCGGTCACTATACTCTGTACAGTGTTTGTCCCAAATGCCAGGCCTGGCATGTACTAGTTGGATCAGACGTTCGTGGGACACATCACGGGCCATGACTGCTGCTTGTATTCCAAATGTACTTTGGGTGTGGTACTTGGGGTGTGGTAACTGGTGGTTGTTGTCACTTCCTAGACCACTAGACCACTACCTGGGTCAAAGTTTACATATTATATACTGTATTTTATTGAAAAAAAAAAAAAAAAAGGATATGATCGGAGCGGATGTCAGCGGATGTTATCCGCTAACATCCGTTTTGCGTCCGTTACGTTTTTTTTACGGAGGAAAAATAGGGTTCTCTTCAGTCCAAAAAAAAGGACATGAGCGGACCGGACGATAAACGGATGTTAGCGGATGTACATCCACCGACATCCGCAATCCCATTGACTTGCATTATGTCTGTTTTTCATCCGCAATCGGAAGGGATGAAAAACGACATACGGAACGCCCGTGTGAAAGAGCCCTTAGGCATGTGACATCATCCCAAAATCGGGAAGGGGCCATTGCTCGCTTTGATATAAATCACAAGAAATGACACAGGAACACACAGGGGACACACTGTATGCACACTGAGTCATTCACTGGGACCACAAAGCAGCATGGGAAACCCAATGCATGCTGGGGAAGAGCAAAGTGACATGGGAAATTATGAGTCATAAAAAAAAGGATGAAAAACTGATATGAAACTGATGAAAAACGGATGGAAAATGTATAGAAAAATGATAAAAAAAGGATGTCAGCGGATGTAAAACGGACGTCGGCGGACAAAAAACGGACATCGGCGGACAAAAAAACGGACGTCGGCGGAAAAAAAAGGACGTCGGCGGACAAAAAAAGGATGTCAGCGGACGGAAAAACGGACGTCAGCGGATGTCAAACTGATGTAAAAATTGTCATCAGTGTCCGTTTCGTAACAAAAAAAAAGTGACGGAACTGAAGATAAAAAACGGAACGCCCATGTGAAAGAACCCATAGGCATTGTTTTTTATGTGTATTTTATAGTACAAGAGATGGAGGCAACTGTTTCTATACACCAGACCACATTGACTAATCAGCTATATAAAACATTGCATAGTACTGGATACTTTCTACTCATAATTTTACCGAAGTTCAGTATGTTCTAATAAAAGACTTTCAGACAACCACATAAAAAGAGAAAATGTGGCTCTCAAAGAGGAACTAAGACCCTGCTCACACCTGAGCATTTTTCACCTCGTAAAACGCTCATCTCTGAAGTCTCAAAATGCCCAACAAGCAAAATCCTATTCAATTCAATTGCCCCCTGTTCACATATGAGTGTTTTGACTTCTAAAGCAAAAAAGCCTGAAGCTCAAAAAAGTATATGAGCTTCTTTTTTGGCAGATTACAAGCCTTTTTGTTAGATGTCTATGCCTGCCTCCAAACACTTTCAAAAACATCTGAAAAAACGCCTGAAAAACGCCAGAAAAATGCCTGTAAAATGACCAAAAAAACGCCTGAATACAATACACTCAGGTGTGAATGGAGCCTTATAGTTTGGGTCAGTGCAATATTTTTAAATTTGTGTATTTGTGTGAAGTGTTGGAAATACCAATACTTTACATGGAGGAGCATGTAACAGTGATGTGTGAATCAGGGTTGTCACAGTGGGATTTTATAGTTTCATGTAAGCTATAACTGACTGGCTGAGGACTTAAAGTTTACATAATATTTTTCTTTGGTTTCAGCAGCCGAACAGAGTGGTGGATGTATGGAAGGAAAGTAAGTATATGTACTGGAGAGATCTGCTTGTGGGCTAAGCACAGGTTCATTTTAAGCTTTTAAGAAAATGCAGTATTTTTTTATTGAAACACTGTAAATTGTTGACTTTTTGTCAAAAGTCAACAATCATGCATCCATTTTAAACTAATCACCTAGATGCTGAGAGTAAAACATGTAAATGTCCCAGGAAATGTAGAGGTGTCCTTAAAGTAATTGTAAATGATCACCTTGTAAAACAAAACATTTAGTCTAAAACTGGGGGGGGGGGGGGGTGGCCTGGCACGATGAGCAGATGGAGGCACATTGAAGGAGCTCTGGGTTCCTCAAGGCCCCACAGCCTGCTACTCAGTCTGTAGCAGTTCTAAAATTGGTAGACTGTCTAACCCTATACAGTACACCCACTGGAGGCTATATTCCGTTGTATCCTCTGCCCACCACATCCCTGGGATCTTTACATCACACTCGGCTCCTAGAAGCAGCTTGGCTGCTAGCAAAATGGAACCCACCCACCATGAGATGTACAGCAACAAGGATTCACTGCCAGCATCGGAGGACTCAGTAAGAGATCCCACACACACTGATCATCCTCTAACATTCGCATACATGGCAGAATTTGCAGCCAACATCAAAAACTGGGATAAAGGGATAAAGTAGGAAGACAGAGGGAAAAACCCATAACTTTGCTGGAGAACATTACAGCAACACACTCCAAGCACCTCATAACAATAAACAGGCATCTAAAGGGCCTGAACAACAGGGGCAGGAGGAATAATGTTAGAGTGAGAGGAGTAACTGAAAGCATAATCCCAGACCAAATTAAGCCAGTTCTTTATAAAATCTTCAATAATGTCCTGGAAAGTGACACAGGTAGACCGACTGACTTTAAATCAAGCTCATTGAGCTTTGAGACCTCGGAGCTCAGACACTGCGCCTCCCACAGATATAATCTGCTGCCTCTCTAACTTTATTGTAAAGGAGGACATTCTCCTTTGCCAAGTAAAATGAATTTATCAGCTTTGATGGAGAACCCATAAAAATTTTCAAGATCGATCACCCATCACATTGACTAACAGGAGAGCCATGGAGGTTCTCAAGAGAAAAAATATTGCCTACAGATGGAAATTCCCATTTGCCCTACAAATCACTGTTGATTGCAAACAATTCTATCTCAGAATGCCACATGAGCTGCAAATTCCACATGTGGATCTCCCTGAAGTTTAAGCTCCTGTCTCCAGCAGGCAGGGATTCTACATCAACTCACTCCTCTCTAGTGAGCACTCCAAATAAAAAAAGCATATATCAAAAATCCTCCAGCCCGGGCTCACTCTGTCTTCCCCAAATCTAAGGTATCCAGATTCAGAGAGGACACCTGAACAACCTCTCTTCTTAAAGGATCCACCCTCTTCCTCAGTAGGGCAGTAGGGCTCTGTTGATTCTTCCTGAAACCTGGCAGGCCAACAGGAGACTTGCCATTGCATTGTCTCCCATTATGTTACTGTTTTGTTTTCTCCATTAATTAATGTTTTATTGAAGCAAGATTAAATTTATCATGCCATACTCAGAGGACCTGCTTTCTCCAAAGACTTTGTATGCCAAGGCTTTACTAGATGAGGTTGACCTTACAGTTTAACAATAAGGAACACCTTGTAATTACTGTTTCTTCTACCTTTATTTCTTATAGTTTAGCCCTCCCTGTTATGAGTCATCCGCAAGATATATTCTTATTCAGGTAACAATTACCATATTGATATAGCCTCTTTCCTACAAGGCTAAGACCTCCCACAACCCCACCAGTATTGTAGAATATTTGGCTTAAGTGTTCTTAGCATCTGTCACGCTCTCTACAGATTGTTTGCCTTGTGGTACTAGGTCAATTTTAGTATCAAAGGTTTTGTTACTACAAAAACAAAATAAAAATGGAATGTGCACGCACCTAGTGCATTACCATAAAAACATTTATTCATTAATATGAACAGTAAAAAATGGGTACTCACAAAAGAGGTGAAAGGAACAAGCCATAAAACTACACACAACGCTGAACAGTGTGGTGGATACTTGGAGGATCCTTAAACTTTACATTCTATTTAATACCACATGACAGACACTTGAGAATAGATTACTTCTTTATTACTCAAAGAGATTTACCTATTGGGAGCTCGGCTAGGTATTCAATCCCTATCTGATCACGCCCCAATCTCATTGTCACTTAAACACCTTGAATGTCAACCCAAAGTCTGTAACTGGCGGTTAAACCCATCTTTACTCACTAACCCTGATATTCTGGAACAGGTGACTGTCTCCCCTAAGACATTTTTCTCTTAATTCCAACAGTGACACCTTTTATGATCTGGGAAGCTCACAATTATGTTCTACAAGGTGAGCTTATTTGGGGAGCAAAAATTAAATGAAAAAAAGAGCAAAATATTACTGAATTATCCTCTACTATTGCAAACCTTGAATCCCAACACAAATTACACAATCGGCATCTGCACTTCTAGAAGCTAGAAAAGCTCTCCAAAACATATTAGATTCCAAGGCCAGGTGCTTACATTTTCTCAAAAAATGGGTTTATTACGAACACGGTAACAAAAGTGGAAAATTCTTAGCCAGGGCCTTGTAAGACTCGAGAATACTGAAAAATATCTTTAGCATACAAACAGCAAATTGCAGATTAGAGCATACAACCGACAAGATAGCTTCACAGTTACGTGACTTTTATACTAAACTCTAAAATCTCACTCTAAAACACAAATCTGCTAGATTTCAAGGCGATAGGGAACACATTATAAATCAGGCATCAATAAATGGCGGCCCGCGGGCCAAGTCCAGACTCAATCAATGCTCCGTCCGGCCCCACAGCGGTCGCACCATTTAGGATCTGTTTATTCTCCCTCTGCTGCTGCTGCTGCTGCAGCTCTGTCTTTACAGAGCTGACATTGGAGGAGCAGCGCAGTGATTCACGGAGGACGGGGGCCGGTACAGTTAACTGATTGGTTGCTAGAACTGCCCTGTATTCTAGCAACCAATCAGTTACCTGGGGCAGGTCCCGCCCTCCATCCATCCCTTTGCTGCACTTCCGATGTCAGCTGCTGTGCCTCTGATGTCAGCCACGCTGCCCTGTTTAAGGTAGGACAGGGAAGAGGGCACTGCTAATGTAAAGGGGGAATAAGGGGTGATATCAAAGAGGCAGGGCAGAAATGTAAAGGAGTGATATGAAGGGGGATGGGGTTCTACAAAAGGGGTGAGGATTGGAATGTGAAGGTGGGCTGGAGGCTGCAGTGTGAAGGGGGGGTTTAAAAAAAAAGGGGATGAGCACAGGAATGTGGGGGGTGCTATAAAGGGGGTGAGGACAGGAATGTGAAGGGGGGGCTGTACAGGGGGTGAGGACAGGAATGTAAAGGGGGTGCTGTACAGGGGGTGAGGACAGGAATGTGAAGGGGGGTGCTGTACATGGGGTGAGGACAGGAATGTTAATGGGGGGCTGGGGACTGCAGTGTGAAGGAGGGGCGCAATAAAATGGGGGAGGACAGTAAAGTGAAGAGGGTGCGATAAAATGGGGGAGGACAGTTATGTGAGCGGGGAGCTATAAAGAAGTAAGGACAGTTATGTGAAGGGGGGTGCTGTAAAGGGGGTAATGACAGTTATGTGAAGGGGGGTGCTATAAAGGGGGTAAGGACAATTATGTGAAGGGGGTGTTATAAAGGGGGTAAGGACAGTTATGTGAAGGGGGGTGCTATAAAGGGGGTAAGAACAGTTATGTGAAGGGGGGTGTTATCAAGGGGGGGAGGACAGTTATGTGAATGGGGGTGCTATGAAGGGGGTGAGGACAGTTATGTGAGCGGGGTGCTATGAAGGGGGTGAGGACAGTTATGTAAAGGGGGGTGCTATAAAGGGGGTGAGGACAGTTATGTGAAGGGGGGTGCTATAAAGGGATGGGACAGTTATGTGAAGGGGGGTGCTATAAAGGGATGGGACAGTTATGTGAAGGGGGTGCTATAAAGGCGGGGAGGACAGTTATGTGATGGGGGTGCTATAAAGAGGATGAGGACAGGAATGTGAAGGGGGGGCTGTACAGGGGGTGAGGACAGGAATTTGAAGGGGGTGCTGTACAGAGGGTAAGGACAGGAATGTGAAGGGGGGCTGGGGACTGCAATGTGAAGGAGGCGAGAACAGGAATGTAAAGGGTGGGTGATATGAAAGGGGCTTAGAATTAAAATTTAAAGTAGAGGGTGATATAAAGGGGGGCCGCAGACAAAAATGTGAAGGGCTGCGGACTGTAATGTGAAGGGGGGAATGATGTGCAGGGGGACTGAGAACACTGATGTAATAAAAAGGATTGTGATGTGAAGGATCGTAGACTAGGGATGATCGAACTTTTGAAAAGTTCGGTTCGACCAGAACACCCGAACTTCACGAAAGTTCGGTTCGGATTTCAGAACCCCATTGAAATCAATGGGACCCGAACTTCTGTAATCAAAAAACACCATTTTTAAGCCCTAAAACCCAATAAATGCCCCTAAAAAGTGCCTAGGGTTCTGGGTCATGCCCCATTAACTATTAATCACACAAAAAAAAGTTCTTAAAAATTGTCATTTTTGATAAAAAAGCCAATTATTGAAAAATTAAAAAAAAAAAAAAAAGAGATTTTTTTGATTTTTACTTTGGATTTAGTATCTGGGGGGTCTAAAAGGTGTGCATGTGAAGTTTCAGCTCTGTAGCATGTCCAGAACCATGAAAAAAAAAAGATAATTTTTCAGTAGAACAGGGATGTGGTTCGGGAGCCTCCTTTAACTTTAACACCTATATGATCTTTTTTTCTGGTTCTGGACATGCTACAGAGCTGAAACTTCACAGGTACACCTTTTAGACCCCCCAGACACAAAATCACACAAAAAAAGTTCTTAAAAATTGTCATTTTTGATAAAAAAGCCAATTATTGAAAAATTAAAAAAAAAAAAAAAAAAGAGATTTTTTGATTTTTACTTTGGATTTAGTATCTGGGGGGTCTAAAAGGTGTGCATGTGAAGTTTCAGCTCTGTAGCATGTCCAGAACCAGAAAAAAAAAGATCGTTTGTATTAGAAAACTTTAAGCACAGGAATATGGCTTCTCTGCTGTAACACCTTGCCGGTTTAATAGCAGGCATTTTTTTGGGTTCTTTGCAGTCAGGAAAAACATCTGAACTTGTGTATAGTAGTACTGTGCACAAGTTCTGATGTTTTGCCTGCCTCCAAAATTCCCCAAAAAATGCCAGCAAAAACACACCTGGGCATTTTTTTTTTTGACGCTAGCGTTTTTTTTTGGCATTTTTTGGGGTTCTTTTGAGGCAGGCAAAACATCTGAACATGTGTATAGGGGGGATATATAGACATATATGTCTGAATATATACCCCTAGACATATATAGGTGTGATAGTAGCAGAAATAAATGCTTGCGCTAATGAAATCATTTACAGTAATATATTTCTGCTACTATCACACCTATATATGTCTAGGGGTATATATTCAGACATATATGCCTATATATACACCCTATACACATGTTCAGATGTTTTGCCTGCCTCAAAAGAACCCCAAAAAATGCCAAAAAAAACGCTAGCGTCAAAAAAAAAAAATGCCCAGGTGTGTTTTTGCTGGCATTTTTTGGGGATTTTGGAGGCAGGCAAAACATCAGAACTTGTGCACAGTACCACTATACACAAGTTCAGATGTTTTTCCTGACTGCAAAGAACCCAAAAAAATGCCTGCTATTAAACCGGCAAGGTGTTACAGCAGAGAAGCCATATTCCTGTGCCTAAAGTTTTCTAATACAAACGATCTTTTTTTTTTATGGTTCTGGACATGCTACAGAGCTGAAACTTCACATGTACACCTTTTAGACCCCCCAGATACTAAATCCAAAGTAAAAATCAAAAAATCTCTTTTTTTTTTTTTTTTTAATTTTTCAATAATTGGCTTTTTTATCAAAAATGACAATTTTTAAGAACTTTTTTTGTGTGATTTTGTGTCTGGGGGGTCTAAAAGGTGTACCTGTGAAGTTTCAGCTCTGTAGCATGTCCAGAACCCCAAAAAAAGATCATATAAGTGTAAAAGAGGGGTCCCACCATCCCTGCTCTACTGAAAAATTATCTTTTTTTCTGGTTCTGGACATGCTACAGAGCTGAAACTTCACAGGTACACCTTTTAGACCCCCCAGACACTAAATCCAAAAAAAGTCATGCCTGCCTCCAAAAATGCCCGATAAATGCAAGAAAAAGCGCAGTAGAGAAGCCGTATTCCTGTTCTAATAAACATTATAAGAAAATGCTAATTTTTGGGGGGTTCTGGACATGCTACAGAGCTGAAACTTCACATGTACACTTTTTAGACCCCCCAGATACTAAATCCAAAGTAAAAATCAAAAAATCTCTTTTTTTTTTTTTTTTTTTTTTTAAATTTTTCAATAATTGGCTTTTTTATCAAAAATGACAATTTTTAAGAACTTTTTTTGTGTGATTTTGTGTCTGGGGGGTCTAAAAGGTGTACCTGTGAAGTTTCAGCTCTGTAGCATGTCCAGAACCATAAAAAAAAAGATTGTTTGTATTAGAAAACTTTAAGCACAGGAATATGGCTTCTCTGCTGTAACACCTTGCCGGTTTAATAGCAGGCATTTTTTTGGGTTCTTTGCAGTCAGGAAAAACATCTGAACTTGTGTATAGTGGTACTGTGCACAAGTTCTGATGTTTTGCCTGCCTCCAAAACCCCCCATAAAATGCCAGCAAAAACACACCTGGGCATTTTTTTTTTTTTTGACGCTAGCGTTTTTTTTGGCATTTTTTGGGGTTCTTTTGAGGCAGGCAAAACATCTGAACTTGTGTATAGTGGTACTGTGCACAAGTTCTGATGTTTTGCCTGCCTCCAAAACCCCCCAAAAAATGCCAGCAAAAACACACCTGGGCATTTTTTTTTTGACACTAGCGTTTTTTTGGCATTTTTTGGGGTTCTTTTGAGGCAGGCAAAACATCTGAACATGTGTATAGGGGGTATATATAGGCATATATGTCTGAATATATACCCCTAGACATATATAGGTGTGATAGTAGCAGAAATATATTACTGTAAATGATTTCATTAGCGCAAGCATTTATTTCTGCTACTATCACACCTATATATGTCTAGGGGTATATATTCAGACATATATGTCTATATATACCCCCTATACACATATTCAGATGTCATGTCTGACATCAAACATGTCCTCAAAAAAGCACTGGCAGTGGCAGCCCCTGCAGCATTAAAAAATGCTTGCTGGTGAGAAGCCACATACCTGTCCCGAAGCAGAGAAATGATCATTTCTCTATAGCGGTCACCCTGCTATGGAAGGGTTTTGTCACCCTGCCATAGCAGTCACTGTCAGTTAACCCTACACTACACTACGGTCCCCTGACACTTAACACTTTCCCTACAGAAACTAAATTTTTGAAGCTAACTTAAGTGTAAAGGAGCACTCTAACTACACTAGATATCCCTTTCCTCACACTAAAAATAGCTAAATGACACTTTTAAAGTAAAATTAACAGAACTGCTTCCACTCTCTTCCATGTCCAGTATAACAATGCTGGGAATATGGCGGGGGCGATCTTATATACTGGGGGGCGTATTCACTAATGATTGGTCTAGGGACCCCCTAGTCACTCCAATCACATTCCTAGCATTCTCCTGCCCCCTCAATTGGCTTTTGCTAATGGTTCTGGTCCAATCACGGGCTTTTAAAGCCCATTTCCTGAAGCATTGCATTTTGGGCGGTTCTGGTTGCCGAATTCCGAACTTTTTGGGCAAAAAGTTCTAAATTCGGCCGAACCTCGAACACCCAATGTTCGGGCCGAACCGATGGTGGACCCGAACCGTTCGATCATCCCTATCGTAGACTAGGTTCACATTATTGCGTAACGCGTATAGGCGGCCCATTTATTTTAATGGGCCGCCTTGTAAGCAGAAACGCAGAAAAATAAGTCCCTGACCTTTTTTTTTTTTTAATTGCGTCGTACCAAGCTGCATGGTACTGTGGCACCATGTGATGTGACAGCACTCACAAAGACGCGCTATGTTTGCGCATTGAGAGCCAAACATATGATTCGGACCTCGGTTGGAAGAAAATTGTACCTACTGGACCTTCATGAATTTTAATTCATTACCCCTGTTATAGATTAATAAAGTAGTCTCCCCACTTTACTAACAAAAGACATTAAGACTTTAGAACACCCAATTAAGGAAGACGAACTATTACAAGCCATTAAAGACCTAAAATCGGACAAGAGCCCAGGCCCCGATGGCTTCACAATGCAATATTATAGAAGTTTTGCGAACCTTCTCAAAACCCCACTTCTCCAAGCTTTCACTTCTCTAGATAAACAAGACACAAATTATGATTCCTTCCTTATGGCCCATATCACAGTAATCTCAAAAGCAAGCAAAGATTTTCCTGGATGCTCAAATTATAGGCCTATATAGAGATTTAAAATTATTAGCTAAGATTTTAGCAAATTGTTTTAAGACCTCTTCCAGCAAAGGTCATTGGACAAGAACACATGGGATTCACATCAGGAAGAGAAGCTAGAGATAACATTACCAAGGCGCTCAACTTGATATACAAATCTCGAATTGAAAAGGTCGAGGGCCTTCTTTTTTGCGAAACGGCACTGCGTTACTTTACCTAACAATTGCGCAGTCTTGGGACACTGTACCCAAATAAAATTGATGTCCTTTTTTCCCCACAAATAGAGCTTTCTTTTGGTGGTGTTTGATCACCTTTGCAGTTTGTTCGTTTTTGCGCTAAAAACAAAAATAGACCGACAATTAAAAATAAATAAATAAAGAAATATATATATTTCCTGTTTGGTAGATACCCGTGAGGTTCCTCTCATCCCCCTGCCTCTTCCCACACGGTACGGTAGACTTGGGTACTGTCCCCTTTTAGCTTAACAATTGGTTGGTTTTGCCTCCCCACCTAGGCACAGTGTGCTCCCTATATGGGGTGCCGATGGGTTGGCAATGCCAATCACTACTCTCTAGTGACCACCCATTTTACCACCCCTTGTCTTCTAACCCTCACAATTTGCTGTAGTTACAGTTATTGGTCATGCTCTGTTACCGAGCTTTGTTTACGTTACCTCGCATAATACTGTATGTCAAACGTTGTTACTTACTTGCATTATTCAATAAAATACTTGAAACAGGAAAAAAAAAAAAAAAAAAAGAAATATATATATATATATATATATATATATATATATATATATATATTACTTTCTGCTATAAAACATACCCAATAATTCTTCATCAATTTAGGCCAATAGGTATTCTGCTTAATGTTTTTGGTAAACAAAATCCCAATAAGGATATAAGAAAAAGGCCCTGTGCTATGGATATAGGGGAGAAAAGGGCTGTGGCCTCCCTCAAATATAATTGGAGACTATATCAAAGATAAAGATCAATAAAAGGGGGGAGAAGAGAAGATGGTGCTGCCAGAAATAGGATGAAATAAAGAAAATGGTGGATGGATGATAAGACTAGGTATGCATGAAACTAATGTGGAGGATAAAGATGTTGAAATGAAGTGAGCTATCGCCTCTGAAGTAGACAGCAATAGAATAATAACTAGGTAAATAAATATGATAGTGCAATAAAAGTGTTCAAGGGTTGTCAAATCAAATAATCAATCAATGCATAAAATCAAATTAATCACATGTAGCATTTACAAAGTGTAATTCAAATAAAGTGATAAGTGCGGCGGTCTGGGCTGTAAGAAAATCAGCCCGGTGAAGTGACTGCGTGATAAAAGCACAAATAAATCACATATACCAATTAAAAAGCATAAATAGAAGAAAGGTGATTGGTGTAGTGAACAGGGTTATTGGAAAGTCAGCCCAGTACGGTGAATATTGGCACTTTTCCACTGCAAGTACCGGCTAGTACCGGCTCGGGTCTCTACTCGGCCCTGCTTGGCCCGGTTTGCTTTTCCACTGCTGGTACCGCATGGTATAGTGTCGGAACGGTTCGGTACGGTACGGTATAGGTTTGCTTTTCCACTAAAGTAGTACTAAAGTTAAGTGGGTGGGATAACAACGGGGTGGGTGGGATTCTCTGACCAATCAGTGGCTAGTAGTGACTGCATGCAAAGGATTGTGGGATATGGTACCAGTTTGGTACCTGTTGGAACCACAATCGAGTAGGTACTGTTTTTTCAGAGCCGTACCATACCGTTCGGTTCCATGCAATGGAAAAGCAAACCTATACCGTACTGTACCGAACCGTTCCGACCCTATACCATGCGGTACCAGCAGTGGAAAAGCACAAAAGCGTGCCAAACCGTTACGGTTCCATGCAGTGGAAAAGCGCCATATGTGACATAAGAAATGAAAAGTGTCACAATTAGCTAGTGGGAGGTGTAGTATTGATAATTGTTCATAAAATAATGTAGCAAATACTATCACAAAACAGAGAAGGATGGTGGTGCTCCTCTGTTTTGTGATAGTATTTGCCACATTATTTTATGAGCTATCATCAATACTACACCTCCCACTAGCTAATTGTGACACTATTCGTTTCTTATGTCACATATTCACCGTACTGGGCTGACTTTCCAATAGCCCTGTTCACTGCACCAATCACCTTTCTTGTATTTATGCTATCTAATTGGTATATGTGATTTATTTGTGCTTTTATCACTCAGTCACTTCACCGGGCTGATTTTCTTACAGCCCAGACCGCTGCACTTATCACTTTATTTGAATTACACTTTGTAAATGCTACACGTGATTAATTTGATTTTATGCATTGATTGATTATTTGGTTTGACAACCCTTGAACACTTTTATTGCATATTTATTTATCTAGTTATTATTCTATTGTTATCTACTTCAGAGGCGATAGCTCACTTCCATTATTTCAACATCTTTATCCTCCACATTAGGTTTTATGCATACCTAGTCTTATCATCCATCCACCATTTACTTTATTTCATCCTATTTCTGGCAGTGCCATCTTCCCTTCTCCCCCCTTTTTTTGATCAAAATCCCAATAAGCATATATTGACTGGTTTGTGCAAAAGTTATTGGTCTACAATCTATGGAATAGATTTATGGAATTTTTATTTATTTTTTTTACCAGTAATGGCAGCGATCAGCAATTTTTAGCAGGACTGCGACATTGCAGGGGACAAATCTGACACTAAGTGACACTTTTTGGGGACCAGTGACACCAATACAGTGATCAGTGCTCAAAAAAATGCACTGTCACTGCACTAATTACACTGGCAGGAAAGGGGTTAACATTGGGGTCATTTAAAGAGTTAAATGTGTTCCCAGGAGTGCTTGCTAACTGGGGGATGTTTTGAATGGGGAAAGACAGAGATCCATGTTCCTGCTTAGCAGAAACACAGGATCTCCATCTTGCCCTCTGACAACGGTGAATACATAGGCAGACCACAGTTCTGCATCTCTCAGGAACAATCACCAGGTGCTGGCGAACATCGGGTTTGCTGGACTCACTGATTGGCTTCTGTTGTGTCCAATCACAGCAGGAGCAGGTGACGGAGGGTGGGCATGCACGCCCCAGATCCAGAAATAAAAAAGACATAGAGGTACGTGATTTCGCACTGAAGGACCACCCTGCCGCAGTATATGTACGTGGGGCGGTCTGGAAGCAGTTAAAAAGTGAGATGTGGTTGAGATGTGGTAGACAGTCTAGCTTTGATGCGATGCATACTAGCACATTATGCTATTGTTTTACAGGTTTTTTTTTTTTTCCAGCGGTTTACTATCGCTTTAATGCACCACAGTACATCGAAAATTGAACTTCCACAAAGTTTATATAATATAGCTCATTGGTAGTGAATGTATCACATGTTCAGGTGTGTTGGGGTGCCATTCACAATAATTATCACTAAAGTGCATCATTGCATGTAACGTGTGTTATTGCAATGCCCTGGTGTGAATAAGCCCTTAAAGGGTAACTCCACATTTGTGGGAAAAAATAGCAAATAAAAAAAAAAATATATAACATAGCATATACAATTGCAACTCAAGTCATAGTGTAACTGAATGTTATTAAAAATGACCTTTCCTTTTCAATCTGCAGCTCTGTAACTTTCTGTAAAATGCAATGCAATATGGCTATCTGGAGGAGTTCTGTGCACCCAGAGGGAAATTTTTTTTTTTTTTTCCCTCAAAAAAAGTGGAATCACTCTTTAAGCCCCGGTTCACACTACTGCGTGTGCGGGGTTCGCATGTCATGTTGGAGCGCACTGCTCCGACATGACATGCGATCAGCTGTGCGGTGCGAGTTTAGCCATACAGTTTGTATGGCTAAATTCGCATCGCACCCGCAGCAAACACGCACAGGAGGCATTTTTGCTGCCGCATCAGGATCGGATCGCACAGCGGTTCACACTTGTGCGATCCGATCCTGTGCGAACTGCACGATCGCACTGCGATATGCGATCAAACTGGGGGTGTCGTTAAGATTACATTGACACCCCCAGCGGATAGCATATGGCAGTGTGAACTGCCGGGGGTGCGTGTGCGATGCGGGAACAGGCTGTGAATTCGCAGCCTTCCCGCATCGCATCAGTGTGAACCGAGCCTAAGCCATTTAGCTAAGTATCCAATGCATGCACCAATTGCAACAGAGGATTTAGCAGGTATCACCAACTTCAATCTGGCCCTTCTGTAAAACCACCTAAATTATCGTTATTATAACAACTTACTCTGCCATGCCTCCTTATATTTACCTTGTTTTTATGTTGATTATATGCTTATATGTCTGATTATACCACCTAAGAGGAGTTTTACTTTGTAAAGCTGGTATAATTCTTGAATAAAAAGGACTGACTTCCAGGAACACATCAAATATTCCCTCTTGTTTCATGTGTAATAACCACTTAAATTGACTTATTTCTGTTCTAAAAGTATGCCCGGTTTTATCCTCATCACTTTACAACTAGAACAGAAAGGTTGGCAATCATATCCAACAACTAGATATTGCTACTATAACTCATATTGTATAAATGCATCAAATCATATAATTACATACATTGTCTACATTGTGTTTTTTAGAACTTATTGGATAATGGGATTCCCAAAAATATATTTGTACCTGAACAAATATAACTCCACAGCTTTTTACCTTGATAACTGGCTTTTTTTAATGTATATTTATAAAGATTTAGTACCCTATAAACTTCATGGGAAACTGCAGCAATGGTTTAAAAATGTTCATACCTTTAAAAATAAAAAATGATTGTCCTTTTAAAATAGCTTTACAGTACATTTTGCTACTGCACTGACCATTCTCTCTCCATCTGCTCAATTCTTTTTAGACCTTTCTCACACAGTATTAACCTCCTAGGCGGTAATCCCGAGCGTGACTCGGGGTTGAATTTTCATATCAAGAGCGGTAACCCCGAGTCACGCTCGGGGTAGAGTTGCAGAGTGCCAGCGGAGCCTCCCTTGGCTCCCAGAAGCATTCCACTTACCTTGTCCCGGCGATCCAGCGATGTCCTTCGCTCCGATCGCCGGGTGACCGGCGTCTGACTTCCTGGTTCCGTTCCCTGCGAGCAGAGGCGGCGCACGGGAGCGGAACTGGGCGGGAAATTTGAAAAGTGAAACAAAATAAAAGAGGTGATACACTGTAATCTGATAGGATTACACTGTATCACCTCAGATAATCACACATCTGACAGTACAGTGCCCCTCTCTTCAGTAAACTTGTGATTTGTGCCCAAAAAAAAAGTATATATTATGGCATCAAAAAAGCGCCAGTCTAAACCGCTTTTGGACCAGCTGAATGACAGCGGCAGCGACAGCGACCCGGAGGTGCTCGCGGAAGTGAGCGATAGCGAGTCATGCGGTGATTTGTCGTCCGACACTGACAC
The DNA here is from genome assembly GCF_965119305.1 of Pelophylax lessonae. Lineage (NCBI taxonomy): Eukaryota > Metazoa > Chordata > Amphibia > Anura > Ranidae > Pelophylax > Pelophylax lessonae. Next base: position 103,523,122 of record NC_138779.1, on the reverse strand, counting down.
TGACACGGATCTGGCAAGTGAGAACGGCGATGACCCTGACCTCAGCGATGTGCGCACTTGGTGCGCTATTGATTGCGATGCGGACCAGGTAGCGCCCCCAAGATTCCCCTTCACCGGATCACCTGGGATGAAGGTAGATGTCGAGCGTGACAATCCTCTGGCCTACCTGCAATTATTCCTCACTGAGGAGGTCATTGAATTAATTGTCGCCGAGACGAATCGCTACCAACAGCAGCAATCCGGAACGCTGCAAGCCAGGCTTTCCCGAAGCAGAAGGTGGGAACCGGTAACAAAAGAGGACATGTGGCTGTTTTTGGGACTCCTCTTTCTTCAGGGGTTGGTGGGAAAACCGTTCCAAAAATGGTACTGGACCACCAACAGGTTACTGGCCACACCGTTCTTTGGGACCGTGATGTCTGAGTATCGCTTCTCCCTGATTATGAAGTATTTCCACTTCACAAACAATGAGGAATTTGACGAGGCCACGCATCCTGCACCCAAACTGAAAAAGATCTGGGAGGTATGGCAACTTATTGTGGGAAATTTCCAGCGGACCTACGTGCCAGAAAGGGACATCAGCGTGGATGAGAGTTTGATGGCCTACAAGGGTCGACTAAGTTGGATTCAGTACATCGCATCAAAAAGAGCGCGGTTTGGCATCAAAACATATATGCTCTGCGAGTCATCCACGGGGTACATATGGAATTCCATAATTTACACCGGCAAAGGCACTAAATTCAACCCTAGGTACAGCGACTATGGGATTGCCACATCATCCGTCCTGACACTTCTTGACCCCTTGCTGAACCAGGGATATTGTTTGACGACGGACAACTTCTATACCTCCCCGGAACTATATGATACTTTGCTACAAAATAGAACCGACGCATATGGTACCGTTCGGCCTAACCGTCGAGACATGCCATCTTTTTTTGCCAAAAAAAAACTAAAAACCGGAGAGATGGTTGCCTGGCAGAAGGGAAAGATGATGGCAATGAGATGGAGAGACAAGAAGGATGTGTGTCTTCTGAGCACTGTTCACACTACCTCCACTGCCACGGTCCATACAAAACGTGGGACTGATGTGCTGAAACCACAGGTCGTAATTGACTATAACAAAACAATGGGAGGTGTGGACAGAGCCGATCAGGCCATGACCTTCTATCCCGCTGTACGAAAACAGCAAAAAAAATACTATAAAAAAATATTTAGACACCTTCTGGAACAATGTCTATGGAACGCTTACATCCTGCACAAAGCCAACAGTGAAAACCCTCTTGCTCATTCCGAGTTTGTCTGGAAGGTGGCTGAGCAGATTTTTGCAAAGTACCAGACACCATCAGGAGTTGAAAATAGACCTGGACGTCGCGCTGTTGACGTGGTCAACCCACAGCGTCTGACCGGCCGTCACTTTGCAGACTATATTCCGCCAACTGCAAAAAAGGCAGCACCAACCAGGATGTGTGTTGTTTGCTGCTCGAAACGCGATAGAAATGGAAAGAAAGTCCGAAAGGAAACTAGGTTCCATTGTCCAGACTGTGACGTTGGACTTTGTGTAGTTCCTTGTTTCAAGATTTATCACACGCAGCATTTGTATTGAATTTTCTTTCTTTGACAAATTTCCTTATTTACTGCATTATTGAATAAAATTACATTATTTATGAGATTATAATTCATGATTTTGTGTTTCAAAATTTATCACATCTGGGATGTCTACTAGAGTCTTGCTTTGCTCAGGTTTAAGTCAGTAATTACTAAGAATTGTAGGCCTATAATACATAACACCAAATTTCCATGAAAATAATTGTACCGCTTTTGGTATGAACTTCCAGACATAATCATACCGCCAGGGAGGTTAAAGCTTGTAGTTTAGTGCTGCAATATTTGGATCTAAAGAAATAAAGAAATGAAAATCTGTGTGTGGTAGCAAGAATAATCCCCCCATCCTCCACAGTAACCCCTGTACTAATCTTATTTTCAGAACTGGATTATGGACAATGAAATACAATGGTTATATTAAGAGGCAAGCAGCCACACCAGCTTTCAGCAAGGCTTTGAGGCATGAAATTCTAGGAAATTGAAAAAATACAGTTTTTGTACTGTATTTTTCTATATCTGGCAACTTCTGGATATTATAGGGAAAAATCAATCATCAATCATAAAAAGTTTTTAGTAAGCGCAAAGGAGAAGCAGGAGTAATAAACTGCTAGCTATTAAAGTGGTTGTAAAGGCTTAAGATAAAAAACCTTTATATTGTCAGCTCCTCCCCCCAACCCCCATTCTCAATTATATTTACAGTACCTGAACCCGATCTTGATTCAGTGTTATGCCCGAGAGCAGGTGGGGCTGTGCTCTCTCTCATTCCTCACAGGACTCAGTGAGAGCAGCGGGAGCCATTGGATCCTGCTGCTGTCAATCAAATTCAGTGAGGACGGAGATTGGGTGGAGCTGAAATTGGGAAGACTATTTAAGAACTGTTAAGAATAGGGATCCTTAAACCTGTTGTAAGCCCTTTCTCGCCTCAGTAAACAGACCTAATGGGACATATAGAATGACTGTGGATATCAGAGGTCTAAACAAACTGGCACCTCTATTGAAGTCAGCTGTACCTGATATGATCTCAATCTCTGAGAAAATTTCTAAAGTGGCATGAGAATATCATCCTGTGATTTTCTCGATTTTGATAGACCTAAAGTGTCAGTACTAGTTTGCTTTTGTGTAGGATGGCCGCCAGTAGACTTTCACCATGCTTCCTCTAGGTTACCTTCTTATTGCTTTAAGTACCCTGAATTTGAAAGGCTGTTTCACTACTTTAATGGCATCATGATCTCTGGAACAAAAGAAGATGTAACTGAAGCACTGCACCTGCTGATACAGCACACAGAGAACAGAGGATGGGCTATGAACAGAAACAAAGTACAAGGACCTGTAAGATTCTGGTACCTCCGGTACCCTTAATCACCACTTTCCTCTGTAATGCGTCCCACCTTTCTCTTCAGGTGGTACGCATATACCTTTAAGAACGATGATGTCACTGCTGAGCGCCGCAGAGCGGCTATTTCAACCACCGGCGGTCTCACTCACATTGTTCGTTCAACCTGCCTTGTTACCCACATGCTTTCAAGCCTGTCTCTCGATCGGAACCTCCAGCCATTCCCTTTACCTGGAGCAGACCGGAACCTCGCTACTGATCCCTGTATCTCGCTACCGGATCATTCCTCATCTACTGAACCTCTCTAAACTACTAACATTACAAGTGATAAGTACCCCGCAGGGGAACCCTCCATAACCTTATTGCACTATCTACCTATGCACATTAAGGACTGTTACTACCTATCTATACTATCCTATCATCTGCACTGTTACATAGATTGCTAGCTCTTCAGCCTACTACCATATATCATCTGCACTGCTGCATAGATTGCTGGCTCTCCTGTCTACTACTATCTATCCTTGCACTGGGTTAGCCTATCCTGTATTTGTCATCTGCTGTCCTCACCACCTGTTAGCATACTCGATACTAACCTATCTGCATTCCTAATACCATCTTGAACTCTCCTATACAAACCCTATCAAGTGATTACCATCCTTGTCACTGTTCACACCTGTCCCTTCAGCACATCACCTTCATACTATCATATACATACTATTACTCCAGGAACATCTCATTGAGTGTGTATATATCTGTATGTTGAAGCTGACAGGCCCACGGTGATGAGTCCTGGAGAGTTGGATCTGGTATTCAACACATCTCTACATGACTACTGAGTGGAGATTTTGCAGCTGCAAATCCAGCCTATACTAAAAACGCAGGAGCGCTACAGATTGAACGAACCTTAAAAATGGATTCAGCAGAATTACCCACTCAAGTGACACAATTAGCACAACAAGTAAAAGCGTTAATACTTGCTCTGACTGACGTACAAGAAAAGAATCAGACTCTGACACAGCAGGTAACCCAGCTCTCACGGCTTACTGCTATTCAGCCTCCTGAACCTAAAATAAACCCTCCTCTAGTGTTTACAGGTGATCGGAAAAAATTTTGTGAATTCAAAAACGCATGTCAATTGCTTTTTTTGTTAAAACCTCGTACATACCCCACTGATCAAATAAAAGTCTGTACCGTTATTTCATACCTGACGGGTGATCCACGGGCCTGGGCAGACTCTCTCTTTGAGAGTAATGATCAGATTCTCAACACCTATTCCTTATTCCTAGCGGAACTCGCTAGTTTATACGATGACCCCAATAGGCAGAGTACTGCTGATATTCAGTTGAGGGCCTTAAAACAAGGAAGGAGACCTGTAGAAGACTTTGTATCTGAGTTCAAAAGATGGACCCTTGATTCAGGGTGGAATGACACATCTTTGCGAACTCAATTCAGACTCGGGTTATCGGAAGCTGTTAAGGACGAGCTCGCCCGAGCGGATTTACCTGGCACCTTGGAGGCCTTGATACAACTTAGTATCAACATCGACAGACGACTGCGAGAAAGAAGGGCTGAAAAGATGGGAATGCCATTGTCTAGTCCTTCTCAGATTTCGGCCGTTGACCCTACTCCCATGGATGTAGGAACCATACGCCCACCTTTAACGACTACTGAACGAGCTAGAAGAACATCCAGAAATCTCTGCATGTACTGCGCATCCTCGGATCATTTGATAAACACCTGTCCCCTTGTCCGCAAAAAAGAGGGTGAGTGTTCACATGTCTTGCTGGGAGGATTAACGACTTCCTTCTCTAACCCCTATCTTTTTGTTCATTTAATATTACAGTGGGACCAAACTAGGATCACCACCAAGGCTATGGTCGACACTGGATCTTGTGGAAACTATATTGATACACGCTTTGTTACCTTAAATAAAATACCTATTATTTTAAAATCTAAGCCTGTTTCTGTTAGTTTCATTAATGTTATTCCACTGTCTTCTGGTCCAATCACCAACCAGACTCAGGCACTCCTTGCCACTAACAACGAATCACATGTGGAGACCATCACCTTTGACATACTATCCTCACCCCATTTTCCTATTATTTTGGGACTTCCCTGGTTACACACACACCAGCCAATCATAGATTGGAAAAAACGGACTTTGGTTTTCCCTTCTCACTATTGTGAGAATACGTGTAACCTCCCATCTTATGGGAAGATTCTGCCTGTGGTGTCTGATGAAATTGCACCACTATTCTATCAGGATCTGTCCGAAGTGTTCCTTGAGAAAAATGCTCAAGTGTTGCCTCCCCATAGGGATTATGATTGCACTATCGATCTACTCCCCAACAGCAAATTGCCTTTCGGTCATGTTTATCCCCTTTCACAGGATGAACTTTCTCATCTCAAGGAATACTTGGATGAGAATTTGACAAAAGGGTTCATTAGACCCTCTACTTCTTCCACTGCTGCAGGACTTTTCTTTGTCCGCAATAAGGATTCCAGTCTCAGGCCTATTATCGATTATAGGCAATTAAACACGATTACGATAAAGGATCGCTATCCTTTGCCGCTCATCCCTGAACTTATTGAACAGGTGCGTGGGGCTACTTATTTCACCAAATTAGACCTGAAAGGGGCATACAACCTAATCCGAATCCGTGACGGGGATGAGTGGAAAACAGCATTCAGAACCAGATACGGACTATTCGAATACCTTGTGATGCCATTCGGGCTTTGTAATGCTCCCGCAGCTTTCCAAAGATTCATAAACGACATCTTTAGAGACTTACTTGATGTCTGTGTTGTAGTATACCTAGACGATATACTTATTTATTCTCGATCTATGCCTGAACACATAAAACATGTAAGACTTGTGTTGTCCAGACTGCTCTCACACAGACTATATGTGAAATTAAAAAAATGTCTATTTCATAAAGAAGAAATATTATTTCTAGGATACTTCATATCCAAAACTGGAATTAAGATGGATATGAGTAAGATATCCTGTATTCAAGACTGGCCTTTACCAACAACTCGTAAGGCCCTATAGTGATTCCTTGGATTCTCGAACTTCTATAGGAAGTTCATCAAGAACTTTTCCGCTATTGTTAGACCTCTCACACAACTGACAAGTATAAAAAAACCATTCAAATGGTCAGAAGAAGCAAATCAAGCTTTCTGCTTGTTAAAATCAAGCTTTACTTCTGTTCCCATACTACGCCATCCAGACCCATCCCTCCAATATATTCTAAAGGTAGATGCGTCAAATATGGCAGTAGGAGCAGTTCTCTCCCAACGACCAACAAACACTTCATCACTCCACCCAGTTGCTTTCTTTTCAAAATCACTAAGCAGCCCAGAGGTGAATTACCCAGTGGGTGAAAAGGAGTTGCTTGCCATAAAACTGGCACTGGAGAATTGGCGACATCTGCTCGAAGGTACCCAGTTACCAATACTCATATATACAGATCATAAAAACCTTCAATACCTCCAGACTAACAAGACTCTCCCACCGGCAGGTACGATGGACATTATTCTTTTTAAGATTTAATTTCCTAGTGACCTACACGCCTGCAGACAAAAATAAAAAAGCGGATGCGCTATCACGATTGACCGAAGATAACTGCGCCGAAATCCCTTCCATTCCCATAATACCCTATGAACGCATTATTGGTGTTGTCCATTCCTTGAAGGAAGAGATTTTGCACAGTATAAGAATGGATTCACCTCCACCACAACTAAGTACTGATGCAGAAGGCTTCCTCTATTACAATGACAAACTCTACATACCCCCTACTATGCGCACCAAGATTTTGGAGTTATCGCATGATGTGCCCATGGCAGGATATATGGGTAAAACGAAAACCTTTAATTTGCTCACCAGGCAGTTTTGGTGGCCTGATATGAAGACGTCTGTACAAAAATTTGTTTCTTCATGTGACATCTGTGCAAGGTCCAAAATTGACACTACAAAACCATCTGGACTACTTTGTAGTCTACCAATACCCCAGGTTCCATGGGAAGTTGTATCCTTAGATTTCATAGTAGAACTACCACCCTCTAAAGGATTTAATTCCAATCCTAGTGTCAGTGGACCACTTGACAAAGATGGCACATTTCATTGCTATCCGTAGATTACCTTCATCTAAACAAACATCAGAACTACTGATGAAACATGTGTTTAAGTTGCATGGAATTCCAAAAACTCTTTTGTCCGACCGTGGTTCACAATTCATCTCTAAATTTTGGCAAGCACTTTGTCAAATTTTACGCATTGAGCGAAAGCTCACTTCTCCCTACCATCCTCAGACCAACAGACAGACTGAAAGAGTCAACCAGTGCATTGAGCAATATCTACGTTGTGTGACAGGAAGTCAGGTAAATCTGGGAATGTAGTCACTGAGAGGAGACACATTCCCACCTGCTTTGAAGGGTTCACTGATACTATAGGGTGTTGGCTGCAAAAAGAGCCAGCAGGAAGTTGAAAACCATTCAGCTGTTCAGAATGAGGAGATCAAGGCCTCTATAATTGGTCCAGAGAAAATCTATTGAGTGCTGCCTCCTGTCGCCGTGTAGGCTGGGAGAGGAGGACAGACATACGTGTACCTCCCGACGCCGTGTGGGCATGGGAGAAGGACTGCTGCCGCCTGTCGCCGTGTGGGCTGGGAGAGGGGGACAGTCGGATGTGTGCCTCCCGACAAGCTGGTGAGCATGGGAGAAGACCCCCTACAGCGATGTGAAGCTAAGGACGGTAACCACGAGTGAAGACGTCTCAAAGGTGAGAAGACAAAGTGTTCCATGTGAAGAGTGTGAAGAGTAAAGGGACCTGTTAAATGAACTGTGTTCAATGTGAAGAATCTGAAGAGTAAAGGATCCTGTTATAAATGAACATGTGCTGTGTGAAAGAAAACAAAGGGACATGTTCAATGGACAATGTTTGTGCTGTGTGAAAAGCAAACAAATGGACATTTGAGTGTCTGCTGTAGGATCAGCAGTGTCGGCCCAACAGTAGGTTGGAAAGACTTCTTAGGTAGGTTCCAGCGTGAGAAGGTAGCCGCCCACAGAGGCAAGGATTTATTTTGTCTTTTATTTTATTTTGGCTGTTTTGACGCTTGCAATTGTGTGAAGTAAATTGCATGAATAAATCAGTCTTGTTTTCAACCTCTGCTCGGCTATCTCTCTGTGAAAACGCACCCCCAAAGGGGTCATCCACACCCGCCACCGAGCTAATCCCTCACATATGGTGGAGGATGCGGGCATAAGCAGAGATCCCTGCAAGGAAGTGCAAATGTTTGATGAACTTTATCTGGTGCATGAGATTGCATGAGATTGCACAATCTATGTGTGCAGAGAGAAGATCCTGACAGAAAAAAAAAAAAGTGTTTTAAAGAGACAGCGGTCTCAAAATTATTTGATGAACTTTGTTGTGTCTGGTGCAAGTGACTGCACAAACTGTGTGTGCAGGAAAAGAGATCTTGCAAGAGAGAGAAAAACTACATGTGTTAAAGAGACAGTGGTCTGAAAATTTTTTGCTGGACTGTGAAAAATTTGTTTGTGGAGTTATTGAAGATGGGGCGTTCAAAACGCCTGAAGAATGCAAAGATAGATGAAATGAGAGACCGGATTCTATGGATGGAGGGGATGTTACCGTCTGAACCAGCCCCATCCATGCCTAAAGAGAGTCTACTAAAGAGGAAGGGTGTTGTCCCTAGCAACACTGATGAAACTGCTATGGAGACGCAGTGTGCTCAGATGAAAAGTAAACCCAAAATGGGGGAGATGCTGAAACAACGGAGCTTTGCAGCTCAACAAAAGGCTCACCAAGAGAGCATGGCAGGCTGGAAACAGAGACGCCAGCAGCCAATGGAGGCCATCGGTTTGGAGGAAACCGAGTATGTGTGCAGGGCTGAGTTGGATGCCTTGCAACGGAAAATGGAAGAAAAGGAACAAGCCTTGGAATTGCTTAAAATGGAGCATAGAAACTTGCAGGAAATGAATGAACTACTCAAGTCTCATGTGTTACAGTGGGAAGAATCCACTGCTCTTCTTTTGGTCGAGTTGCAAAAATGTCAAGACACTATAAAGGAGAAAGATACCATCCTCATGGAAAAGGAAATTGAAATTCAGACTTTGCAGAAGCAAAGTATGTGTGAAATGTTGGAGTTGCGTAATCAGCTGGAAAAAAGTCTTCAGTGTTTGGAAGTTACAAAAATAGACCTGCAGGAGTCGCAGGAACAGAATGTCGCTCTGAAAACGACATTGTCTCTCAGCGACAACGAGAAAAGTGAAAGAGAGGCTAAATTACTGAGTACTGTGTATGAGCTCACCACTTTGAGCAATGTGGTAGATGAATGGCGTGCGGACTGTGAAAGTTGGAAAGGGGAAGCCCAACGTGTCCAGCAGCAGTTAAAGGAGAAAGAAGCCTGTGTGGCAGAATTACAGTCTCATTCCCAGAAACTAGCCAATGAGGTGAAGGCTCTTATGCAGGGAAAAGGAGATTGTGAACATAAGAGGGAAAAAGTAGAGGCACGGCTTCTGGAATCGCAAGTCAAGGTGTCAGAAGGTGACCGATTGTGTGCTAAGCTGTTAGAGAAGGCAAACCGATTGCAGGTTGAGTTGGACAGTGTCACAAATCGGCTTTCTCAAGCAGACAGCAAATCTAGAGAAATTGCGGAAGATTTTTCTATCTTGGAATCGCAGCTGCAAGACACGCAGGAACTCTTACAGGAAGAGAGGTGTCAAAGGCTGAGTTTTAGCACAAAGCTCAAACAAATGGAAGATGAGAAAAATGGCTTCCTGGAACAATTAAAAGAGGAGGCGGAAGCAAAGAAAAACCTATCAGAGCAAGTCGCAACATTGCAAGCTCAGATAGCGGATATGAAAAAACGCATGGAAGAAAGCGTTGGTTCATTACAGTGTGTTGAAGATGTGAAACAGAAGTTTGATCAGATGCTTGGTGAAGAGAAGACTGTGTCTGCAAAATATGCAGAAGAACGCGCCCGTGCAGAAACGGAGGTGCGTGATAACGAGAGCAAAGCCCTGTTCTTGGCTCGCTCTTTGGAGGAAGCTCTAGAGTGTAAGGCTGAACTAGAAAGTGTTGACAAACAGCTGCGTACAGAAATGGAAGAATTGGTCAGCTCCAAGGATGATGTTGTGAAAAGAGTTCAGGAGCTAGAAAAGTCTAAGCGAGCCTTAGAACAGCAAGTAGAAGAGATGAAGATTCCGTTGCAGGAACTGGAAGAGGAATTCCAGGCAACAGAGGATCTGTCCCAAAGAGGGGATAGTGTGCCTGATGCAGTTTTTAAAAGGATCAGTGTTTTGGGGTCTGTCCTGAGTGAGCCTCAGAAATGTGATGACATGTGGCTTGAATCACCCCTTTGGAATAAACCGTTCCTTCAAAAACTTCAAGCATTGGAAAATGTATCATTAGAACTTCAGCAAACAAAGGAGCTGAGTAAGAAATGTGATGATTTCTCAGTTCAGGCTGAAAACCTAGTGGGGAAAACTAAGGCTGTTGGTGAAAACGTGAAGCAAATGAATAAGTGCCTTTCAGGGAGTGTTTCCAAAATGGAACTGGTGAAAGACGGGTGGCAGAAGTTTGATCGTGATCTTGAGATGCATTCCATGTGGAATTCAGATAGAGAAAAAGAACTAGGTGACCTTGAGCGGTCAAATAGTTCAGCAGAAAGTGCATTGAAGAAACCTGTAAAAGAATGTGTTGCAGTTCCATGCTTCTTCACTGATGCAGAGAGGAGGTCTATAATGGATACCACCCAGATCGCTGGGTTCAACTGTGTTGTTGCCTTTGACCCCTATGTTGGTGGAAGGAAAGTTGATAATGTTCTGATTGGCTACTTCTGTGAAGAGTTGGGCAAGAAATATAAACTGGATATCAAATCAAATAGTAGGCCTTTACTGCGACTCGCTCAGGAGGGCGAAATATTTAAGAAGTTGATGAGTGCAAATGCTTCAGATCTGCCTCTGAATATAACATGTTTGGTGAATGATATTGATGTCTCTGGAAAAAGGAACAGGGGTCACTTTGAAGAAATGGGTGACAGCCTGGTGTTGCAAATGAAAAATCCTCTGCACAGCATCTTAGAGCAAGCTAAACTCAAGAAACAAAGAGTCAATGATTGTGTACAGCTGTATGGAGAAGCAACTCCAGTCACAGAGGGACGTCAAGAGTCCCTACTTGGAACAAAGCTTAGTGAAGCAGAGGTTCTCAAAGTTTTGTGGAAAACCTTTATGGATTGCAGAGAGAGGCGGCTCAAGAATGTTGAAGACATTAAGACTAGCACAATTGAGTTGCCTATGGATCACGGTCCTCCATGGTGGATTGGACAGACGGTTATGAGGGACAAGCTGTCTGACATTTATGAGAAAGCTGTCAATGAAGATGACAGAAACGAGAAGGAGCAAAATTATGCCAAAAATGCAGTTGAAGAATGTGTATATGAGATGAGAGACAAACTGTGTGGCATTTATGAGAAATCTGTCAGTGAAGATGACAGAAACAGTTTCATCCGGAAGCTTGAGGATAATAGGAGGCTTATCAGTGAGTCAGCAGTGCCTGACACATGCGTGCCTGGAAATGTGTCCCAACCCTAGGGTTGAAACAAGAGGGGGGGGTATGTGACAGGAAGTCAGGTAAATCTGGGAATGTAGTCACTGAGAGGAGACACATTCCCACCTGCTTTGAAGGGTTCACTGATACTATAGGGTGTTGGCTGCAAAAAGAGCCAGCAGGAAGTTGAAAACCATTCAGCTGTTCAGAATGAGGAGATCAAGGCCTCTATAATTGGTCCAGAGAAAATCTATTGAGTGCTGCCTCCTGTCGCCGTGTAGGCTGGGAGAGGAGGACAGACATACGTGTACCTCCCGACGCCGTGTGGGCATGGGAGAAGGACTGCTGCCGCCTGTCGCCGTGTGGGCTGGGAGAGGGGGACAGTCGGATGTGTGCCTCCCGACAAGCTGGTGAGCATGGGAGAAGACCCCCTACAGCGATGTGAAGCTAAGGACGGTAACCACGAGTGAAGACGTCTCAAAGGTGAGAAGACAAAGTGTTCCATGTGAAGAGTGTGAAGAGTAAAGGGACCTGTTAAATGAACTGTGTTCAATGTGAAGAATCTGAAGAGTAAAGGATCCTGTTATAAATGAACATGTGCTGTGTGAAAGAAAACAAAGGGACATGTTCAATGGACAATGTTTGTGCTGTGTGAAAAGCAAACAAATGGACATTTGAGTGTCTGCTGTAGGATCAGCAGTGTCGGCCCAACAGTAGGTTGGAAAGACTTCTTAGGTAGGTTCCAGCGTGAGAAGGTAGCCGCCCACAGAGGCAAGGATTTATTTTGTCTTTTATTTTATTTTGGCTGTTTTGACGCTTGCAATTGTGTGAAGTAAATTGCATGAATAAATCAGTCTTGTTTTCAACCTCTGCTCGGCTATCTCTCTGTGAAAACGCACCCCCAAAGGGGTCATCCACACCCGCCACCGAGCTAATCCCTCACAGTTGCTACACATCATACTTGCAGGATGATTGGGTGGATCTCCTTCCTCTAGCAGAATTTGCTTACAACAACGCAACCCACAGTAAAACGAAGCAAAGTCCGTTCTACTTGAACTATGGGTTTCATCCCACTCTTCTTCCACCACGCATCCTGCCATCGAGTAAACCAGTAGCCTCGGATTACCTTACCCAAATAAAAGACTCCTTGGGCTTACTCGATACCACTATATCACACACTCACAGTCAACAAAAAAAAGTACTACGACCTTCGTAGAAGACCTTCTCCTCAGTATGCTATTGGGGACCTTGTTTGGCTATCGACAAAGAACTTAAGATTAAAAATCCCTAGCAAGAAGCTTGGAACTTTATTTTTGGGACCCTTCCCAATTAAAAAACTTATCGGAAAAGCTGCAGTACAGCTCACCCTACCAACAGATCTCAAGATCCATCCCATCTTCCATGTGTCGCTACTGAAGCCCCATGTTCCTAACCAAGGAATAAGGCCTACCATCTTGCCTCCACCTCCAATACAAGTTGAAGGCGGAGAAGAGTATGAGATCAAGGAAATTTTGGATTCTCGCATCCATAGAGGAAGACTCCAGTATCTCATAAGATGGAAGAATTATGGACCCCAAGACGACACCTGGCTAGATACCTCTGATATTCATGCTCCTAGACTTATACGGAACTTTCACTCGAAACACCCAGAGAAACCTGTCCTATAGGCCTTCCGGAGCCGGCCTTAAGGGGGGGGTACTGTAAGATTCTGGTACCTCCGGTACCCTTAATCACCACTTTCCTCTGTAATGCGTCCCACCTTTCTCTTCAGGTGGTACGCATATACCTTTAAGAACAATGATGTCACTGCTGAGCGCCGCAGAGCGGCTATTTCAACCGCCGGCGGTCTCACTCACATTGTTCTTTCAACCTGCCTTGTTACCCACATGCTTTCAAGCCTGTCTCTCGATCGGAACCTCCAGCCATTCCCTTTACCTGGAGCAGACCGGAACCTCGCTACTGATCCCTGTATCTCGCTACCGGATCATTCCTCATCTACTGGACCTCTCTAAACTACTAACATTACAAGTGATAAGTACCCCGCAGGGGAACCCTCCATAACCTTATTGCACTATCTACCTATGCACATTAAGGACTGTTACTACCTATCTATACTATCCTATCATCTGCACTGTTACATAGATTGCTAGCTCTTCAGCCTACTACCATATATCATCTGCACTGCTGCATAGATTGCTGGCTCTCCTGTCTACTACTATCTATCCTTGCCTATCCTGTATTTGTCATCTGCTGTCCTCACCACCTGTTAGCATACTCGATACTAACCTATCTGCATTCCTAATACCATCTTGAACTCTCCTATACAAACCCTATCAAGTGATTACCATCCTTGTCACTGTTCACACCTGTCCCTTCAGCACATCACCTTCATACTATCATATACATACTATCACTCCAGGAACATCTCATTGAGTGTGTATATATCTGTATGTTGAAGCTGACAGGCCCACGGTGATGAGTCCTGGAGAGTTGGATCTGGTATTCAACACATCTCTACATGACTACTGAGTGGAGATTTTGCAGCTGCAAATCCAGCCTATACTAAAAACGCAGGAGCGCTACAGGACCTGCCACAGAGGTGAAATTCCTGTAGATGATGTATACTAGGCACCTAGGAAAATTCCATAGACAGTTGTGAAAACTATCCAGGCACTGTCGCCCCCTACTACTGCTATTAAAAAGGAGGCACAGAAGTTCATTGGGGTTGTGGGATTCTGGAGATCATTCATCCTACATCTTTGACTGATCCTGAGGCTTACATACAATGTCACTAGGAAACGGAGTGAGTTCTCATGGGGTGCAGAGCAGCACGCCACATTCCTTGCTGCTAAAGAAGCCATTTTGCAGCATCATTGATTGGGACCAAGGAGTACCACTTCAGCTGGATGTAGTGGGACAGGATGGTACCATATCTTGGTGTCTGTGGCAGTCAAATGAAAAGAAAGGACAGAGAGCAAATCCCATTGGATTTTAATCCAGGCAACTGACAGGAGCACAGAAGAGAAAATGTGCCCCTAGAGAGCTACCTGTTTATGGGCTACACAGCACTTTAACAAGTAGAGACCATTACAGGAAAGGTCCCAGTCACCAACCATCCATACTGCGTTGCCAATAGCAGGATGTGTGAGAGATAATTGACTGACCACTAGTGCAACTGTAGCCTGTAAATGGATATGGTACCTTCAAGAAGATTATAGGAGGTCATCTTTGCAGCTGGGGATGTCAGAGACAGTTCAAAACAGTTGGCAAGGCGTGTCATTTTTACCAGCACCCAGCCAGAGTTCAAGGGGCTCCACTCTTTGAGTCTCTGTCAGAAGACATGAAAGAGTCAGCATGGTTTACTGATGGTTTAGCCATACAGGTTGATTTAATAAAACTGGAAAATGCTAAATCTGGTGAAAATCTGCACAGAAATCAGCTTTTAAGTTTTTGTTTTTTTGTCAAATCTTAATTAAACATGCTGAAGTTAGAAGCTAATTGGCTACCATGCACAGCTGCGCCAGATGTTGCACTCCTCAGTTTTATCAAATCAACCCTATAGTCCACAGGAACTGTACAGTGTGTGGAGAAGTGCGACAATGACTATTGCACAAGTACTCCACTGGGTCAATAAGGAGGGGATAGGGGCCTGCAGAGATTTGACAGATTGATGTAATTGGTCCCCTTCCCGAGGGAAACAATGGACTGAGGTATTGTTGAACTGCAGTGGATTCAGAACATTTGCTTGTTCATCCTTGCAAGCATGCAGATCAAGCTGCAACACTTCAACTGCTTCAGAAACTTGTAGTTGCTTATGGCTGTCTCAAACAGTTCCAAAACAATAACAGCTCACACTTCACTGGATCAACAGTACAACAGTAGGACAAAGATTCTGGAGTGTACTGCTTGTGCTACATCCCATACCATCCACAGGCAGATGATTTGATTGAAAGATACAACAGGCTATTGAAGGACCAGATATGTAAGCTTATACTCAAAATGTACACCAAGGGGATGGGATCAAATTCTTACACAGGAAGTTCTGTTTTTAAATTCTAGGCCAAAATCCAAAAGTACACTTATGAAAGGATGATAGGGGCTGGGGCACAGATTCCATAGTTGGAGTGCAGGATTCAGTATTTACGTAAGGTTCCTGAAAGAACAGGGCTTAACAGGTACCAAATTTATAATGCTGTCCATGACATATAAACAAAAAGTGACATATGTGAAGCTGAAGCCTGTCTTTGAATTAGAGGGAATCTGACAGGTTTGAAGTTATATTTGCATTTAAAGATGAGCTTCAGGACTCTGACTCAAGAGTTAAAAGTGAGGCTCTATAACATCAAGCTTTCCAAGATAAACAGTGATTCTCCTCTGGGAAATATCAGTATGTTTCCTCTCCTCCCTATCAATGTTCTTCGGGAGGATCAGAAATGGCTACAGGCAGGTGGCAAAGTGTTGGTCAGAGAGCCAGGCAGGAATTTAGTTAGAGGGGAGATTGTAGCTGAAGGGCCAGGGTCTACTGTTTATGTATTATTGGAAGGCACACATTATCAACTTTGTTTTCCACTCAAAATACGTTTCCTGATTTGATTCATAGGAAGACCAGAGAAAATGGCTTCATGATGAGCGGAATGATGGAAGGCTGCAAGAGCTGTGGAGAGAAAGGCTTCTGATATGTTGCAAGTCTGGACTTGCTTCAAACTAACTTTGCAAAAAAAAAACCTTTTTGGTGGCGGAAATATGGGAGGTTGCATTCATGGCAAACAAGTGTTCAATATAAGTTTTGTTAGTACAGAAGTGATTTTATATGTGGAGGCTGAAAAAATCAAGGGTGGAATGTGTTGCATTTATTGTGTACATGTATAAATTTAAAAAATACGTACAGTATATATATATATATATATATATATATATATATATATATATATATATTTATTTATAGGTTTTGTGAATTTCTCAGGCTCATATAAGTCTGTTTTTTGAGTGGACACTTCATTGGAAACATTTTCAGAAGCTGTCCCCTAATACAATGGGAGGATAGATACTATTGTTCATTAGGTAAATGTCAGTTTGCGGTTAGATGTTTCCAATGAGTTACAGCAATTCTGTAACCGAGGTGGTAAAAAATTCTGCAACCAAGATCAACAATAACTTGACCTTTTGACATATATGATATATGGCATGTATGATACAACAGTGTCATGTAGAGGTTGAATTGGGAAATGTTTGACAATACAAACTAAGTAGTGAGAAAGGATATGCCCCTGTCGGATTGTCTACTCAAACTTTCCAGATAAAAGGTCAGCAGCATAAGCTGACAGGAGGACTCCATAATGACATATTAACCTCCCTGGTGGTCTGATTATGTCAGGATTTCTGTGCTAAAAGTGGTACATTATTTTGCATAGAAATCTGTTGTTTTACATTTTAAAACTCACCTTCCCCTGCGATCCCCCGCCGTCCTCCCCCACCGTCCTTTCGCTGTCCTCCCGCTGTGTGCTCGTCAGATGCCGGCACCTGCCTTCCGGTTCCCTTCCCTGCGAGCGTTGTGATGCAGGGGGGTGGAACCGGAGGCAAATTCAAAAGTGTAAATACACTAAATTACATAATACAAAGCTGTGATCCTAACGGATTACACTGTATCATGCCATTTAACCACAGGATTTCACCTGGTGACTTTTCCAGTGCCCTGCAACAACCATGGCGTCCAAAAAGCATTTGTTTTGCGAAAAAGTGCTTTTAGACGAACTGGAAAACAGCAACAGTGAAACTGAGTTATTTGAAGAACTGAGCGAGAGCGATTCATGGGATAATTCGTAATCAGGTATGGAAAGTGACGACAGCTGCGATTCTGATGTCTCTTTCTGGCACATAGCTCCGTTGGAAATTCTGAAGAATCATTTGATATACTTCCCAAATTCCTCAAGCTATGTGCCAGAAAGAGACATCAGAATTGTCGCTGTTGTCACTTTCAGTACCTGATGATGAATTTTCCCACGAATCGCTATCGCTCAGTTCTTCAAGTAACTACGTTTTGCTGTTGCCATTTTCCAGTTTGTCTAAAAGCGCTTTTGGGCAAAAAAAAACTATTTTTTGATGCCATGGTCGTTCAAAATTTTCCAGACCCAAAGCACTGGAAAAGCACAGGCAGGGCACTGGAAAAATCCCCAGGTGCAATCCTGTGCTGAAATGGCATGATACAGTGTGATCCATTAGGATCACAGCTTTGTATCATGTAATTTGTGTATTTACACTTTTGAAATTGCCGACGGTTCCACCCCCCTGCGTCGCAACGCTCGCAGGGAGGGAACCGGAAGGCAAGTGCCGGCAATTGACCGTGCACAGAGCGGGGAGAAACTGTGAGGAGGACGGGAAAGATGGCGGGGAGGACGGCGGGGGATCGCAGAGAAGGTGAGTAACGTTCTGGGGTAATCCCGAGTGTGGCTTGAGGTTATCGCTTTTGGTACTGAAAGTTAACCCTAAGCCACACTCGGGAATACCGCCAGGGAGGTTAACAAGAAAGGTCTGTGCCAGAAGAAACTACACTTGAGGATGATGCTATCGCCCAATATCCTGTGATTTCTTAGTAGAGTGGAGCCTGGGATTCTGGTGCCCACAGAGATCGTGAAGCCACTAAAACCTGCGATAAGTAACTTGTTAGTGTATTCTTATTGTACACATACCATCATTCATGCTCATTTGCTAGGAGGCTAAGTAATGTGTGTGCATGCGTGTTGTTTTTCTTACAATTGTATGTACAGGATTTTTTTTTGTTTAGTTAAGCATAATGTACTACAGAGGTTTTTATGCTCCCTTGCTTTTACTGCAAAGAACCTTCAAAGGTGCAAAGCAAAACAGTGGCTTCCTATGGAGGCACTCAGAGAAGAGGAGGAGCCAGGAGCACCTGCAGAGGACCTGAGAAGAGGAGGATTGGGGCTGCTATTTGCAAAATCATTGCACAGAGCAGGTAGGTATGACATGTTTGTTATTTAAAAAATATAACTTTATAATCGCAATCAAAAGTTTTTTGCCATGGGCACCATGGACTGCGGATTGATGTTGCCTGCTCTGTCCCTCCCCCCCCCTCCCCTCTTTTTCATCCCTTCTCCCCCTCCCTCTTTTTCTTTTTTCTTCTTATGTCCGTTTCCCCCCCCCCTTCCCCCCCCCCTGTTTTCTGTGACTCTTAGATCTGTGCCCCTTGACATTTTTCAGTTTAGTTACTGTATGATACTGATGTTTTGTGGTATGTCGAATCACACATGTATTATGTTGACTGTTTATTCCTGACCTGTTTTCTGTACACATGTTTTTTCAATAAAGCACTCCTTGTTTATTTAAAAAAAAAAAAAAAAAAGTTTTTTGCCAGATAATACACTATGCACTTCCACTCCATTTTCTATGGTTTTCAGTATTTTGTAGCCCAGTCTGCAGCTCTGGCATGAAAAGGACTCTGTGTCTGTTCAGCAGAGGAAATTGTACACAGGCATAACTTCAGGAGGAGATTCTTATTGTAGAGCTGTGTATAGACAGTGTTCAGCCCACCCTCTACCCAATAGGAGGGCAACACAGGATGTGGACTGTTGTGTACAGCCAGTGTTCAGTCCACCCTCTACACGGGATGTGGACTGCATGGATTGTGGGAGGTATAGCTTTGACAAACTAAGCTAGCTGGGGGAGCTGAAAGGAGGGTACTATAGGTCCCACAAGGCACTTTGGCAAAGAGGAGAGGTGGTTCCCTTCAGTTTTTCCTGGTTTGAGAAGAAGTGTGGAGGCTGTTTTGAGAGGACTATATGCACATTTGGCTGCTGGAAGACTGCTCAACGCAGAGGGTGAGAGGCACAGCGACAGATATCGGAGAACTATTGAGAGAGCCATGGATGGTGGTGGAGCCTGCTCTCTAACCAAAAGGAAAGGACCCTGCAGACACAGACCAGCTGTGTTTCACCCAGCATACAGAGGGGAGACCACCTGCTAACACAAGAAGTTGATTGGAGGCCTCTGCCTAATCCACCTTACACTTTGACAAAAGAGGAACCATGTTGCCTGCAAGTAACACAAAGCCAGTGACAATATCGTTGCTTAAGGAAACCAAAGTCAGTGTCATTATCAGTGCCTAAAGGGACATTATCCTGAGCACATTGACATGGCAGCTGGGCTTCAATGAACTGGCCAGCAGAAGAGAATGTATTACAAACTGCTGAACTGTAGAGTGGCGTAAATCTCTTTAGCTAGCACTCCACCAGTATAGGATTGAGGAGAAGTTGCTCTGTACAATCATTGCTTGTTTTTACAATATATTTCTATCAATTGTTCACCTACTTACAATATAACACTTGCTTTAATTTAACTGTTTGCTGTATCATTGCTTTTGTGTCATATCACTTTTGCTACCAGGGTACTGTATATACATCTGCAATAAATCTCCCCCACCCAATCAGGTGTGTCAGATTGCATGGTATTATTTGCAGAGTCATGAGCACATGAACAGGGGATCCAATACATCCAGTGTTTTAGGGCTACAATTATTTAGTAAAAAAAGGGATATTTTGCTATTTCTCCACAGCGGTTAGTGTTGTTGTGGGTCAGCATTCTGAGACAATAAGGGCTTTAACACTTTGCGTGTTGTAAGTTTTAGGTTTAACGTTTTTTCTAAATTCCAGCTTCCCTGTGTACCAATATACCATGAATGTATGTACCTCTATTGCAGAAAATAAAGAATCTTTCTCTATATTTGAGGGCAAGAATTACCTCAAGCTCCAATTTTTTCTATAGAAATCTCTTCCATTACTTCCTACTATCCATCCCTTAGGACATGAAAACTGTTAGTGGACAAAGGAAGTAGTTCAGCAGCTGACCTCATTAACACTTCCCCATTTTGGAGATTGCTCCCACCCACCTCTGCAGTTATAATTGTTAGTGAGCATTGTTCTCCCTGAATACATAGCCAGAGGCCAGTGTCTTCCTCTGCTGATCGATCGTTTTGTATCTTACTTTCTTCTTGCATAGATCGTTCATTAGGCAGCATGTGCAGGAGCTGAGCAATCACATAACAGACTATGTGGAGCAGAGTTGTAGTATTGAAAATAGGAGAAATGTGACATGGAAGTCTTTAAAGCTCACTGTATACTATGCAATCTGATTCGACAATCTCTTTTAGATCTACCACCAACTATGTAGTGCAAGGGCCTGCCTGATTGGATACAGAATACAAAACGTGCAAACCAGAATACACCAAAATGTTCAATGAGCAACTTTACTGTGCTTGTCGCACGTAGGACAGCCCATTGAAAACACACCAAAAAACATGCACTCCCACTACACTAGGTTTAAATGATACCTGAAAATGGAATGAGTATGTTTACACAAGAACAACAATGACAGCTGAATGTTTCTGCCAACTCACTCCCATGTACTGTACTTTTATAAGGCTGGCCATACACTATGCAATCTAATTGTACAACCTCTATAGAATTTCCTTTAGATTTAACAACATACATAGCTAATGGTAGATCTAAAGGAGATTGTACAATGAGATTGTACAGTGTATGGCTACCTTAAAGGAAGAAGTAGGAAAATGGGTGGAAATAAAAAAAAAAGAGGTTGCATAGTGATGATGGCGGTGTGGTCCAGAGAGGTAAACAAAACCTATTCTGTGATGCAGCACAGTGCTTGATGGGATATGAAGGTTCCTGGATGGCCACATGATACTACAGTAAGAGATGGGCTCAGGTGCATTTAAAACATTTTTTAACAGGGAGGTGCAGATTTATAGCTGCCATTGAGAGGGTAAGTGAGAGATAAGCACATTAGGATGTTTTGGGCAGAAAAGACAATAGAAAAAGTAAAACGCAAACTCAATTATGATACACATGTAACGCCGCACACACCAGAGTGAGAGCAATAATTCTAGCACAATAATTCTAGCACAAGACCTTCTCTGTAACTCTATAGAAAATATAGGGTACTGAAGTTTGGTGCCATTTCACGGGTGCACACAACTTTAAGGTTTGACATGTTGGGTATTTTTTTTACTCAGTACAACCACGTCTTTTATAGTTTACTAATTAACTTTAGTGTGTTTTTTACTGCACTTCCTTTGCGGTTAAATCAAGACCTTTGCGGTTAAATCAAGCGGCAAAAAATATTCCAATATTTCTTTCTCTAGAGTGCCTGCTTTCAGAAATTATATAACTTTTGGGGGTTTTATGTAATCTTAAGGCCTAAAATTATTTTTAAATTATGTGTGCACAAAAATGCAAACACGGCTCTGGCAGCGAAAGCGTTAGCCAAAGAGAAGTCACAGAGATAAATATTTATGGAGATAGATATTGTACTACCAATCTCTATTTTCATTTTCTTATTTCCACTTTCCTGTAACAGTTGTGCAGGGAGTCAGAATATGACAGTGCAGTCCAAAAGGCACCAGCTGAAATATGAGGTGTGGGTACACCTGTTGGCATCATCTGGCTCAACAAAAAAATCTGAAACTTAAACTGCTTGTATTAAAAAAAAATAATTATGTATTATTAATTATATTCCTGCAGTAATTTTCTTTTTTTTATATCTGCCTAGAGTTCAACTTTAAAGCACAAACATGCATAAATGCACAAGGAAAAGGGTACTCAACAGATTGCCAAGCTTAATCAGAGCACAGTCAAATCAATTTCTCTGTACTTGAAAGACAAAGACCTGGTGAAGATGTGAACTGAGGCCAAGGCAAACTGGATGGAGCTGGCATAAGAAGGGGAGTACTGTCATTAACTATGGAGCCACCCAAAGTGCAGACTGGAACACTAAAGATGACCTGATTATTGCTGCTCTTCTCCAAACAGCTGGTTAATCAAAACGTGAACATTAAGGAAAGCATGCTGTTCTTTACACTGCTGCCTTCTGCATGATGACATAGCCAAGCTCTTTATTACATGGACATAAAACTGTCAGAAGAAATGCCCAAAGCATCAGAGATAAAGTGACCTTGATGGGATGTCTCTTAATATTTCATCTCTTCTTATTTTTATCTGTTCCTCTAATCATTCATTTTTCACCTGGGCTTTCTTTTACATATTTTTTAGTGAGGTGGTTTATTTTTAGTGCAACTTTTATTTTTAGCCATATCAGTCACTTTCATATAGCCAGAGGGTCCAGAATAGCTATACTTTGAGTTAATATCCACAGAAATCCATGGAGAGGGGCACACAAAGGCAGATCATATTACAGGTTTTGAATCACCCATATAAGTTCCATTCATTGTGCTATCACTTGACTGGGAAGAGATGATGGACTTTAAACTGAAAGGCATAATAATGTGGTCCCAATATAAATACTGTAATCCTGTTACAATGCTATTGCAAATCTATCAAATGTGTATACTCCGCCATAGATTCCCTTATACAGTAAATCTTATTTCTTTGTGATATCACCCTTGCTGTGGTTCATATTCCCCTGTGTAATGACACAGTGACAATAATTAATAAACAACTCAAATGGAGCGCTAGGTGCTATAAAAAAACATTATCCTGTAGTAGTGTTGGCTACACAATAAAAAAAGTGAACCTTCCTACCCATTGGTGTGCGTATACCCTAATTACCCTCTGTAGTACAGATTTACCATGTTTAAACCCCCGATATTTCACAAAGCCCCCTAACAGGGCTTCTAAAAAAGAAAATTAAAAATAAAATTGTAAAAAATAAAATAATAAAAATAAAAACTACTGACATTGTCCACTGCCCTACTGACACCAACATCTGCCCTAATGTCTTTATCTACTGTTCTACTAACACTGTCAGTATATATACACATGCACAGACACATATGTGTTTGAGCTTTGGGGTGCACAACCTAAATCAATAGGCTGCGCACAACTATGTTCCCACCCTAAGCTGTAAATACCCCTTTTACAAATGTGCAATGAACAACGTGATCCCACATGAAACACTAGTGCCACTAGTCCGTCACTAGTGCCAGAGTCCTTTTATGAAAAAACTCTTTCCAACGTGCTCTACACACTCCATGCAGGTAAGACAGCCTGTCTCCACCCAGTGCTCTTTCATGTCTGCGCACACACACCATTCCCTTATGCAGATATAACTCGCCAGATCCCTAGTCCCAATATAAAGTGGGTCTAGTAATGCTAGTTGGGAGTCTTAAGCATACGTGATCATAAGACCAGTATATTGCTATCTTCCTCCACCTGTTTTATTGTAATTTCTGTCCACCAAAAGTATAAATTGCCCACTCCCATTTAGTTATGCCCAAGCCAGCACAAGCACGATCCAGCAATGTGCTACCCCTGTCTGTGTCACCATTCACCCCACCAATTAGATGATGTCTCGGCATGCGTTCCACTGCCCAAACCTCCTGAACCGGACATGATGTCAGACGTACCTGCCTCAATGTGTTTCACTGCCCACAGTGTCATCAGGAAGCTGCCAATGCTATTGCAGCCTTTCTACTAAATCTTCAGCAGGGTTATACAAGAGGTCTTAATATGTGCAACATTGTTGATGAGTAAGGAGCATATTTACAGTAATACATACAGTGTAAAAACCCAAAACAGTTGATTGGGTCAGTTTTCAAAGGTTGATTATATCAGATTTTATACACCTTAAGCTGTCTCAGTTCAGATCTCTATGTTGTGTAGATTTATACAAGCTGCACTTGCAAAGAGAAATCCTCCTATGTATACTCTGCTGGAGAATGCTGCAAAGTAACCAAAAACTACATATGATGATAATGCAAAGGGGTTGATCTACTGATGAAAAATAGGCTGTTCATTTTTCAAGGGAATTTTCACTTTGAAGGGTGGGGGGGGGGGAGTGGTCCTTAGATTAGTAATTGTGGTGAGCATTTACTTTTAAAAAAGAATACTTACAGAAACACATATAAGGAGAGAAAAATATATTTTTTCCAGAACATGATTGGATGATGTAAGTCAACAGAGCTTCACTGCGTTCATTACGTTAAGAGAAAGCTCTATTGCAAAGTAAAATTTCCTTTGCAAGGTGAACAGTCTATTTGCCTTCAGTAAATCAACTTCAAAGTGTCTTATGACATAAAAGTGTAGTGTCCATATTCTTACCCACAAATGCATTGGATGAACAGAGAGATTAATAAAGAAACACTCATGTTGTATAGAGCCAGCAGAGGGAGGATGGCTGTGTGGAAGGTGGCAGAGATATAGGTAAATGTTAGTAAATGTGAGCTAATGAGTTGTACTACTTCACATCTATCTGTTTTGAGATGCTAATAAGCGGAGACTCACTTTGTGATGCCATTCAAAATTAAAGGCATAGCACTACACTGCACTATGATTTTTTGAACTTGAATGCATTGTGGTAACACATTACCGCAACACAAATTTGTAGACTCAGCCTAAAAGACTTAAAACTTTGCTAGGTTTTTCTGAGTATTCACAAAAAATGCAAATAAAAATAAGTTATTTGAGCAAAAGAAATATTACATTATTATTTATATGGCAGCTGTTAAGTAAATGCCCCTTCCAGAAGTAAATTTTATTTCAGTTAAAATATACACCCTTTAGGCCTGGGCCCCAATCCTGAGGTCTTCTAACAGGTCTGGTTAAAGAAAAACCCTCCTCCAAAGTACCTTTTCTCAAAAGGAAGGGCTATCTCCCTGGACCCTTGCAGAACAGCGCCCTCTGTTTTGTCCAAACTACTGATTACAAAGTCATTAGGGGCTGGCTATTTGACAAGACAGACAGATTTTGCATCCCGCACTTATTACAAAATTCTGGAGGTTTTCTGGTAAGCAATGTGGTCATGATTGTCCCTGTGCACAGTGTTTTAAAAATACAAAACAAATACTGCCAAAACAAGGCAGTCGGGGGAACACATTTCTACACATATAGTAAATACTACCATTATTACCAAATACTGTACATTTATCAGAATATCAGAATGCAACTTTTTTTTTCAAAAGAGGTTCTTTAACTTTAAACATGTGTTCTTGAGCAGAGAATCTAAAAAAAAGTTTTTTTTCTATTCTTTAACCAGGGAGGAACTGCTAAGAAAATCCCTCTAGGTACACTCCAAAACACAGACAAGTCTCAGTATTTTTATGCAGAAAATCCAACTTAGTCTTCCCCCACCTTAATAGCAAGACTTTCTTCCTCACTTCACTACTTGCCTGGATCTGACTGCTTCCTACAAAGTTTGGACTTTACTGCATTAGTATAACCTAGCGGACTTTTGAATTCATCCCAGTTTCATCCCAAATAAACATACAACATGCATTATTCCCACCCTCAAAAATTTTCACCTCACATTAATCACATCCTATTGCTACAAACATCCCTTCTTCTAATCACTGTGGCCACAATACATATGATAGTTGGGTTGGACCATGACACAGACACAGTTCCAAGGAATAGATGCCACCATCGTTCATGTCCCTACTAGAACAAAACATTTAACAACCTGAAATCATAACTACTATCAAATTGCTAAACGTTTATAAAAGATTAGACCTGGAAGGCTTCCCCACCACTTGACATAAAAAAAAAAAAAAACTCTGATCTTGTAAGTACATCTGTTCTTTAGATATTCAATAGCATCAAGGAACCTTAGGGAAAACACATTTGGCCTTAATTTGCATGCTTCTGAAGTCAGGTACAGATGACACCTAGAACAACTACAGGCCCATTTTGTTTATCTGCCTATATGACAAACGTCTGTCTAAAGTTTTAGCTCACAGTCTTAATCAGGGTTTGTCCAAGCTTACTGCTGAAAATCAAGTGGGGTTCATCCCAGGCAAGCAGGAGAGCAAACAGCATCCATACATATTATTAAGCAGATGAGCACCCAAGTGATGCTCATCTCACCAAATATAATAAAGGCCTTTAACTCCTTTTTCCAGAAATATTTATTTTACATTTTAGACAAAAAGTATAGACTACACTTAGCCACTCCCCCTTATTATAAGGGGAATAAGACAGGGTTGCCCATTATCCACACTTCTATTTGTAATTTCTATCAGATTTTTGGAAAAGATGATTAGACTCCATTGAAACCACTTTCTACCATCATAAACTATGCTAGCCGATGACATTCTTCTACTCATAGCAACGCTACAAGTAACCCTTCCCAATTTGTTCCTCCTTCTCCAGAGATTTAGTGACCTTTCAGGGCCCCAAATTATTGAAGCCAAATCAAAAACTCTGAATATCTAACGTCATTCTTCCATGCTAAACCGTTTACGAGACCATTTCCACTTTCACTGGATATGCTACCCTATTACCAATGAGAATGCATCATTTTACAAGACCAACTATTCCCATCTATTCAAACAGCTATGAAGCCTTCTACTTAAATTGGTCCTTCTAGTTAGATTTTTATTTCAAAGGATTGAAGCTGTTAAAATTATAATCTTGCCCAGTTTATCTGGGGCTTAACCAGACCAAGAGTGGATAAAACTGTTCTCTTTGAACCCAAATACCAAGGAGGTATTTCTATAAGATTGTGCCTGCCACCCTTAAAGCAGTATTAAACCCACAACTAAAAATGTCATATATTGCACCTTACCAATCATTAGATGCGGTGGCTACATCCATTTTCTTTTTTAAGCTTTTTACCCTTTGTTTTCACCTGGTGACCTGGCCAGTAACTCTTGTGTTAGAATGTCCCCACTCTGGATAAATGAGCATGGGGGGGCACCTTTTGACAGCAGCATTGTCAGTCTTGGGGTAGGGAAAGTGTTAGATGGACTATCAGATTTAGATATACTACAAAACTGAAGCCAAACTCCAGAAAATACTTTATAAGAAAGTACAGCAAGGTTTTACATAAATGCTTTGTAAAGAAAAGCTGATCGTTCTAAGCACCCCTGCCAGTGTTAAATGGTTTGTCTCTTCACTGTAACTGATACATTCTGCTAGAGAGCTTGTTCTTTTGTAAAACAACAGACTTACTGGCCAGATCATCAGATGAAAATACAATAAAGAAAGCCAAAAATGTAAATGAATACAGCCATCACATCTAAAAAATGGTAAGCTGCAATCATTTTTTTTTGCTTTTGGGTTTAATACCACTTTAACTTGTTGCCAACCTACTCAAGCTGCCTCTCAAAGAAGAATATCTTCAACCAGGCTGTTGGATAAACTCATACCCCACTACAAACCTTTTTTTGGATAATCTGGTGGGAATTGCACAATCTAATTACTATAACCTATCTGCTGTTTCGAAGCATGATCCAATCCTTTGGCAACCTGCAAGACTCTTTCAACATTCATTCAAGAAAAAATCTTAATACTTACACATTAAACATTTTCTTTGCACTACTCCTCATGACCAAGATTACCTTTTTCTTATCCCTATTTGAACAAAAATGCAGCAACGTTTCGAAATGTCCTGGGTAGGGTTGAGCGGACACCTAGATGTCCGTGTTCGACGGGTTCGGCCGAACTTTAAAAAAAAGTCCGGGTCCGTGTCCCGGACTTTTACCGAACTTTTCCCGGACACCGAACCCCATTGAAGTCAATGGGGACCCGAACTTTAAGGCACTAAAATGGCTCTAAAACACCAAAGGAAAGGGCTAGAGTGCTGCAAATGGCAGCAAAACGTAATTAAGAGCATGGCAAGTGCTCTGCAAACAAATGTGGATAGGGAAATAACTTAAAACAACAAAAAAAAACAGAAAAATAAAACAATGTTCTTCTTCATCTCTGAAGGACGAGGCCCATATGGAGTAGGAGGGAGGTTGAGGTGGTGGTGGATGTGGCGGTGACATAGGCGTGCGCACAGGGTGTGCTGGGTGTGCCTGGGCACACCCTAATCACCTAGGGCACATAGCATTGCCAGTGAGGAGATGGGAAAGATCTCCCTGGGACCTGCTCTGCTCTATTTCTCCTTGCCTACAGGTACATGGCCCCGATACATTACTCTCCCTGCTGGCAAACACATGCATGTGTATTTCAACTTTGGGGTGCACACCTTAATGCAATAGGCTGCGCACACCTATGGGCGGTGTAGGTGGAAGCGGCGGTGGAGGAGGACCAGGGCCGGATTAACAGCATCATGGGCTTGGTGCTGAGGATTTTGAAGGGCCTTAAGGGCCGTGCCTTGCCATGCACCCAGAGGAGGAAGGGTGCAGCCATGCATGCCTAATTCAACATGGGATGCTGTCTCTGAAGCCCATAAACACATCCATGCATCGCCAACTGTCCCTCCTTGTCCGGCCTTCACGCTGTGTGGGGAGGTTCTGAGGGTGCTGCCTGGGGAAGCGAGCATAGAAGCCAGACTTCTGTGTTTACAAGTGACAGAAGAGCGGTAACAGTGAATATGGCCAACCCGGGGCCTATATAAAAGGTAGGGGCCTGGAGCTGCAGCTCCAATAGCCCCTACATTAATCTGGCCCTGAGGAGGAGGACGAGGTAGCCAACACTGCTTCTTTTCAAAAATTTTAAATGAGGGTACACCCCAAAAGAGTGAGAAAGAGCAAAAATGGAACAATGGGTGGGTAAGGTCGGTATCCATTGCTATTCTGCATAAGGTACGGAAAAGTCCCGTGGGATCCATGCCTGGTTCATTTTAATGAACGTGAGCTTGTCCACATTGTCTCTGGACAGGCGGCTGCGCTTGTCTGTTATAACGCCCCCAGCCGTGCTAAATACCCGTTCAGATAATACACTGGCTGCAGGGCACGCCAGCACCTCCAAGGCGTAAAGGGCAAGCTCAGGCCATGTGCCCAATTTGGAGACCCAGAAGTTGAAGGGGGCAGACCCGTCATTCACTACATGTAGGCGTGTGCACACATACTGCTCCACCATGTTGGTAAAATGCTGCCTCCTGCTAAGACGTTCCATCTGAGCTGCTGGTGCTGCTGTTTGTTGTGGCGTGCTGACAAAGCTTTTCCACATTTCGGCCATGCTAACCCTGCCTTCTGTGGTGCTGGCGGTGCCCTGGTTGCGTTGGCGACCTCCTCCTCCTCCTCCTCTGCCTTGTGCTTCCACTGTGGCCCCGCTGTCAGATGGGAATGCCAGCAGCATGGCGTCTACCAGCGTGCGCTTGTACTCGCGCATCTTGCGATCGCGCTCCAGTGAGTGAATTAAGGACGGTACGTTGTCCTTGTAACGGGGATCCAGCAGCGTTGCCACCCAGTAATCAGCACAAGTTAGAATGTGGGCAACTCGGCGGTCGTTGTGGAGACACTGCAGCATGTAATCGCTCATGTGTGCCAGGCTGCCCAGAGGCAACGAAAGGCTGTCCTCTGTGGGAGGTGTATCGTCCGTGTCCTCTGTATCCCCCCAGCCACGCACCAGTGATGGCCATGAGCTGGCCTGGGTGCCACCCTGCTGTGAACATGGTTCCATCTCCTCCTCCAGCTCCTCCTCCTCCTCATCCTCCTCATCCTCCAGAACTGTGCCCCTGCTGGACAATTGCATCCCTGGCGTTTGCGTGTGCAGGAACCCACCCTCGGAGCCCCTTGCGAATGACTGCCCTGAAAGCCTTGGAAATGTTACCTCTTCATCCTCCTCCTCCTCCTCATCCTGTGCCACATCCTCTTCCATCATCGCCCGAATTGTTTTTTCAAGGAGGCATAGAAGTGGGATAGTTAAGCTGAGAACGGCGTCATTGCCACTGGCCATGTTGGTGGAGTACTCAAAACAGCGCAACAAGGCACACAGGTCTCGCATGGAGGCCCAGTTATTGGTGGTGAAGTGGTGCTGTTCCGCAGAGCGACTCACGCGTGCGTGCTGCAGCTGAAACTCCACTATGGCCTGCTGCTGCTCGCACAGTCTTTCCAGCATGTGCAAGGTGGAGTTCCACCTTGTGGGCACGTCACATATGAGGCGGTGAGCGGGAAGGCCGAAGTTACGCTGCAGCGCTGCCAGGCGAGCAGCAGCAGGGTGAGAACGCCGAAAGTGCGCACAAACGGCCCGCACTTTCTGCAGCAGCTCTGACATATCGGGGTAGTTTTTAAGGAACCTCTGCACCACCAAATTCAGCACATGCGCCAGGCAAGGGATGTGCGTCAAACCGGCTAGGCCCAGAGCTGCTATGAGATTTCGCCCGTTATCGCACACCACCAGGCCGGGCTTGAGGCTCGCTGGCAGCAACCACTCATTTGTCTGCTGTTCCATGCTCCTCCACAACTCCTGCGCGGTGTGTGGTTTGTCCCCCAAACAGGCAAGTTGTAAAACTGCCTGCTGTCGTTTACCCCTGGCCGTGCTGAAGTTGGTGGTGAAGGTGTTACGCTGTCCGGATGAGGAGGCGGTAGAGGATGAGGAAGCGGAGTAGGAGGAGTTAGGAACAGGAGGCAAACTGAAGCGCCCTGAAATCCTCGGTGGTGGAAGGACATGCGCCAAATTGCTATCCGCCTCAGGCCCATCCGCCACTGCATTTACCCAGTGTGCCGTTAGGGAGATATAACGCCCCTGACCGTGCTTACTGGTCCACGTATCCGTAGTTAGGTGGACCTTGGCACAGATGGCGTTGCGCAGTGCACACCTGATATTTTCCCCCACTTGGTTGTGCAGGGAAGGGATGGCTTGCCTGGAAAAGTAGTGGCGGCTGGGCACGACGTACTGTGGGACAGCCACCGACATAAGGTTTTTAAAACTGTGCGTCTCCACCAGACGGAATGACAGCATTTCAAAGGCCAATAATTTTGAAATGCTGGCATTCAGGGCCAGGGATCGCGGGTGGGTAGGGGGGTACTTCCTCTTCCTCTCAAGTGTTTGGGAGATGGAAAGCTGAACGCTTCCACGGGACATTGTGGAGATGGTTGTTGGTGACCCAGGTGGTGGTGTTGCTGACAGATCGTCTGTTTGCGGGGTGGCAGGTGCCGGTATCACTACAGATGTGGCTGGAGCGGCCGAGACTGCAGCAGAAGAGGAAGCAGGATGAGCCAGAGACGTTTCTTGGTTTTGAAGGTGTGTACTCCACTGCAGCTCGTGCTTTGCACTTAGATGCCTGATCATGCAGGTTGTGCTCAGGTTGAGAAGGTTTATGCCTCGCTTCAAGCTCTGATTGCACAGGGTGCAAACCACTCGTGTCCTGTCATCAGCACATTTTCTAAAGAACTTCCACGCTAGAGAACTCCTTTGAGCTGACTTTGGTGCGCTCGTTCCCTTGCTGCGTTGGGCAGTAGCGGGCGTAGTGTCTAGGGCACGGCCGCTCCGCTTCTGCACCCTGCTCCCTCTTCTGCTGTGCTGGTGGCTCTGTGCGACCACCGCCTCTTCCTCCAAACTACTCAGGTCACCTGCATGACGTTCATTCCATGTGGGGTCGAGGACCTCATCGTCCTCCACATCATCTTCCACCCAGTCTTCACCCCTGCCCTCCTTGTCGGTCTCCACAATGCTGAACGCCGCAGCAGTTGGCACCTGCGTTTCGTCATCATCGGAGACGTGCTGCGATGATCCTTGCATGTACTCATCTTGAGAAATAAGTGGTTGGGCATCGCTGCACTCAATCTCTTCCACTTCTGGGGCAGGGCTAGGTGGATGGCCCTGGGAAACCCTGCTGACAGAGTCCTCAAAAAGAATAAGAGACTGCTGTATGGCTTGGGGCTCAGACTGCTGGCCTGATTTGCAAGGGGGTGAGGTGAAAGACGGTTGGACATTGGCTGCAGGTGCCAACTCTGACCTTTCTGCAGTAGACTGGGTGGGAGACAATGTGAAGGAACTGGAGGCACTGTCAGCAGCAAACCAATCTACTATCGCCTCAACTTGTTCTGGCCTCATCACTTCTAGGGGCGTTTGATGCCCTACCAAATACTGATGCAGGTTCTGTCGCCTACTCACACTTGAGGAAGGTGTTTCACTTGTGCGTGTAGCTGGCACAGATCGACCACGTCCTCTCCTTGCAACAGGAGCTCTACCAGCAGCACCACGACCCAGGCCACGGCCCTTATTTGACGGTCTCCTCATATTTCTGTAATTTAAGATCTTGCCCTAGAAAGGTTTTTATTGAATAGCGGAATAGGAAATATGATCCAAAAAAGTGTATGTATCTCGCACGTACAAAACCACACTAGGCCCCAATTACTATTGTTTCTACCCCTAAAAGGATGGATGAGGAGTAGGAGGAGTATGGAACAGACAGCACCCTCAAATCTTCAGAAGTATGAGATGAACCCCAAAAACTTGGAAAGGTGGATCTCACACGTACCGACACAGACTATCCCGCAATTCAATTGATCCTCAAAGGTTTTTATTGAATAGCGGAATAGGAAATATGATCAAAAAAAGTGTATGTATCTCGCACGTACACAACCACACTAGGCCCCAATTACTATTGTTTGTACCCCTAAAAGGATGGATGAGGAGTAGGAGGAGGAGTATGGAACAGGCAGCACCCTCAAATCTTCAGAAGTATGAGATGAACCCCAAAAACTTGGAAAGGTGGATCTCACACGTACCGACACAGACTATCCCGCAATTCAATTGATCCTCAAAGGTTTTTATTGAATAGCGGAATAGGAAATATGATCAAAAAAAGTGTATGTATCTCGCACGTACACAACCACACTAGGCCCCAATTACTATTGTTTGTACCCCTAAAAGGATGGTTGAGCAGTAGGAGCAGGAGTATGGAACAGGCAGCACCCTCAAATCTTCAGAAGTATGAGATGAACCCCAACAACTTGGAAAGGTGGATCTCACACGTACCGACACAGACTATCTCGCAATTGAATTGATCCCCAAAGGTTTTAATTGAATAGCGGAATAGAAAATATGATCAAAAAGAAAGTGTATGTATCTCGCACGTACACCACCACACTAGGCCCCAACTACTATTGTTTGTACCCCTAAAAGGATGGTTGAGCAGTAGGAGGAGGAGTATGGAACAGGCAGCACCCTAAAATCTTCAGAAGTATGAGATGAACCCCAAAAACTTGGAAAGGTGGATCTCTCTCACACGTACCAACACAGACTATCCCCCAATTTAACTGATCCCCAAAGGTTTTTGATTAAATAGCGGAATAGAAAATATGATCCAAAAAAAGTGTATGTATATCACACGTACACAACCACACTAGGCCCCAATTACTATTGTTTGTACCCCTAAAAGGCTAGATGAGGAGTAGGGGGGGTATGGAACAGGCAGCACCCTCAAACCTTCAGAAGTATGAGATGAACCCCAACAACTTGGAAAGGTGGATCTCTCTCACACGTACCAACACAGACTATCCCCCAATTTAACTGATCCCCAAAGGTTTTTGATTAAATAGCGGAATAGAAAATATGATCCAAAAAAAGTGTATGTATATCACACGTACACAACCACACTAGGCCCCAATTACTATTGTTTGTACCCCTAAAAGGCTAGATGAGGAGTAGGGGGGGTATGGAACAGGCAGCACCCTCAAACCTTCAGAAGTATGAGATGAACCCCAACAACTTGGAAAGGTGGATCTCTCTCACACGTACCAACACAGACTATCCCCCAATTTAACTGATCCCCAAAGGTTTTTGATTAAATAGCGGAATAGAAAATATGATCCAAAAAAAGTGTATGTATATCACACGTACACAACCACACTGGGCCCCAATTACTATTGTTTGTACCCCTAAAAGGCTAGATGAGGAGTAGGGGGAGTATGGAACAGGCAGCACCCTCAAATCTTCAGAAGTATGAGATGAACCCCAAAAACTTGGAAAGGTGGATCTCTCTCACACGTACCAACACAGACTATCCCCCAATTTAACTGATCCCCAAAGGTTTTTGATTAAATAGCGGAATAGAAAATATGATCCAAAAAAAGTGTATGTATATCACACGTACACAACCACACTAGGCCCCAATTACTATTGTTTGTACCCCTAAAAGGCTAGATGAGGAGTAGGGGGGGTATGGAACAGGCAGCACCCTCAAACCTTCAGAAGTATGAGATGAACCCCAACAACTTGGAAAGGTGGATCTCTCTCACACGTACCAACACAGACTATCCCCCAATTTAACTGATCCCCAAAGGTTTTTGATTAAATAGCGGAATAGAAAATATGATCCAAAAAAAGTGTATGTATATCACACGTACACAACCACACTAGGCCCCAATTACTATTGTTTGTACCCCTAAAAGGCTAGATGAGGAGTAGGGGGGGTATGGAACAGGCAGCACCCTCAAACCTTCAGAAGTATGAGATGAACCCCAACAACTTGGAAAGGTGGATCTCTCTCACACGTACCAACACAGACTATCCCCCAATTTAACTGATCCCCAAAGGTTTTTGATTAAATAGCGGAATAGAAAATATGATCCAAAAAAAGTGTATGTATATCACACGTACACAACCACACTAGGCCCCAATTACTATTGTTTGTACCCCTAAAAGGCTAGATGAGGAGTAGGGGGGGTATGGAACAGGCAGCACCCTCAAATCTTCAGAAGTATGAGATGAACCCCAAAAACTTGGAAAGGTGGATCTCTCTCACACGTACCAACACAGACTATCCCCCAATTTAACTGATCCCCAAAGGTTTTTGATTAAATAGCGGAATAGAAAATATGATCCAAAAAAAGTGTATGTATATCACACGTACACAACCACACTAGGCCCCAATTACTATTGTTTGTACCCCTAAAAGGCTAGATGAGGAGTAGGGGGGGTATGGAACAGGCAGCACCCTCAAACCTTCAGAAGTATGAGATGAACCCCAACAACTTGGAAAGGTGGATCTCTCTCACACGTACCAACACAGACTATCCCCCAATTTAACTGATCCCCAAAGGTTTTTGATTAAATAGCGGAATAGAAAATATGATCCAAAAAAAGTGTATGTATATCACACGTACACAACCACACTAGGCCCCAATTACTATTGTTTGTACCCCTAAAAGGCTAGATGAGGAGTAGGGGGGGTATGGAACAGGCAGCACCCTCAAACCTTCAGAAGTATGAGATGAACCCCAACAACTTGGAAAGGTGGATCTCTCTCACACGTACCAACACAGACTATCCCCCAATTTAACTGATCCCCAAAGGTTTTTGATTAAATAGCGGAATAGAAAATATGATCCAAAAAAAGTGTATGTATATCACACGTACACAACCACACTGGGCCCCAATTACTATTGTTTGTACCCCTAAAAGGCTAGATGAGGAGTAGGGGGAGTATGGAACAGGCAGCACCCTCAAACCTTCAGAAGTATGAGATGAACCCCAACAACTTGGAAAGGTGGATCTCTCTCACACGTACCAACACAGACTATCCCCCAATTTAACTGATCCCCAAAGGTTTTTGATTAAATAGCGGAATAGAAAATATGATCCAAAAAAAGTGTATGTATATCACACGTACACAACCACACTGGGCCCCAATTACTATTGTTTGTACCCCTAAAAGGCTAGATGAGGAGTAGGGGGAGTATGGAACAGGCAGCACCCTCAAACCTTCAGAAGTATGAGATGAACCCCAACAACTTGGAAAGGTGGATCTCTCTCACACGTACCAACACAGACTATCCCCCAATTTAACTGATCCCCAAAGGTTTTTGATTAAATAGCGGAATAGAAAATATGATCCAAAAAAAGTGTATGTATATCACACGTACACAACCACACTAGGCCCCAATTACTATTGTTTGTACCCCTAAAAGGCTAGATGAGGAGTAGGGGGGGTATGGAACAGGCAGCACCCTCAAACCTTCAGAAGTATGAGATGAACCCCAACAACTTGGAAAGGTGGATCTCTCTCACACGTACCAACACAGACTATCCCCCAATTTAACTGATCCCCAAAGGTTTTTGATTAAATAGCGGAATAGAAAATATGATCCAAAAAAAGTGTATGTATATCACACGTACACAACCACACTAGGCCCCAATTACTATTGTTTGTACCCCTAAAAGGCTAGGAGTAGGGGGAGTATGGAACAGGCAGCACCCTCAAACCTTCAGAAGTATGAGATGAACCCCAACAACTTGGAAAGGTGGATCTCTCTCACACGTACCAACACAGACTATCCCCCAATTTAACTGATCCCCAAAGGTTTTTGATTAAATAGCGGAATAGAAAATATGATCCAAAAAAAGTGTATGTATATCACACGTACACAACCACACTAGGCCCCAATTACTATTGTTTGTACCCCTAAAAGGCTAGATGAGGAGTAGGGGGAGTATGGAACAGGCAGCACCCTCAAATCTTCAGAAGTATGAGATTGTGTTCACTGTACCCCACAAAGATTGAGTTCACTGCACCCCACAATGATTGTGTTCACTGCACCCCACAAAGATTGTGTTCACTGCACCTCACAAAGATTGTGTTCACTGTACCCCCCAAAGATTGTGTTCACTGCACCCCACAAAGATTCTGTTCACTGTACCCCACAAAGATTGTGTTCACTGCACCCTAAAAGGATGTTGTTCACTGCACCCCACAAAGATTGTGTTCACTGCACCCTAAAAGGATGTTGTTCACTGCACCCCAAAAAGATTGTGTTCACTGTACCCCCCCAAAGATTGTGTTCACTGCACCCCACAAAGATTGTGTTCACTGCACCCCAAAAAGATTGTGTTCACTGTACCCCCCAAAGATTGTGTTCACTGCACCCCAAAAAGATTGTGTTCACTGTACCCCCCAAAGATTGTGTTCACTGCACCCCACAAAGATTCTGTTCACTGTACCCCACAAAGATTGTGTTCACTGCACCCCAAAAAGATTGTGTTCACTGTACCCCCCCAAAGATTGTGTTCACTGCACCCCACAAAGATTCTGTTCACTGCACCCCACAAAGGATTTTGTTCACTGCACCCCAAAAAGATTGTGTTCACTGCACCCCAAAAAGGATTTTGATCACTGCACCCCAAAAAGGATGTTGTTCACTGCACCCCAAAAATGATTTTGTTCACTCCACCCCAAAAAGATTGTGTTCACTGCACCCCACAAAGATTGTGTTCACTGCACCCCAAAAAGATTGTGTTCACTGTACCCCCCAAAGATTGTGTTCACTGCACCCCACAAAGATTCTGTTCACTGTACCCCACAAAGATTGTGTTCACTGCACCCCAAAAAGATTGTGTTCACTGCACCCCAAAAAGGATGTTGTTCACTGCACCCCAAAAAGGATGTTGTTCACTCCACCCCAAAAAGATTGTGTTCACTGCACCCCACAAAGATTGTGTTCACTGCACCCCAAAAAGATTGTGTTCACTGCACCCCAAAAATGATTTTGTTCACTGCACCCCAAAAAGGATTTTGTTCACTGCACCCCAAAAAGGATGTTGTTCACTCCACCCCAAAAAGATTGTGTTCACTGCACCCCAAAAAGATTGTGTTCACTGCACCCCACAAAGGATTTTGTTCACTGCACCCCAAAAAGATTGTGTTCACTGCACCCCAAAAAGGATGTTGTTCACTGCACCCCAAAAAGGATTTTGTTCACTGCACCCCAAAAAGATTGTGTTCACTGCACCCCACAAAGGATTTTGTTCACTGCACCCCACAAAGATTGTGTTCACTGCACACCAAAAAGGATTGTGTTCACTGCACCCCAAAAAGATTTTGTTCACTGCACCCCAAAAAGATTGTGTTCACTGCAGCCCAAAAAGATTGTGTTCACTGCAGCCCAAAAAGATTGTGTTCACTGCAGCCCAAAAAGATTGTGTTCACTGCAGCTCACACACAGAAAAATGGATGTGGATCACTGACACCTGCCTATCTCCAATCCCACACCACACAGCAATATCGATTGTAGTTTGTAGAACACAGTTTCCCTAAAATTCAGCAGACTCTGTCCCTAACAGGATTGAGAAGAGATCGTAGATCAGGATTGAGTGCAGATTCACCCCACCCCCCACACAGCAATATCGATTGTAGTTTGTAGAAGACACTGACCCTATAATTCAGCAGACTCTATCCCTAAAATGCCTACAACTCGCCCTGCCTAAACACTCCGACCTGTCCCTCAATTCTATCCGGACACAAATGGTTTTTTCCTGCCTATCTTTCCCTAATCAGCAGCCAGCACATTGATGTGTGCTCTGTCCCTTAGCTAAGCAGCAGAATGACGCTGCTGCGGCGGCTGCCTCGAACTTATAAAGACTTGGTCACATGCTTCAGACGGCCAATCACAGCTACTAAGACATTTGCAGGCATGGCTGGGATGGCTTAAGGCACACCAGTTAAACGATTGTTGATTGGCTGTTGAAAGCCCGCCATGAAAAGAGCGCCAAAGCATGCAAAACCCGGAAATAAAACGACCGAACACGGATTTTTACCCGAACATACAGTAAAGTGTCCGTGTCCGTGTTCGGGTAAAAAAAATCCAATTATTCGGTACGAACACGAATAATACAGTCCGTGTTCGCTCAACACTAGTCCTGGGTGATCACCCATATATACTTGCAGTTCCTCTTCCCATATTCCCCCTCTCCCATACATGACTAGATGGGAACACATTCTGCATGGCTCCATTCCTCCCGAATATTGGAGCTCTGTCTTGACAACAGTCATTACAAGTACAGTCCTCTGGACTCAAATTTACAGACTGATACAATCGGTTCTTATACTCCTAGTCAAAAATCTGTTTCAGGCACTCTTTATTAAAAGACCAGAAGGTCTAAATTTATCTCAATTCAAACTATTAACATGTTTTGAGTACATATTTGCTGAAGTTTGAGGAAACATAGCCAGAGACTGTAAAGGTCCATTCACACTAGCGCGACTTGTCAGGCAACTTGGTCGCCTGACAAGTCGCGGTCGGTCGCCTGCCATTGATTAGCACAAGACCCGTTCTAATTGGAGCGACACAAGTGGCTCTGACTTATAAAAAGGGTCCTGTACTACTTTGGGGCGACCTGGAGGCGACTTGCATTGACTTCAAGTGCTGTGCACCGCAACTTCACAGGTCGCCCCAGCAAGTCGTGTCGCCCCTGTCTGAATGGGCTCTTAAACTTCAAGTGTCTGTTGCAAAAAAAATGTTTTATTTAAAAGCTGTCCACAACCAAGTCAACAACTCTAGATAAATTCAAAGACAGTTCTATCAAGGAATGCTTACTTCAAAGTTGTGTCATCTCTGTTAGCCTGAACGCTCCTATTATCCTTTAGAGGTTATAGTAGGCCCAAACAATACCCTAATAGGCCCAACATCTTCATTCACTCATGCCCCTCATTTATCCTGCACCCACTTGATTAACCCCCCCCCCCCACACACACACACACACACACATCTGACCAAAGGTCCCATGTTATTATCCTCCTTCACTCTCCCTCTTTACCTTTTCTCTCTTACTTTATCCCTATTCTTATATCTCCCTCTCTCTTCCCACCTTCCCACTATAACATCAACTTTCCAACTACTCATAAAGAGCTGTACCCCCAAATCCGACTTTTACAAGCTACACCATGACATTCCATGGTTCAGCTCCTTAAGGTGAACCATTTATGTATATACAGGGAAATTACAGCTTATAGATAGTTTACTACAAATCAGACACTAGTCAAACTGAGTCTGCTAAATAAGATTGCATATTTTTGCAGTTGAAAGTGAAAAACTTTTTAATTCAATTTTATTAAACAAAAAAGAGGGGGTTTCTGTTGCTCGTTTTAACTTTGCTCTTTTAGGCTACATCTGTGCAGTGAGTCATTCTTTCGAGAACCCTTCTACTGTTTTTTCCACTAACAATTCACTTCAGCCTATTTCCCAGTTTCTTCCAATTTAAGGTGTACTCAAATCATCTGCAGCCTCGTTTAATCCAAATGTCTGCTTGTATCACAAATCTTTACCAAAAGCAATCAAGTAAAATTTCGAGCACAATGCGATTAAAAAACAGCACAAGGACTTGCCACTGATCTTTGTCTTAACACACATATGCATTAAACTGTCTGAAAATGTTTAATCCTCTGTGATAATAACAAGCTTGGATTGTAATGGCTTCATTTGGTATTAATGTCGGTGTCACAAGTACTTTGTCTCCAAGTCTTTTCACAGCCACTTCATTCAGCAATAACAGGAATTTGTCATTAGGGGAAGGTTGCCTTATAATTGTGATTGCATTGTTAATCTTCTCCAAATGCATAGGTTACAAGTCCCAATTCTGCCCTCTTTGCCTTGTGTGCAGACATGGTAACTTGATCTACGAGTTCACTTCCAAGGTCCCGTATGGCCTGGCCTGCAGCACACTCAGACATGAAATCTTTTCATTTCGAAGCGTAATGTGACAGATGGATTGTGGCTGAAGCATCTTTGTAACTAAATTTTGAATTAATCTGATTTATTTCAAATACTCAGGACATACATTTTACTTTGCCAGTGATGCTTCATGACAAATAATCAACTAATAGCAAAACACTTTCCTAACAGCATTAAACTAGATCTTACTGAAATGATTTTCCTATTTTCAGAAAGCCACATGGTAGCTTTCGCTTTTTGTATAAAGAATTATTTATATCAAATATATACTAAAATATTGTAAATGAAAGTTTATCACAATATTTTTAAAACATTCATACATAAAACAAATGAACTTTTAGGGTTTATTGAGAGATAATTATCTTAAAAGTAAGGCAATAAAATTATTTTAAGGGTTGATAGTTTTTTAATGTAGTGGCTAATATTAAGCACAAATGATTTTAAAAGAGTTGTTTTAAATACATCTAAAGTCTTAGTTGAAAACTCATGCTCATGCAGTCAGCAATGGTATGATGTCCTGGCCCTAAGAATATTCCTAACATTTCTTGAGTAATATAAATAAAAAGCAGAGCTGTAATCTGATTTTCTTCACTAATGGGCCTAGTCTCTAGTCATTTCAAGTTGTTGAAAGTTGTGGACTGACCACATTCCATGTCTTGCTAATTGGACTGGATTGATGCTGAAATGACTAATTCTATAACTTCTATAATTCTTCTACTAGACCATCATATTTCCTTGCAACCAAGTACCTTCAAAATTCTGAAATAAATACATTGGATTATTTTTGCTTGTGGGTGTATGTTATTATTTACTACAAAGTTATCAGAAAGTATAATCTGAACCAAAATAAATCATGTGTGTAGTCAAATTAATTTAAACACTTTTTATTACATGGGCCGAATAACCCAATGATCCCTAATATTTGTCAGGGTCTTCAGTGGTGATTTATTCCCACTGGGGTTTCCAGCTGTTTCCATGTCTTTCATTGTGAGATTGTCCCAAAGTAAAGAGGTCTTATAGCTCATGTTACATCTTGTGAAATGTAAAATAAACTTTTCAATAATAATAAACTAAAATTTAAAGTCCATTATTTCCTCTGCAGCAATAACATGGACAGGTCTTCTGTCTGTGCAGGTTCTAAAGGTGAATATGCTCCCCTAAGGCCCATTTTTTATGAACAATAAAAATAAAATATAATATTTGAAATGCGTTTTGTGCATTTATTTACCATCTTTTGAATAAAACATTTTTTTTCAACATATTATATTTGCTATGTTGGTTAAGAAGCTAGAACCTTCTGTTTTGCTTATTTGTTTACAACAAAAAAGAAAAAGGGCGCATTACCACTAAAAATGTATTAAATGTTAAAAAGTATATATTATACTCACAAAGCAGGTGTGTATAACCACACATCAACATAATACACATATAGTCTCCAAGGTAGCCAAGGAACCGCACTGTGCTGAATGGTATACAGTGTGCCGCATGGGGCTGCTGTGTCTAGGCTGACGCGTTTCAGGGGCGAACCCCCTTCCTCAGAGCCAAAAAAGAGTTGCTGCTCTTGTTCTACTACTTGCTTATTTGTTTGACTAGAGCTGAGAAGTGTTAAAACATCTGTCAGATTTTTTTTATTGACATTTATATCCTTGTTGGGGATATTTCCCCTAACTAGTGTGGAGATAAGAACTGATGGGAAAATGTTCCAACAGGCACACAGACCAAATCAAAAGAACAATTTTAGTGCAGAGAGGAAGGGTTAGCAGTTTGAAAAGCAGGATGTTTTACTTACTGTAAAATCCTTTTCTTGGAATTCAAAAAGGAATTCAGTGTAAAGTAATTTTGATACATTGGGTTATGCTGTGTCCTTCAGAAGAAAAGCCACTTACACATAAAGCTGTAAGACAGCTTAGAATAACCCATCCTACTCCCAGAATGCTCTGATTCTGTGCAAAAGCAATAGTAAGAGTGGATCATAAGAACAGAGGGCAGAGAAGTGGCCTGGGTCCCCTTAGGCCCCATTCACACTAGTGCGACTTGTCCCGTGATTTTGGACCGCAAAATCACATGACAAGTCGTTTCCCATTATTTTCAATAGCCTCATTCACATCAGTGCGTTTTGAAGTCGCACCGACTTCAAAGTAGTTCCTGCACTACTTTGCCACGATTTTAATGCGTTTTCATGTCCATAGACCTCAATGTAAACCCTCCAAAAACGCATGCAAATCGCACATGAATAATACAGACGCGATTTCAGCGCAACTTCTGTCCGTCTTTGTATCTCAAAGCTAAACACAAGCACCTTTTTGACCCTTGCCCCACCCAATCCTAAAGTTGCACAAAAGTCGGAATGACCACAAATCGAATCGAAATCGCGTCAAAATCGCAGTACAATCACGGTAAAATTGCGTCTACAAATCGCGGCAAAATCGCACGACTTTTCAGTCGCACTGGTGTGAAAGGGGCCTTAATGAACTCCAAGAAAATGATTTTATGGTAGGTCAAAAATTCTTCTTCTTTTTAATAGTGTATTAAGGAATACAGAGTAAAGTAATTATGAAACATTGTGGACAACACAGCAAACAAAAAACTAGCAGGCTCACAAGTCATACCAGGTTAATAGAGGGGACTCAACAGAGCTTACAAATGTAATACAAAAATCTTATGACCAATGCTGGCATGATATGAGGCCTGAACATCTACCTGGTAAAAATGAACATGTGAACAAAAGAACAGATGTCAGCCATTCAAATCTAAAAAAAACCTGATGTCTGATGCTGAAAAGTTCATGAAGCACTAAAAAAATCTAGTTAGGTGCTCTTTAATAGGGAAGTATGGAACCTTGTCCTTAACCGATAGGCTTGAATGATTGTCTGCCACTTCCACCTAAAAATGGTGAAAGGAAAGGCAGTCTAACTCTTATGGGAACCCTCAGGAATTACAAAAAGGGTCAGTCTGTCTAAAGGATTGGTAGCTGAGAAATAGACGTGAACAGCATGTATCATATCCAGCCAGGGAGGGAAATTTCTTAAGCATGTTCAGGAGCAGGACAGTCAGACAAGAGAACAATGTCCTGGTTAAGGTAAAAGGAAGAAACCACCTTAGGAAGAAAAGAGGCCTTAGGCTTGTCTCTGTGGAACACCCATAGAGGTATTTAAAAATTGAGGCTGCCAACCTAAAATCATCTCCCAGAGGTGAGGGCAAAAAGGAAATCAACCATGTGAAAGAGAGTGGACAGAGGAATATCCCTGACAAGTTTCTGAAGAACTGACAGAACCAGGTTGAGATCCAACT
The DNA here is from genome assembly GCF_965119305.1 of Pelophylax lessonae. NCBI lineage: Eukaryota > Metazoa > Chordata > Amphibia > Anura > Ranidae > Pelophylax > Pelophylax lessonae. Next base: position 103,479,229 of record NC_138779.1, on the reverse strand, counting down.
AGGTCACTGGGGAACATACAGGGTAACAATGTGGGTTACACTCTGTACAAATGCTTTCAGTAAGGAGCGAGAAGCAAGTAGTCTTTAAAATAACTGCTAGAGCCAAAATGTGACCCTTGAGGGTATTCAAAGCCAAACGATGGCCCAGGCCCAACTGAAGTATTTATGTGATGGAATTTCCTTCAGAAACACCATGAGAAATATGCCTTATAGGTGTAATAACAGACTCTGTGAGAGTCTAATTTCCTAGCCTTCAAGAGCGTAGGGATACCTGAATTAGAAAAGTCCCTATCCTTCAAAAACTAAGCTTCAAAAGCCTGTCAATGTGAAGCAGGCTCTTGGACCAAAAGAGCTGAGAGGACCCATGGAGAGTCTGTCAGGAATTTAATGAAGTCCGAGCACCATATCTGCCTGGGCCAGTTTAGTGCATTAAGAACCACCAGAATGCCTTTAATCACACTCCGAGAAAGCAGTTTCAGAGAAAGAAAAACACACATTATGTTGAACTAACTCCACTGAGTCACTAGAAAATCCACTGATAGCTAGAGGTTTCCAGGACCTGGAGACAAACTTAAGCAGTTTTTTTATAAACATGGAAGCCAGGAGGTCCACATCCAGCATTCCTCATCAAAGACAGAGGTCTTGAAACACCTCTTGATGAACAGATCTTCCGGTCCAGACACTTACAGCTGAGGAAATCTTCTTTCAATTTTCCATTCCAGGAAAGTGCATAACATACAGGGCTGGGACGTGAAGTTCTGCCCAAGCCAGAATATGTCTGGCTTCTCTCTGAGCTGCAAGATTTCTGGTCCCTCCTTGTTGACATAAGCCACTGCTGTAGCATTGTCCAACTGAATCCTGGTTGGGCGACTATGCAGAGGTCCAGCACTGAAGGGATATCTAAATTACTCTTTGTTCCAAAACATTGTTCAGGAGGCAAACTTACTTAGGCGATGAGGTCCCTTATACACAGTTTTTAAAATTCCACCCCAGGCTGGCATCCTTTGTGAGAGCCTTTCAAGCCTGTGAGAGTCACCAAATCAGGGCTTCCTTGGCTTTTGAAGGTAAGGCAAAAATGTTAGATTGCAGTGGCTTGGTGTGGAATTTAGCATATCTAACCACCTCAATTGAGGCTACCATTAGGCCCAGAACCCTCATGCACAAACACAACATTTGGCTTCTGAATTGTAGAGTCTGAACATGGGAGTGGAAAGATTTTTTTTTTCTGTTGAAGAAAAACCCCGAACAAAGCAGTAGCCAGAATAAAGCCTTGATACCCTTAGCAATCAGCACTTTATGAAGCCATCCAAACCTCTGCAGAATTGAAATAGTTTGTCAAACATTGGCTGACAGGGTTGACTGTCCCCTCAGAAAAACGTTGTCTAGGTATCCCACAATAGAGATGTCCTCTTCATTAACCAAAGCAAGCACAGAGGTTAGCACCTCTGATAATGTGTGCCAACTTCAAAATGCAGAAAGACTTGTCGCACAGATCTTTTATTGTTATGAGGACATGTTTGTGGGTTTGGGAGTCCAACACTTCTAACGAAATGGAATGAAATGGAATCCAGGGATTAACCTTGGAATCCTGAGAGAAAATAAAGGAACCTTTCTGAGTTTCCCAGACTAGGCCTAGCCTTTTTTTTTTTTTGCTGGGGCAAAGGGTGTTCTTTCTTTGATACAGTTGTATATGGATGTGCCAATAAGATGTTCTCCTGCAAAGGGTCTTTGACATTAGTGTTACTTGCACTTGCTCCACAGACCAACATTTTAGCTAAAAGGTCCTCTGAACATGAACAAATAGGAGATCTATTCTGCAAATTAGACAAATAATATCCACCAGCCCATCAATCCAGTAGTGTAAAGCCACAGGTATGAGCTCTAGTTGTTAGAGGACCAAAAAACCTGTTAGGACAGAACCAAGACATGGAAAGGTATAAGGCCTTAGAAAGGGCTTCTAGCCTATTGTCCACAGGGTCTTTAAATACCAGTATGCCCCACACAGTCTTTTTAAGAACGGAATCTGCCAAAGCCACTACTAGGATGCCCCACTTTTTGAGGAAAACCTCAATTGCTGGGAAAACATTTGTAATGAGGAAAAAGACTAATTATCATAGAAAACAGGTGTCAGAAGCCTGTGCACTGGGGCAGATTGGAGACTCTTAAGCAAACTCAGAGATAGCTGACACAGGTTGCTTCAAAACAAATGGCTTGTCCAAACATGTGGACTGAGTAAATAAGGACCAAAAAAGTATCCTTACGTTTAGGAGTTCTTTCAGCAGGCTGAGCCTCTTCATGTACCAAGTCATTTAACAAGCATAACAAAAGCAGCTGCAGCCACAGGGAAATCAGAGTTGGACTTTGCAAAAGATAACACACTTGCAACCCCGTGTTCAGAGTCAGCTAACATGGCTGAAATTTTCCCTACTCGGACATAGTTGCAGAGAATTCCTCCTTGGACATGACAGAGGAGGGATCCATGCCTGAAGGAGGTAAAGGGGACACAGTGTTTTGACTCAAGCAGCAGATGGTGGTCCAGACTATCAGTGTCAGGTCCCTTAAGAGGTAAACTGCAAGCCACCCCAAAGCTATTAGCAGATTGTTTGCTGGCAAAGCCTGCAGGACCACTGTGCTTATAATTGTCATATACCTTGTAGAAGAGTCTGGCGTGCAGAGGGAGACCTCTCGTACAGCCCTGGCTCAGGCATCACTAGAGTTGCAACAGTGGATGTGAGAGTGCAGTGGGGTAAGAGTGCCTGCGTTGGTCTTCTGTTGGCAGCCGAGATGAGTAGCTGATGAGTCACTGGACAGGGCTGGATTGCTAAGCAGCAGGTAGAAGCAGGTACAGCGGTGCAGATGCACAGCGGATCTAGGACAGCATCATTAGGCACTGGATGGAGCAGGATAGGCAAAGACTGGAGCAGGTTCAGACAAGTCAGATCAGACCCAGATAATCAGATATGGTCCAAGCAGCAGGCAGAGAATAGTCAGTGTATAGGCAGAGGTTAGCAGCAGGATATCAGGCAGGGAAGCAGGTATAGCAGAGTCTAGGCAAGCCGGGATCAGGACTGGAGTTAGCAAACAGAGTCAGACAAGCCAGGTCAATACAGGAATCAAATACAGGCTATCCCCCACTACCTACCTACGATCAGTGCTAACCTTGGTTTGAATAGAGCAGAATGCTGCAGAAAAAGTATAGTATACAAGGAGATTGGTCCCAACATTGTGGTGCTCTCAAGGAGAGAGAGACAATGTAAAATGGAAGATGTTTTAAAAGAGCTTAATAATGTGCTGCTTTTACATAATGACTGCCACAGTACGTCCACCATATGTGTGATTGGCAAAATAATGCCAAGCATCCCCCGGTAGCATGTTTATGTGATGTATTAAAGACATCTTTTGAAGAACTCTATTAAAGTGGGAAAATGACATCTTTTTTGTGTGGGCATTCCTGTCTTTGAATATAAAGGCTAATGGCCAGGGATGTTGTGGGAAGACCTCTGGCAAGGGCCTGGGTGGGTTGTTGTTTTATCCTATAAGGAGCGGGTTGGGGACTTGCACAATAGTGTACATTCCTCCTGTATTTTTTCTGACAAACCATAAACATACAAGGAGGTTTATGGGCTTTTATAAAATTGGCCCTGCTATGTATGTACTAATCTTTTCACCTTGCTTAAATATTATTTAATATTCTATGTTTGTTTTTTGACACTTTACTTTGAATCTGGTTGGGAGTAAATGGCCCAAAAGTAATGACAACCTACCTGTACACACAAAAAAATTGGATTGAGGCACTTCGGACTTTAATGGTACGATATGAACTACACAGTACTTCTATATAAAATTTCAAATATTTTACAACATTTCAGATTAAAAACACATCCATACAAATACACATATTGATAATTCAACAAGACAAGAGAAGTAATAACAACACAATTCTGGCGGAACCTGACTTCCTCTAACAACAGATTGGGCAATAGATGAGGTATGCAAATTATGGAAGGCCTTAATCAGTGTAGTTCCAATCTTACACTCTACATGTTTTATGGGTTATTTGCTTCTTCAGGAATTGTTTTAAAGAGGATCAAGAGCCCACATGAGCAACATATGGGACCACGATTGGTGTATTGCCATTGGATGGATGATCGTTGGTTTATTGGCTATGCAGTCTCCTTACGATTAGACTCTTTATTCACTGCACCCTGGTTCGATATTATACATGAGACTTATGTTGATGAATGTTTTCCACTACATATTACCCTGTGTGAACAACAACTAATCACCAAAAGGTTCAATCATCCGCCCATAGATCTTTTTTGAGAAGCTGTTTTCTGTCCGTTTTGGCTTATCCTTCATTGCCGTTTGACTGTCCTGGGTTTGTTGACTGTTCTAACTTTTTAGCATCTATCATCATGTATTGTCCACCTAGCTCCCACACTCGCCCGGGAGTCTGCCAGTTGGGGTCGCGGTCCCATATGCTGCTGATGTGGGTCCTTGATCCGCTTTAAAACAACTCCTGAAGAAGCAGATACCCCCGTGACACATGTAGAGTATAAGATTGGAAGTACACCAATTTAAGCAAGTCAGGTTCTGCCAGAATTGTGTTGGTATTATTACTCTTGCCTCGTTGGACTATCAAGATATGTATTTGCATCTTTCCTATTCATTGTATGGATGTGTTTTTAATCGGAAATGTAAATATTTGGAATTTTAAGTACTGTGTAGTTCATACCGTACCATGAAAGTCCTAAGGGCCGCAATCCAATATTTTGTCGTGCATTTAATATTATAGGACGCAGGTACTATTATTGATTGTGTACGTATGTAGCACATTTTCTATACTTGGGCCCCTATCAGCATGGTGAAAAAAAAATCCACTTGTTTCTATTGCTAGTATGCTAGGCTAATATTGGTTTTTACTTCAAAAATAGGAAAAAAAAATAAATTAATACAGGGCAACTTTCTTGTAGCATTAGAGAAGCATTTTTATAAGAGAAAGGCTGTAAACTGTTGATTTAGCCCTTGATATACTAAATCAAGTAATGAAATACAGGATGAAAGAGACCTGGCTATGAAAATTTGCATCATCATCATAGAAATGATGGAAGTGTGATATTAAAAAAAAATTCTGTTAGTACTAGTAAAAAAAAAGTGTATATTTATGTTTGTTTTGAGTTTTAATAAACCAGCCACCGAGTTACTGTGCAGTGATAGACATGGCAACCTAAACTATTCCTTCCCTTTCTATACAGGATTAGACATGAAGTTTAGGTAAGGGCAAATGTTAGTGGAAGGAGAGGGTAAAAGGACAAAAGAAGACACCCTTAAATTACTTAGACAGACTATCCCACAGTTAATTATGTGTTCCCATTATTTCCTAAAAAATCATTAAAATATATTTCCTTTATTACTAGGAACCTGCTCATTGTGGGAATATGACATAACTTGTAAATACATGATGCTGACTTTGACTTCATTTAAAATGGCTAAGCCCAGTGCCCTCAATGACTTATGACTCACTGCTTAACCAAGCTTTTAGCACTTATTTGTGTGAGAAGCACTTAGAGGAATGTTCTACTTGTTTGTGTGGCAGACTAGAGGTTACCTGAAACATTTTAGAACCCCAAGAGTCTCAACACAGTGACCTCCAATTGTATTTTTTTCTTGGCACAAAAACGGGAGCTTTCTTCCCTCCTCCACGTGATTTATGACCATCGACTTCAGCAAATAAAGTGTGACAATGAAGACATTTGGTATTACAAAGTAATAGAAAGTTAAAGTGCAATAAAAGTTATTACTTCAGTAAAAGGAACATTTTAGTAAATTATAGCCTTTGAAGACATGCGAGGACTTTGTCTGAAGACCTTTAATTATGCTAATCTTCCTTACTCTAGTTTAGTCTCTGGAGGAAGAAAAAACACATTTTAGAAGATGTCCAAAGAGCTTCTCTTAGAGCAATCATTTCATTTTCAGGTTTCCCAAAATAAAAAAAATAAAAAAAGAATACCTTTCTAACAGCATCTTCAGGTGATTACATTTTTTGTATCACAAAAAAAAAACTTTAAAACAATTATTTTTTTAAAAGAGCAAAAATCAATGCACCAAGTGCAGGAGCCCATAAACCAATCCACATTAATCTGTTACTGCTCTGGTTTCAGTTAACCAATTACATTTGATTACTGTATGCTCCATGAAGCTGTCCAGGCAGAAAGGGCAGTTCTTCTGATGAGAATAAAAGACCCCTTGCTATGGAAATAAAAGTTTTATTTAACAAATGTGGGAGAACAATTAAAATGGGAAATGTTTTGACTGGCAAGATTTAAAGCAAGGGTTTTTTGATAGGCAGCAAACTGTAATAAATAGGTGAATACTTCCCAAAATCAGCTGCACATACGGTACATTAACATATTAATGTAATATTTCAAGTCACAAATGAGGAACATCATGGACATGAAACAGTAAACAACAAAAATTGTCACCCCTTAAGACTTTTTTTTTATCTTAATGCATTCACAGACTAATTACTTCAATGAAAGCTAATTGGAATCAGTAGTTTGCACACCTGGAGTCCAATTAATGAAATTACATTGGAGGTGCAGTTTAAAGCTACTTTGATTAATAAAAGACACTCAAACATTTTAGGATTGCTGGTCATAAGAAGCATCAGCTGTAAACCATGCCTTTCAAAAAGGAGCTCTCTGAAGACATACGTTCAAGAGTAGTTGATCTGCATAAGGCTGGAAAGGGACATCTTGTTTAGTAGTAAATGGGAGTAACCTCTGCTCTATCACTAGTAGATGTGAGGAGTATTAAAACAGATGTGAGATATGGGATCAGCTGCAGCTCTTATCTCAGCCTTTCATAAATAACTGAATCAATCACAATAGGTAAAATGTAAAGATTTAAAATGTGTCTATAATGATATGAAACAGTAACTATAGAATACAAACTGGTACCAACGTCCCAAGACTGATAATATTATTGCGGAGGTTGTCCCGAGCAGTCACCGTAGTGGCAAGTGTACAGAGGGCTTAAGAGGAAAGGTGGGACTTTAAGGGTACCAAATAGAGATCAGTGATAGTCAAACAAGTATAAAAATATTTCAATTTTATTAAATAAGAATAAAATCAACAAGGAAAATGAAAAAGAAGACAAGACATACAAATGTACTGGATAAAGATATTAAAAAAAACATAAATATATTATGTCACAGGTAGCTCTGAATGACTAGGCCGGATGAACCACCAGCTTTTATCCACAAAACAGCGCCCAACATGTTTCGCCGTTGCTTCCTCAGGGGCGTGTAGCTGCAGCGGAAATGGTCATAGAGGTACTCCTTGACTAATTATCAGGTTATTGGATTGTATACATATGCAGCATCAATCATCATAAATTGATGGTGACGTGGACTCAGGTGATAGGCTCAGGTGGGTGATTGCAGGCACCAAACAGTGAACAGTGACAGTGCAAATATGCAGAACTTCTGGGTGTGTTACACCCTTACCTTACTCCTGTGTTCATCCAAGGGGGGTGCTGGGAGGATTTTTTTTTATTATTAAAATCCTTCTGCCCTCAGGGGTGAGGGGGGGGTTCTGTATCCTGTGTACTCCAAAATGGGGGCAGACAAAGAGAAAACTTCCTCTGTTTCAGTATTTCAAAAGTTTATTTGCATAAAAAATGTAGCAACTTACATAAAAGCTTCCAACAGCAGGTGCATAGGCATGTCAATATTGAACGGTCCTTGATGCCGCACTTCCGCATTCAGCCTCTGCGTCTCTACGCGTATCGTCACGGCCACGTGACTTATTCAGGAGATGGTGATAGGCTAAAGTGGACTGGCTTAAATATCATTGTGGCGATCAGCGCCATCTTGTGGGAGACCAGGAAACTGCACGATAGCTACAGACAGGTGGACTTGGCAGCCAAGCAAATATAGCAGGCTGCAGAACGGGGGCATATAAATGGTTCTTGAAGACCGGCCAAGATGCAAAACGGACGTTGCTAAATAAATTTAAATAAAAAGACTCCTCAATGGTGGCAAAAAATGGGAAATAAAATGGGGGAGCCATAATTATTGCTATTAATAAAGTCAATAACACCAGAGAATGTACATGGCTCTCTATAATGGTCAAGAATATAATTTAAAATAATTTTAAAATTTTAATTAAAATATTTTTGCAACAAGTATAAAAATAGGTGAACATAGGTATTATGTTAAACATAAAAAGCAGTGTGTAAGCCACGGAAAAAAAGGGGAGTTAAGAGTATTTTATTTCAAATCTGAAGTAATAAAAAGTGGGATGATTTTATTTAAAAACGAGGAATCCCTAAAAAAGTGTTAAAATAGCGGGAATGAGGCATCACATCAGCTGAGATGTAAAATTACCATATACATACATTATATAGAAAAGGATACAAGACTGACACGAGGGAATAAATAAGCAGAAAGATAAAGATCATTTTTCCAGAGTATGTAAGAGATAAATGAAGGGGGAACTTCACTGATAGTTATAAGGCTGCTAATATCTAGTACTAATAGAACCTCTATCAGAAATTACTCAGAAAACAGTTCAAATCTAATTCTATGTAAAGTCCATGAGGAACGAATGTATTCATATAAAAAATCACTAGGATTCTAGTTGGCTAAGAGTTCTGACCTTATGGCTGCCTCGCCAGTGTTTTTGATACGGTGTAATCCCCCAGAATTTCAAATATTTGGGGTCTTTATTATGTACTAAAGCAAAGTGTTTAGAAACACTGTGCTTATCATATCCATTCATGATGTTTTTTACATGTTCTTTAAACCTAAATTTTTTCTGCACTGTCATTTTGCACATAGCACCTTTTTACACCTAGTTCACAGCAGATTATATTTACGATTGTGTATATGTTTTTAATCATTGCACACCTGTGGCACTACTAGCATCTTGTATTTATTACTTATATCTTTTCAATGAAGCACAGATTTAATTTATCCACTCATGATTGCACCTGTAGAATATAAAATCTTGTTTAGTGTTTAGGTATCCATCAGTTGATAGTTAGACAAATTGTCTGAAAATAGAGACATTTAATACAGTGGCTACTCTTCCTAGAAGTAGGTACTAAGTCAAGATGACTCCCAAGGCACAATGCAGAATACTCCATGAGGTAAAGGAAAATCCATGAGTAGCAGCTGAAGGCTTGAGTACATCACTGGAACTGGCTAAATCCACTTGCTTCCTATGGTTTTGCAGTTGAGGGGGTTGGTTCTGTGAGAATCCAGGATTTTATTTCTTTTTCCACTGCCTTTCTCAATTTATTGGCTTCACTTTCGGTAATTTTTCTTTGTCTTCCAAGAATGTTGGTTCAAGTATGTTATGTGTCTTAGCAGCATATGACAGCTTATGTTGTGATACTCCCTTTGTTACCTGAATGAATCTTCTAGTTTTAGGCTGTTTAGCAGGATCTACCGTGTTTCCCCGAAAGTAAGACCTACCCCGAAAGTAAGACCTAGTGCTATTTTTGGGGAGGGCTGCAATATAAGCCCTACCCTGAAAATAAGCCCTAGTTTAGTGTTTGTAAAATCCTAGGATGCAATTTATTAGTGTTTTAAATAATGTCCAATGTGTGTTTTTGTAATATAACACTGTGAAATACCTTGCCTGCATCGCTGCTCCGCTCTCGGCTGATTCTGTCTCTTCTCATACCTTAGCTGTCCTGTCAGTGTCCTGTCAGAGGGGGATATCAGCCCCTCCCCTCTGCAATGTAACACAGAAGAGCTGAGTGTTCGATTAGAATTGTGGGAAATACCTTTACATCGGCACTTCCGTGACCCCCAGCTGTCAGCGGGGGAGAAGAGGGCGGCAGATCATCTGAGCCCGGAGCAGCGATGAAGAAGGTATTTCACACAACCGGTATTGTAATCTAATCTACCCTGCGCTCTGTGTAAACTGCAGAGGCGAGGGGCTGATATCCCCCTCTGAGTCTGACAGCATACAAGAGAAGAAAGAAATCAGAGAGTGGGAGATTACTGTAGTGTAACACAGAGCAGTAATGAAGGTATTTCACAAAATTGCATTACAAAAACACACACTGGACATATATAAAACACTAATAAAGCGCATCCTAGGATTTTATATACACTAAACTAGGTTCACACAGGATTCTTGGCACGCAGAGAGAGAAGAGAGGGACAGCACATGAAAGTAAGACCTACCCCGAAAATAAGCCCTACTGTGTCTTTTGGTGCCAAAATTAATATAAGACCCGGGCTTATTTTCGGGGAAACACGGTAGTAGGGAATCTAACTTGTCTATTGAGAGTTCCTCCTCTTATTCTGACACCTGCCTGGCCTCATTTCGGTGAGCTTCTCTTGCAGGTACACTGGGCAGATTTACTTTACAGCTTCCAGGAATCATTGTTTCTGACGAAGGGTTCCTATTGAAATAAACGCTGTATGCTATTGTCACTTTGCCAGCCTTTGGGTATAGTATTCTATATCCCTTACTTTGTTCACTGTAGCCCACTAGAATGCCCTCTATGGCTGTGTTCTCCAACTTGGATCGCTTCTCGCTTGGGATATAAGAATTTGCTATACATCCGAACACTCTAATGTGCCTGATGCTAGGCTTTGATCCATGCTCCATTTTAAAAGGGTGCCTTGGTGGACCAAGGCAGATGTATAATGTGGACAACCAGAGAAATACCTGTGCAGCAGTTTGGGTGGTATAAATGGCTTTCCTGTGATATGATCTCTCGGCCGAGGAACGGAACTATGGGAGCCGCAGGATCTGCGGGAGCAAAGGGTGCTAGAAGTTGCATACTGGAAGTGACCTTATTTAAACTGCCGGGAAGCCATCAAAGACAGCACCAGTTTGAACACAATCAGAGACAGTAAGGTGCCAATGCTATGACAATGAGTTTTGCGCTATGCCGCTTTTTCAAGTCATGTGAAGGCAGCAGCACAAGTCTAGTTATGTAGGGGTGGCAGTGGGCTGAAACCTATATAACTAGTCTTCTGTGCCGTTGCCTTCACATGACTTGAAAAAGTCCCACAGCATGAAACCCATTGTTATGGCAATTGCACCTTACTGCCTCTAATTGTGTTTCAAACCTCCAGGTCACAACCGACACTGGCGCTACATTTGACAGGTTTCGGCAGTTCAAGTGAGGTCACTTCCGATGCGCATCTTTTGGCACTCCGACTCTGTTCCCAGGCTGAGTGATCACATCATAGGGGAGCCATGATTACCACCCACACTGCTGCGTTTGCATTTCAATGGCTGTCCACTTTATACATCTGCCTTGGTCCACTGGAGGTTTGCACATTTATTCATTTTGGCAGTTTTTACAATTTCCTTTGCCTGTGTATTTTACCTATAGATTTTCTGCTTATGTGGTCCAGCTATTGCTCATGATTGTGGCAAATTCCACAGGGTAATATTGGACTTTCTTTGGACATACATGTGTTTAAAATAAACATTCCTTGGTGTTTGAACTGATAACTGGATTGCCTACAAATTTTATATAGAATATTACAACCTTGCAATCACAATATTCAGGAGTCCTTTGAGCGCTTGTGGTTCTTTTTGGACATGGTTTTACTTCTCTACCTCTCCAGGCGATTTTACCCATAGCTAGTGGAATTGGGACGAACACCTTGCACACTAGTGCGCAAAAGAAGTTTCAATACTATTGTACATAGCGCTGGTAAGTTTTTTGTTTATGGTTCTTGAGCTATATTGCCTTAATGACTGTTTCTCCCCAGTACTTGTTAGGAAGGTTGGTACCTGACAGTATTCACCTGGCCATTTCTTTAAGAGTGTGATTTTTTTTCTTTTGACTACACTATTTTGTTTAGGAGTGTATGGTGTGGTTGTCTGGTGCGCTATACTTTGTTTCTCTATGTACGATTCAATTTGTGTATTATTCTTGGTTTCCTCTGGAATTTGTTACTGGACATGACTACAAACTCTTGAAGTTTTTTGATGTTTCATTTTTGTGCTTCATCAAATAAGTTGTTCTGTACCTGGAATATTTATCAATGAAAGTCAGTGGATATCTGTTCCCGCCTGATGTGAGAGTTTTTATTGGTCTGCACTCATCACTGTGTATGAGCCTCAGTGGGCAGTAGTATTTCGTTAAGTGGTCTATGGAGGTGGAGTACTTGAAACCTTTGCTTCCATACAATACTTGCATTTATTGAGGATTTTGCAAGGCAGCATTGTCAGAAGTTCTGATAAACGTCTCTTTATAATTTCCTTTATGGCTTCTGGGTTTCAGTGTCCCAATTGTTTGTGCAATAGGTGAATGCTTTTATTGTGGAGATTCTGAGTGGCAGTCTTTGCTTGCTCATCTGTGGGGATGAGCCTGTATAGATGTTCATGCAATCTTCCTATTCCAAGGATTTGCTTGTTATTTTGAATTGTGCAATCATCACCATGGAATTGGATTGTGAGACCATTGTTAGCAAGGGTTTTCACTGATAGAAGGCTTCCTTCTACAGTAGGTCTGGGATATACAGTATATTTTTCAAGAGCATACAATGCTTGTTCCCTGATTATGTGATGCAATTTAAGAACCTTTGACCATTACCTTCTGCAGTAATACTTTCCCCATTGGCTAGGAAGACTTTTGCACCCAATTCATACTATTCTGAGTCACTTTGAAGGTGCTACTCCATGATGTGTATTCGTCTATTTTCTCCAGTTTCGTTGAGAATTGCTGTGATCTATCGGCCTCCTGGACCGGTATCAGGCTTCCTTGATGACTTCTTTGCCTGGCTACCCTACTTTCTCTCTTCTGAAATTCCCACAATCATTCTTGGAGACTTCAACATCCCTGTTAATCTTAACACTCCTGCTACTTCTAAACTTTTGAGCTTAACCTCCTCTTTTGACCTAAAACAATGGACACATGCTTCTACTCACTCTAATAGCAACAGCCTTGACCTCATGTTCTCCTACCTATGCACTCCTCACAACCTCTCCAACATTCCATTCCCTCTCTCTGATCACCACCTCATTAGTTTCAGTCTCTCCTTGTCCTCCTCCTTACCTTCCAACTACCGAACAATTACCCGTAGAAACCTTCGCCATCTTAACCCTTCACTTCTTTTTTCTGCTACAGATGGTCTCTTCAACACAATCTCATCCCTTTCCTGCCCCAACATGGCCACTTCTGTGTACAACAGTTCACTGTCATCTACCCTGGATGCTTTGCCCCCCCTCACTACACACAGAATCGGGCCCCGACCGCTTCAACCCTGGCAGACAGACAATACCAGAAGCCTAAAAAAACGTAGTCGCGCTCTTGAGCGTCTGTGGCATAAGACTAAGTCACAGCAAGATTTCAGTCAATATAAATCTGCCCTCCAAAAATACAGTTCCTGCCTCCACACTGCCAAACAGACCTACTTTATCACTCTCATTAACACCCTCTCACACAGTCCCCATCAACTCTTTTCGACCTTCAACGCTCTACTTCCTCCTCCATTGCTTCCACCCACTAACTTACTCACTGCCCAAGAGATTGCCAATCACTTCAAAAATAAGATTGATACAATTCGTGAAGAGATCTTTACACTAAAGATATCTCCCTCACCTTACACACCTTGTCCTCCTGCACAATCAATACTTCCCTTGTTTAACTCAACTACTGTAGAGGAAGTCACTAAAATTTTTTCTAATGCCCACCTAACTTCCTGCCCCCTGGACCCTGTTCCTTCTCAAATACTACGGTCACCCTCTGACTCTATCCTACACTCTTTAACTCATATCTTCAACCTCTCCCTCTCCACTGGCATCTTCCCCAGCTCTCTAAAACATGCGCTAGTAACTCCCATACCAAAGAAAGCCTCACTAGACCCCTCCAATCTTAATAACTTAAGACCCATCTCCTTACTCCCTTTTGCTTCCAAACTCCTTGAACGTTTAGTCTACAACTGCCTGAGCAAGCACCTCATTGAGAATAACCTCCTTGATCCCCTTCAGTCTGGATTTCGCCGGCAACACTCCACAGAAACTTCTCTCCTAAAACTTACAAATGACTTACTAACAGCAAAAACCAATGGTCACTACTCAATACTCTTACTCTTGGACCTCTCTGCTGCCGTTGATACTGTTGACCACCCCCTCCTTCTCAAAAAACTCAGTTTGCTCGGTCTCCGTGACTGTGCTTTCCACTGGTTCGAATCTTACCTATCTCACCGCACCTTCAGTGTCACTTACAATTCCACTTACTCCTCTGCAACTCCTCTTACTGTTGGGGTCCCCCAAGGTTCTGTCCTTGGACCGCTACTATTCTCAATCTATACCTCCTCCCTGGGTCAGCTAATAGCCTCCCATGGCTTCCACTACCATTTCTATGCTGATGACACCCAAATCTACCTCTCTACCCCTCAGCTCTTCCCATCAGTCTCCTCCCGCATCACTGATCTACTAACAGACATATCAGCCTGGATGTCTCACCACTTCCTCAAACTGAATCTATCTAAAACCGAGCTCATAATATCTCCTCCTCTACGTGCCCCTTCCCCGGGAATTCTCTGTCAAGATCAATGGAACAACTATTAGTCCTTCCACACATGCCAGGGTGCTAGGGGTAACCCTGGACTCTGCACTGTCCTTTCAGGCTCACATCCAATCCCTGTCCAAATCATGCCGCCTTAACCTCCGCAACATCGCTAGAATACGGCCCTTTTTAAACTTTTGACACCACCAAGCTTTTAATTCACGCCCTGGTTATCTCTCGCCTCGACTATTGCAACTCCCTCCTCATTGGATTACCCTTACATAGATTATCCCCCCTTCAATCCATAATGAATGCTGCTGCAAGACTTATCCACCTTACCAACCGTTCAGTGTCCTCCAGCCCTCTCTGCCAATCTCTTCATTGGCTTCCACTTACCCAACGAATAAAACTCAAAGTGCTAACAATAGTTTACAAAGCCATCCACAACTCTGCCCCCAGCTACATCACTAACCTGATCTCAAAATATCAACCTAGCCGCTCTCTTCGGTCCTCCCAAGACCTCCTGCTCTCTAGCTCCCTTGTCACCTCTTCCCATGCTCGCCTCCAGGATTTCTCCAGAGCTTCTCCCATTCTTTCTACCCCAATCTGTCCCACTGTCCCCTAATCTATCCATCTTTAGACGATCCCTGAAAACCCTTCTCTTTAAAGAAGCCTACCCGGCTACTAACTAATAACGCTGTTTCACTTGCTCCATCAGCTCACCCCCCACAGCTATTGCCTTTTGTATCAATTGACCCTCCCATTTAGATTGTAAGCTCTAACGAGCAGGGCCCTCTGATTCCTTTTGTTCCAAATTGTAGTGTAACTGTAATGTCTGCCCTCATTTTGTTAAGCGCTGCGCAAACTGTTGGCGCTATATAAATCTTGTATAATAATAATAATAATAATAATAATGTGCCTGTAGTTTCCTTTGAGACTGCTTTAACTCTTTCTCATGTGGACGGCTCTCACCTCTACTGCTTGGCTTTCTAGATTGAAGAGTCCTTTTTCAGGTGGCCAGTCTTTTTACAGAGAAAACATGTTTGTATTTCTTTTCTTTGTGCCCTTGTGTACTTTAAGAGCTTTCTCAATTTCTTTATTGTGCCTGTTTTCATTCCCTCAGTTATATTCATCAGTTAATTGTCCTTCGGTGTATTCCAGTGTTAATTCTTGCTCGTGTCTGGCTTCTAAAGTGTTATTAAGGGCATTATATCACTCTAGAAGGCTGCTTAGCAGTAGCGCCAGCACATGGTTATCTTCAATTCCCTCTTCAATTGCAGGTAGCTGTTCTCTGATTTCTACCATGGCATACACATGTTGACACATTTCCTGGTCCTTTTCTGGCCTCATCTTATATAGCTTACATAGCAGATATAGTTTACTGTTAAGGTTTGAACACTCATGCAGTTTTTGTAGTGCGGTCCACATACCTTTATCTGTATTTTTCTTTTTTAATATGGATGGGCTAATCATCTTCCACTAGCAGACTTATGATTGCTTTTGCTTGCCTGTTCTTCCTGTTTCATTTCTCCGTGGGTTCATTAGTGGATCTGTCTGTATTCAGTACTTGCCACAAGTCACCTTAGCTTAGCAGCATCACCAACTTGAACTTCCACAGGTGGAAGTTGGTATTGTTGAGCTTTGCGATTGCACATCTCACATCTGAGCAACTTACCATTTTTGAGCTTTGCGATTGCAAATCTCACATCTGAGCAACTTGCAATTTTTGGCACCTTGGATAAAGCACTTGCCAGCTTGTAGTATTCTGTTTAGTGCCTAGGCCCATAACCTGTTGGTTGTGTGAAAGAATGAGGCACTGAGATCTTGAGGAATGTAGGATTCAGCTTACTGGCAAGGCACCTTGTATGTTGATCTAAATAAGGTTGTGATTACCACATCCATGGCCTGGTCCATGTCAGGGTCTGCTGGGGGGGTTATCAAAATCTGTAAGCCCCCCTTTAACATCAATCACACCCAGAAATACAAATCCATTATCAGTCACAGTTTGTGTTCAGTTTGAGGTGGGTTCAGCAAACATTATTAAAGTTTGGGAGCAGAATCTGAACCCCATGAAGTAAAAAATAGTACTGGTTATTGTCCAGGCTAATAGGCAAGAGATTTTCAAGCAAATGGTACAGGCAGCTGGGCCCTAAGGGACATGTACCAAACAAAACATTTTTTTTTTAATTTCTTTTGGCAGGGAAGGGCTTCAATTCATTTATAATAGACCCTTATTGTAGATGATGGTCTGATATATTTGTTAAAAAAAAAAAAAAACTGCAGTAGGGTTTCCCTCATAATTCCCAAAAGTCCCAAAAATACCCATGCAAAAATTGAGAAAAAAAAAACATGAGATTTCCTCAAAACGCTATACCACACCTGAGTATGCAGCTTAGCTAATCAGAAAAGAGAAGGGACGTCCCCCCCCCCCCCCACACACACCTAAAATCATATCAGGCCACATGCCCTCAACATGGGCACTTTGTTTCCATGTTGATGAGGATTGATGATGTTCCATATTTTAGCTGTGTAGTTTTTAAATGTAGCACCCCTAAGCCCAAGGGCTAGAATCTCAAGTCTCGATGCTGAATCCTTGACTTTTTATGAGGAAAACGGAATTGAACACCAGTTACTTTAGTACAGTACATTCAAGTGACTTTATTAAGACATAATACATTTAAGGAGAGAGGGTTAAAGGGCACAGGATACCCAAAAGGTGACAAAAATGCACCTCCAGACTTCTTACAGCCAATACAGTCTGTACTCTTCAGCAGTGGTCCCCAACTCCACCCCCTGGTTTGTAGCCTGTTAGTGACCGGGCTGCACAGCAGATGGAGGTGAGTGGCAACTGTGGTCTGTGTCCTCTCCCAGGTCTCCCACCCCACCGCCGATCTGGACAGGGAACAGAAATATTTTCATATTAACAAGCAGCTAATCGCCATCTTGATAGGTTGGGCAGCTCCCACCCTCTGTCCAGATCTGCAGCTCCTCCCCCCTCTGATCTGCTAATAGGATGACATCAGTGGCGGGGCAGGAGACCTGAGAAAGGACACACAGGTTGATAAATTCCTTGGCCCTACCAGAGGTAGGAATGTGAAGGGGAGGTTGAGATTGAAAGGAGGACAGTGAGAGTAAGAGAAGAAAGGGGGGGCATGACTGAAAGGGGCACAGTGATAGGGGGCTGTGATTGCTAGGGGCACTGTGATATAAAGGGGACTGCACTGTAAAGGGGTGCTGTAATCAATAAAGTGCCCCTTTACAGTGCAGTAATGTAAAGGGGGTGTGATGTGAAGGGGAAGTAAGGACACAGTGGGATTTCTGTAAAGGAGGATCTGTGATGTAAAGATAGACTGTGGACACTGATAAAATGAGGGGATCTGTGCTGTAAAGGTGGTGATGTGAAGGGGGGCTAAGGACAGACTATGTAACACACTCCATACAGGCAGCCTTTTCCCTGCTTCACCCTTCCATGATGTAGTCTCCACTAAGGCAGTTTATAACCTTGCTGGTCCCTAAGTACTGACCCAGGTTTAGCTTCACTCTCCCTAGAAGATCTTCAACACTGCCTGTTTTCCTGGCTGAAGCTCTGGAAGCAAAAACAAAGACCCGTCTCCAAGGTCACCCCAAATTTTTATATCTTTCTCCAGAATGCACCACTGACGATAAACCTCTTAGTGATTAACCAGAGAGAAATAAATATTTATATAGCAGTATATGTTTATTCTTGCTCTGTCTGCTAGGGACACTTCCCAGCAACAGGCAAAAGCAAACAATTTCCTGATCTTAGGGGAAACCCAGTACATATAGAAATAATAACAATTCATACTTTGGCTGACTACAGCCGAGCTGAAATGCTAAATTTCAGATAAGAACACTCCTGCTTAGTGCAGGATTGCTACATAATTACCACATTTAGAGTAGCAAACTATTTTATGCCTTCTTCCAGATCATATTTGCATGACCAGCAGAGCAATGATAAATTATGATCATTTACATTGACTCCATCCTAAAATCTCTTCTCACCACCTCAAAGCAAAAGAAACAGAAATAAGCAACAGAGCATTAAACAGCTGATTATCTATTGGTTTATCAACCGTTAAACTAACACAACAAGTCAAAGACAACCATATCTCCTGCAAAAGCACTCATGTAACTTATCTTCTTGAAAGTCCATGTAAGCTCCAATATGGAGGGAGGACCACAAGAAAGCTTGGAATTAGACTGTGTGAGCATGTCAACAATATTAAAAAGGGATTTTAAAATTACAGCCTATCAAAGCACTTTAGATTGGTCATGAAGTTCTGTGGAATTGATAGAGTTTTACCCAACTGGAGGGGAGGGGACAATGAAAAAGGGTATATACCAAAACAAAACCAAATGATATATTTGTTAAATACAAGGACCCCCAAGGGGTTTAATATTGAATTAGATCTCAATTGTTTTCTATCAAATTGGTAATAAAAAAGCAAAAAATGGGGAAAAAATGTGAGAAAAAAAAGGGGAGAAAAGGGAGAAGCAAACAAATTTCCCACTAGGAATTTTTTTTTTTATTTCACCACATTTACTAAGCTCTGGGGAAAAATTCACTTGCAGCAGTCAATCAACCTAAAGGTTCACTTCGTACTAGGGATCAACCGATTATCGCCAAAGCCGATATATCTAGGGCCGATATGCACTTTCCCAGATATATCGGAATCAGCCCCTGAGGTTACCGATATTGCCGATATTTTGGAAAGTGCATGTACTGGAGTGATGCCTGCAGCTACAGGAATCACCCCGGTATTGGCGTCCATAGCCGATGGTCGGTTGTCTTGTAATGACAACCGATGCGGCTGAGAAGCCGCTCAGCTGTATTACAAGGAGCGGGAGGGGATGCCCCCCTCCCGCCGCCTTCCGTGGCTCGCCCGGGTCTCCCGTCCCACCGGGAGACCCGGGCAACCAGCCTGCACGGCCGCCGAAGACCCGATCAAAGCCGCATTCGGCTCTGATCGGGTCTCCATGCAAAAACCTGGAAGTGATGTCATGGCATCACTTCAGGGTACTGCCGCTAGATTTAAAAAAAATTACAGCATTCAAAACAGCCAAACTTGGCATTTTGAATGCTTTTAAGTGCAGGGGAGGGGTGTGGGGTCTTTTAGACCCCCAGATCCCTCCACAAGAGTACCTGTGAAGTAAATAAAAAAAAAAAGGTTTTTTTTTTTAAATGTACGAAAATATTGGGCCATATCGGCCAATACGCGATGACCAAAATATCGGTATCGGCGATGAAAAAACAATATCGGTCGATCACTACTTTGTACTGCCTATATTTACTGCCCCTTGAAGCGACATTCTTAAATCATGAGCGTCTTTCTTACTACCACACTTTCTAGCCAAGGCACTTACCCCTACGATTTTGAATGTTAGGTTAGTTAATGCCGTAACTGCTCAATAATCCAGAAATGATTATGTTTTGTGGTCCAAAGTGCAAAGGGGGAAGGAAATACTGTTTGGGAAAGGAAACTAAATGTGGTGTGTGCTTAGCCTTGTACTCACCCAAAATCACATGTGGAAAGTATGTCTATATGACCATGTCACAAGTTGCATACTTTTAGTCTTGTAATAAAACTAAAATATCTAAAACTGTCCTTGTTTAATTTCCATAAATAATTAAATGCAAAAAAATACAAATTAATGGCTTGAGGTTTATGCAACCATCTAAAATATGTTGCATTATAATTTCTAGGGCTATTAACTTACTCTGCTGGAATTACCATTAAATCACTTTCACCTCCAGCACAGTGATTAAGTCCCTATTTATTGTTATGCATGCCAAAGCCTTCATTTTATGAACAATGTAGATTTATGAGAGAATGATAAAGTTTATGGATTGGAAGGGGGCAGGAACTGCCTCTCAGCTTGTCAAGTTTATAACGTTAGGCTAATCTGCTATAAATCTTTTAGCATCCACGTAGGAAACAAATTAATGCAGTACTGAGTTTCCTTATGTATATTCTAAAACTATAGCAAAATAATTTTTTTGTTTGTAAAATATACATGTGTTTAGAGTCTAATACCAGTAGTGCTATTATTACATGCCATCTGTTTTTTTTATTAATTTACAGTATAAACAAAAAGCAATACAAATGTAGCCAGATTCGGAGCTACAGCAACATGGAGAAGGAGCCGAGGCCCTCTATTGCTCTACTTTTCTACTTAGTGCTGATATTATGTTGCGATATCCCCTCCTACCAGCAGTGGGAGAGCAAAGCCAACCCAGCCCATAGACTTCTATGCAGAAAGCAGTGAATCATGGGAGTTGTAGTTCAAGAAAGCAGCTACGAATGAGACTGATGAACTCTTTACACTACAGTTCCTAAAACACTGGGGAGCAGGGAGAGGGGAGAGATGGCTTTTACTGGTATGCCCAGGCTATTTTTACTCTCTTGGTGCCAGGGCCTTGGAAAACGCACATCTGTAGCCAGGGGCGGTGGCTGCTAGGCCAGGAGAGATTGGTTGGGAGGCCCAGGAGAAAGGAGAAAGAGATCCCCTTGTTACACAATAGAGACAGCTGTGTTTGAGCCACACCATTTCTGCAGTGGGACTGGAGAAACCTCTTATCTGCAGCTTCCCACAGCAATTCTTCAGAGGCACCTAAAAGAGAAAGATAGAGAGCAGGGCAATTTCTACTGAAATCATCCCCCTGAATCGCAGGGAGTGGTGAGAGAGCTCATTGCCTAATATTAGTCTGAGGTAATTGAGGCATGAAATTAAACATACCAGATAGTATCTGTAATTTATGTACTTTACAGTTATATCCCCCCTCCTTTTTTGGATACTGCTTCTGTGCACTTTTACCATCTTACATTGCATGCTGGTTCATTGGGATTTCCAACAAGTGCACCATTGCTTTCTAAAGAGCCCCAAAGATATCCGGCAAAAGAACCACCTAAAGGACTGCCCTTCTTGTTGAATCACCCTACACATCCCTCCTTTCCCTTTCCGTTACTACTATATTCCCATGAACAGTGTGTGCCAGTCAACTAGGCCTAGCATATTCACCATTAATGCACACTGTCAGTATAGACTCGAACTTACATACCCCATAGAGAACTCTCCTCTCTTTGTGACTCCATGTCCTTGTGGCTGCCTGTGCACTGTGTAGTGGCTCCTATGGGGGGTAGCACTACACAACTCACTGGTAGAAAGAAATTGGCCATAGAAAAGTATTAAGAAAAATTCATAGAAAATTAAAAAACATATATTTATAGATTACAAGAATAACAAAAAAGAAAAAAATGCAGGGAATAGAAGAGGGGAGGGATAAGAAGACAAATCCATACACAATGTTGCCCTTTCTACTTGATGTCTGCCCCAAAATGTTTGTTTTCCCAAAAAAAGTTTGCCCTGGTGAAGACTACTGACAAAACCTCCCTGTGAATAGAGTTGTAGTTTATTGCTTCTGTCCCTGTTATGTACAAGAAATTTTGCTCTACTGCTGCAATAGATATGTACTCTTAAGGTCACAAAGCAATTAAGCACTTGTTCTCTTTTTGTGTTCAGAGAAAGCTAGCAAAAGTCCTGCTTTCTCTTTAGCTGTAGAAGCAGGGGTCAAGTCCTGGTAAGAAAGTGTGGGAACTCACCCCAGATTTCCCTCCCCCACCTTAAAAATAAAAAAGTGTGTATAATATATATATATATATATATATATATATATATATATATATATATATATATATATATATATAGTGATAGGAAGTCAGGTAAATCTGGGAATGTAGTCACAGGAAGGAGATATATTTCCACCTGATTTAGACAAATCACCAATTACTAATGGGTGTCGGCTGCAGAGGTAGCCAGAACTGTCTAAGGAAGTTGAAAGGCCTTCAGCTGTTCGGAATGAGGAAATGAAGGCCTCTATAATTGTCCAAAGGAAGTCTAATGGATTGCTGCCTCCGGAAGCTGTCTCCTGAAGCCATGTGGGCTGGGAGAAGGAGGACAGTCAGATGTGTGCCTCCCGACAAGCTGGTGAGCATGGGAGAAGACCCCCTGAAGTGATGTGCGCTAAGGAGGGTAACCAAGTGTGAAGACGTCTCAAAGGTGAGAAAACAAACTATTTCTATGTGAAAGAAATAAAGGAATGTTTGCCATGTGAAGAGGCAAGCCAAGAGACATTCTCATTGTGATGAGTTAAGGACATGTTCAATGGACATTTGTGCTGTGTGAAGATATTATAAATGGACTATTGAGAGTCCGCTGTAGGACAAGAAAGTCTGCCCAACAGTAGGTTGGAGACAGACTCTTAGGTAGGTTCCAGAGTGAGAAGGTAGCTGCCCACAGAGGCAAGGATTTATTTTCTGTTTTATTTTATTTTGGATGTTTTTGCTGCATGCAGTCTGGTGAAGAAAACACCATTAATAAACCAAACTGTTGTTTGCAAGCACTTGTCGGCTATCTCTCTGGGAAAACGCACCCCCCAAGGGGTCATCTAGGCCTACCACCGAGCTAATCCCTCACATATGGTGGAGGTATGCAGTGGGCAGAAGCAGAGATCCCTGCAAAGAAGTGCATATGTTGGATGAACTTTGTCTGGTGCACGAGATTGCACAATCTATGTGTGCAGGAGAGAAGATCCTGAAAGAAAAAAAAAAAAAAACATTTTGATGAACTTTGTTGTGTCTGGTGCAAGGGACTGCACAAACTGTGTGTACAGGAAAGGAAATCCTGCAAGAGAGAGGAAAAACTACTAAGTTTTAAAGAGACAGTGGTCTTAAAAGTTTTTCTGGACTTTGAAAATTTTTTTTGTGGAGTGACTAAAGATGGGGCGATCAAAACGGCTGAAAGATGCAAGGATCGCTGAAATGAGAGACCGGATTCTATGGATGGAGGGGATGCTACCGTCTGAACCAGCCCCATCCGTGCCTGAACGGAATCGGCTAAAGAGAAAGGTTGTTGTCCCTAGCAACACTGGGGCAAATGCGGATTTTCAGCGGAGCTTTTCAGCTCAACAACAGGCTCACCAAGAGAGCATGGCAGCTCACCAAGAGAGCATGGCAGGCTGGAAACAGAGACGCCAGCAGCCAATGGAGGCCATCGGTTTGGAGGAAACCGAGTATGTGTGCAGGGCTGAGTTGGATGCCTTGGAATGGAAAATGGAAGAAAAGGAACGAGCCCTGGAGTTTCTTAGGATAGAGCATAGAAACGTGCAGCCTCAGGTGTTCCAGTGGGAAGAATCCACTGCTCTTCTTTTTTCCGAGTTGCACAAACGCAGAGAGACTATAATGGAGAAAGATACCATCCTCATGGAAAAGGAAATTGAAATTCAGACTTTGCAGAAGCAAAATATGTGTGAAATGTTGGAGTTGTGTAATCAGCTGGAAAAAAATCTTCAGTGTTTGGAAGCTACAAAAATAGACCTGCAGGGGGCGCAGGAACAGAATGTCGCTCTGAAAACAACATTGTCTCTCAGCGACAACGAGAAAAGTGAAAGAGAGGCTAAATTACTGAGTACTGTGTATGAGCTCACCACTTTGAGCAATGGGGTAGATGAATTCCGTGCAGACTGTGAAAGTTGGAAAGGTGAAGCCCAACGTTTCCAGCAGCAGTTAAAGGAGAAAGAAGCCTGTGTGGCAGTATTACAGTCTCATTCCCAGAAGCTAGCCAATGAGGTGAAAGCTCTTATGCAGGGAAAAGGAGATTGTGAACATAAGAGGGAAAAAGTAGAGGCACAGCTTCTGGAATCGCAAGTCAAGGTGTCAGAAGGTGACCGAGTGTGTGCTAAGCTGTCAGAGAAGGCAAACCGACTGCAGGTTGAGCTGGACAATGTTACAAATCAGCTTTCTCAAGCAGACAGCAAATCTAGAGAAATTGCGGAAGATTTTTCTATCTTGGAATCGCAGCTGCAAGACACGCAGGAACTCTTACAGGAAGAGAGGTGTCAAAGGCTGAGTTTTAGTACAAAGCTCAAACAAATGGAAGATGAGAAAAATGGCTTCCTGGAACAATTAAAAGAGGAGGAGGAAGCAAAGAAAAACCTATCAGAGCAAGTCGCAACATTGCAAGCTCAGATAGCGGATATGAAAAAACGCATGGAAGAAAGCGTTGGTTCATTAGAGTGTGTTGAAGATGTGAAAAATAAGTTTGATCAGATGCTTGGTGAGGAGAAGACTGTGTCTGCAAAATATGCAGAAGAACACGACCGTGCAAAAACGGAGGTGCGTAATAACGAGAGCAAAGCCCTGTTCTTGGCTCGCTCCTTGGAGGAAGCTCTAGAGTGTAAGGCTGAACTAGAAAGTGTTAACAAACAGCTGCGTACAGAAATGGAAGAATTGGTCAGCTCCAAGGATGATGTTGTGAAAAGCGTTCAGGAGCTAGAAGAGTCTAAGCGAGCCTTAGAACAGCAAGTAGAAGAGATGAAGATTCCGTTGCAGGAACTGGAAGAGGAATTACAGGCAACAGAGGATCTGTCCCAAAGAGGGGATAGTGTGCCTGATGCGGTTTTTAAAAGGATCAGTGTTTTGGGGTCTGTCCTGAGTGAGCCTCAGAAATGTGATGACATGTGGCTTGAATCACCCCTTTGGAATAAACCGTTCCTTCAAAAACTTCAAGCATTGGAAAATGTATCATTAGAACTTCAGCAAACAAAGGAGCTGTGTAAGAAATGTGATGATTTCTCAGTTCAGGCTGAAAACCTAGTGGAGAAAACTAAAGCGGGGAAAACTAAAGCAAGTGATATAAATCTGAGAGAAAAAAGCAAACACCACCTAGTGGAGAAAACTAAGGCTGTTGGTGAAAACGTGAAGCAAATGAATTTCAAGTGCCTTTCAGGGAATATTTCCAAAATGGAACTGGTGAAAGACAGGTGGCAGAAGTTTGATCGTGATCTTGAGATGCATTCCATGTGGAATTCAGATAGAGAAAAGGAACTAGGTGACCTTGAGCGGTCAAATAGTTCAGCAGAAAGTGCATTGAAGAAACCTGTAAAAGAATGTGTTGCAGTTCCATGCTTCTTCACTGATGCAGAGAGGAGGTCTATAATGGATACCACCCAGATCGCTGGGTTCAAATGTGTTGTTGCCTTTGACCCCTATGTTGGTGGAAGGAAAGTTGATGATGTTCTGGTTGGCTACTTCTGTGAAGAGTTTGGCAAGAAATATAAACTGAATATCAAATCAAATAGTAGGCCTTTACTGCGACTCGCTTAGGAGGGCGAACAGTTTAAGAAGTTGATGAGTGCAAATGCTTCCGATCTGCCTATGAATATGAAATGTTTGGTGAATGATATTGATGTCTCTGGGAAAAGGAACAGGGGTCACTTTGAAGAAATGTGTGACAGCCTGTTGTCTCAATTGGAAAATCCTCTGCACAGCATCTTAGAGCAAGCAAAGCTCAAGAAGGAAGATCATTCCCTTTTACAACAAAAAGTCAATGATTGTGTACAGCTGTATGGAGAGGCAACTCAAGTCACAGAGGGACGTCAAGAGTCCCTACTTGGAACAAAGCTTACTGAAGCAGAGGTTCTCAAAGTGTTGTGGAAATCATTTGTTGATTGCAGAGAGAGGCGGCTCAAGAATGTTGAAGACATTAAGACTAGCACAATTGAGTTGCCTATGGATCACGGTCCTCCATGGCGGATAGGACAAACTTGTATGCAAGACAAACTTGAGAAGGAGCGAAATGATGCCAAAAATGCAGTTGAGGAATGTGTATATGAGATGAGAGACAAACTGTGTGACATTTATGAGAAATCTGTCAATGAAGATGACAGAAACAGTTTCATTCGGAAGCTTGAGGATAATAGGAGGCTTATCAGTGAGTCAGCAGTGCTTGACACATGCGTGCCTGGAAATCTGTGTCCCAACCCTAGGGTTGAAACAAGAGGGGGGGGTATGTGACAGGAAGTCAGGTAAATCTGGGAATGTATTCACAGGAAAGAGATACATTTCCACCTGATTTAGACAAATCACCAATTACTAATGGGTGTCGGCTGCAGAGGTAGCCAGAACTGTCTAAGGAAGTTGAAAGGCCTTCAGCTGTTCGGAATGAGGAAATGAAGGCCTCTATAATTGTCCAAAGGAAGTCTAATGGATTGCTTCCTCCGGAAGCTGTCTCCTGAAGCCATGTGGGCTGGGAAAAGGAGGACAGTCAGATGTGTGCCTCCCGACAAGCTGGTGAGCATGGGAGAAGACCCCCTGAAGTGATGTGCGCTAAGGAGGGTAACCAAGTGTGAAGACGTCTCAAAGGTGAGAAAACAAACTATTTCTATGTGAAAGAAATAAAGGATTGTTTGCCATGTGAAGAGGCAAGCCAAGAGACATTCTCATTGTGATGAGTTAAGGACATGTTCAATGGACATTTGTGCTGTGTGAAGATATTATAAATGGACTATTGAGAGTCCGCTGTAGGACAAGAAAGTCTGCCCAACAGTAGGTTGGAGACAGACTCTTAGGTAGGTTCCAGAGTGAGAAGGTAGCCGCCCACAGAGGCAAGGATTTATTTTCTGTTTTATTTTATTTTGGATGTTTTTGCTGCATGCAGTCTGGTGAAGAAAACACCATTAATAAACCAAACTGTTGTTTGCAAGCACTTGTCGGCTATCTCTCTGGGAAAACGCACCCCCCAAGGGGTCATCTACGCCTACCACCGAGCTAATCCCTCACAATATATATATATATATATATATATATATATATATATATATATATATATATATATATATATATTACCTTCTGAGGAGCAAAGGCCACTTTAGCGACTTGGTAACCAGTCGTGGGCCACAATGAGCGGAGCAGGCAAGATGTTAACACTCTGCTAAAATCATGTGCATTAGTACTGCTTGGACCTTGAAGAAGGGGGCACACCCCGGGAGCCTGTCCTGAAAAACTGAATGTTATTGCAAATAAAAAAGGTTCCATGGACACTACTCAATTGTTTCTGTTGCAAGTGCACTAATATGGCTATAGTCACCTTTTAACAGTTTATGAAATCTTAGCTGAGTGTCGGTTTACATGTGATGCGGGAACCCTGAAAATGCACTGCGGGTTCCCCCATAGCACCGACTCGCAGGCAGTTCACACTCCCATATGCAAACTGCTGGGAGTGTCAATACAAAGTAACGACACCCCCGATTAGTTCACACATCGCAGTGCGAACTGTCAATTCAGACAGGAATCGGATCGCATAGGTGTGAACACCCATGCGATCCAATTCTGGTGCAGACCAAAAAAAGGTCCTGCACGACTTTGGTCTGAATGCGATGCAAATTCAGTTATACAATCTGTATGGCTGAATTTGCATCGCACATGTGATTTGCAGAGCAGTGCAGTGTGAATCACGTGCAATGTCTTACATAGTGTTAACCAGCACTTATTGCAAGGTAAAACTGAAAGATACATTTTCATAACATTGAAAATGACTTAGATGGCAATTATACATTTTACAGTGTATCCATTTTTCTTTTAATAAAACCAGAGTGTTTCTTTAAAGAACTAGTTCCAAGCAATGCTAAAAATTCTGTTCTGTACAATTCATCTGAGAGAACTGATTGGTATGCTGTAGCACGAGAACCTTAGATGTAGTTAATGTTAAGAGACTCAGCAAAAACGAAAGAGTCATTTAAAAGAGAATAAATAACTGTTCTGCCCTACTGTGTAAGTTATTTTTTGAGTTAGACTAATTAATTGTATGGCTCAGGATGAGAAATAATCCATTGCACAGTCTACTCGGTCTTATATTCTCCTGTTGAATTTGCAAATGTTTCAACAAAAGGAAAACTGTAATGAGAACATAAAGTACTGTAGGCTGATACTTGCTGAGCTTTGTTTAAAAATTATAGTTTGCTTGGTTGTCATGCTGATCCCATGACTTCCGTACTTTTAAAGTCGCTAAGCAGGTAACACATATTCACCAAGACAGTCAGGCGACTACCAGCCAGGTCAGCAGCTGCAGCAATGTATTTCTCTGATGGTAAGTATACCTTTCATCGATGAATATAAGTTTGGAAATGATCAGTTTTATCAGCTGCTAACTTCAAATATCAAGTGGTTTTTAAACCCTCATAACTAGGGTTGAGCGAACACGGACTGTATTATTCGAGTTCGTACCGAATAATTGGATTTTTTTTACCCGAACACGGACACGAACACTTTACTGTATATTCGGGTAAAAATCCGCGTTCGGTCGTTTTATTTCCGGGTTTTGCATGCTTTGGCGAGCTTTTCATGGTGGGCTTTCAACAGCCAATCAACAAGCGTTTAACTGGTGTGCCTAAGCCATCCCAGCCATGCCTGCAAATGTATCAGTAGCTGTGATTGGCCGTCTGAAGCATGTGACCAAGTCTTTATAAGTTCGAGGCAGAGCCACTGCGGCTTCATTCTGCTGTTTAGATGAGGGAGAGAACACACATCAACGTGCTGGCTGCTGATTAGGGACAGACAGGAAAAAAAAAACATTTGTGTCCGGATAGAATTGAGGGACAGGTCGGAGTGTGTTAGGAAGGGCGAGTTGTAGGCATTTTAGGGAGAGAGTCTGCTGATTTTGGGGACAGTGCGTTCTACAAACTACAATCGACATTGCTGTGTGGGGTGGGGTTTGCAGTCACCCGATCTACGATCTTATCAATCCTGTTAGGGATAGAGTCTGCTGATTTTTAGGGAAAGTGTGTTCTACAAACTACAATCGATATTGCTGTGTGGGGTGGGGTTTGCAGTCACCCGATCTACGATCTTATCAATCCTGTTAGGGATAGAGTCTGCTAATTTTTAGGGAAAGTGTGTTCTACAAACTACAATTGATATTGCTGTGTGGTGTGGGATAGGAGATAGGCAGGTGTCAGTGGTCCACATCCATTTTGCTGTGTGTGGGCTGCAGTGAACACAATCTTTTTGGGGTGCAGTGAACACAATCTTTTTGGGGTGCAGTGAACGCAATCTTTTTGGGGTGCAGTGAACGCAATCTTTTTGGGGTGCAGTGAACACAATCTTTTTGGGGTGCAGTGAATGCAATCTTTTTGGGGTACAGTGAACACAATCTTTTTGGGGTGCAGTGAACACAATATTTTTTGCCCACTGAGGAGGAGGGAGAAAAGTATTTTTCTATCAGGCACTGTGTGCAGCCTTTTTCCTTCAGCTGTGCTGTGCTGAGTGACTGATCATACACTGCTGTGTTCAGTTCACATGTGCTAATATTGAGTGGTTTCAAAAATCATACACTTTTTTTCTATTCCACTATTCAATATACAGCCTTGGGTTAAAAAAAATTAAGTTGTGGTCTGCAGCAGAGCTGAATGATATTTGGGGTTTTTGGGGTTCATCTCATACTTCTGAAGATTTGAGGGTGCTGCCTGTTCCATACTCCCCCCTACTCCTCATCCAGCCTTTTAGGGGTACAAACAATAGTAATTGGGGCCTAGTGTGGTTGTGTACGTGTGATATACATACACTTTTTTTGATCATATTTTCTATTCCGCTATTTAATCAAAAACCTTTGGGGATCAGTTAAATTGGGGGATAGTCTGTGTTGGTACGTGTGAGAGAGATCCACCTTTCCAAGTTTTTGGGGTTCATCTCATACTTCTGAAGATTTGAGGGTGCTGCCTGTTCCATAATCCCCCCTACTCCTCATCCAGCCTTTTAGGGGTACAAACAATAGTAATTGGGGCCTAGTATGGTTGTGTACGTGTGATATACATACACCTTTTTTGATCATATTTTCTATTCCGCTATTTAATCAAAAACCTTTGGGGATCAGTTAAATTGGGGGATAGTCTGTGTTGGTACGTGTGAGAGAGATCCACCTTTCCAAGTTTTTGGGGTTCATCTCATACTTCTGAAGATTTGAGGGTGCTGCCTGTTCCATACTCCCCCCTACTCCTCATCCAGCCTTTTAGGGGTACAAACAATAGTAATTGGGGCCTAGTGTGGTTGTGTACGTGCGATATACATACAGTACTTTTGATCATATTTTCTATTCCGCTATTTAATCAAAAACCTTTGGGGATCAGTTAAATTTGATTGATAGTCTGTGTTGGTACGTGTGAGAGAGATCCACCTTTCCAAGTTTTTGGGGTTCATCTCATACTTCTGAAGATTTGAGGGTGCTATTCAATAAACACCTTTCTAGGGCAAGATCCTAAATTACAGAAATATGAGGAGACCGTCAAATTTGGGCCGTGACCTGGGTCGTGGTGCTGCTGGTAGAGCTCCTGTTGCAAGGAGAGGACGTGGTCGATCTGTGCCAGCTACACGCACAAGTGAAACACCTTCCACAAGTGTGAGTAGGCGACAGAACCTGCATCAGTATTTGGTAGGGCATCATGCGCCTCTAGACGTGATGAGGCCTGAAGAAGTACAGGCGATAGTAGATTGGGTTGCTGACAGTGCCTCCAGTTCCTTCACATTGTCTCCCACCCAGTCTACTGCAGAAAGGTCAGAGTTGGCACCTGCAGCCAATGTCCAACCGTCTTTCACCACACCCCCTTGGAAATCAGGCAAGCAGTCTGAGCCCCAATCCATATAGCAGTCTCTTCTTCTTTTTGAGGACTCTGTCAGCAGGGTTTCCCAGGGCCATCCACCTAGCCCTGCCCCAGAAGTTGAAGAGATTGAGTGCAGCGATGCCCAACCACTTATTTCTCAAGATGAGTACATGCAAGGACCATCGCAGCACGTCTCCGATGACGAAACGCAGGTGCCAACTGCTGTGGCGTTCAGCATTGTGGAGACCGACAAGGAGGGCAGGGGTGAAGACTGGGTGGAAGATGATGTGGAGGACGATGAGGTCCTCGACCCCACATGGAATGAACGTCATGCAGGTGACCTGAGTAGTTTGGAGGAAGAGGCGGTGGTCGCACAGAGCCACCAGCACAGCAGAAGAGGGAGCAGGGTGCAGAAGCGGAGCGGCCGTGCCCTAGACACTACGCCCGCTACTGCCCAACGCAGCAAGGGAACGAGCGCACCAAAGTCAGCTCAAAGGAGTTCTCTAGCGTGGAAGTTCTTTAGAAAATGTGCTGATGACAGGACACGAGTGGTTTGCACCCTGTGCAATCAGAGCCTGAAGCGAGGCATAAACCTTCTCAACCTGAGCACAACCTGCATGATCAGGCATCTAAGTGCAAAGCACGAGCTGCAGTGGAGTAGACACCTTCAAAACCAAGAAACGTCTCTGGCTCATCCTGCTTCCTCTTCTGCTGCAGTCTCGGCCGCTCCAGCCACATCTGTAGTGATACCGGCACCTGCCACCACGCAAACAGAGGATCTGTCAGCAACACCACCACCTGGGTCACCAACCATCTCCACAATGTCCCGTGGAAGCGTTCAGCTTTCCATCTCCCAAACACTTGAGAGGAAGAGGAAGTACCCCCCTACCCACCCGCGATCCCTGGCCCTGAATGCCAGCATTTCAAAATTCTTGGCCTTTGAAATGCTATCATTCCGTCTGGTGGAGACGCACAGTTTTAAAAACCTTATGTCGGTGGCTGTCCCACAGTACGTCGTGCCCAGCCGCCACTACTTTTCCAGGCAAGCCATCCCTTCCCTGCACAACCAAGTGGGAGAAAAAATCAGGTGTGCACTGCGCAACGCCATCTCTGGCAAGGTACACCTAACTACCGATACGTGGACCAGTAAGCACGGTCAGGGGAGTTATATCTCCCTAACGGCACACTGGGTAAATGCAGTGGTGGATGGGCCTGAGGCAGATAGCAATTTGGCGCATGTCCTTCCACCACCGAGGATTGCAGGGTGCTTCAGTTTGCCTCCTGTTCCTAACTCCTCCTACTCCGCTTCCTCATCCTCTACCGCCTCCTCATCCGGACAGCGTAACACCTTCACCACCAACTTCAGCACGGCCAGGGGTAAACGACAGCAGGCAGTTTTACAACTTGCCTGTTTGGGGGACAAACCACACACCGCGCAGGAGTTGTGGAGGAGCATGGAACAGCAGACAAATGAGTGGTTGCTGCCAGCGAGCCTCAAGCCCGGCCTGGTGGTGTGCTATAACGGGCGAAATCTCATAGCAGCTCTGGGCCTAGCCGGTTTGACGCACATACCTTGCCTGGCGCATGTGCTGAATTTGGTGGTGCAGAGGTTCCTTAAAAACTACCCCGATATGTCAGAGCTGCTGCAGAAAGTGCGGGCCGTCTGTGCGCACTTTCGGCTTTCTCACCCTGCTGCTGCTCGCCTGTCAGCGCTGCATCGTAACTTCGGCCTTCCCGCTCACCGCCTCGTATGTGACGTGCCCACAAGGTGGAACTCCACCTTGCACATGCTGCAAAGACTGTGCGAGCAGCAGCAGGCCATAGTGGAGTTTCAGCTGCAGCACGCACGCGTGAGTCGCTCTGCGGAACAGCACCACTTCACCACCAATAACTGGGCCTCCATGCGAGACCTGTGTGCCTTGTTGTGCTGTTTTGAGTACTCCACCAACATGGCCAGTGCCGATGACGCCGTTCTCAGCTTAACTATCCTATGGGTTCCTGCACACACAAACGCCAGGGACACAATTGTCCAGCAGGGGCACAGTTCTGGAGGATGAGGAGGATGAGGAGGAGGAGCTGGAGGAGGAGATGGAACCATGTTCACAGCAGGGTGGCACCCAGGCCAGCTCATGGCCATCACTGGTGCGTGGCTGGGGTGATACAGAGGACACGGACGATACACCTCCCACAGAGGACAGCCTTTCGTTGCCTCTGGGCAGCCTGGCACACATGAGCGATTACATGCTGCAGTGTCTCCACAACGACCGCCGAGTTGCCCACATTCTAACTTGTGCTGATTACTGGGTGGCCACGCTGCTGGATCCCCGTTACAAGGACAACGTACCGTCCTTAATTCACTCACTGGAGCGCGATCGCAAGATGCGCGAGTACAAGCGCACGCTGGTAGACGCCATGCTGCTGGCATTCCCACCTGACAGCGGGGCCACAGTGGAAGCACAAGGCAGAGGAGGAGGAGGAGGAGGAGGAAGAGGTCGCCAACGCAACCAGGGCACCGCCAGCACCTCAGAAGGCAGGGTTAGCATGGCTGAAATGTGGAAAAGCTTTGTCAGCACGCCACAACAAACAGCAGCACCAGCAGCTCAGATGGAACGTCTTAGCAGGAGGCAGCATTTTACCAACATGGTGGAGCAGTATGTGTGCACACGCCTAGACGTACTGAATGAGGGGTCTGCCCCCTTCAACTTCTGGGTCTCTTAGTTGGGCACATGGCCTGAGCTTGCCCTTTACGCCTTGGAGGTGCTGGCGTGCCCTGCAGCCAGTGTATTATCTGAACGGGTATTTAGCACGGCTGGGGGCGTTATCACAGACAAGCGCAGCCGCCTGTCCAGAGACAATGTGGACAAGCTCACGTTCATTAAAATGAACCAGGCATGGATCCCACGGGACTTTTCCGTACCTTGTGCAGAATAGCGATGGATACCGACCTTACCCAGCCATTGTTCTATGTTTGCTCTTTCTCACTCTTTTGGGGTGTACCCTCATTTAAAATTTGTGAAAAGAAGCAGTGTTGGCTACCTCGTCCTCCTCAGGGCCAGATTAACGTAGGGACTATTGGAGCTGCAGCTCCAGGCCCCTACCTTTATATAGGCCCCGGGTTGGCCATATTCACTGTTACCGCTCTTCTGTCACTTGTAAACACAGAAGTCTGGCTTCTATGATTGCTTCCCCAGGCAGCTCCCTCAGAACCTCCCCACACAGCATGAAGGCCGGACAAGGAGGGACAGTTGCCGATGCATGGATGTGTTTATGGGCTTCAGAGACAGCATCCCATGTTGAATTAGGCATGCATGGCTGCACCCTTCCTCCTCTGGGTGCATGCCAAGGCACGGCCCTTAAGGCCCTTCAAAATCCTCAGCACCAAGCCCATGATGCTCTTAATCCGGCCCTGGTCCTCCTCCACCGCCGCTTCCACCTACACCGCCCATAGGTGTATTGCATTAGGGTGTGCACCCCAAAGTTTAAATACACATGCATGTGTTTGCCTACATGTACATGGCCCCGATACATTACTCTCCTTGCTGGCAAAGTGAAATAGAGCAGAGCAGGTCCGAGGGAGATCTATCCCATCTCCTCACTGGCAAACAGAGCGATAATGCTAATGTGCCCTAGGTGATTAGGGTGTGCCCAGGTACACCCGGCACACCCTGTGCGCACGCCTATGACACCGCCACATCCACCACCACCTCAACCTCCCTCCTACTCCATATGGGCCTCGTCCTTCAGAGATGAAGAACATTGTTTTATTTTTCTGTTTTTTTTTTGTTGTTTTAAGTTATTTCCCTATCCAGATTTGTTTGCAGAGCACTTGCCATGCTCTTAACTACGTTTTGCTGCCATTTGCAGCACTCTAGCCCTTTCCTTTGGTGTTTTAGAGCCATTTTAGTGCCTGAAAGTTCGGGTCCCCATTGACTTCAATGGGGTTCGGTGTCCGGAAAAAGTTCGGCAAAAGTCCGGGACACGGACCCGGACTTTTTTTTTAAAGTTCGGCCGAACCCGCCGAACACGGACATCCAGGTGTCCGCTCAACTCTACTCATAACTAGAAAATATAGTAGTTTCGGGTCAGTTTTTTTACCTTTGAAAGACTTTCAACTGATTTTTCTATCTTGATTACTATTACTATTTATACAAATTTATATATTGCAAACACAGATTTGAGGTGTACCATTGACAGTAGTTTCATTGATGGGTTTTCTATAGAACATAGCAGTAGCTTTATTTCCTTTCAGACCTTATCTTTCTAACTCAAGGGCAGCATCCATCTTAGATCATTTCTGAAGGAGTGTGTTAGTGAGAGCAGGGAGAGTGCTGCTGCTGCTGTTAATAGCTAGGGACAGTTGTTAGTCAGTGTTCCCGGTCTTGTTAGTCAGTGTTCTTGGTACACTACTGCTGTTAGGACAGTACCCCAAAAAGCCCTTCCTAGGGCTGGTATTTGAGGTTTTTTTTTTGGATATATATATATATCTATTGTCCCCAAAAAGCCCTGTTTAGGGCTGGTATTTGTGTAATTTTTTTTGTTCTGTGATATATATATATATATATATATATATATATATTGTCCCCAAAAGCCCTTTAGGGTTATTTTTAGTGCTTAGGGTAGAGGGTTAGGGTTAGAGGGGTAGGGGTAGGGCTACTAACTCTAACCCTAAGTATCTCACCGTAACCCTAACCCTATCCCCTAACACTAAACCTAAACCTAACCCTCTAACCATAACCCTATCCCTCTAACCTTAACCCTAACCCTCTAAGCCTAGCCATAAAAATAACCCTAGCCCTAACCCTAACCCTAGCCCTAACCCTAATTCGTAATTTTTTTCTGGTTCCGGACATGCTACAGAGCTGAAACTTCACAGGTACACTTTTTAGACCCCCCAGACGCTAAATCCAAAGAAATGTTTTATTTTTTTTATTTTATTTTTTTTTTTAATTTTTCCAATAATTGGCTCTCTATCAAAAAATGACAATTTTTACAAACTTTTTTTGTGTGATTCAGTGTCTGGGGGTCTAAAAAGTGTACCTGTGAAGTTTCAGCTCTGTAGCATATCTAGAACCATAAAAAAAAGGATTGTTTGTATTAGAAAACTTTCAGCACAGGAATATGGCTTCTCTGCTGTAACACATTGCCGGTTTCAAAGCAGGCATTTTTTTGGGTTCTTTGCAGTCAGGAAAAACATCTGAACTTGTGTATAGTGGTACTGTGCATAAGTTCAGATGTTTTTCCTGCCTCCAAAACCCCCCAAAAAATGCCAGCAAAAACACACCTGGGCATTTTTTTTTGACGCTAGCGTTTTTTTTTGGCATTTTTTGGGGTTCTTTTGAGGCAGGCAAAACATCTGAACTTGTGTATAGTGGTGTATATACACACATCCATATATTTATATACACACCTAGACATATATAGGTGTGATAGTAGCAGAAATATATGGTTGCGCTAATGAAATCATTTACAGTAATATATTTCTGCTACTATCACACCTATATATGTCTAGGTGTGTATATAAATATATGTATGTGTGTATATATACCACTATACACAAGTTCAGATGTTTTGCCTGCCTCAAAAGAACCCCAAAAAATTCAAAAAAAAACGCTAGCGTCAAAAAAAAAAAAAATGCCCAGGTGTGTTTTTGCTGGCATTTTTTGGGGGTTTTTGGAGGCAGGCAAAATATCAGAACTTGTGCACAGTACCACTATACACAAGTTCAGATGTTTTGCCTGCCTCCAAAACCCCCCAAAAAATGCCAGCAAAAACACACCTGGGCATTTTTTTTTTGACGCTAGCGTTTTTTTGGCATTTTTTTGGGTTCTTTTGAGGCAGGCAAAACATCTGAACATGTGTATAGGGGGTATATATACACATATATGTCTGAATATATACCCCTAGACATATATAGGTGTGATAGTAGCAGAAATATATTACTGTAAATGATTTCATTAGCGCAAGCATTTATTTCTGCTACTATCACACCTATATATGTCTAGGGGTATATATTCAGACATATATGTGTATATATACCCCCTATACACATGTTCAGATGTCATGTCTGACATCAAACATGTCCTCAAAAAAGCACTTGCAGTGGCAGCCCCTGCAGCATAAAAAATGCTTGGCTGGTGAGAAGCCATATGGGTGTGCCGAAGCAATTCAGAGAAATGATCATTTCTCTATAGCGGTCAACCTGCTATGGAAGGGTTTTGTCACCCTGCCATAGCAGTCACTGCCAGTTAACCCTACACTACACTACGGTCCCCTTACACTTAACACTTTCCCTACAGAAACTAAATTTTTGAAGCTAACTAAAGTGTAAAGGAGCACTCTAACTACACTAGATATCCCTTTCCTCACACTAAAAATAGCTAAATGACACTTTTAAAGTAAAATTAACAGAACTGCTTCCACTCTCTTCCATGTCCAGTATAACAATGCTAGGAATATGGCGGGGGCGATCTTATATACTGGGGGGCGTATTCACTAATGATTGGTCTAGCGACCCCCTAGTCACTCCAATCACATTCCTAGCATTCTCTTGCCCCCTCAATTGGCTTTTGCTAATGGTTCTGGTCCAATCACGGGCTTTTAAAGCCCATTTCCTGAAGCATTGTATTTTGGGCGGTTCTGGTTGCCGAATGCCGAACTTTTTGGGCAAAAAGTTCTAAATTCGGCCGAACCTCGAACACCCAATGTTCAGGCCGAACCGATGGTCGACCCGAACCGTTCGATCATCCCTACCACTGAGTAAGCTGTACATACCACCAGTGTGCACAATGTGTATATTGTTACTCATCTGAGAGGCAGAAGCTGCTCATTGCCCAAGGAAACCTTAAAAACCTCTGGAGCAACTCAACTCAAACCCTGGTTGGAGAAAGGCAGCTTTAACTCTAAAGCCCCGTACACACGTACCGATTGTCGGCCGTAAATATTCGGCCGACGACCGATCGGCCGATTGTAGGCTTGTTAGTATGATGCTTCCGACAGCGCATTTTCGGCCGAACAGAATCTGTCCTGCAGGCATTAAAATTTTTGTTGGCCAACACCAGAACGGCCGATTGTTCGCCAGTCAGTACAGAATTCGGCCGGCAATCAGCAGATTTGCAAGACTGGGTATGCTCAGAAAAGAAAAAACACACGGAAAGTTAACCATCACATGACATCACTTCTGCAGTCGGCTGCTGTTGGCCGACAAAATTCATGTGCAGTCTTTTGCAGTTTTCAACAGACACGACAGCCCTGGACAAAAGACGGCCGATCATTCGGCCGACGATCAGTACGTGTGTACGGGGCTTAAGTCTTTACATTGTATGGAAAGAGGGATAAGGAAAGGGAAGGCGAGGAGTCACTACTTTAACTAATTAAGCTACACTATATTACCAATATTATCGGAACGCCTGCCTTTATATGAACATGGACTTTAATGGCACAACATTCTTAGTCTGTAGGATTCAAGATTTAGTTTGTAAGGGATATTGATGAGGAAAAGGGAAGCAGCCATTTTATTTATCAAGTTGGCCCACCCTTTTAGCTATAACAGCTTCAACTCTTCTAGGAAGGCTGTCCACAAGGTTTAGGAGTCTGTAAATGGGAATGTTTGACCATTCTTCTAGAAGCATATTTGTGAGGTTAGGCACTGATGTTGGATAAGAAGAAAGAGAGAAAAGATCCATGGTGCTGCACATCCACGGAGTCCTATGGTGGTATAAGAGAGACAACCTCCGCCTTGGCTGCCGCCAGGCCACACCCCCAGGGCATCTCACTCTGCCCCCTAGATCTTAGCCATGGGGATCCATTGATGTGGATGAGAAGGCCTGGCTTGCAGTCTCCACCTTAATTCATCCCTAAAGTGTTCTATCGGGTTGAGGTCAACTTCCTCCATCCCAAACCCGCTTATCCATTACGGATGATCGAACGGTTCGGGTCGACCATCGGTTCGACCCGAACATTGACTGTTCGAAATTCGGCCGAATTCCGAACTTTTTGCTAAAAAAGTTTGGAATTCGGCAACCAGAACCGACCAAAATGCAATGGGACAGGAACTGGGCTTTAAAAGCCCGTGATTGGACCAGAACCATCAGTAAAAGCCAATTGAGGGGGCAGGAGAATGCTAGGAATGTGATTGGAGTGACTAGGGGGTCCAGAGGCCAATCATTAGTGAATATGCCCCCCAGCATATAAGTTAGCCCCGCCAAATCTCTACCATTTTAATACAGGGATGTGGAAGAGAGTGGAAGCAGTTCTGTTACTTCTGCTTCAAAGTGTCATTTAGCAATTATTAGTGTGAGGAAAGGGATATCTACTGTAGTTAGGGTACTATTTTCCACTATAGTTAGATTTAATAATCTAGTTTCTGTAGGGAAAGTGTTAAGTGTAAGGGGACCGTAGTGTAGTGTAGGGTTAACTGACTCTGACTGCTATGGCAGGGTGACAAAACCCTTCCATGTCAGGGTGACCGCTATAGAGAAAAGATCGTTTCTCTTAGAACACTTATAGAACAGGATGGTGACTTCTCCCCTGTCACCCTGCTTTTTGTTGCAGGCGTTTATAGGGCTTTTTTGAGGACATGTTTGGAGTCAGGCATGACATCTGAACTTCTGTGTAGGGGTATATATACACACACACATGTATGTATATATACACATACACATATATAGGTGTGAAAGTAGCAGAAACCTATGCTTTCGCTAATGAAATAATTAACAGGCGTATGTCTCCGCTCCTATAACACCTATATGTGTGTATGTGTATAAATACATATAAGTGTGTGTGTATATATACCCCTATACAGAATTTCAGATGTTTTGACTGCCTCCAAAGACCCCCAAAAAATGCCCAAAAAAACGCCTGCTGCAAAAACACACCTGGGCGTTTTTTTGTAGCTGGCGTTTTTTTGGGCATTTTTTGGGCGTCTTTGGAGGCAGGCATAACATCAGAACTTCTGTGTAGGGGTATATATACACACACACACACATGTATGTATATATACACATACACATATATAGGTGTGAAAGTAGCAGAAACCTATGCTTGCGCTAATGGAATAATTAACAGGCATATGTCTCCGCTCCTATAACACCTATATGTGTGTATGTGTATAAATACATATAAGTGTGTGTGTGTATATATACCCCTATTCAGAATTTCAGATGTTTTGCCTGCCTCCAAAGACCCCCAAAAAATGCCCAAAAAAAACCACCTGCTGCAAAAACACACCTGGACATTTTTGTAGCTGGCGTTTTTTTTGGGCATTTTTTGGGCGTCTTTGGAGGCAGGCATAACATCAGAACTACTGTGTAGGGGTATGTATACACACACACATGTATGTATATATACACATACCCATATATAGGTGTGAAAGTAGCAGAAACCTATGCTTGCGCTAATGAAATAATTAACAGGCATATGTCTCCGCTCCTATAACACCTATATGTGTGTATGTGTATAAATACATATAAGTGTGTGTGTGTATATACCCCTATACAGAAGTTCAGATGTTATGCCTGCCTCCAAAGACCCCCAAAAAATGCCCAAAAAAAAACCGCCTGCAGCAAAAACACACCTGGGCGTTTTTGTAGCTGGCGTTTTTTTGTGCATGTTTTTTTTTTTGTTTTTTTTATGTTTTTTTCCTTACTACCTATTGGACTTTGAGCCTGTGGAGCCTATGGCTACAGTGTAGATATGAAAAAGCCTGTATACCACAAGGTTAAATAGTGCTGTAAAACATTATTTGCCCTCATTCATGGAATAATGCTGTTCATGTTAAATGTATATGTAGTACCCTCTAGTATAAAAGTTTAAGATTTAGCTGACTTACTGTATCTTAAGTGAGTATGGGTATTTGCTGTGGGTTCAGATGTAGGTCAGTCTGGAAGGCTCTATACGTCAGGCTTCTGGCGCCTCCTCTTGGTTCTAGAAACCACCAGAGAGTTCTAGAAGCTAGGTGAGGGGGCAGTGATCTGACTATTCATTAGATTCTGACCAATCCCTGGGCAGAAGACCTGACAAGGTGGTTTGGAAGGGCTCATTAAAACAGAAGAGCCTGGCCAGCAGGATTGTTGTTGTTGGGTGGAAGATGGAGTGTTGAGGCTGGAGTTGTGGGGCATGTGGGGGGACCCTGGGGCTGGGGGGCTCTGCCTCCAGGCTGGAGATTAGAAAAGAGGAAGCAAAGCTGCAGAGGGATCTCCACTAACCTACCGTCTAATCTAGGAGACACCCTGCCCAGCGGGCAAAAATCTGTCCAGTAGGAGGCAAGAACAGCAGTCTATGCAAGCAGCAGGATTCACGGGACAGTGTGAGTACCTCTACCTTATCACCCCCAGAGCCAATAAGGGAGAAGGCTGCCAGATGCAATATTTTGTATGCTTTCATGGGACAGTGTCACAGCTAACCTAAAGCTCTAGTCCTGGGATGTTTGTCAAGAAGGTGAGATGATATGTTCTACAAGAGGGCATAGAGCTCCTGAAAACAAGGAGGACATGTACTACTTATCCATTAAGAAGTGACATTATTCCTGTGGGAGTACAGTTTAGGATCTATAATGCTGCAAGTTGTACATAAAGAAATTGTCCTCCAAGTTGTTGCTGACTCAGTGTGGGCATCCCATAAAACCTCATCACTATCAAAATTGTTAATGCCCCTAATAAAACAACACAAACAAGCCCAAGGACTGATTTTGTGTCTGGATGCAATTTGAAAAATGCATGTTGCCAGACAGTGCAGAACCCTGGGGACTCAGTGGCCCTCTAGGGGGCAGCGCTAAATATACAGTTGCTATAGTTTAGCTATAGGATGTAAAGAATATACACTCACCTTCACTGGCCACTTTATTAATTACACCTTGCTAGCACTGGGTTGAGCCCCCTTTTGTCTTCAGAACTGCCCTCATTTTTCATGCTATACTGTAGATTCAACAAGGTGTTGGAAACATTCTTCTGAGATTTTGGTCCATATTGACATGATAGCATCACGCAGTTGCTGCAGATTTGTTGGCTGCACATTGATGTTGTGAATCTCCCATTCCAGCACATCCCAAAGGTGCTCTATTGGATTTAGATCTGGTGACTATGGAGGCATTGGAGTACAGTGGACCCACTGTCATGTTCAAGAAACCAGTGGTGAGATGATTTGAGCTTTGTGACATGGGGC
Source organism: Pelophylax lessonae (assembly GCF_965119305.1). Taxonomy (NCBI): domain Eukaryota; kingdom Metazoa; phylum Chordata; class Amphibia; order Anura; family Ranidae; genus Pelophylax; species Pelophylax lessonae. The sequence goes on along the minus strand of NC_138779.1, from coordinate 103,437,126 downwards.
ATTATCCTGCTGGAAGGAACCATCAGAAGATGGGTACACTGTAGTCATAAAGGGATGGACATCATGAGCAACAATACTCGGGTAGGCCGTGGCATTTAAACAATGCTCAAATGCTGCTAAGGGGCCCAAAGTGAGCCAAGAACATATCTCCCACACCATTACACCACAACCACCAGCCTGAACCGTTGACACAAGGCAGGATGGATCCATGCTTTTATGTTGTTTATTCCAAATTCTGACCCTACCATCTGAATGTTACAGGTGAACATTTTTCCAATCTTCTATTATCTAATTTTGGTGAGCCTGTGCAAATTGTAGCCTCAGTTTCCTGTTCTTAGCTTAAAGGAGTGGTATTCGATGTGGTCTTCTGCTGCTGTAGCCCATCTGCTTCAAGGTTCAATGTTTTGTGCATTCAGAGATGGTATTCTGCATACCTTGATTGTAACAAGTGGTTATTTGAGTTACTGTTGCCTTGTTGTTATCTCCTACCCATCTACCAATTCTCCTATGACATCTGATATCAACAAGACATTGTCCTCCACACAACTTTCACACAATGTTCTTTTTTTTGGACCATTCTCTGTAAACTCTAGGGATGGTTGTGCATGAAAATCTCAGTAGATCAGCAGTTTTTAAAATACTCAGAGCAGCCCATCTGGCACCAACAACCATACCACGTTCAAAGTCACTAAATTGGTTTGAACTTCGGCAAGTTGTCTTCAGCACATCTAAATACCTAAATGTATTGAGTTGCTGCCATGTGATTGGCTGATTAGAAATTTGTAATACCCAGCAATTGAACAGGTGTACCTAATATAGTGGCTGATGAGTGTACATATGTTTTATTCCAGGGCTCTGGAAGATGAGGGCGGGCCAAAATTGTTGGATCTTTTGTACATATTCTGATTATTTCAGATCAGATTTTGTGTTTACAATTGTGCCCATTTGGGATGTCATAGTACTTTTTGGACACTAGGTAACAATGCAGTAGTAAAAATAGTTTATTGACTCTAAACAATATATCATAGGATTATAGACTGTTATATGCTATTATTTTGTAGCACCCAACTGGCTGTGAGGTAAATGTATTTTGGCTTCACTGAAATCAGTGGAACAGGGGTTAATTGGTTCTGGCTGCTCAGGGTTTCACAGGCTGCTGCTCTGCTACTTCCCCTGTATTCTGGAACTATCTGGGGGTTTCCAGAATATGGTGGGCAGAGGGACAGAGGCCACCACCTGGATATTTATGGGACTTCCATCAATCCTTGGGGAGGTGTGCCCAGTGGGTGGGGAAAGAACCCTTAACTTGTCTGAGCTTGAGTAGCAAGGAGAATCTGCAGTATGCTGGTGTAAGGAAACATTCCAGGGTTTAGCCAAGAGGGGACCCTTCCAGAAGCCAGGGAAGGAGCCAGCAAAAGCCAAAGAAGGTCCCAGGTAAGCCTAGCTGGGGGACCTGAATGGGAAAAAAAACCCAGGAATCCAGGGGGTCAGGAGAGAGCTCACAGGAGGAAAGCAGAGAAGGAAACTTTCGGAGAGAGCCCAAGTTGTCCAGAAGTCTGAGTGAGCCTGCATCTCCCTCACAAGGAAAGAGCCAGCTGGATTTCATAAGGAGGCAACCAATGATTCCGTGGCTAAGTGAGTATAAGACCCCAGTGCTGCAAGAGTAACTGTCTAGTGCTTTATTCTTGAGAAGACAGATTGCAGGAAGCTGTGAAACTCTTTAGGACTTATTACTAGAGCAAAATATAGTCTGAAGTGTGCAAGTACAGCCAAGCAGGTGTCCAAAACTTTCAGGGGTTGTACAGGCGCAGTTGAAGAAATACAAGCTTTTGTATGTAAGGAAGTGAACAAGTGCAGCCAGCACGTTAGGAGTCATCAACCTGTTCAAGTTCTACAGTTCCAGGGTATTCCATGCTCCCTTTTGTATGTTATTTTTGTAAGGAAGTGAACAAGTGCAGCCAGCACGTTAGGAGTCATCAACCTGTTCAAGTTCTACAGTTCCAGGGTATTCCATGCTCCCTACCCTACCTCCATCCAAGTTTTAGACAAAAAAAAAACAACAAAAAAAAAAAAACCCTAGACTGCTTTTTCAGCCAGAGAGAGACTGCCAAAAATGCTGTGTGCCTGGCTGTGTGTGAGCTAAGGGGAGGAAATAGGACCATCTACCAGCATCTATTTATGGGGTGCACTACAATTTGTTGGAGGATCATTTCTGCGGAGATAATGCCTCATGTTCCCCAGCTGTGAGGCCTTAACCTGTAAAGAACTCACTCATGGCCTTCAGCTGTGATGGCTTAGACTGCCCAATATTTATCACTGCATACTGAGTGTAGGTTCACACTCAGGGCGGGTTTGAAATCATGCGAGTTCAGCTGAACTGGCAAACCGGCATTATCAGTTCGGGGGCAATATGACAGACATCTGTGTGGGTTCCTGCACAGATGTCTATTAAAATCATTCCCCCAAAGTCACCAAAAGTAGTGCAGAAATTACTTTTGGGAATCGGTGTGGCTCCGCAAAGTCGGCGTCGCACCGATTCGGATGGTGCCATTTCCGGCAATAGGCTCCGATTTGACATATATGATTTGACATGTCAAATGGCAAGTCAAATCGGCCCAATGAGCACATGGGCTAAAGAACTGTTCTTCACAATCTCCAGCTGTGAAATATTAGCCTATTCAGAAATGCACCTCACGGTCTTCTTCTGTGGGAGTTTAGACTATTCAGTAATGGTGCACATTCAAGGAGAAGTGTGTCCACCGATTGCTATGTGTTACACAGTTTTGAAGTATCCCATGCCTCTACCCCTCTCCTGTTACAAGTTTACCAGCAATAAACTACAAAGGACAACCCCTAGACTGTTTATTGGAGACGGAGTGCCCTTAAGGTGGCAGCAAAAAAAACAGTAAAAAGAAACAGCAGCGATTAAATAACAACAAAAAAAGCTCTATCTGTCCACAACAATTTGTAAAATTAATTTTGGTACAGTGTTAAGTAATTGTTATTCAAAGTGCGACAGCACTGAAAACTTAAAAATAGCCTGGACTGGGGATGAAGCAGTCTGGTCTTGAACCCTTACCTTGTAAAACAACCCAAGGGATAGCAGACAGGATTCCTATATTAAGTTCACCTAAATAAGTAATACACATTTTTATATATATAAATAATGAGACATCACACACCATCAGCTTGGAAAAATATTAGGCCGCAGCCATTTATTATTTGTTTATTCAAGAAACTAGATAAACAATTTCATCAACAATATAACATATAAACACTGGAAACAACCCGATCACCACGATCCAGGTTGTAATAGTAAATAAATTAAACTTGAATAAAATTATCCAACCACAAATTCAGATATTACATACCACATATATATCGCCCCCCTTTGCATAACACAAAGGTGACCCACAGATAATAAACTTTGGCCGCGACAAACAAGGGAGGAGGGGGAGGGGAACACCACAGCTTCTTGTCCCGATGAGGCGGTCTGAGTAAGCAGCTACTGAGGACCCCCTTAAATAGCCTTAATAAGGGGTTCTGGATAAAACTGGCTAGTGGTTTGGGCAGTAAATTTGACCAGGAAGAGGGGTTTCTGCCCAAAGCTCCCCAGATACAGGGGAACTTTGAGCGGGAAGACAGGAGATAATCCTTATCTCCCCAGATACAACATAAATTTGAGCGGGAAAGGCAAGCAGTTTTGAACTAGGGTCAGAAGTTCAGCTGACTTCTTCCCTAGCAACAGCCTTATCCCCTCTTTAACCTGTTGAATGATCCTAATGTCCTACTTATCCCTGTCACTTTCCCATGAGAAAAAGGGGGCACAGATATATGCCCCTTTTCCTTTCATTCAGTTTAAAATAGAAATGAAAGGCAACATATTTGCATATAAATACTTAGAAAAAATATGGATATTTTGTGTTTCTTTTTTTTAAGTGATCACGTCATTTTTGTTCCCAGCTGCATAAGTGGCTTGCTGAGGTGGGGTGGAGAAACAGCAGCACTTTTTTTTTTTTCAAATACATTTTTATTGAGTTTTGCATAGAAAAACAACAGTAACAACAGTCAGGGAACAAGAAGAAAAAAGGGGGAGGGGAGGGGGTGGGTACGCAACATGAGCACATGTGCACATACAGTATCATACCGGTACAAGAAACAATTAAGGCATAAAAGTCAGTGACTATTCCTATGTGACCGTGACTTCCAAGATTTCTGAAAGGTAACTAACTTGCCTGTCCGTAGGGCTATAAGGCGTTCATGTTCATATGTGGAGTCAACATAATTTACAACTTCTGAGAGAGATGGTACGTCTGACGTTTTCCATCTCCTGGTTATGAGGACCCTTGCGGCCAAGAAAATATGGGCCACAATGGTCCTGTATTGGAGTGGGAATTTGTCTATGGTAATACTGAGGAGCGCTAGAGCTGGGTCTGGTGGAGTGAGGATGCCTGTCATGGAGGAAACTAGACTGAACACTTGGCGCCAAAAACTTGTAAGACTCTTACAGGCCCATAGCACGTGGACAAGGTTGCCCACTTGACCACAGTCTCGCCAGCATAGCGGAGAGTGTGTTGGGTAAAAGGAATTAAGTTTGTAGGGGGTTAGGTACCACCGAGATATAACCTTGTAGGAAAGTTCCCAGTGATTCGCACAGTGAGATATTGACTGTGAATAAAGGATCGCCTGTTGCCATTGGGGTGTGTCAAAGGTTTTACGGAGCTCCGATTCCCATTTTAACATGGAGGATGATTTCGAAAATGTCTGTTTGTGCTGGAATGATTGGTAGAAAAGTGGTGTTCCCTTAGAAGCTAGAGGCCCTTTCATGAGATGTTGCCATAAGTTGGCTTTAATACGGATAGTTGGCACTGGATGTCTTTTAATTAGGTTGGCAATGCGCGGGTGTGTATAGGCTTCAGAGGAGGGAAGGTTCAAGGTAGTGAGGGATTTCAGGGACGGCCTTCTAATATTTCGTCTAGCCACATTAGGCCACTACCCATCCATTTGTGAAGAGATAGGTACGGGATGAGGACAGTCAGTGTTTCCAACGGAATGCGTATCGTAGAGAGTGTGTTGTGGGAATCTATATGTAGCAGGGTGTATCTCCAAGCCAGGAGGGATGCTTGTGTGGTTAATGGCAATTGGTTCAGCGGGAGAGGTTTCCAGCAATCCACTGATAGCAGTAGGGGTAGGGAAGGGACGTTGGCCATGGCTGTTTCAGCCAGTACCCATTGTACGTCTGTATTTGGAGCGAACCAGCAATTAATGTGGGTCATGTGGGTCGCCACATAATAGTCATATAAGTCCACCATTCCTAGTCCACCCGCCCGTTTATGTTTGATCATTAGTGACCAGGGGCACCTAGGTTTCTTGTCTTGCCACACAACGATTAAAGAGAGATTGGAGCGTGGAGATATAGGATTTGGCAATGGGGAGTGACAACGTCCTGAAAATATATAAAATTTTTGGGAGAACCATCATCTTCAACGCAGCTATTCTGCCCACCCAAGAAAGTTCTTTATATGAATTTTGTGAAAGGATGCCCGTTACTTCCTGAGTTAGAGGTTTTAAATTTGCGGAGACCACATCTTTTAAGGACGGGGTCAGTTGTAATCCCAAATACGGGATGGCTTCAGAGGTCCAACTATAGGGAAGAGATTTTTCTAGGTGAGATCTAGTGGATACGTGGGAGCCTAAGTCTAGGATGAGAGATTTGTGGAAGTTGACTTTATAGTAGGAGATTCTGCTAAAGGATTCCAATGTTTTATGAGCAAAGGGGAGCGAAACAATAGGGTTGGTGAGGGATAAGATGACGTCGTCAGCGAATAAGCTAATGACGTGTGAGGAAACACGGAGTTTGAATCCCACGATATGTGGGTTAGAGTGGACAGCCTCTGCTAGTGGTTCAATCATTAGGTTGAATATTGTGGGGGATAAGGAGCACCCTTGTCTAGTCCCGTTGCTGATGGAAAAAGGACGGGACAGCATTCCCGAGGTGTAAACTTGTGCCGAGGGTGCAGAATATAGAGCTAGGATTGCGTTAAGGATCATGCCACTGAAGCCAAATTTACGCAGTGCAAGAGTCATGTAGGACCAGTGGACCCTATCAAACGCCTTCTCTGCGTCAATAGAGAGAAGCAGAGAAGGCGTTTTCGAGGAGTTGGCATGATGGATCAAGTTCAATATCCTCCTGATGGCATCAGAGGCTTGCTGGCCCTTCATGAAGCCCAGCTGGTCAGACTTGACCAGGGATGGCAACAGCGATGACACTCTGTTCGCTAGGAGCTTTGCATAGATTTTGATGTCTACGTTTAATAAAGATATGGGGCGAAAGTTTGCAGGGGTGTCCGGGGGTTTTCCCGGTTTGGGAAGAGTAACTATGTGGGCCGATAAGAATTCCTTAGGAGGGGAAGAGGATGACGCAAAAGCCTGAAAAAGTTTCAAAAGGTAGGGAGAGAGGACGGGGACCATTGACTTGTAATAAGCGTTCGAAAAACCGTCAGGGCCGGGAGCCTTATCTCTTGGGAGGGATTTGATGGTTGTATGGATTTCTTCGATCGTGAACGGGGTATTCAGAGTGGCAAGTTGTGAAGTTGTAAGGGAGGGGAGGCGGATGGTTGCTAGGAAGTTATTAATGTCTGCTTCTGTGGGCTGAAAAGTGCTACCATCATCTTTTAGATTATAAAGCGCACTGTAATAATCGGCAAACGCGTTGGCTATATCTTGTGGGTTGGTCAATTTAGTTTTGGAGAATGGGTGTACAATAAACGGGATTTTGGCCTTCAAGGTTCGGGTCTTCAGTTTGGATGCTAAGAATTTGCCTGCTTTGTTGTGTAGGTGGTAATGGTTGAGTTTAAGGGAACGCAACATGTTATCATGATCACGAATGAGCAGCAACCGTAGGTTCGCCCTCAAACGTGTCAGTTGGTCCGTCCTGTGTGTAGTGGTGTTCGTTTTGTTCAGGGTATCTAGAATATGAATCTCAGAAAGGAGAGAGGACAAGGCCTGTTGATGTTTCTTCTTTTCCCTAGCTCCTAGTTGGATTAAAATACCTCTCATAAACGCTTTGTGGGTACTCCAAAGGGTTGTATCTGAGAGAAACAGCAGCACTTTGGTCTTCTCCGTTAATGGCTGTGCAGAGCAGTGAGTCAGCACTGGGGGACCTGAATAGAAAAAAGGTCTGACCATTGGAGGACAGGCGAACTGACCACAGTGTAATGGATGTGCTCCTATGGCTAGCGTAATGAATTTGAAATAGGAAAGCAGGGGAATTGGCATAATTACCAAGTATTTCACACAAAGGAAAAAATACAAAGAGAACAGGTTACTTTTCAACACAAGTACATGGTACAATTTCTCACCACATATGGATACAGGGAACCACGAAGAAAGCCCTTAGGTAAGGGGGGTAAGGCCCCCCCCCTTTTTTTCTTGTTTTCCTTTTTTTCTTACTTTCTCTGCTTTTTTTTCTTTTTCCCTTTTTTCTATTTTCTCTTTTTTTTACTTTCTAATTTAATGGTTAAAGGTATGGGGATGCAAAGAATAAAAACATTGAATGATAAACTGGTTCAAATTGAGTTTTTGTGTTTTGCTTATGAAGCCAAATGCAAACTTGTGATGTTAGATTTTCTAAGTGCATCATTAAAAAATGGTTCATCAAAAGGCTACATGGTACCACAGACAATAATCAGGGATATCAAATGTTGGGTTAACATACACATTCAATTTCCAATTTGTTTGGGCCAGCTTGGCTTAAATGAATTCTTTCCATGGAACAATGGTCTGGTTGCTAGAGATGCTTTAATAGACTGTAGTAACTTGTTTTACATACAGTAAGTGCTATTGTCTTCCTGCATGGGAAAGTGACTGGTATGGCAGTTCATCCATTTAGGATCAACCTTGTATTTTTTATCAATGAATACAAGTTTCTCTATTATTGGTTGAGGTGGAGATTGTGACATCATCTGCCTGCCTCTCCACTGAATTAAAGTGGGATGAGAACATAATGCATTGAGGTGTGGCTTTCAGCATAGTCACTGCTTGTCAATTAGTACCAGGCCACACGTAGTCCTGCCCACTGCTTTCTAGACAGACAACACTGTCTCTGTTGCTGAAACTCTTCCTCTGTGAGCTGCAGTGTCTGAGAGGGGGAGTGTTTGAGACACAAATATAGGATGATTTGGCTCAGTCAGGGAAAGTTTAATAAGTTCACATACTGATGGCTTGGGACATGTTTTGGGTTATAGCCTGTCATGCAGGAGCCTTTAGTTGTGCTTAAAAAGATCTCTGAATGGACAAAGTCATTCCTCCTGCATGACTAAGGACGTCTAGTGGCCAAAAGAAATCACTATGGGGGTCTGCTCTGAAGAGGAGATGAATGTTGCAGATTTTTTGCTTTTTTGTTCTAAACTCCTTCAGAAGGGCCAAATAAAAGGAAAAAGTTGCTTGGAGTTGGTGTTTTTCTTTTCTTTTTTTCTAGTGCATTCCAAATAATAAAACAAAGTTGTGAATTATTCCTATAGGCAAATGTCTCCGCTTCTACTTTTCTTCTGTATTTATACCTATGAAAATCACTTGGCCTTCTGGTTACTCAGCCTTGAGACTATGATAAAGCCCAATCGACAAGAGTTTTACATTTACAGATGCAGAGTAATATGAGAGTTCTAAGTGTAATTTAGATGATTTCATTCTGAAACAAGGTCACATATGAAAAAGAAACAAGTGTAACTATCCCTGATAATAAATAATTGTAATACACTGCGACACTCTTGGGAAACTGGAATTCATTAAGTCCTATATCCATTATCAGAGCTACATCCCAGAGGCCATTGCTTTGTTCTCCCAATTGCAGATGCATTCCTCATTTCAAATGTGTCTCTACACTGTTTTAATGAAAGTTTATCCATCTTTACATGACTTTATTCTATTTTTGGTTTTTACTTTTCAACATGAATACTAAACAGTGAACTTTCTAGAAAAAAAAAGCTAGAAATAAAAAAAAAGATGATTTTTGGTTGAGTTGAATAACAAAACTATGAGAGTAAGTACAAATATGTATAAGAGTACATACACGACAGATTGATAGTTTAAGTGCTATGTTAGATCTCAGTACAGGGCTGGTAGCTGCTGCAGCCACTGCTAAATGTTAACTGTAGAGCCCATTCACAACAGTGCAAGGTTCAACAACACATTATATGTGTTGGTGTGCTGTGGTGCCGTTTAATGTGAATGGACCTGGGTTACAGCACAGCATAATGCTTCAGCACCACCACAGCTTTTCTGGCAAAACTTGGTGAAGGTCCACTTTTTTGGGCTGCGTTTGTGTGTTGGAAGGCAATTTCAAATAAATAGGCTGCTTGAACGTAGCACATGTAATATGCATGCATTAAACATATTGCAGTGGACCACACTGGTGTAAATTGGCTCTTATCCATGGTCTGGGGTGACCTGTTTAGGCTTGCTTTCTCCACAGGCTCCAGTGAGGATTGTTATGGGTTTAAGCTACTTTTTATGTACACTGCTTAAAAGAGAAGTAGAGCCAACACAATTCTTTCATTTTGGATAGAGATGAGATGGTTTAGTCTGTGTAATAAAATACTTACTGAGCTTGTCAGGAAATCAAGGTTGTCCTGTGTCCTCTAAACACTTCCTATGTTGTTTCAAGAAGTCTAATTAGCTTTCCTAGTTCTTATCTTGAGACTAAAGATTATATAGTGTCTATTCTGTCAAGAAGCAAACAGGCGCATGCAGTTTAGAAAAAAGACAGCTGGCCATACATTATACACTTTTCTTATTAAATTTCCTTTAGATTTAACTAAAAAAAAATGAAGAAAGATTTCTTTAACTATGTAATGCAAGACCCCTGCTGAGAAAGTCGTGGTTTCGACGTAACGCGTACGGGGGAGGATCCTGCACATGCTGTAGCACCCATATCACTGTCCATGCCCGCACTGGCTGAGTGCTAGTTCATGTGAGTGGTTTTCTGTTTTATTTTACCCCAATAAAGTATACATTACAGAGAGCACTAGATCGCTGTATTTATTTCCCATATGTTTCATACTATGACGGTGGAGAGAGGAGTGTGAGGAGGCGACCACCCTATCCCCTTCAGTGTGTCAGCGACACTGCGGATCTGGCCATTTTTTACTTGAAGCACCTTTATACAGAGGGAGAACAAGAGGAAGTTACCTATCCACACCTACTAGCACCTGTGTGTGCAAAAAGCGGGTTTGGCTCATTATAATTAGGGATGATCGAATGGTTCGGGTCGACCATCGGTTCGACCCGAACATTGACTGTTCGAGGTTCGGCCGAATTCCGAACTTTTTGCTGAAAAAGTTCGGAATTCGGCAACCAGAACCGACCAAAATGCAATGGGACAGGAACTGGGCTTTAAAAGCCCATGATTGGACCAGAACCATCAGTAAAAGCCAATTGAGGGGGCAGGAGAATGCTAGGAATGTGATTGGAGTGACTAGGGGGTCCAGAGGCCAATCATAGTGAATACGCCCCCCAGTATATAAGATAGCCCTGCCAAATCTCTACCATTTTAATACAGGGCTGTGGAAGAGAGTGGAAGCAGTCCTGTTACTTGTGTCATTTAGCAATTATTAGTGTGAGGAAAGGGATATCTAGTGTAGTTAGGGTACTATTTTCCACTATAGTTAGATTTAATAATCTCGTTTCTGTAGGGAAAGTGTTAAGTTGAAGGGAACCATAGTGTAGTGTAGGGTTAACTGACTGCTATGGCAGGGTGACAAAACCCTTCCATGTCAGGGTGACCGCTATAGAGAAAAGATTGTTTCTCTTAGAACACTTATAGAACCGGATAGTGGCTTCGCCCCTGTCACCCTGATTTTTGTTGCAGGCGTTTATAGGGCTTTTTTGAGAACATGTTTGGAGTCAGGCACAACATCTGAACTTCTGTGTAGGGGTATATATACACACACACATGTATGTATATATACACATACACATATATAGGTGTGAAAGTAGCAGAAACCTATGCTTGCGCTAATGAAATAATTAACACCCATATGGCTTCTCTGCTATAACACCTATATATGTGTATGTGTATAAATACATATAAGTGTGTGTGTATATTACATAGTTACATAGTTACATAGTTACATAGTAGGTGAGGTTGAATAAAGACAATAGTCCATCCAGTTCAACCTGTGTAGGTGTGTGTGACTGTAATCATCTAACATAGCCTTTAATCTCCTGATCCTTGAGATGCAAGTCTAAGAGTCTTTTGAAAGTCACCATACTACCCGCAGAAACCACCTCTTGTGGTAGACAATACCACAATCTTGTAGCCCTAACAGTAAAGAACCCCCCACGTTGCCTGAGGTTAAAACGCTTCTCCTCTAATCCCATTGTATGTCCTCGAGTCCTCATGCAGTTCCTTCGAATTAACAGCTTTTTTTCTAAGCTGAGATCCCCATTAAGATATTTATAAATTGCTATCATGTCCCCTCTCAGACGTCTCTTCTCCAGGGAGAATAAATCAAGCGATTGCAGACGCTCCTCATAATCAAGGTCCTCCAATCCCCTAATTAGTTTAGTTGCCCTTCTCTGGACTTTCTCCAGCTCCAACACATCCCTCCTGAGGACTGGCGACCAGAACTGGACAGAATACTCCAGATGCGGTCGGACCAGAGTTTTATAAAGTGGAAGGATTATAGTCTTATCTCTGGAATACATCCCTTTCTTTATGCATGCTAATATTCTGTTGGCTTTGGAAGCTGCCGCTTGACATTGCATGCTGTTGCCTAATGTATCATCAACCAAGACTCCCAGATCTTTCTCCATTTTTGATTCCCCCAAGGGTTCCCCTCCTAACGTGTATTGTGTTTTTATGTTTTTAGTCCCCAAGTGCAAAACCTTACACTTCTCCACGTTAAACCTCATTTGCCATGTCGTTGCCCACTCCGTAATTTTGTCCAGGTCATTCTGTAGGATATCTGCTTCATGCTGTGCAGTTATTGCCCTGGCCAATTTTGTGTCATCTGCAAAAACTGATAACGAACTACTGATCCCGTCCTCAATGCTGTTTATGAATAAATTGAACAAGGTCGGTCCCAAGACTGAGCCTTGGGGGACCCCGCTTACCACCTCAGACCAGTCTGAGTATGCGCTGTTTATTACCACCCTTTGGACACGGCCTTTTAGCCAGTTCCGTATCCAAGAGCAAACCCTGCTGTCGATACCTGCAGACCTTATTTTATAAATTAAGCGCTTGTGGGGAACTGTATCAAACGCCTTAGCGAAATCCAAGTACACCACATCCACTGGTCTGCCCCTATCTAGCTCACAGCTCACCTCCTCGTAGAATGCTAAGAGATTGGTTTGACAAGAACGCCCATTTGTAAACCCGTGCTGGTTACTACTGATGATGTTGTTGTCTTTAGCATATTCTACGATATAGTCCCTAATCATCCCCTCCAAAAGTTTACAAATTATTGATGTCAAGCTGACAGGCCTATAATTTCCCAGGATATGCCTCTGGCCCTTTTTGAATATCGGAATCACGTTAGCCTTCCTCCAATCCCCTGGTACATCTCCTGTCCTAATACTGTCAGCAAAGATCAGGAACAGTGGTCTAGATATAACCATACTGAGTTCCTTGAGCACTCTCGGATGTACGCCATCCGGGCCTGGTGATTTGTTTGTGTTAAGTTTATCCAGTCTTTCCCTGATTTCACCCTCTGTTAGCCATAGAGGCAAGTCCTGTGTATTACTACTAACCAAACAGTTGTGGTCAGTGTATGCCTCCTTTTCCTGCGTAAAGACTGACGAGAAAAAAGCATTCAGCACGGTTGCTTTTTCAGTGTCCTCTGTAACCATCCTCCCATCATTGTTAATTATGTGTGCAATATGCTCTGCCCTCGTTTTTTTGCTGTTGATATATTTAAAGAATTTCTTTGTTTTTTTTTTACTATCCTCCGCTATTTGTCTCTCAAAGTTGATTTTAGCCATCTTGATTTCGTGTTTACACTTCTTATTTGCCTCCTTGTATTGCTGGAAGGCCAATACTGTGCCCTCTGATTTATATTTCTTGAAGGCCAATTTTTTTCCCCTAATAAGTTTTTTAACGCTACGGTTTAGCCAGCCAGGTTTGGCTTTGTCTCTTCTAAATTTATTCCCCATAGGAATGCACTGCAAGATGCCTTTGCTTAATATGTTCCTAAAGCATTCCCATTTTTCCTCAGTCAGTGATCCCAGGGTTTGGTCCCAGTTTACCCTTTCCATCAATGAGTACAATTTTGGAAAGTTTGCCCGTCTGAAGTTTAGGGTTCTTATGTTCCCCACTTGCCTTTTTATATTGTTATTTATACTAAACGTGATCATCCTGTGATCGCTAGAGCCCAGGTTGTCCTGGACTCCTACCTCCGAGATTATGTCTGGGTCATTAGTGATCAATAGATCCAGGATTGCGTTTTCTCTGGTAGGGGAATCCACCAATTGTGACATGTAGTTGTCCTGTAAGGTTTCCGTGAATAGACGGGCCTTATGTGAGTGTGCAGTCCCCTCTTCCCAGTCAATGTTGGGATAATTGAAGTCCCCCAATACAATGACTGATCCCAGTTTTGCCACTTTACCCATTAGTGATAAAAATTCCTGCTCTACCTCCTCCCCTTGGTTAGGTGGCCTATAGCAAACCCCCACAATTACTTTCCCCTTTTCTCCTTCCCTAAGGAGTTCTACCCACACGGATTCTAAATCCATGCTCATCCCATCCGTAATGTCACTCCTTTCTAGCACCTTTATATTGTTCTTGACATAGAGACATACCCCTCCCCCTCTTTTTCCTACCCGGTCCTTCCGGTACACCGAATACCCTTGGATATTGGCCAGCCAGTCATGTGAGGGGTCGAACCAAGTTTCTGTTATTCCCACAAGGTCTATGTCCTCCTCATGTACTAACATTTCCAATTCTTCCATTTTATTAGCTAGGCTCCTGGCATTAGCATATACCCCTCTTAGTTTTACGGAAGTTAAACGTGATTGGCGGTTATGTTTATTTCTGTTTGGTCTGCGGTTTTCCCGCACAGACCTGCCAATTGATGTTGTCGACCTACTGTCGCTGCTGACACTACAGCTGCCTTCAGTCCTCTGCTCCCTCCTGACTGATTCTACTTCTGAGCCCTCCCCCCCGTCTCCTAGTTTAAAAGCTCCTCCAACTTGGTGGCCATCTTTCTCCCCAAAATATACCCCTATACAGAAGTTCAGATGTTTTGCCTGCCTCCAAAGACCCCCAAAAAATGCCCAAAAAAAACGCCTGCTGCAAAAACACACCTGGGCGTTTTTGTAGCTGGCGTTTTTTTGGGCATTTTTTGGGCGTCTTTGGAGGCAGGCATGACATCTGAACTTCTGTGTAGGGGTATATATATACACACACACATGTATGTGTATATATACACATACACATATATAGGTGTGAAAGTAGCAGAAACCTATGCTTGCGCTAATGAACTAATTAACACCCATATGGCTTCTCTGCTATAACACCTATATATGTGTATGTGTATAAATACATATAAGTGTGTGTGTATATATACCCCTATACAGAAGTTCAGATGTTTTGCCTGCCTCCAAAGACCCCCAAAAAATGCCCAAAAAAAACGCCTGCTGCAAAAACACACCTGGGCGTTTTTGTAGCTGGCGTTTTTTTGGGCATTTTTTGGGCGTCTTTGGAGGCAGGCATGACATCTGAACTTCTGTGTAGGGGTATATATATATATATATACACACACACATGTATGTATATATACACATACATATATATAGGTGTGAAAGTAGCAGAAACCTATGCTTGCGCTAATGAACTAATTAACACCCATGTGGCTTCTCTGCTATAACACCTATATATGTGTATGTGTATAAATACATATAAGTGTGTGTGTATATATACCCCTATACAGAAGTTCAGATGTTATGCCTGCCTCCAAAGACCCCCAAAAAATGCCCCAAAAAAACGCCTGCAACAACACACCTGGGCATTTTTTTGGCGCAGGCGTTTTTTTTGGGCATTTTTTGGGAGTCTTTGGAGGCAGGCAAAACATCTGAAATTCTGTATAGGGGTATATATACACACACACACACTTATATGAATTTATACACATACACATATATAGGTGTTATAGCAGAGAAGCCATATGGGTGTTAATTATTTCATTAGCGCAAGCATAGGTTTCTGCTACTTTCACACCTATATATGTGTATGTGTATATATACATACATGTGTGTGTGTATATATACCCCTACACAGAAGTACAGATGTTATGCCTGCCTCCAAAGACGCCCAAAAAATGCCCAAAAAAACTCCAGCTACAAAAACGCCCAGGTGTGTTTTTGCAGCAGGCGTTTTTTTGGGCATTTTTGGGGGTCTTTGGAGGCAGGCAAAACATCTGAAATTCTGTATAGGGGTACATATACACACACACTTATATGTATTTATACACATACACAAATATAGGTGTGAAAGGAGAGAAGCCATATGGGTGTTAATTATTTCATTAGCGCAAGCATAGTGTTCTGCTACTTTCACACCTATATATGTATATGTGTATATATACATACATGTGTGTGTGTGTATATACCCCTACACAGAAGTTCTGATGTTATGCCTGCCTCCAAAGACCCCCAAAAAATGCCCAAAAAAATGCCTGCTACAAAACCGGCAAGGTGTGAAAATAGCGGAGCCACTATCCTGTTCTATTGCAATTCTAATACAAACAAACTTTTTTTTCTGGTTCTGGATATCCTACAGAGCTGAAACTTCACAGGTACACTTTATAGACCCCCCAGACACTAAATCCAAAGAAATCTCATTTTTTTTTTCAATAATTTTTTCAATAATTGTCTCTCTATCAAAAATGACAATTTCTAAGAACTTTTTTTTGTGTGATGAATAGTCCCTGGGGCATGACCCAGAACCCTAGGCAATTATAAGGGGCATTTATTGGGTTTTAGGGCTTCAAAATGGTGTTTTTTGATTACCGAAGTTCGGGTCCCATTGATTTCAATGGGGTTCTGAAATCCGGGCCGAACTTTCGGGAAGTTCGGGTGTTCTGGTCGAACCAAACTTTTGAAAAGTTCGATCATCCCTAATTATAATTTGTGAGCCAAACCAGGAGGTGAGCGGCCAGCATTACCATTTATGCATCAAGGCACTTTTTAGTTATTCAAGCACCAACACCTGGTCGTTTGATACTAACACAGCTTAGAAGATATCACACATTTGTTATGAACTTCTGTGCACCTATTTCTATTTCACACTAGTGGATGCATATGTGTGACTTTTTATTTGCACGAGCACTCATTGTGACAATAGTCATTTATTATAACCATTGTTTTATCCACTGATATAGTTTTTATCACCTGGAATATATTTTTTATCACATTAACTAAGAGCACTTGCACTTTGATTGTGATACATTTTTATATGTATTTATTCATTCACAGACATATATATTTTTGTTAATTGACACATTTTGTGTATATTGAATGTATTTATCTTTTGGCGCTACATAATTTGTATATTTTTGGATATTTATGTAATGCAAAGGCCTGCCTGATTGCATAAAAATTGAAAGTGCTTGAGTTTGAGACATATTGTATAATTTTGTTAAATGTAAAGGAAAATTGTACTATAACATTGAATATTGTATGACCAGCCATAGGCCCCTTCCACACATGTGGACTCCATCAGCGGATCCCCCTGCTCAGCGGGAGATCTGTCCGCTGATCCATTCTCAGCAGTCGGATGATGGGTCTGTGTCCTCTCTGGTTATGCACAGCCCGCTTTCCTCTATAGCCCGTTCACACATGCAGACCATTTTTCTGTTTTTTATTTATCCATTGATGGATGAAAAATGGTCATCAATGTATCTCTATAGAAAATGGATGAAAATGGATGATCATCCATTTACATCCACTGTCAACATCTATTTTTTGGAATGGATCAAAGTCATATTTTTATTCTGTTAAAAAAACGGATTGGACGAAAAATGGATGTAAACAGCCAAATGATAAATTTTTGCATTAAAAAATGGCTCCAGGACTCAAGTGGTTAAGGACGCTAGCTGGAGGATCTAAAAAAGCATGAAAAATGGATGAAACCTCTCTCTATCCCCCTTTTCTGTCTTGCCTTCGCTTCCTCTTCTTTCTGCTTCTCTCACCCCCTTGCTCCTGTTACCTCTTATTTCAGGTAACCTCCATTGTGTTTGGTTAGCATTGCATATTTATAGTGACGTAACTAGACCGTAACTCAGTAGATGGATAACCTGAATACCCTCCTCCTGAAGAACTGTTAAATGTTAATTTTTGCTCAGACTGAGTTTCAATACCTATGCTCGACCCCCCCCCCCCTTTTTTTTGTTCACCTCTCTACAGTGGGAAAAGGAAGCCACAGTCATATTGTTATGAATTTTGTAACACGGATTATCAACAGATAGGCCATCTACAGCTAGTATTTTATCCCATGTCTGTTCTATGTTAACACAATAGCCTTGCTGTGTATAATATATGTTACGCTAATTGTTGATCTTTTCAATAAAATGTTTGAACAAGGAATTTATTAACAGTAGAGAGTAGAGTAAGAGTAGAGATACGCACTTTTGTGATTATGGTGAAGCTGTGTTCACTTTAAATACCAAATAAAATAAAAAAAAGGATGAAAAACTGATGACAAACTGATGTAAACTTTATCTGTTTTTTCTTTGAAAAAAGTGACTAAACTGATGAAATGAACGGTCCACATGTATAAAAGGAACCTATGAGTGGTCAGATGTAAATGTGGACCACCTGTCCATTTACATCTGACTGTCTTTTGATCCGATCTCGACTAGGTGGATGGGGAACGGATCCCCCATCCATCTGTTTTTAATTGATCAGATGCAGGTAGGTGTAAAAGGACACATTTCCATTTAAATCCACTGCTCCATAGAGGTCAATGGATGTTCTGACCGGGTCAGTCTGAAAAACGGACAGGTGGACCATAGTCCACAAAAATGTTGTGTTTTGTCAGCTCAGATCAGGAATTAGAAGTGGAGTGCATTTCTGGCAGATCAACTGTACTTGCAGGGTCTTTACAGGAATAAAGGAATGGGAATTGTGCATGTACTGCAAATGTTTTTTTTTTTTCCCTTGACATATACTTTAAAAGGGGAATACATAAATCTGAAACATTAAACTGACCCTTGTTAAGAGGAACTTCACTCCCCTTCTGCGTTTTCTTTTTTTAGCCCCCTTGTCCCTGTTATTCAGCCTTGTCCTCAAATCATATATCCACCTGTCCAGTGGATCCAGTGTTGCTTTGCTGTGATCTGCTGCACGGGTGTCACAGTCTGAGTCCCACACCGCCATCTTGGTCTTTCTCAGTCATCGTAAGCTGGCTATCTCTTCTGGGTTCCGGCAGCTGACCCAAGATGAAATGCTCCATCTCTGTCCACTCACTGCTGTGAGTCCCTACTACTGTAGTCTCCTGGAATATGTAATAGTGTAATTCCAGAAGCCTGGAGCAGGGACACATCATTCTCTTCTAGGCAAAAATAGTGGTGGAGGGCAGGGCTGGCCAAAAAAATACCTAAAATATAACTAAAGGCAATACTTTTTTTTTTAGTTTTGGATAGAGTGGAGAGGGATTAGAATGATTTCAGTTCAGTTTTTATTGCTGCCTGTGCCCGTTAGGGAGATTCACCCTCTCTATTTGTCCTGTTTACCAATATCATTTAAAGTAAAAGAAAATCCCAAATTCTGGGTTGTCCTCAGAAAGGTAAAAGAAGGAAAACCTTTCAATGGGAGCACTAATTCTGGTGACCTGGGGGTCCCCAACGAATTCCCCTAATTTGCACGGATTTCCTCTCACTCCCTGTTTGGCTATGGGACAGGAAGTGAAAGAAAATCTATGCAATAGGAGACAAATGACAAAAAACCTGACAGAGGTTATAACTTTCCTATACTGTATCCAAAATGAATTAATTATTGTTCTACTTAAAAAAAAAAAAAAAGAAATAAAGCAAAAATAAAAATATAAATTATTGGGTAGTACGAGTGGGAAGGGGGGATATTAAATCTCTTTGTGCAGTTTTAAGCCTTTGTAATTTAGTAAAGAATGACAAGGGTTCAAATCCCATTGTGCAAGATCAATATATACAGAATAAGAACAGATAATGAGAATTACACCTATCATATAAAACAAGAGAAGTGGTACTGTGCAACATGTATTCATACAGTATGAGAACCAAGGCTTTTTTTACGGCAGGGACATGGCACTTCCAGCACTGACTGTATGTAATGCTGAGGGGTGCTTGGGTGTGCTGCAGGTTCTATTGATGCTGGCTGTTAGGGGATCTATTTTTGCAGGGGGATTTATTGTTGCTGGTGGGCGTTCTATTGTTGCTAGGGATGGGTCTCATATTGCTGGGGGGGGCAGTTATTTCTTGTAAAGATATACGTTGAGGGAGGGGGTCTATTGTTGTTGGCTGCTGCATAGTCTATTAATGAAGGCTGTGGGGAGATCTGTTGGGGGGGGGGGGTGTTTTGGGTGGTGCATTGTTGTTGGGGGATCTATTGATGCTGGGGGTGCTCTATTGATACTGGCTACAGGGGATCTATTTTACTGCTTTTCTTGTTATCATTAACAAATTCCATGCAAATTACTTATCACCAAAAAATGAAACTTGGCTTCTTACTTCTATATACTCTAAAGGGGCAGTAATGGGAGGTTGGGTAGGGAGTGGAACCAAGGATCAGTGGTCGGAGGTGGGTAGGGGCAGAGAGAAGTGGTGACTCAGAAAGAGGGAGTTCCTGCACCTATTCTCTGAGAAAATAAAGCCCTGATAAGAACAGATACTGTAAATTACACCCACCATATAGAACAAGCGAATGTGTACTTACTCAGCATCCATAAATACAAAATAAGTGCAAATACTGAGAAAAAAACACTAAACATACACAACACATGAAACAATATTATGCCATGTCTACATACAAAGAATAGAAACAGAGAATTATATCCAGAATGTATAATAGGTTCCAGTATGCTATATTCTGTCATCCTTTTTAGAAACAGTAACTAAAGCAACAAAATATGCATATATTGCATTTAACATATATGAACATTAGTACTGTCTTGTGAAATAAGGGTTATTGGCAACTGGGAGAGGTCTCTGGTGAATGGAAAGAGCCAGGAAAGATTTCTACATTAGACATAATATGAGAGGTAGAAAGTGCAGGAACACCCTGGACTTTAGGGTGACATTGAAAAAAAATAAAAAGATGTTTTGCCCAAAGCTACACTTTAGGACAGCCATGCATGAAGGATTCTGTTTGGCAGGAATTGATAAAATTGCTGGATGGGCATCTTTACTGTTGGCATATTTAAAATAGGGAATGCAAACGTGTCCTGCTTTGTTGGTCCAATGGGTTCTCTTTGCTGAGTACACACTAAAAAGGTAGGATTCCCTGTGAACAGCAAAGTGCCATGCTCCTTCTGCCCCACTGTATTTGTCCAAGTGTCCCTGCTGTAAACCCCCCACTCTTCCCAAATGTTTTAATATATTGCGGTCCTTAAGTGTGATGGCTGCAAAATTATTGTTTTTGTTTTTCTTTCAGGCTAAGAACATTTTCTGTAAGTAGAGAAAATATCGGTTCATCTTGCCAGAAATGCGGTTTCCTTGACAATGTTATTTTTCTTGTTTAAACTACTATCAACTACCATGTATTGAAGATGAGCAAAGGGAGACATATACAAAGATCTCTCTATAAAAACAATGCAGAAGTTATTGGACACAAAGGGATAGGAAGTGAGTTATTGGTAGGATTACCAGTAGACATGTGTGGTTCGTTTCATTCCGAATCAAATTTTTCTTTATTATTCGGAAATTTGGATGTATTTGAATTACTAAATTACAATGAATTAGTAACGAATTTAAACGAATCTGAAATAATAAAATGAAATTCGGACGAAAATTTATTCTAGTTCCGAAACGAATTTGAATCCAATTTGAAAAAAAATTCAAATCAAAATCGAATTAGAAAAATTTGAAATCGATTTTCTTAAAAGAATTAAATGGAATATAAAATAATAAAGCAAAAGAATAAAAATAATGAAATAATGAAATAATAGTAAAAAATAGAATGAAAATGTAATAGAATAGAATTTAATAGAATAGAATGAAATAAAATAGAATATGACATCTTCTAATTTAACCACATAACGACCGCTCACATTGCTGCTACTGCGGCAATGTGGCTCGTTATCGTCCAGCGACGTAGACATACATCGCTGGACTCCTCTCCTCGTGGGCGGCGCGTGCGCGCTGCCGGAGGCTCGCCCCCGCTGTTTTCAGTCACAGCGGGAGTTGGGCCAGGGGAGGAGCAGCGGCGATCGCTGCTGCTCTTCCCCGATCGCCGGGGAATCGAGTCTGGAGATCCGCCCGCTTGTGTAAACAAAGCGGGTGGATCTCCTAAGTGACATGCAGGGACAGATTGCAGGGTTCAGCATAGCTGAACATGCGATCTGTGCCTGTGTCACTCAGTTACCTCCCCCCACACACGTCAGTAAGCACTAGGCATACATTAACCCCTCCCTCTCCAATAAAATTAACCCCTTCCCTGCCAGTGTCATTTTTACAGTAACAGTGCATAGTTATAGCACTGATTACTGTAGTAATGTCACTGGTACCCCCAAAAGTGTCAAAAATGTCAGTCAAGGGTCCGATCTGTCTGCCGCAATGTCGCAGTCCCGCAAAAAAATCGCAGATCGCTTCCATTACTCGTTAAAAAAAAACCACCAAAAATGACAGAAATCTTTCCCGTAGTTAGTAAACGCAATAACTTTTGCGCAAACCAATCAAAATACGCTTATTGTGTTTTTTTTTTTTTACCAAAAATATGTAGCAGAAAACAAATTGGACAAAAATGATAAAAAAAATTTGATTTTAAAATTTTTTTGGGGGGAATTTCATATAAATAATGTGAAAAATATTGTTATTTTTTCAAAATTTTTGCTCTTTTTTGTTTATAGCGCAAAAAGTAAAAATCACACAGGTGATCAAATACCACCAAAAGAAATCTCTGTTTGTGGGAAAAAAAGGACGTAAATTTTGTTTAGGTACGGCGTTGCATGACCGCGCAATTGTCAGTTAAATTCGCACAGTGCCGAATCGCAAAAAGTGGCCTGGACGTAAGACAGCAAAATCCTCCGGTGGTAAACTGGTTAAATAGAATAGATTAGAATAGAATCCCAAAAAAAGGAATCCAAAACAAAAATAGAATGGAAATCCTAAAAAAATAGAATGGAAAATAAGAGAATAGAAAAACAATAGAACATAATAAAATATAAAGAATATGACCATCTTCAGAAAGTCAAATTTCGAATAGAATGATTTTGAATGGAAAAAAATTACAATAGAAAAAAATAGAAAATAAGAGAATAGCATAAAAAATAATTAAAAAACAATTAATTTAAATAGAATAAAATAGAAATATACCGTATTTTCTGGCGTATAAGACGACTGGGCGTATAAGACTACCCCCCTATTACATGATCTACCGGTAATACTTATACTTAGGATACCTTGGAGATATTATACTTGGCGTATAAGGCGACCTCCCATTTTTGGCGGATTTTTTTGAGGTTTAAAAGTAGTCTTGTACGCCAGAAAATACAGTAATCGTTATATTCTTTCTATTTTATTCTATTCTATTGATTTTCTATTCTATTCGTTTCTGTTATTTTCTATTCTATTATTTTCTATTCTAATCTTTTAAATTCAAATTTATTCTATTCAAATTTCAGAAGATGTTACATATTCTTTCTATTTTATTCTTTTCTGTTCTATTTTTTTTCCATTCTATTCTCTTATTTTCTATTCTATTCTCTTCTATTCTGTTCTAATGTTTTATATTCAAATTCATTATATTCATAATTTAAATTTCTTAAGATGGTTATATTATAACTATCTTTTGAAATTCAAATTTGAATAGAAAATATTGGAACAGAATAGAAAAGAATAGAATAGAAAATAACGCAAAAGCATAGAACAGAAAAGCAATAGAATACAATCGAAAGAATATAACAGTTATGTGGCATTAGCTTCTGTCACAGTGTACCATTGTTCCATCAACATCTTCACAGGGTAACACCAGTGCCCCATGCACATCTGTCACAGTGCACCATCAACATCTGTCATAGTGTACCATTTTCCCATCAACATCTGTCACAGTGCACCAGTGCCTCACCAACATGTGTCACAATGTACTATTGTCCTATCAACATCTGTCACAGGGTACCACTAGTGCCCCCTGCACATCTGTCACAGTGCACCAGTGCCCCATCAACATCTTTTGTAGTGTACCAGTGCCCCATCAACATCTATCACAGTTGTACCATTGTCCCATCAACATCTGTCAAAGTTCAGAAAAGAATCCAAAACAATGGAATCCAAAATAATAGGAAAGAACAAAATAGAAAATAGGAGAATAGAAAAGAATAGAAAAACAATAGAATAAAAAAATAATAGAATAGAAATAATATAACCTAAACATCTTCAGAAATTCGAATTTCGAATAGAATCCAAAGCAATTGAATCCAAAATAAAAGAATGGAAAAGAAAAGAAAATAAGGGAATAGAAAAAAAAATAAGAGAAAAGAAAAGAATATAAAGAATATAACCATCTTCAAAAATTAGAATTTTGAATAGAATGAATTTGAAAGAAAAGATTAGAATATAAAATAATAGAAAAGAAAATCAGAATAGAATAGAAAAATAATTAATATAGAATAACATAAAATAGAAAGAAAGAATATAACTGTTATATTCTGTGAAATATGCAGGCCACAGCGCAAACCTAAAATTAATACTAAAATTCAAAGATGGATAAAGAAATCACTAAGATAATCTAAACAACCTAAAGTGCTAGAGTTCATGACCAAATCAAATAAAAAGATTCCCTCACATTTAAAATCCATATAGTGCAAAAAACATTCAGTGTATAAATAATAATACAATATGTAACGAGCAAGTAACCAGAGAAAGTCCTCAATTATGAAAAAAAGTGCTTGCGTGCTAGAAGTTCATAAAGCATGTGGCCAGTGAAGATTTAACAATACTCCTAAAAAAAAAGTGCTAGCAGTGCAACTTGAGTACATAAAGTGACAAGCATGTGGTCAGTGAAAATTCCTTGGTATTCCTCAAAATGGGGTGCTGCGGTGCAGAAGTGTTGAAATTGCAGAAATTCTCATGCAGTGTTTAGTGATCCCCTCCCCCACGGCAAACACACTTACCAGATCTCGTGGACCCCTTAGCCATACAGCATGTGGGTCTAGCAGGGTAAACTGGTAAGTGGGACCAGATGAAATTCCTATGGGTTCTTGCCAAAGGCTATGGCTCATATAGAGGAAGATAGAAAATCCAGATATGGTGTATATAACCGTAGAGGGATGCAAATCTGCTCTCTTGGCTTCCTGTTTTCTTCCTGTTGGGTGCACTCAGCCTCACAGACACCCAACAGGCTAACTTCCTGCATATACAAATCCTATATAAAAGTCCAGGATACATCATTGGAAGCTGTACAATATAAAACCTATGCCCAAATGCCCATTATATTCTATTTCATTTTATTCTATTCTATTGATTTTCTATTCTATTATTTTCTATTCTAGTTTTTATATTCTAGTGTTTTCTATTTGAATTCAAATTCAAATTTTGGTGAGTATATATTTTATTTTATTCTATGCTATTATTTTTCTATTCTAATCTTTTCTATTCAAATTTGAAATTCATTCTATTTGAAATCACAATTTCGGAAGATGGGTATATATTTTTTCTATTTTATTCTTTTTTGTTCTAATTTTTGAATTGTCAGACAGTCAATATCAATAGCCTAATGCATTAGCTGCATTTAAATGAAAAAAATTGATAATTTTTTTGAATTTGGTTGAATTTTTTTAATTTCAATCCCGAATTGAATAAAACGAATTCAGAAAACGAATGAAACAAATGTAACAAATTTAACAAAACAAATGTATTTAAATACCGAATCAAAACAAAACAAAACAATTTTTTTTTGTCCTGTACATGTCTATTTACCAGGTGAAAATAAAGGGAAAATGCCTCCCAAAAAATGCAAACTAATGCAACCACCACATATAAAGCAATAAATGGCAATATATAAAATTTTTGTTTTTGGATTTAGATATGCTTTAAAAGGGGGGAAATTCCAGAATGTGGTAGCAAACCATTTTTTCTTTTTCTATTATACATGTTAAATAAGCTGCTTGGTCTGTTATTAGTGATAAAATCTTGCTATTATTAGTGCTACCATATGGTAATTTAAAAGAAAAAAATCCCTTTTAAATTCAATGCATCTATTAGTTGGTTGGCTTTTGATCATTGATAAATGTAATTTTTTTTTAGTGGTATTGTTCAATAAAAAAAGCAACAAACCAAAAACCCCCTTTCTCTTCTTACTACATATATTTACTTGCTTGTTGGCCTATTATCTGGCCATTATATTTCAGCAATGAAGTATCATATGTCCTTTAGACTCCAGGTTCCTCCAAAAAATTACAAATACCGTAGCTGCTGACTTTTAATATAAGGACACTTACCTGTCCAGGGATCAAGTGATGTCTTCACTGGAGCAGATTCTTCAACCAGCTTCAGGTGTAGTCACTGGCATCGTAACTAAGGGACATTGGCAGTGAAGCCTTGCAACTTTCCCAGCCGTTTTTCTTACTTTACATACACGAGTCACACCCCTCTTTGTGAATGGATCTGTAGTCTTCTGGAACCTATGATGTGTCCTAGAAGACTGCGGGGGAAGGAGGGGCTGCAAACTTCTAGCTAAGATCCCCATGGCGTATCTGACCGGAAGTGGGAGTGGGTACCTGTCAAAATCAGGTACCTGCTCCCCCCAAAAAAGTGCCAAATGTGGCAGCAGAGAGGGGGGAGGGGGTTGCAAATAAACAAAACTTCCCCTTTTGGGTGAAGTTTCACTTTAAACACAAAGTTTATCACTGACATGTGTGTCCCTTTGCTGACCCACAACTTAGCCCACATTGTACAGCTTTGAGTTCACTTATAACTCAGAAATGTGAAAATCTGTATTATCAGCAGGCTAATCATAGAGTTTTCTATGAATACTTTGTTTAGAATGATTCCTGTATCACATATTATACATCTGCCAAAAATGTTTGGGTGAAACAAACAAAGGATGGCACTTTACTGGCCTATTTGCATTTTTCTTCCTGGAAGCTGTGCTTGCTGTTAAAAGTCAGCAGTACAGTTATTTGAAGTTCTGATGAGCCGAGAGCTTGACTTTGTTCCCATACATTTTATTTGATCTTCAGAAATTATATGAAATTGATTTTGTAAATCAATAGGTCAATTTCCCGAAACATTGTTTTGTTGGTTCAAATGCCCTTATATTGAAGATCAAGTTTTTGTCAAGAGCTTTTTCTAAATTCCAAAGGGAAGAGTCTTATGTTTCCATTTCTGAACTTATAGATTTTCTTTGTCTTTTGTGAGTAAATATTGCCAATCTCAGATGAAGGAGACTGCACTTAGTGTTACTAAAACACAGTAAGAATGCTTTACTTAAAGTATTTAGTTCCCATGGCAACCAAGCGGTTGTTCATCCGGTTCAAGTTATAAAATCGGATTTTCAGAAATTCACATAAAAAGCCATTGCTTTGGCTCTGTCTATATGCCAAGATACCACGATGGACAGAGACATTGAGGCTTATTTACTTAGGTAGTATAGGCTGTCAGACTTAAAGGGGTTAATACATTTACCCAACAGAAAAAATTATAATTGGATAAATGGAAAACCTGCATGTACAGAATACTAATCCACAGTTGGCCAGAAGAAGGGAAGAAGCATATAAAACATGTTGTATTTTGCTCTAACAGTTTTACAAATCCTTCCTGATTCATAAGGAAATGTGATACTCCATGGATAAGCAGTCTATAGTGTTATTACTTAAAAAAAACAAAAAAAAACAGACAACTTTTTTTTATAAAACAATAAGCTGGCTAGAACTAGTCCTAAAGAAGTTTACTCCCCATTTTCACAGCTCTAAGTCTTTCTGTATGCAGAGGTTATACCTTCTTTCCTCCAGATGTAAACAGTGCCCCCTTTTCACTTAAAATGACATTAACGTGAGCTTTCCCCCAGGTTAGAGAGATAAAGAGCATTGTATCACAATCATTGTATTGTATTATTTGCTTATTTAAATTCTGTGATTCAATGACAAATAGAGAAAAGTAAACTTATAACTTGGAATATTGCCTCCCAATACCTAAAATGTTTTGGACATCTTCACATCGCATCTTGTACCATTAAGAGATTAAACGTGTCCCCACTTGCATCTCTTTGGTGGGGTATGTTAAGTTCTCTGGAGAACAAATAAGTCAATCTCTGGGATAGGGACAAAAAGTCAGAAGAAAAACCTCCAAAACATCTGTTCATTCTTCTACAGAATGAGTGCCTAAGTTTTGGAATTATTCATATCCCTTCCTGCCTCTTTCCTTGATGTATCCAATTCCCCATGGTCCCCAGGTCAGACCTCGTTCTATGCCCCCCTTTTTGGATGTCTTTGTTTTTTATATAATTCTGGATTGTATGTGCAAGAATTGGATTTACAATGTATCATGTCATGTGCAATACTTATGGCTTGGACCATATTGTTATAATTTTTGTATTGTTTTGAATATATTATACGTATATTTGTAAATTTTAGACATGCTATTTTTATAATTTGCTCCTGATGAATTAACCTTTTCTTCAAGAAATTACATAAATTGTTACACTAGTTTTGATGTACCCATTAAGTCATCAGTTTTTTTTTGATTGTTTGTCATGAGTGCTTCAGTAAAATCTCCCTCCCACATTACCAGTAATGGCCAAAAAAACACTAGCAAGCTGAAAGTAAGACATCATATATCTTAACATTTAAGCCTTTTCTGGTCTTACATACCTGTGCTATCATTGAGATCAGTGGAGAGCGAGAGTAGAAAAGGGACTATTTCTATTTTTGGTTTGCAATGTGTGCTGCAACAGTATTGCAAAAACCAAAACAAGTTAACCTTCCAGGGCCCTGGACTACTAGAGGTACAGGATTTTAATTGGAGGACTAGGGGGAGCCATCCAGCCATGTGTTGTGTATCATAAATGTTAGGCAAGATAGCTTCATTACCAAGAGCTAGGAAAATCCTAGATAATTTCAGGTGCAAATGTGAAAAGCAGGAGTACTGTCTGTCTGCAGGTTGGCAAAGCCTCCATACATCTAGCCAGTGAGACTTCAGCTTGAGTTTGAGAGCGCACTTACAAACCGTATTTGTCTACTGAGAAGTGTACATATAAGTTAAAGTCCCCCATGATAAGTAATGGCACATTAGGTTTATACATGTTACATTTCATGGATTCCTTAAAGGGTTAGTTCACCTTTCTTGCACTTTTCTACAAAACCCCTTATGCATTCTTAGATCCCTAGTACATTACATTATCACTGTTCAGCAGGGCTTTTTTTTAACGGAAACACAAGGGAACAGAGTTCCGGTATGTACAGCGGGTGAAATAAGTATTGAACACGTCATCATATTTCTAGGGAAATATATTTCTAAAGGTTCTATTGACATGACAAGTTCACCACATGTAGGTAACAACCGATGCAATACATACAAAGAAACCAAAACAAATAATTTCAGAAATTAGGTTATGTGAAATAAAATGGAATGAAACAGGGAAAAAGTACTGAACACACTAACTGAAATGTATTTAATACTTTGTACAAAATCCTTGTTGGCAAAGACAGCTTCAAGACACCTCCTTTTTGGAGAAACTAGTCGCATGCATTGTTGCTCAGGTGTGATTTTGGCTCCTTCTTCCACACACACAGTCTTTAAATCCTGAAGGTTCCGTGGTCCTCTTCTATGAACTCTGATCTTTAGTTCTTTCCATTGATTTCCTGTTGGATTCAAGTCAGGTGATTGGCACAGCCATTCTAGAAGCTTTTTTTTTTTTTTTCCTTGAAACCAATCAAGAGTTTCCTTGGCTTTGTGTTCGGAATCATTGTCTTGCTGAAATGTTCAGCCTTGTTTTATCTTCATCATCCTGGTAGATGGCAGCAGATTTTTATCAAGAATGTCTTGGTACATTTTTCCATTCATCCTTCCTTCAAGGATATGAAGTTTGCCAGGAACCGTATGCTGAAAAACAGCCCCACACCATGATGTTTCCACCTCCAAACTTGACAATGACTCAAAGCATGCAGTAAAAATGAGCACACAGTGGTCGAAGGAGAACGAGGTGAATATCCTTGCATGGCCTAGTCAGAGCCCAGACTTAAACCCTATTGAAAATCTGTGGAATGACATAAAGACTGCAGTCCACAAACGGTCACCATTAAACTTGAGCAGTTCTGCAAAGAAGCGTGGTCAAATATTGCAAAGTCTAGATGTGCAAAGTTAGTAGAGACATATCCCACCAGACTAAAGGCTGTAATTAAAGCAAAAGGTGGTTCAACAGAATACTGACACAAGGGGCTGATCCCTTTTCCAACTCAGTGATTCTGTTTTTTTATTTTTTCTGACATGTTGGTGTTATATCTTTCATTTGGAGGTTATAAGTTATAACACAGCTGGATAAAACGAAAACTGTGGCTGTCTTCAATTCAGGATGAAAAGCAACAAAATGTTATTATTTTAAAGGGGGTGATTTTTTTTCTATATAGTTTCCAACAAATTCTAATTTCATTATTGCTAAATAATATGTTGGTTTTCTGATTTAAAAATATTTTCATATAGGGATGATCGAACTTTTGAAAAGTTCGGTTCGACCAGAACACCCGAACTTCCCAAAAGTTCGGCCCGGATTCCAGAACCCCATTGAAATCAATGGGACCCGAACTTTGGTAATCAAAAAACACCATTTTGAAGCCCTAAAACCCAATAAATGCCCCTAAAAAGTGCCTAGGGTTCTGGGTCATGCCCCAGGGACTATTAATCACACAAAAAAAAGTTCTTAAAAATTGTCATTTTTGATAGAGAGCCAATTATTGAAAAAATTATTGAAAAAAATGAGATTTCTTTGGATTGAAGTTTCAGCTCTGTAGCATGTCCAGAACCAGAAAAAAAAAAGGTCATTTGTATTAGAATTAATATAGAACAGGGATATGGCTCCGCTATTTTCACACCTTGCCGGTTTTGTAGCAAGCGTTTTTTTGGGCAATTTTGGGGGGTTATTG
This sequence comes from Pelophylax lessonae, assembly GCF_965119305.1. Taxonomy (NCBI): domain Eukaryota; kingdom Metazoa; phylum Chordata; class Amphibia; order Anura; family Ranidae; genus Pelophylax; species Pelophylax lessonae. The sequence goes on along the minus strand of NC_138779.1, from coordinate 103,406,864 downwards.
GAGGCAGGCATAACATCAGAACTGTGTAGGGGTATATATACACACACACTTATATTTATATATACACATACACATATATAGGTGTGAAAGTAGCAGAACACTATACTTGCGCTAATGAAATAATTAACACCAATATGTCTCCGCTCCTATCACACCTATATATGTGTAAAATACATATAAGTGTGTGTGTATGTATACCCCTATACAGAATTTCAGATGTTTTGCCTGCCTCCAAAGACCCACAAAAAATGCACAAAAAAAAAACGCCTGCAATAACACACCTGGGCATTTTTTTTTTGGCGCAAGCGTTTTTTTTGGGCATTTTTTGTGGGTCTTTGGAGGCAGGCAAAACATCTGAACTTCTGTATAGGGGTATATATACACACACATGTATGTATATATACACCTACACACATATAGGTGTGAAAATAGCAGAACACTATACTTGCGCTAATGAAATAATTAACACCAATATGTCTCCGCTCCTATCACACCTATATATGTGTATGTGTAAAATATATATAAGTGTGTGTGTATATATACCCCTATACAGAAGTTCAGATGTTTTGCCTGCCTCCAAAGACCCCAAAAAAATGCCCAAAAAAACGCCTGTGCCAAAAAAAACGCCCAGGTGTGTTATTGCAGGGGGGTTTTTTGGGCATTTTTTTGGGGGTCTTTGGAGGCAGGCAAAACATCTGAACTTCTGTATAGGGGTATATATACACACACACTTATATGTATATATACACATACACATATATAGGTGTGATAGGAGCGGAGACATATGCTTGTTAATTATTTCATTAGCGCAAGCATAGTGTTCTGCTACTTTCACACCTATGTATGTGTAGGTGTATATATACATACATGTGTGTGTATATATACCCCTATACAGAATTTCAGATGTCATGCCTGACTCCAAACATGTCCTCAAAAAAGCCCTATGAACGTCTGCAGCAAAAAGCAGGCAGACCGGCGAGAAGCCATATCGCTGTTCTATAAGTGACCTAAGAGAAACGATATTTTCTCTATAGCGGTCACCCTGACATGGAAAGGTTTGGTCACCCTGCCATAGCAGTCAGAGTAAGTTAACCCTACACTACACTACGGTCACCCTGGCACTTAACACTTTCCCTACAGAAACTAGATTATTAAAGCTAACTAAAGTGGAAAATAGCACCCTAACTACACTAGATATCCCTTTCCTCACACTAATAATTGCTAAATGACACTTTGAAGCAGAAGTAACAGAACTGCTTCCACTCTCTTCCATGTCCCTGTATTACAATGCTAGGCTATCTTATATACTGGGGGCGTATTCACTAATGATTGGCCTCTGGACGCCCTAGTCACTCTAATCACATTCCTAGCATTCTCCTGCCCCCTCAATTGGCTTTTACTGATGGTTCTGGTCCAATCACAGGCTTTTAAAGCCCATTTCCTGTCCCATTGCATTTTGGTCAGTTGTGGTTGCCGAATTCCAAACTTTTTCAGCAAAAAGTTCGGAATTCGACCGAATTTTGAACAGCCAATGTTCGGGTCGACCCTTTGACTGAGTAGCATTAGCACTTTAACAACCTTGCAGGAGATTGGAAAAAGCTGCTGCATTTGACATCTGGGTTCCTCTTTTCATATTTAAAACTACTAAGGATAATGAGAGTCCCATTCACTCCTCAAAAATACACATTCCAGATATGAGGCAATTGTTAAAGTATGTTAAAAAATAAATTACACTGCCATATTTCAGAGACAGCAGTCAAACATGTGGCACAGGGGCTGGAGATCCTAACACTGCACTGAACCAAAGACAGGCAGACTTCACTTAAAGTGATTGTAAACTCTTACATATACCCAGTGAAGTGGCTGGCCTCAGTTGATACACAGAGATGTACAAATCATCCTATGTAAGTTGTACATGTCTATCTGCAGTCTTTTCTTCTCTACATCCCTTCAGTGCTGAATTTACAAAGCTTGTCTGAATGTTCTAAAAAAAAAAGGGGGGCGGGAGAAAAAATTACACTCTGCAGAGCTCAGTGAGGAGAGCTAATTGGAGGGAAGGGTTACAACCCCCCCCCCCCCCCTTATTAACAGAGCTCATAGAAACAGAGCTAAGGCTGTCAATCTGCTGGAGGTCCCTCCCCGTCACTATTTTTCTCTTGGTGTCAGGAAAACATTTCAGAAGTGACTCATGCTGATAGCAGAGGAACAAAGTAGCAGACAGAGTTGACACCTAGAGCTCCTTGAGACAAGTACACACAATAGAGAGATAGGCTTTTTCATATTTCATGTCTGAGGTTTACAACCCCTTTAGGTATTTTTTACATTGAGAACACTTTTATTTTGATGTTGCTTGTGTCTGTTTTGTAATATCTACCCTGCAAATATTTATTGCACAGTATTCCTTTTTATTAAAACAATATTTAAAAATTGTTAAGCTGAATATTTGTGCCCTCTAACTAGAAAATAAAAACTTTGCCTCTTTTGAAAAAGCTACCATAGTTTAAATTCTGATTCATTCCTGTCTGGACCTGGCAAAGAGGGTTACCGATATTTTTTTTTAAAGGTGACAAATACAACAGCAGATGCTGTGAACAGCATGTGTTTTAGCTAAATAAAAATGTGGTGGTAGCTACTGTCTGTAAAGGATAAACTGCCCAGTTGACCTGCCTCAGTGATGATCACTAGTTTTTAGAATGTTGTAGTGTAAAATCTTTGCAGAGGAAGAGGCTGAATGCATATTTGTCATGCACTTTATTTACTGTCATTAAAGAGGAAGTAAACCCTCTGAAAAAAAAAATGAGAAAAAAAAAACCTGTAAAGACAAAGGCGGGGAAGGGATATAGAGGGCGGCAAATTCCTCCTCAGCTGGCGTCTTTATAGCAACCTGTACTATGCCTAAAGCATAGTACTGCCCATGTGCGGGATTGCCTGCTGCATTCTGGGTAGCCAGAATGAACAGCAATCAGGAATAAGGACACTAAGTTTTACACTGCGGCTTCAGATGCCCTTAGTAAACATGGCCACGCACAGGCAGCGATTTTTAAAAGTAAGATCTGCACTAAACAAATACACTGTTCAACTCATAAATATGCAAATAGCGGTTTTGTCAAGCGAGATGTATTAATATTAATGGGCTATTTTTGTTTAAAAAATTATTCTGAGGGTGGAACTCTGCTTTAAAGTGGGTTACAACCACTTTAACTTTGCAAAGTGAACATACACTGTCATACGTGATGATTCACTATGCTATGTGACCAGCCTACATGAACCCAACTGTTTCAAATAGCACTCACGGTTCTGGATAATAGACCAACAATATATATATATATATATATATATATATATATATATATATACAGAGAGCTTCAAATGACTTACAGGAAACATTCAGTATAGCTCCAGTTCATAGGTGCATACAATGTCTGAGACATTCTGCTAGGAGTGACAAGGCCCCACTGCCATGATGACAATCTGAAAAATGTAGTCATTCAAAATCCCTAGAATTGTCTACTGGGTTCCAACAACACACTTATCAGTTTCTCATTAGTTACAAAGTCATTTAGCCTCTGTGCCACTTTATGTGTGTAACAATTAATAGCAATATTCTTGACTAATTATTATTTTATGCAAGAGAACAGATTAAGTAAGTGCCCAAATGTTAGTCAGCTACAGACGGGCAGAACAATGGGTCCTGATGGCAGCAGGTGTTTGATTTGTATAAAACATTTGTGCCCTAGTTCTCTGTATGATACTCCGCATTACAAATTTGCAGGCAATACCATGATTGGCAGAACCAGCAGGTGAGGGCCAACTAATAATTACTGAGCTTCTGTGTGAAATAGACCTTGCACAGCTGTCCTTTATTTGTTGAATGTGCAAAGTATATCATAGTTAATTTTCTGTGTCCATTAGTGTCCGCTGAAGACTCCGTATACATATTATATACTCGTTATTCGAATACGATATACAGTATATTCTCAATGTCATAGATGAAAAACTGTAAACTATGGATACATTTAGCAGACAACTGGCTACACATAGAAATAAAGTGTAAAATGTGTATTCTAAACACTGGGACTGTTCAAACAATAAATATTTATATTCAGGAGATATAGGGGACAGTACTTTTTTTCTTGAATTTAATGTTACCAGGAAAACTGTAAATCCCTGCACTTAAGTTTTAGGGACAATTTACTGTACACCAGCTGTTGCATTACAATCAAGCGGCTGGTGTTTGATGGGGTCTGGCGAGGTTGCACATAGCACTGTTAACTTTTTTTATAAATTAACTTTATTGAAATGTTGCAGAAACATTTCATTAAGTTCAATTGCCAGCTGCATTGGGTGAGGTGGTGGATTGCCTCACAGTGCTCTGCACTGGAGAAAAGTACAACATGGAGTACTTCTTTCAGTGCACACTGCTCATAGAACTATATAACATGGTGGTGTGAACCCGGGCACATAGGAGACGAGCCATTCATGTGGTGGGACCGTACTGGAATAGCCACCCAACGCAGTCCCACTACTTGATCTGAATGAAGCCAGCCTGCCAGATTGTACATGTAATTATTGGTAGTGGCTGTTATAGTTGCTAGCAGTAATCACTGTGTTCTCCAGGCCAGGAGAACAAAATGGCTTTACGGGAGGGATTTTCCTGTTAACGCTGTCTGTGTTGATGAGAAGATTGAATGATTTTCTTTCCTGCAGCCACGGGTTGTGTTAGTTTAAAATAAATTTACAAAATCAATTTGGAAATTGCTTTATTCTCTTATCCTCGCAACCTTCGTCCTCCTCTTCTACTCCTCGTATATACAATACATTATTACACCTTATTAGAACTTCTCCAAGATGACCGGACAATGCCCCATCAATGTACTCTTCTGTATTGGCAAGCTGCATGTTCATGTAGCCATTCACAGAGACCAGGTATCCTATTCCCTTGTATTCCATACCCCACATCTGTTACACCATTACTGGCTTACCAGTAAGGCCATAAAGAAATGGTTTTGGGTTTAGTGGCAAACTCATTCTGCTGCTGAAGCCACCGCTGAACTACAGACCCACTGGAAAAAAAAAATTCCCTGCAGAAGGCTCTGAAAACACCACTGGAGAGAGCAGAAAATGGCTAGAGGTACTCTTGATGAAAGCAAGAATTGGCCTTTCTGTAAAAAATTAAGAGTATATGCACCTGTCAAACAGGTGCAGACAAATTGGGCTTTGGCTGTTGTAAACGAAATATATCATCCCTAACCATGCTTGCTGGACTATGTGTCAGCAGTAAGGTGGACCTTGCTGCTGATGGCTTTCCCTAACAATGCCAAAACACTGCCTTCCACGTGATGGTACAGAGCATGGCCATGCTTGCAAAAAATAGAGACTGGGAACCTGCCATTGTGGTACAGCATATCACTGGAGCCAACCTGGCAATACGCTGCAGCTGGGGGAACATGACTGCCAATTTGTTGTTTATCAGTGTTCTTAAGTCTCTGTGGGCCCATGTTACTCCCTTCCTCATTCTCAAAACACTATACTGACACTACGCTGACACACTACACTATACTCACACTACACCATACTCACACTATACTCACACTACACTAAAACTGCACTGACACACTACACTGACACTACACAATACTCACACTATACTCAGACTACACCAACACTACACTGACACTCTACCCTTTACAATAACACACTAACTCGCTAGTAGCAAATGGAGCCCTACTCAATCTATCTCTACTCCAACAACACATTGCAAAAGGTTCCTGTGGGAAGGAACCTTTTATAGTGTGGGGTGGGACTATGAGCACTGAGCCATGATTGAGCAAAGTCATCATGACTTTCTCCAATCATGGCTCTGACTGTCCTCTGTGCCCTGATTGGGCAAAGCCTTGCACCTGAAAGCGAGTATTGTATCGGTTTGTTGGTACCTCAGGCCAATAAGAAGTGGGACTTTTAAGGCAGGTATGGAGTATACGAGAAAGTACAAGCAAAAATTGCTAATAATAACTAAATAATAATAATGATAATAATAATAATAAATGTTTAATTCTTAAAACATATGCACAGTGAAGTACAGTTGCGTGAAAGGGTTATAGACCCTTGTGAAGTTGTGTAATAGGAGGAGGGTTAGTGACATGTGAGAAATAGTGACTTTTAAGGGTATATCTCTGTCTTTCCCTGCTGTTAAGCTTGGGTGGTTCAGATCAGAGGTGTCTCCTATATCCTACGCGTTTCGGCCCTTAAATGGGCCTTTTTCAAGGTTGATTGTCACTATTTCTGTTGGTAAAATGCAGATTTTTGTTAAATATTTTTAAGTATCACCACTTTTGTGAATTAAATAATAGTGGTGAATTTTTCAAAAATAGTACATACATATTGTTTTCTTTGAATCCTTGTGTGTTGAAATGGCTCCCTCTTTAGCACAGCGAGAACCATGCGGTTTCCTGAAAAAATATATATATATATATATTTATGAGATTCAGCTACAAAGTTGATAGTGGTTCTACAGGTATGTTATTGAACTTACATGAGCCGTGTCTCATATCTGGGGTAGATCATGTGAATCTCCCCTAGTGGTTAGTTTTGGTTCCGGTGCGTATGAAACCGGTTCTGGGCAAGGATGTCCTTGTGCCTTTAAATGGTGCAGTTCTATATGAGACAGGTACATGTATAGGGAAATTTATATCTGTAATGCAATAATGCAGTATATGCAGTATATAACATTTTTGGTTTTTTACCTTCATTATCAATTTGCAACAAATGTAGTCCCATGCGGTTTCCAGCTGGGTCACACTTAAAGAGAGGGAGAAAAAACTCCTTCAGTAATGTGCCTACTTTTCAGGGTTGAGTAAGTGGTAAGGGTGGTGTTTAAAAACTTACATTTTTCCTGTGCGCCGCTCTTTGTCCTCTCCCATCCCCATTCGGTTGGGGAATGAGAAAGGCAGTGGTTCCCCGGCCTTTTATCAGACTCGCGCATGCGCTGTGAGCGCCGCACGTCTGAAACCAGATCACATACAGCTGGTGTGTGTCTCTGGTGCGCCTGCGTCCTATGGACGAGTGCGCTTCCAGTTTCCACCGCTGTTGCTCGCTGGCGCGGCCGCCGACACGGAGAGGACACAGGTTACAGACTGGCAGAGTCTGAGGGGCCGATGTCGCTGGCTGTTACGTTGTGCCTATAAGAAGCCCCTAGGAAGGAAAACAGTGGGAGATCCTCCCAGGGGCTTACCGTGCCGGGTGTGCTAAAAGTATGTGGAGATTTTTCAAGCAAGGATTCAGTACATGGCATAAGTGCATTATAATTTGCAAACAAGAGGTATATAAAAAAGGAAAAAACAGGAGAAAACATTCCATATAATTAATTGCAGCTTTCACCCACCCCCACTAAAAAAAGCCATACCTTACAGTCAATACTTAAGGATTAAAAGGAATTGCACTAAAAAAGAAAAATACAAAAAAGAAGCTGATGCACTCACCACAAGACTGATGGAAAGAGGTTATACCAAAACCTCACTAAGGAAAGCCTACAACAAGGCCAACTCCAAGGAAAGACAAGAGTTACTATTTAAAAAACCATCCCAGGATCCCAAACAACCCGACCAAAAAACGCGAATCATGTTAAGATATACCAACGAAAATAAAAAAATCAAAGCAATTTTGGAAAAACATTGGGCAATTTTGAAAGAGGACCCAACAGTGAAAGACTTCCTCACGGACCACCCGCCAATCACATACAGAAAGGCAGGATCTGTTAAACAAGGACTAGTTCATAGCGAGTTTAAAGAAGGTACACGCAAAGACCCATGCAAGACAAAAGGCACATACCCATGTGGGTCATGTGACCAGTGCAAAGTCATAAGAAAATGCACTAAAACCACTCTACCGAATGGAGAAACATTTGAACCCAAACACTTCACCAATTGTCGGACTAAAGGCGTGGTGTATATGATGAGATGCGAATGTAATGCATTTTACATAGGTAAAACAAGACAGGAATTCGGAAAGAGGATCAACAAACACGTAAATTCAATGGAAATGTGTAATTTTCACCTACCACTGGGTCGACACGTGGCCTATAAACACGCCCATAAGATGCCAAAAATATCCTTCATGGCCCTAGAACGGATCCACATCCCGAGGAGGGGGGGTGATTGGAACAAAACCCTGCTTCAATTAGAGATGAGATGGATAAAACGTCTCAACGCAACCACTTTTCCAGGCCTAAATGAAGCAGAAAGCTATGCCTCCTTTTTAGAAGGTTTCTCATCAGGGAAAACTGATTAGAATAAGAAACCTTCACCAAAAAAATGAAAAATCACAAAACTGTGAGAAAGTCCATTCACAAAAACTCTTGTTCAAAAAAACATCACCTACACAAACCTTGTTACGAAAGGATAGAATACAATGAAGCAATCATTGACACACCCCAGACTCATAATCATTCTCCATTCACACCATCCAATCCATTCACAAAAAAACTCGTCCAAAGATACATATATATATATACATATCTTCTATCAAAAACACGATTTGGAGATAAAAAGACATGACACGAATGCGGAATTCCCTTTTAGATTCCCTAAGTTTTGAGAAGACCGATCTAACAGACTTTCCCCACTCCTTTCCAATAGGGATATAACCGGAAAATTCCCCCTCCTTTCCCTTTAACCTGACTACCTATTATACTGCTATTAAAACTGCAATTAATTATATGGAATGTTTTCTCCTGTTTTTTCCTTTTTTATATACCTCTTGTTTGCAAATTATAATGCACTTATGCCATGTACTGAATCCTTGCTTGAAAAATCTCCACATACTTTTAGCACACCCGGCACGGTAAGCCCCTGGGAGGATCTCCCACTGTTTTCCTTCCTAGGGGCTTCTTATAGGCACAACGTAACAGCCAGCGACATCGGCCCCTCAGACTCTGCCAGTCTGTAACCTGTGTCCTCTCCGTGTCGGCGGCCGCGCCAGCGAGCAACAGCGGTGGAAACTGGAAGCGCACTCGTCCATAGGACGCAGGCGCACCAGAGACACACACCAGCTGTATGTGATCTGGTTTCAGACGTGCGGCGCTCACAGCGCATGCGCGAGTCTGATAAAAGGCCGGGGAACCACTGCCTTTCTCATTCCCCAACCGAATGGGGATGGGAGAGGACAAAGAGCGGCGCACAGGAAAAATATAAGTTTTTAAACACCACCCTTACCACTTACTCAACCCTGAAAAGGAGGCACATTACTGAAGGAGTTTTTTCTCCCTCTCTTTAAGTGTGACCCAGCTGGAAACCGCATGGGACTACATTTGTTGCAAATTGATAATGAAGGTAAAAAACCAAAAATGTTATATACTGCATATACTGCATTATTGCATTACAGATATAAATTTCCCTATACATGTACCTGTCTCATATAGAACTGCACCATTTAAAGGCACAAGGACATCCTTGCCCAGAACCGGTTTCATACGCACCGGAACCAAAACTAACCACTAGGGGAGATTCACATGATCTACCCCAGATATGAGACACGGCTCATGTAAGTTCAATAACATACCTGTAGAACCACTATCAACTTTGTAGCTGAATCTCATAAATATATATATATATATATATATATATATATATATATATATATATATATATATATATATTTTTTTTTTTTTTTTTTTTCAGGAAACCGCATGGTTCTCGCTGTGCTAAAGAGGGAGCCATTTCAACACACAAGGATTCAAAGAAAACAATATGTATGTACTATTTTTGAAAAATTCACCACTATTATTTAATTCACAAAAGTGGTGATACTTAAAAATATTTAACAAAAATCTGCATTTTACCAACAGAAATAGTGACAATCAACCTTGAAAAAGGCCCATTTAAGGGCCGAAACGCGTAGGATATAGGAGACACCTCTGATCTGAACCACCCAAGCTTAACAGCAGGGAAAGACAGAGATATACCCTTAAAAGTCACTATTTCTCACATGTCACTAACCCTCCTCCTATTACACAACTTCACAAGGGTCTATAACCCTTTCACGCAACTGTACTTCACTGTACATATGTTTTAAGAATTAAACATTTATTATTATTATTATCATTATTATTATTTAGTTATTATTAGCAATTTTTGCTTGTAATTTCTCGTATACTCCATACCTGCCTTAAAAGTCCCACTTCTTATTGGCCTGAGGTACCAACAAACCGATACAATACTCAACCAGGGACGACGGCAAACCCGACTACACATAGGGTCATAGAGATCAAAAACCCCTTCTACCTGAAAGCGAGTATAGCTCGCGAAACGTGTCGAGATCAAGATGCAATGTATTTCTAAAGATTATGATGTAATGTTTTACTATGTTTGTATTCTTGTCAACGATTTACATGTCATGTATACAAGTCTGCAATTCATTGTCATTAGTATTTTTTACTACATAGTGTGGTTTGATTGTGAGAAAATATGTCCCTCAGGTGTTCCTTCCATAACTCTCTCTGCCTTATCTCACCAGCTATCCAAGCTTAATTTGTGAAAAAGGAAAATAACTGCGCTAGAGGTAAATAAAACAAAAATTATAGCCGCAACTTCAAGTGTGACCACACCCTAAAAACAATATATAAAAATAGGTCGCGCTAAATGATGTTGAACAAATCAATGTCCAAAGAACGTAAAGTCCCAATGTGTAAACGTGAATGTATTGAAGAGTGATGTAAACCTTGATCAGCGCTCTAGCAATCCAGAGTCTCTTAGGTAATGTGCTTACCGAATAGGCAATCAATAATTGCAGAGATTCACATGCAGGGCTGACTTGATTGTGGAAAATCGTATGTTGGACACTCAAGATTTGGTGTCATAAGTCATAGAAAAAAAGAAAACTCCATAGCATAATACCGTAACACTAAGTGTTAATGATAAACCCCTTATCCCATATATTGTAATGATAAACTCCTTATACCATATATTTCTGGTAAGCAGTTTCACAATTGGTGACGGATACTCACACCTTCATGTGGTGGAATTTTTTTAAGGTGTTTATCATTAACACTTAGTGTTACGGTATTATGCTATGGAGTTTTCTTTTTTTCTATGACTTATGACACCAAATCTTGAGTGTCCAACATTAGAGATGTTCCAAACTGTTCGCCGGCGAACAGTTCCCGGCGAACTTCGCATGTTTGCGTTCGCCTCGGCGGGCGAACATATGTGATGTTCGCTCCGCCTCCTATACATCATCATTGAGCAAACTTTGACCCTGTACCTCACAGTCAGCTGACACATTCCAGCCAATCAGCATACCCTCCCTCCCAGACCCTCCCACCTCCTATAAAAAAGCAAGGGCAGCATCCATCTTAGATTCATTCTGAAGCTGCAGAGTTAGTTAGAGCAGGGAGAGGGCTGCTGTTGCTGCTGAATTGATAGGGAAATCATTAGCTAGGCCAGTGTTCTGTGTCCACTCCTGCTGTAAGGACAGCATCCTGATAGCACCCCAAAAAGCCCTTTTTAGGGCTGGTATATCAGTCTGCTTTTATTTATTTCTTTTCCATATATTTATCAGGCATTTTTGGAGGCAGACATGACTTTTTTTGGATTAGTGTCGGGGGGGGGGGGTCTAAAAAGTGTACCTGTGAAGTTTCAGCTCTGTAGCATGTCCAGAACCAGAAAAGAAAGATCATATAGGTGTAAAAGGAGGGTTCCCACCATCCCTGATCTACTGAAAAATTATCTTTTTTTCTGGTTCTGGACATGCTACAGAGCTGAAACTTCACAGGTACACTTTTTAGACCCCCCAGACACTAAATCACACAAAAAAAGTTTTTAAAAATTGTCATTTTTGATAGAGAGCCAATTATTGGAAAATTAAAAAAAAAAAATTCTTTGGATTTAGTGTCTGGGGGGTCTAAAAGTGTACCTGTGAAGTTTCAGCTCTGTAGCATGCCCAGAACCAGAAAAAAAAGATCATATAGGTGTAAAAGGAGGGTTCCCACCATCCCTGCTCTACTGAAAAATTATCTTTATTTTCTAGTTCTGGACATGCTACAGAGCTGAAACTTCACAGGTACAATTTTTAGACCCCCCAGACACTAAATCACACAAAAAAGTTTTTTAAAAATTGTCATTTTTGATAGAGAGCCAATTGTTGGAAAAATTTAAAAAAAAATATTTGGATTTATTGTCTGGGGGGTCTAAAAGTGTACCTGTGAAGTTTCAGCTCTGTAGCATGTCCAGAACCAGAAAAAAAAATTAGAATTAGGGTTAGGGCTAGGGTTAGGGTTAGGGTTAGGGCTAGGGTTAGGGTCAGGGCTAAGGTTAGGGTCAGGGCTAAGGTTAGGGTTATTTTTAGTGCTTAGGGTTAGAGGGTTAGGGTTAGAGGGGTAGGGGTAGGGTTACTAACTCTAACCCTAAGTATCTCACCGTAACCCTAACCCTATCCCCTAACACTAAACCTAACCCTAACCCTCTAACCATAACCCTAACCCTCTAACCCTAACCCTCTAAGCCTAGCCATAAAAATAACCCTAACCCTAAACCTTACCCTAGCCCTAACCCTAATCCTAACCCTAACCCTCTAACCTTAAACTTAACCCCCTAACCCTAGCCCTAACCCTAGCCCTAACCTTAATTCATAATATTTTTCTGGTTCCGGACATGCTACAGAGCTGAAACTTCACAGGTACACCTTTTAGACCCCCCAGACACTAAATCCAAAGAATTTTTTTATTTTTTTTTATTTTTCGTTTTTTTTTAATTTTTCCAATAATTGGCTCTCTATCAAAAATGACAATTTTTAAGAACTTTTTTGTGTGATTTGGTGTCTGGGGGGTCTACAAAGTGTACCTGTGAAGTTTCAGCTCTGTAGCATGTCCAGAACCAGAAAAAAAATTAGAATTAGGGTTAGGGCTAGGGTTAGGGCTAGGGTTAGGGTTATTTTTAGTGCTCAGGGTTAGAGGGTTAGGGTTAGAGGCGTAGGGGTAGGGTTACTAACTCTAACCCTAACCCTATCCCCTAACACTAAACCTAACCCTAATCCTAACCCTAACCCTTAAAGCCCAGTTCCTGTCCCATTTTGGTCAGTTCTGGTCTGTTTGCGGTTGTTTGCGGTGCGTTAAATGGGGAGTTTGGTCTGTCACTGTGAAGCGGGCGTAACCCTTACACTACCTGATCGATACAACATCATACCTGATCGTATACACACACTGGATGTTTTAAAGCACATTATTCCAAACAATTTAGGAATGTTAGGTGATTTATGCCCTTTATGGATTAAACCCCTACTCTGCGTCAACTACGTAATTTTCCATGGGAGTTTTGCCATGGATCCCCCTCCGGCATGCCACAGTCCAGGCGTTAGTCCCCTTGAAACAACTTTTCCATCACTATTGTGGCCAGAAAGAGTCCCTGTGGGTTTTAAAATTCGCCTGCCTATTGAAGTCTATGGCGGTTCGCCCGGTTCGCGAACATTTGCGGAAGTTCGCGTTCGCCGTTCGCGAACATTAAATTTTATGTTCGCGACATCACTATCCAACATACGATTTTCCACAATCAAGTCAGCCCTGCATGTGAATCTCTGCAATTATTGATTGCCTATTCAGTAAGCACATTACCTAAGAGACTCTGGGTTGCTAGAGCGCTGATCAAGATTAACATCACTCTTCAATACATTCACGTTTACACATTGGGACTTTACGTTCTTTGGACATTGATTTGTTCAACATCATTTAGCGCGACTTATTTTTATATATCCAAGCTTAATTACAGTTGTTGTTTATGTTTGTGTTTTGATTATCTTATTAAAGGAGAAGTATGGCCAAATCTATTTTGGCTAAGCTTCTCATATGGATCACGGAAGTGTAGTTTATTCTGCACTCTTGTGATCCGTTTTCAGCTGACAGCAGGCTGGAGCCCGCTGTCAGCTGATGTCATATAGCCGGTCCAGGTTCTAAAAAGATCCCGACTATATGGTCATCACTATCCACCCAAATGCCTGGATTGGCACCTGGCTCAGCATCTCAGTTATCTGCCCCTCCACTGTCCAGTGCTCCAGTGAGTGCTGGAGGAGAGAGCAGAGAGCCGCTGACTGACAGCCACAGCTTTCTGCTCAGTGGAGGGGGAGAGTGATCAGTGGTGTTTGATCACTACAGAGCTGGCGGGGGACAGATGCAGCACAATATCGATGCTGCATCCACCTAGGTGAGTATAGATTTATTTTTAAACCCTGAAATTCTCTTAAAAAACTTGTGCATTAGGACTGCTGGACCTTGAAGAAGGGGCACACTCTGAAAGCTTCTCTTAAAAAAAAAATGATGTTAGTGCAAACTAAAAGGTATCACAGACAGTACCTAATTTTTTTTTTTTTTTTTATAAAAATGTGGAAAAACAAAATCTCTTCTTTGCAACCAACACAATAGCATTATTGTATGCACAGGCCTTTCCATACCACCCATCCTTCCGTCCATATGATTCATTTACTTATTTTCCTGTAGGTCTACTCTAAGATTTAAGTTAAGTTACAGGCACTCGTATTTCAGTTTCGTCTTTTTAACCATCTTGCATTTATAGAAGGACGCCAGGGTGCAGATTTTCATGTTACTGTAAAAAAATGAACACTTCTGGGTGACTTTTGCAGCATTGCAGCAGAGTTACATAGGTACCCACTAACTTCCTTCACCACCATTCTACGTTCAGTACGAAAGCTAAAAGAAATACCTTCTGGTATTTCTGGGTATGGAGAAACATGTGACCCACCCCATGTGACAATGCTGGGCCGATGAGCGATATCATATGGGGAGTCAAATGTCCTGTTTGTGCCACAACTCCGGAGACTTGTGGCTGACATTGAGCTTTCCATTTACTTCTGGCACCTGAATGGAGTGGCAATGATGTGAAAGAAAGGTTGATATACTGTATGCTGCTGGAGAGAGCTTTGATTGTTTGCCCTTCATGGGCAAAGCACATATTCACTTTAATATGTGTCTCTTATAGTAATGTTTCTCCAGAAGGTGACAGAAATCTTGCTTTCTTACTAGGATTTACAATGGCTGTGTACTCTAAAGTCTGTTTGCCAGCTGCACGGCGTTCCTTCTCCTGTCTGTCCTTAGGACCTATTCTTACTCTCACAGGAACATCCTTTCTGATGTTCCCTCATGACCTGATCTCACACTTTCTAGGGAGAGTAACTACCTTTAGAGCAGCCAGTTGTGACCTTCCGAAGCTGGACCTACACTGTTCCGTTTTTTTTATTCAGCCAGCGGGCTGAATGACAAAAAAACTGATTTGATTCACCATCCACACATTCGAGGTGGATGGGGGAATTATCCCCCCTGTCAGAATACACAGATCAGCAATGCAATCTACTGCCTGCAGCCCTGATTGAGCGGCTTTTATCCGGCAGGGTGTATAGATCCTTGCTGAATCAGCCAAATTTTGAACCATGCATGGCCAGCTGTACCCTTAGCATGTGTTGTCAAGTTGTGGGTGGGGCTTACAGCACCCAAGTGGGGACTCAGAAGAAACGCCCACTAGTGCCCCCAAAAGCGTGCACAGTCTGCCATTTAGTGATGCTGCTCCATAAGAACGCAACTAACTCTTATAATACGAGGCCCAACTTCTGTATCACTTCACATTATTCACTATGAACACTATATAACTCTTCTCTCACTTACGTTGTGCAGCATTTCTGAGGTAGTACTGCTGAACCTGTATCAGACTCCACCAACTCAGTCAGCTCACTGCCAGTGACATCTGTTTGTATATTACAAATGAATACTAGGAAGCTGAGCTCTTGTACATATGCTGTGCTTATTCTTCTCTTCAGGCCTCACTCTATCTTCCGTTACTTCCAGCCTTGGTTCAAAAAGGACCTAGTATTTGGGTTCCAATTGCTAGGGGAGGAGCCCTAAGTACACAAGCTCCTTCACTACTAGGGCCTTCCGTCACCTTTGTCAAGTCACATTGATTCCCAAATGGCCGGCTGCTTATGACGCTAGTATTGTAGTCATTAGCAACAGCAATATAGCTTCATTGCACAGTAGACATTTGTACTGCATCTTCTTTAACTCGTCTTGTCTTTTATTTTATTAAGTTCTTTTATTTTTTTATTTTTTTATCAATAGATTTTATTGAAGTTTTAGGACACATTAATAGACATACATACATGCTGTTTTGCATTTCACGTATAATTGTAAGAGGTTAGCAACAGAGATGCAAAGCAGAAGCATCAACCACTTTTAAAGAACAAATACTGTATATGTAGCCTGTTTCATCCAAATTAAAGTTTTTTTATTTAACATATGAACAGTTCAACAAAGATGTCCAGTGCACAATCTCCTAAGTGGCCCTTAGTTAGATCACTGGTGCCCCTTCTTGCCCCATGAGGAGGCATATCTTAAATATGTGAAAAAGTCCTTAGAGTCCTTTGGTCAAGCACGAGTCCATGCCTCTGAAACCCGAACTGGGCTCTCATAGAGGGATGGTTACCGCAGAGCACACCAGGGACACGGGAGGTGGCGCTCTATTCCACATCCAGCAAAGAGGGGGCAGGGATGGGAGCTCCACTAACGCTCTGACCCCGCCCCATGCATTACCTGTGTACTCAGTAAGAAGCCGTTGTAGTAGGAGCCAAAAGCTTCTGTAGTGTGTCCGCAGCCTCTGACCATCTCTTGTAGTATGTACACAGTCTCTGACAGTCTCCTCTAGTGTGTCTGCAGCCTCTGACCATCTCCTGTACTATGTTTGCAGTCTCTGACCATCTCCTGTACTGTTTCTGCAGTCTTGGACAGTCTCCTGTAGTGTGTCTGCAGCCTCTGATCCTCTCCTGTAATGTGTCCGCAGCCTCTGGCCATTTCATTTAGTGTGTCCACCACCTCTGATTGTCTCCTGTACTATGTCTGCAGCCTCTGACCATCTCCTGTAGGGTGTCCGCAGCCACTGACCATCTCCTGTACTATGTCTGCAGTCTCTGACAGTCTCCTGTAGTATGTCTGCAGCCTCTGACCGTCTCCTGTACTGTGCCTGCAGTCTCTGACCATCTCCTGTAGTGTGTCTGCAGCCTCTGACCATCTCCTGTAGTGTGTTCGCAGCCTCTGGCCATTTCATTTAGTGTGTCCGCAGCCTCTGACCGTCTCCTGTACTATGTCTGCAGCCTCTGGCCATCTCCTGTAGGGTGTCCGCAGCCTCTGACCATCTCCTGTACTATGTCTGCAGTCTCTGACAGTCTCCTGTATTATGTCCGCAGCCTCTGACCGTCTCCTTTTCCGTGCCTGCAGTCTCTGACCGTCTCCTGTAGTATGTCCGCAGCCTCTGACCGTCTCTTGTACTGTACCTGCAGCCTCTGACCGTCTCCTGTAGTGTGTCCTCAGTCTCTGACCATCTTCTGTACTGTGCCTGCAGTCTCTGACAGTCTCCTGTAGTATATCCACAGCCTCTGACCATCTCCTGTATTATGTCTGCAGCCTCTGACTATCTCCTCTAGTGTGTCCGCAGTCTCTGACTGTGTCCTGTACTGTGTCTGCAGTCTCGGACAGTGTTCTGTAGTGTGTCCACAGCCTCTGACCATCTCCTGTAGTGTACAGAGAAAACTTTGTGTCCCGAAGCATCCCTAGTGACAGGCCTAAATATGCATACAAATAAAATTGAAAAGGTCATGTGTAGAGTTGAGCGAACACCTGGATGTCTGGGTTCGGCAGGTCCAGCCGAACTTGAAAAAAAGTCCGGGTTCATTCATGACCCGGACTTAACCCGAACTTTACCCCGATCCCGAACCCTATTGAAGTCAATGGAGACCCAAACTTTTTAGCACTAAAATGGCTCTAAAACAAACATGGAAAGGGCTAGAGGGCTGCAAATAGCAGCAAAATCATCTTAAGAGCATGGTAAGTGCTCTGCAAACAAATGTGGATAGGGAAATAACTTAAAATAACATAAAAAACAGAAAAATAAAAAATAATCATCTTGAATGATGTAGGAGGAGGACGAGGCCCATATGGAGTAAGAGGTTGAGGTGGCGGTGGATATGGCGGTGTAGGTGGAAGCGGCGGCGGCAGTGGAGGAGGTGGACAAGGCCCAAATAGAGTAGGAGGTTGAGGTGGCGGTGGATGTGGCGGTGTAGGTGGAAGCGGCGGTGGAGGAGGACGAGGTAGCCAACACTGGTTTTTGTTTTTAATTTTATTTCTTTTTATATTAGGGTACACCCCAAAAAGAGTGAGAAAGAGATCAAAAATACAACAATGGCTGGGTAAGGACGGTATACATGTCTATTCTGCACAAGATACGGACAAGTCCTGTGGGATCCATGCCTGGTTCATTTTAATGAACGTGAGCTTGTCCACATTGGCTCTGGACAGGCGGCTGCGCTTGTCTGTGATAACGCCCCCAGCCGTGCTAAATACACTTTCAGATAATACACTGGCTGCAGGGCAGGCCAGCACCTCCAAGGCATAAAGGGCAAGCTCAGGCCATGTGCCCAATTTGGAGACCCAGCAGTTGAAGGGGGCAGACCTGTCATTCAGTACGGGTATAGTACGTAAAAAATGGTAAGGAACTGTATATGGTAAGGAACGGAGATGGCGACGGGGGGGGCTTTTTTCCCCCTTCTGGGTTGAGTCTGGCCTTGGAAAGCTCCCAAAGCTGTCTAAGTTCTGAGGCCTTCTGGTAGGGGCGGGGCTGCACTGGTCTTGCCAGGGACCGGGATTCTGAAAAGCCTGTGGTGTATGTGCCCCTGGAGTGGCAGTCCAGGGGTGCCATAATTCACGGTGGATGGCAACACTATGAGTATGGCACCAAGGACACTGCACTTCCTACACACGTTTTTCACACCTGCCTCTAGGGCCGGGCCTTTTGGTCAGGAGTCAGGACCAGAGGAATTTTTTATTCCTGGCCGAAGGGCCTGCCATAGTATTGCAAAGGGGCACTAACCTTGCACTTCTCCACTATCCCTTTCCCCACATTTATGTGTTGTGTGTCTCACGTTTTGTGTTTTTTATTGTGAAGGTACACTTTATTTTGCACAGCATGATTAGTAGGGTGTAGGTCCTTGGGCCTGTCCCTGAAAGTCTTTGGAGGGGGTAGATATGGCCTTCTGGCTTGGTTCGCCCTCTCTCATGGGGTCTCTCTTCGGGAGAGCCCCACCTAGTACTTGGGGTGGTCTGTTTCAGCAGACCTCCTAAAGAATGGGGCTGCCTGGTTTGGGACAGGTTAGCCAGTGTAAGTACCCCAGTCCCTGTCAGGAGCCTTGCGCTTCGGGGGATCAGGGTCAAGGACCATGTGTACACCCTGTGCCCTTTTTGTGTTTCACTTTTTTGGTGTGCACTTTTTTATGCACCCGCCGGGTGATAGTCTGAGTGTCTTCACACACCACGGGCTTAAAAAAAAAAAAACAGCTGGTGGCCCTGGTTGTTGTGGCGTGCAGACAAAGCTTTTCCACATTTCATACATGCTAACCCTGCCTTATGAGGTGCTGGTGGTGCCCTGGCTGCGTTGGCGACCCCCTCCTCTGCCTTCACCTTGTGCTTACACTGTGCCCCCGCTGTCAGGTGGGAATGCCACCAGCATTGCTTCTCGACCTTTTGGCTAAGATCAAGTGTAGTATCTGTTGTTATCAGTTATCTGGGTGCCACCCTGCTGTGAACATAGTTCCTCCTTCTCCTCATCATCATCCACCTCGTCATCCTCGAGAACTGTGCTGGACAATTGTGTACCTGGCATTTGTGGGTGCAGGAACCTAAATGGGTGTTTATTGAATAGCAGAATAGAACAACAGTATCCAAAGGGTGTATCTCACACGTACAGATACAGACTAAGCCCCAATTTAATATCTTTCTGTCCCCTAAATGGGTGTTTATTGAATAGCAGAATAGAACAACAGTATCCAAAGGGTGTATCTCACACATATAGATACAGACTAAGCCGCAATTTAATATCTTTCTGTCCCCTAAATGGGTGTTTATTGAATAGCAGAATAGAACAACAGTGTCCAAAGGGTGTATCTCACACGTACAGATACAGAGTAAGCCCCAATTTAATATCTTTCTGTCCCCTAAATGGGTGTTTATTGAATAGCGGAATAGAACAACAGTATACAAAGGGTGTATCTCACACGTACAGATACAGACTAGGACGCAATTTAATATCTTTCTTTCCCCTACATGGGTGTTTATTGAATAGCAGAAACGAACAACAGTATTTAAAAGGGTGTATCTCACACGTACAGATGCAGACTAATCCACAATTTAATATTTTTTCCCTAAATGGGTGTTTATTGAATAGCGGAATAGAACAACAGTATACAATGGGTGTATCTTACACGTACAGATACAGTGTCAGGATCAGTGTCATTACGTGGGTCACCTGCTGGTGGCACTGTTGTTCCTTGAACTGAGGGGCGCAGTTCCAGGGCCCACCAGCGGGTGTCTCCCAGCAGCTGGACTGTTCTTTTAATTAAGCTGCACCTGAGGACTGCTGAGGGAATATAAGCCCGCCCTTCACTGAGGCTCAGTGCTTCAGTATTTTCTCTGCTAGCCGTGTCCCTGTCTGAGCCTGATCCTGAAACCTGTATCCTGAAACCTGTATTCTGATCCTGAGTCCTGTTCCCTGCATCCTGCTTCCTGTACCTGGCTCCATGCTTTCCTTGTCTCCTGTCCCTGTCCTGTCCTGCTATTGGTTGCTCCATCCCTTTGTATATAGGTTGTTAGGTTCTATTGGGGTTTTGTACTGTTATTATTTATATTTTGTTTACTTGTTTATGGTCACTGGTGTTGGTATTGGAGGGTCATTTTGCTTAATAAACTTTTTTACATCTTTATCCATCTGGGTCCTGATTCCTTGGTGCAGCCAACTGATCTGATCACCCTTGCTGGATGCCTGCATGTGGTATCCCTGACATACAGACTAGGCCGCAATTTTTTCCCCCTAAATGGGTTTTTATTGCAAAGCAGAATACAACAGTATGCAATGGGTGTATCTCACTGTAACATATGCAGACTAGGCCGCAATTTTTTTTTTTTTCCCCTAAATGGGTTTTTATTGAAAATCTGAAAAATAATTGTCCCCTTAATTGGTGCTTGTTGAATAGCAGATTTGAAATGCAGTGTCTAAACGCTGTAATTCACAGTAAAATATGAAGGAAAAAAGTTTTTTCTTTTTTAAATGCAAATTAAGCAGACACATATGCACTCAGCTTGTATGAAATGGTCGCTACAGACCGCACGCCTAACAGGTTGGATACTGTTGTTGTTCTATTCCGCTATTGAATAAAAAAAAAATTTGAATGAAAAACTGAAAAATATTTTTTTTTCCCTAAATACTGAAAAATAATTATTTTCCCCTTACATTGGTGCTTTTTGAAGAGCAGGTTAGAAAAGCAGTGTCTGTCTAAACACTGTATGTCAAAGTAAAATATGAAGGAAAAAAGTGTTTTTCTTTTTTAAATGCAGATTAATGCCCCATACACACGTGCAGATTATCTGCAGACTTTTGTCTGCAGACTTACCAAAACCATATAATATGAGGTCAAACCTAAACACTTTCAATTTGTATGCAATCCGGCAGATAATCTGCACGTGTGTATGGGGCATAAGCAGACACATATGCACTGAGCTTGCATTAAATGTGCAGCACCGCACGCCGCCCACCTAACCGACTGATAAAAGTTTTTTTTTCTCCTTTCTCCTCCTTACTGAGCTCAGATCAGGGCATAAAGATTGTGCACTGCACCCCCACACAATACAATCAATGTAGATCGCTGCCTGATTAAAGAAGATTCTTCCTATTCTTTCCCTCAAAGCAATCTCCAGCCTGACGCTACAGTAATCTCCCATCTCTCCCTAGTATAGTTTGAGCAGAGTGACGCGCGGCGCTATGTGACTCCAGCTTATATAGACTCTGGGTCACATGCTGCACTGGCCAATCATAGCCATGCCATTAGTAGGCATGGCTGTGATGGCTTCTAAGGGCACACTAGTTAAACACTTGCTGATTGGCTGCCTTGCACCTGTTCAAACCACGCCATTAAAACATCAAAACATCAAATAACATTACCGAACAACGGACAGTACCCGAACATACAGTGAAATGTTCGGGTCCGTGTCCGGGTACTGAATACCCAAAAGTCCGGTACGATCCCGAACAATACAGTCCGGGTTCGCTCAACCCTAGTCATGGGACTTTGAATGAGGCCGGCCACTTTGCCAAAATTAGTAAACAAAATACATATAATAATAGATTTATTAAGAAAAAAAAAATAGCAAAGCAAAAAACAATATTCCATGATCATAAGGTACATAGTAACGAATATGGTAAGAACATATGAAAAGAAGAGAAAATTTTTAGTTGATAAAGTAAATTCATAATAAACTAGTACATAGTAATAAATACATAAAAAATACATGATTGATATAAATATAATACACAAAATATATTGACATCCTAAAACTCAACGCATTTTCTCCTGTAGTGTTTCCGCAGCCTCTGACAGTCTCCAGTACTGTGTCTGCAGTCTCTGTAGGAGCATGAGTCCCGGATAGAGAGGTGCATTGTAGCAGTTCTACAGCAACACAGTGTACATACAGTTCGTAAGAAACCCCTTATTTTCTGGCAGTGCCCCTCCCAAGACTAGACTCTGAATCTGCCCCTGCCTGGAACCATACCTCTGACTGTCTTACTAACTACAGTGCCCCCAAGACTTGGGTGTTTCCCTTTTTTATGTGTTTGCCCCAGCAGATGGCGGTACTTCCCCAAAAAGCCCAGGAAAACCTGGCCAGCAGAGTTAACCCTTACCTCCCAGGGAGTACCACCTCAGCAGGGCATACACAGCTAAACAGTGCTGAACAGTTACTCTAAATTCTAACCACATACATTAACTACAAAATAGTAAAACATTTTCAGTAAACATAAAACATTTAACATCCACCTGCTTAATAGCTTGCCTTACACCTGGCCTGGCTGGTGTAATATATTCTCTTGCCTACGTACAGTATGTCTCCTTTTACGTATGGTTCACCTCCCAAATTATCCCAGCAAGAACAATCTGAGACTTACACAAAGGTTTTGCTAGTAAGCGTGTTCAGTATGGGAGCAGAACAAACTGAAAAGTGTGTATTCGTTTTCATCTAACTAGCTTTTGTTCAACACTTCACAGGCAGCAAAAAAAATGAAATAACTATTACTCTGTGGACTATATCTATAATTTACTGTTTGATATGTTGTTATAGCCAGATGATGTAAATTAATTTCTGTACAGAATGTTGAAGCGATAGAGTCCAACTGAAGTGGGTTGTTGGCTTTTTAATTTTTTTAACCAGGAGTATAGTGCGATAATTAGTAATGTCTTTCTATTTTTAAAGTGTGCAGCCCAAACTGCAGTTCCTGTTATAAAGCGACTATATGATTGTGTTGCCCTGGGAGAAATTCACGCCGGCACTGCTATAGAAAAGACCATTGTCACACAAAATGGGGCAGCTGCTGTTTAACGGTCCTCCATCAAAGGAGGCAAACTCAGGACATGAACTGCTGAAGACTTTTGAGAGAAAACATATCTGATTGCAATATACTTAGCTACTACTTAAAGGAAAAGCAGGTCATGCATATTGCAATTTTCCTTCCTGCACCCAGAAAACCACTCCGTTCCCTCATCAACACATTCAGAGCTAATGTGTTCTCCCGGCAGGGGGCACAGGAGCTGTTGCTGCCAGAAGGACACAGTGATTATTGCTACCGTGTTTCCCTGAAAATAAGACCTTCCCCAAAAATAAAACGTACTGTGATTTTTGGGGAGGGCTGATATATAAGCCCTACCCTGAAAATAAGCCCTAGTTTAAAGTAGTTGAAAAATCCTCTAATCCACTCTATTACTGTTATATACAATGTCAATCTGTGTGTTTCTGTAATATAATTGTGCCAAATACCTTCAGTACAGCACCTCCTCTTCTCCCAGCTGTCAGTGGGGGATCTCGGCCCCTCCCTCTCCAGTACTCGAAGCGGAGAAGAGAGCTCCGGTGGATCACGGAAGCGCCGAGCGGTGCTTTAACGAACGTATTTGGCACAATTAGTTTACAGAAACACACACACACATTGAACATGATCAGTGGCGGCTGGTGAATGAAAATTTGGGGGGGGGGGGGGCAGCACAACCAAATCCCCCCTCCCCCGTGCGGGCTGGCTGGTTGGTAAGTTCGAGCTTGGAAATCTCTTTGTATTTGTTTGACATATGTCTTTCTCCCAGTGCTTCTTGTTGCAAAGAGCAGTTATAGGTGGGGGGCAGTGGCCACTTGTTTGTACCAAATTATCTACCACCTGTAAGCCCATTCCTTTATTCTTTTCTTTCACCTACAACTCTTGCTTGTCCAGGAGAAACCTGGTTCATGTAAATATCTCCACCCAAGAATTCCATAATTCTGTTATAGACAACAGACTGTCCACAGAAGCCTCTATAAAAACTTAAAGTGAAAAATGCATCTTATTTGTCTATTCATATCCCTTTGCATTTACAACCAGGGACTGATCATGTGATTAGAGTGAAGGCACACCCTCTTTTTAGCTATCAGATTCAGAAAATGATAACAAGGGCTATACGAAAATCTACATTACACATGTAGCACCTCCCCTGTAGGGACTGCTGGATACTGACTCTGCGGGCTCCCCTGGTTACCAACACACAGATATAAGTAGATAAATTCCTAAATCCCTCCTTGCTCCTGTTGACTCTTCACAGTAATAAACAGTCTAGGGGTATTGTTTTTTTTTATTGTTTATTTTGTAATTGGGATAGGAGAAGGGAATAATGGGATATTCCAATTTAACTATTCGCAATATCTGAGGACTTCTATCTTCACAACTTTGCTGGATGTTATGGAACAGCCAGGCTGTTAATTCATCCTGCCACTTCAGATAAATGGTGTTAAGTCTATTGTTTTCTTTACTCTTTCTTACAAGACGACTAGATAAACAATATCTTATACTGCAGAAACAGGACCTCCAGTGTCTCCCCTCTCAGTCAGCTTCCTTGGACCTCTGGGTTCAGCTCCTGTTGACCACTCCTCCGGTCCTCAGAATGACCTCCTGAGACCGCATGGCTCCTCTACAGAGGAGGAGGCAGCCACCCCCTTCCTCTGGGACTCCACTCTCCAATGAAAGACCCGGAGCACATGTGCTCATGGCTTTTATACAGTATCCCAGCATGCACTGAGGTGACCTGCCCTCTGCCAATCATCAGGACTATATCAAAAGCCTATGCGCCCATTCATCAGGTTTCCTCCCACTGTCCAACATGCCTCCCTATTGGACCAAACACTCTCTAGACTGAATGATTTGCATACTGAGCACAATGAGCAGACCTCACTAAAAGATCTTGCTCCCTGGTAGGCAGAGAACAATATAGATTAACCTGCAGCTCCTCTGGTAAGAAGACAGAGCTCAAAACTATACTCTCTTACTAGCACCTACCTAGGAGGCTGCTACGCATGTTTGGAAAGGCAGTAACACTCATTCTCCATAGAACCATTTACAGTGAAGAAGGTTTTACTACTTAGGATCATTTGTTTTCTAAGGGTAAATAATAAACAGTTATATTTGGGACATCAGGGACCTCTGCATCTTTGGTATGCCTCATACCTTTCTCCTATCTTTGCCAGGCCTAACAAATGACCTTTCCTCTGTAATAGCTGCAGAAGATATTTAACACAGCTGCGTGTACAATCCACATCCATTCTTTTGGTCCCTGATTGTAATACCTGAGAATTATAAAACTAACCCTAAACTACCCAATGGCTGGATGCAGTGTGGCTTATATTAGGCAGCCTCCCAGTTTATCCAGTCTTCCTTGTCATCTGTGGTGTAACAAGGCTAGCCACACATTACCACCTTTGAGATTGTTGGGTAGCCTCCCAGTGCTTGCTGGCTGTTTCCTGGTATTTTCTCCATCTTCTTTGTCAGCTGTAATGGTAATGGTCACATGCCCCCAGCTCTGGGATTGGTCCATGGTGCAGGAGATGCCTTATTTAAAGTGCATCAGCCTGTGTCTTTGCACTTGTGATAGTGATTTCCTTGTGACTAAGTGCATCTGTATCTTTGCCTGTTTGTTCCTGGTAATGACCTTCCTACATTATTGGATCTCTCTATTGCTGGCTGCCTGTCCTAACCTCTGCTACGTTTAACAGATACTTCTCCTGTCTGCTGTCTGACCTGACCTTTGCTGTGTTACTGTATACCTCTACAGTCTGCTGCCTGCTCTAGCTTTTTGCTACGTTCACAGATTAAACTTGCTTCCAGCCACTAGTCTTGACTTCTCCAGAGTAGCTTCCATCTTGTTTCTACTATCACTGTATGCTGCATCTACTTTCTTCTACATTGGATTCAGTAAAGGCGAAGCTACACTCGTTTGCATTTTACTCTGAGTGGATAGCCTACATTCATACCTTACACCTATAAGGGCAATCCAAGTTAGCCATACTACCTTACCTATTGTCATTTAGTGCTATGCAACAATTGGCTATGTTGAATGCCATGGTTGCAGCCAGGGCACTTCTGTGTTGGGCAATTGTGTATGCACCAGTAATAAGGCTAGTAGAGAATTCCAGCCATGAAAGTAACATGTTCCAGATCCAGTATTCCCAGTAAGGAACCCATTTGGACTTACAGGCTTTGGCCACAGAGCAGCAACTGTCACAGGCCTGTTGCTGCGCTGTACTAAAAGAAATGGAAAGTTCATGTCCCTTACAAGAACACTGATTTTCAAAGCACAAATTCTTCATGTACTTTCTAGATTTATGTGCTTTACAGCAAAACTAAATCCAAAAGCCTAGGGTAATTGATTTATTTCCTTTGAGAGCCCTCTACTTGTGAAGGTTATAAATAAATCAAATCCATGGATCATATCTGGAAATAAAAATAATATTAAAAAAGAATTTGGCTGAGTTGAACTGCATATGTTATTTACAGATAATATTACTAACGAAACTTGTAATGAAGATTTATATTGCAACTAAGTTGTCTTTAAAACAAAAAAGGAAAAAAATAATTCTTATATTTTCATTAGCTACTCTCATGCCACCACTGAACTACCATGATACCAGTCTATAAAGGAACTGAGTTTTATTTAATAAGGCAGTAGCAACGGAAATGACAATATGCTAATTTGCCACTGTTCACCACCACCTGGCTATACAATACTGCACAAACAGCTTGGCGGATAGTCTTCACCAGATCTCCAGGATGAGTCTTATCTCTGTTCATATATGTACTGTCCTTTGGTTTGAATTCTGGTCTGGAACTCCCTTGCAAGAAACCTCTTTAGTGGCTACCCTTTGAGAGAGAACACCAGTTTGGTCCCTATTTGGACAAATACATTAAAGAGATCACAAGGGTAGGAGTACTCTCCTCCCCCAGAAAAATTAGGCTCAAGCTCCTGATGTAGACTTTATACTTATGATACTAGGAAAAGCTTATTTTATTCTTCTCAGGCCTCCAGCCACAAGTCTAAATCTGGAACAAACTTTACCTGGAAGACACAGATCTCCAAGCCAGCCAACAAAGTCTGGCTTCAAGCCCTCTTCTCAATTATAGGGAGCCCCCACAGAGTGGGGTGAACATCTGTCAAGCTTTTGAGTCTTCTGATCCCAAGAAAACCTCTGAGGTTTGGTTCCAAAGTGTCATTTTACAGAGGCTGCAAACTTGAGTTTCATACTCTGCCTCCTCTAAAATTATGCTCTCAAAATGGCATCCTCCCGCAAAAAAGGATTGATCTTCTTGCTGCTGTTCAGCAGCTCCCTTCTGAGGGAACATTGCAAGGAACATTATCATGAGTTCTACTCAAACCTGTTCATAGTTACCAAAGCAAATTAAGGTGTTTTGCTCATTCTAGATATGAAAATTCTCAACTTGTTCCTACGGGTTGAAAAATTCCTGTTGTAATCAAGATTCCAATTTTTCTTTTTTTATCAATGCTATCTGTGCTTTGCTGTGGGCACTCACCATTACTAATTTGTCAACCTTCCCTTTGGTCTGTTTATGGCCTTCCTAGAATTTCCCCAAGGTGCTTGCCCCAGTTCAAAGTCATCACTGGAACCAACTCATTGAGTAGAATAAGGCAGATACCACCCTGCCCAGGATCTTTCTGCCCCAGAACAAGCCTCTGCCTATTTATGCATATGCCTTAGCCTTTCGGTCCAATTGTAAGCCATTTATTTATGTCTGCATAATACTGGCTTCGTATGAGGTAGTGCTGTAATTTCAATCAAGATAATTGCCAGCAGCACAGTGAATTATTGTATAGAACTTCTGCTTTGCAGCACTAGGGTTATTGGTTTGAATTACAACCATGACACTGAATGGAGTTTGCATGTTCTTGCTATGCTTGCAGAGTTTCTCCAGTCCAATACTCATGTCTAAATTGACTCTAGTATATAAAATTGATCAAAAGGTAGCGCTAACAGGTATATATAAATAAATCCGTGTGTACTATAATAAAAATTCATAAATAAAGTATACAATGTGACCAAAGGTTCCAAAATTCATAAATATTCATAAATATTGAAGTGCATAAATAAAGTGCAATTATATGTCCATCGTGCAACCATATACGATAGTGCAAAAATAGATAAGGTGCAGTCCAAAAGATAGTTCCCTTCAGTGGAACTAAAGTGCTGGAAGGTGCTCAAATAATCCAAAAGTGCCCAGGTGCTCTCAAGAAGTATATGTTGTATATGAGGTAGGGTCCCTAAATTTTAAGCTCCTAGAGGACAGGGACACATGTGAATGTATAAATTGTATATATAATATGGTGCTATATAAATACCTGTTACAAATAAATAAAGTACAAATGACTCAATCCTTGGACTGTCCTCAGTGATGATGGTCCTCAATAATTGGAGGTTCTGTGTCTGTGGAAAGAACACAAAAAGGCTGTACTGAGGACCACCATACCATTTTTCTGCTATTCAATGGTTATACAATATTGAAATCATGTATTAAATATATGGAGGTCTGGTCTGTGAGTTGTTTAACATATGGTTAAAATAGGTCCCAATACAGGGGATAAGTGAATACATATCTGATTACTTGATTTTTTTTTTTTTAATGCTTTGTACACAATAAAATGTAATACTTATTTAAATTTTTTTGGTTGTGACGTAATTCCTAAAAGTTTCGGCACTGTAAAAATCCATTTCTTTTCTCTTGTTTTAAGCACTTTAAAGCCAGGTGCAGATTTGCTGGAGTCAAGATTCAACAACAAACTGGACAGATTTGTCTTGTGGTCTAGAGCCCCTTAGGCTTTTGCAATTGATGCTCTGACGACTTATCTAGGCCTTTGCACTTTTCCAGCTTCTCCCTCTTCTTCTTCATAGGATCAAGGGGGGGGGGGGGCATTCCAGTGATTCTCATTGCACTGAAGTGGCCCAGGATATGTGCTACTTAGACATACTCAGATTTAGTGATGGGCTGAACACCCCTCTGTTCGGTTCACACCAGAACATCTCAAACAGGGGAAAAGTTCTAGTGAACATTCTAACCCTATTAAAGTCTATGGGACACAAACATAAAAAAATCAAAAGCCCTCATTTTAAAGGCTTTATAAGCAAGTTATTGCCATAAAAAGTGTATGGGGACTCGGGTACTTCCCTGGGGGACATGCATCAATGCATAAAAATGTTTTTAAAACAATCGTTTTTAAAGGAGCAGTGATTTTAATGATGCTTAAAGTAAAAAATTCCTTTAAATATTGTGCCTTGGGGGTCCCCTAACCTCCCTGGCGGTATGATTCTTTCGGATTTTAGGTGCTGAAAACGGTACCATTATTTTGCATGTAATTCTTAAGAATGAGCAGCCCAAACCAACTATTTACATATGATTTTTTTTTTTTACTGGGCGTTCTTCTTTATAACATCTCGGGTATGATAAAGTTTGAAACACAAAATTATAATATAATAAAAAACTATAAATAAGTTAAAGTATGTATGTATATATGTATACATATATATATATACTGTATATATACATATAAGTATACACATATTATATGTATATATATATATATATATATATATATATATATATATATATATATATGTACAGTAAAACTGCAGGAAAGGCCACTGGGGGGCAAACTAATGTGAATTTATTTTATTTTGCATTGTATCAGTGTGTTTGGTGTGTTTTACATTTGAATTTGCCGCCGGTTCCACCCCCCTGCGAGCGTCACTTCGCAGGAGACGGAAGTCGGGGCACACAAAGCATCGGGAGGAAGATCCGCCGCCACACACCGCCGGGATACATCGCTGGATCCCGGTGACAAGGTAAGTAACCCCTCTACCAGGATCCAGTGATCTTCCTAGAGGTACCCCGAGTGTGGCTCGGGGTTACCGCTTTTGGCACTGAAATTTAACCCCTAGCCACACTCGGGAATACCGCTGGGAAGGTTAATGTGCCTTTACAGTGGTGCGTCTGTACGATGTATGTAGCCCCGTTGCAGCAATACCGACATTTCTAAAGGAAAAAATGTAATTTACACTTGCTCACGACTGTAATATATTGTCTGCTCCCATCAATACAGATAAAAAAAATGAAAAAAAATAGTGTAGGTCCAGTCCATACCAGGCCCTTTGGGTAAGAGGGACTCTTTTTTTGTGTTCTTTTCTATTTTGCTGAGGACTATTTTTATCCAGCTAAAGACTTCCCCATCACCCTGGTATCTTTCATGCTAGACAAGTAGGATCTTGTCATCTACTAATTTTGGTATATGTTGCAATCAAATTTGTTATGTGTATGATTTCAAAAATGACATCTAAGAAGGTGAAGCAGGTAGAGGAAGGTATGAAGAATGAGTTAGATTTGTATTAGTGTTCCTTTCAGGAACAAAGGGGAAATTGATAGGATATTGATCTCTCTGAATATGGATTTCCTGCAGAATGTATTCATTTACAGGTATTTGCAATGCTTATAAAATTAAGGCTGGAGAACTACTTTAAGGATTAAAGATTTAGTATTCCGGAAATGGCTTGCATAGAAGATGGAGAAGTTGCTGGCTTAGCCTAACCACAAGTATTTGTAATATCATTAGGAACAGAAAACAATCAGTTTAGTAAGTACATTTGTAGGTGGGGTTTCAGGTAGTGTGTTCACATATGGGGGTGTAGTTTGGGGAGATAAACAAGAGCATCCCAATTAGTTGCATGTGTCCATATTTAGGATTATATCATAGATAGGTGACAACCCCCTTGTCATATGATATCCTGAATGTATATCCTGTATTGTAACTCTTTAAAAGCTCTGAAAAGAGGAAATAAAGCTGAGTGTTGTACCGACATTGATTGTAATGTAATCTGTCTGTGTATGGCACTCCCCTTGTGGTCTCTGAGAATGCTGAATTGAGGTAAGAGGTAATATATTATTTAGATAAGGTAAAACAGTAGAAATTGAGGCTAACACCGAACATCGCTTTTTCCTGCAGAATCTGATTGCCACCTACTACCTCCACATGCAAAATATTTACCTCTCACTTTAACCACTTACCGACCACCCGCCGCCTTTTTACTGCGGCAGGGTGGCTCTCCTGCACAAACCGACGTAGACCTACGACGGTCGCCCGTGGGAAGCTAGGGGGTGAGCGCACGCCGCCACCGGGGCACTCCCACCCCCACTCAGAAGTGGGGAAGCTGATGCATGTGTCAGGCGGCTCCAATTGCTACCTGACACCCGCGATCACTCCCCGCTGGGAGAGAAGGACGGTCGGCTGTTGTAAACACAGCTGACCGTTCTTCTACCTGCAATGACCATAGAGCCCATGTGATGCTTCTATATAGGATCACATGTCTCTATGGTCATTTCACAAGCCACGTCCCCCACAGTTAGGATCACTCCCCTAGGGTCACAATTAAGCCCTTGATCACCTATACTGTTAACCCCTTCCCTGCCAGTGACATTATTACAGTAACAGTGCATATTTTTACACTGATTACTGTAGTAATGTCACTGGTCCCCCCAAAAGTGTCAAAAATGTCAGTCAGGGGTTCGATCTGTCCGCCGCAATGTTGCAGTCCCGCAAAAAATCGCAGATTACCGCCATTACTAGTAAAAAAAAAAAACAATAAAAATGACATAAATCTTTCCCGTAGTTAGTAGACACGATAACTTTTGGGAAAACCAATCAAAGTATGCTTATTGTGATTTTTTTTTACCAAAAATATGTAGCAGAAAACAAATTGGCCTAATATGTTAAAAAATTTAGATTTTTAATTTTTTTTTGAGAGAATGTCATATAGCAGAAGGTGAAAAATTTTATTTTTTTTTTTCAAAATTGTCGCTTTTTTTTTTTGTTTATAATAAAAATCGCACAGGTGATCAAATACCACCAAAATAAAGCTCTATTTGTGGGAAAAAAAGGACATCAATTTTATTTAGGTACATTGTCGCACATCCGCGCAATTGACCGTTAAACTAACGCAGTGCCGAATCGCAAAATAGGGCCTGATCATTAAGGGGGAAAATCCTTCCAGTCTTAAAGTGGTTACGCCTGCCTGACATGTTTTTAATGCCAGCTATGAGAATAGGGGGGATAAATATGTAGTCCTTTATAGGGATGATCGAACGGTTCAGGGTCCACCATCGGTTCGGCCCGAACATTGGGTGTTCGAGGTTCGGCCGAATTTAGAACTTTTTGCCCAAAAAGTTCGGAATTCCGCAACCAGAACCGCCCAAAATGCAATGCTTCAGGAAATGGGCTTTAAAAGCCCGTGATTGGACCAGAACCATTAGCAAAAGCCAATTGAGGGGGCAGGAGAATGCTAGGAATGTGATTGGAGTGACTAGGGGGTCCCTAGACCAATCATTAGTGAATACGCCCCCCAGTATATAAGATCGCCCCCGCCATATTCCCAGCATTGTTATACTGGACATGGAAGAGAGTGGAAGCAGTTCTGTTAATTTTACTTTAAAAGTGTCATTTAGCTATTTTTAGTGTGAGGAAAGGGATATCTAGTGTAGTTAGAGTGCTCCTTTACACTTAAGTTAGCTTCAAAAATTTAGTTTCTGTAGGGAAAGTGTTAAGTGTCAGGGGACCGTAGTGTAGTGTAGGGTTAACTGACAGTGACTGCTATGGCAGGGTGACAAAACCCTTCCATAGCAGGGTGACCGCTATAGAGAAATGATCATTTCTCTGAGTTGCTTCGGGACAGGTAGGTGGCTTCTCACCAGCAAGCATTTTTTATGCTGCAGGGGCTGCCACTGCCAGTGCTTTTTTGAGGACATGTTTGATGTCAGACATGACATCTGAACATGTGTATAGGGGGTATATATAGACATATATGTCTGAATATATACCCCTAGACATATATAGGTGTGATAGTAGCAGAAATAAATGCTTGCGCTAATGAAATCATTTACAGTAATATATTTCTGCTACTATCACACCTATATATGTCTAGGGGTATATATTCAGACATATATGCCTATATATACCCCCTATACACATGTTCAGATGTTTTGCCTGCCTCAAAAGAACCCCAAAAAATGCCAAAAAAACGCTAGCGTCAAAAAAAAAAAAATGCCCAGGTGTGTTTTTGCTGGCATTTTTTGGGGGGTTTTGGAGGCAGGCAAAACATCAGAACTTGTGCACAGTACCACTATACACAAGTTCAGATGTTTTGCCTGCCTCAAAAGAACCCCAAAAAATGCCAAAAAAACGCTAGCGTCAAAAAAAAAAAAAATGCCCAGGTGTGTTTTTGCTGGCATTTTTTGGGGGGTTTTGGAGGCAGGCAAAACATCAGAACTTGTGCACAGTACCACTATACACAAGTTCACAAATGTTTTTCCTGACTGCAAAGAACCCAAAAAAATGCCTGCTATTAAACCGGCAAGGTGTTACAGCAGAGAAGCCATATTCCTGTGCTTAAAGTTTTCTAATACAAACAATCTTTTTTTTTTTATGGTTCTGGACATGCTACAGACCTGAAACTTCACATGTACACTTTTTAGACCCCCCAGATCTGAAATCTCTTTTTTTTTTTTTTTTTTATAATTTTTCAATCATTGGCTTTTTTTATCAAAAATGACAATTTTTAAGAACTTTTTTTTGTGTGATTTTGTGTCTGGGGTGTACCTAAAAAGTGTACCTGTGAAGTTTCAGCTCTGTAGCATGTCCAGAACCCCAAAAAAAGATCATATAAGTGTAAAAGAGGGGTCCCACCATCCCTGCTCTACTGAAAAATGATCTTTTTTCTGGTTCTGGACATGCTACAGAGCTGAAACTTCACAGGTACACTTTTTAGACCCCCCAGACACTAAATCCAAAAAAAGTCATGCCTGCCTCCAAAAATGCCCGATAAATGCAAGAAAAAGCGCCGTAGAGAAGCCGTATACCTGTTCTAATAAAAATTATAAGAAAATTCTAATTTTGGGGGGGTTCTGGACATGCTACAGAGCTGAAACTTCACATGTACACTTTTTAGACCCCCCAGATACTAAATCAATCCAAAGTCAAAATAAAAAAATTTCTTTTTTTTTTTTTTTATAATTTTTCAATCATTGGCTTTTTTATCAAAAATTACAATTTTTAAGAACTTTTTTTGTGTGATTTTGTGTCTGGGGGGTCTAAAAGGTGTACCTGTGAAGTTTCAGCTCTGTAGCATGTCCAGAACCAGAAAAAAAGATCATATAGGTGTTAAAGTTAAAGGAGGGTCCCGACCCACATCCCTGTTCTACTGAAAAATTATCTTTTTTTTTTCATGGTTCTGGACATGCTACAGAGCTGAAACTTCACATGCACACCTTTTAGACCCCCCAGATACTAAATCCAAAGTAAAAATCAAAAAATCTCTTTTTTTTTTTTTTTTTAAATTTTCAATAATTGGCTTTTTTATCAAAAATGACAATTTTTAAGAACTTTTTTTTGTGTGATTAATAGTTAATGGGGCATGACCCAGAACCCTAGGCACTTTTTAGGGGCATTTATTGGGTTTTAGGGCTTAAAAATGGTGTTTTTTGATTACAGAAGTTCGGGTCCCATTGATTTCAATGGGGTTCTGAAATCCGAACCGAACTTTCGTGAAGTTCGGGTGTTCTGGTCGAACCGAACTTTTCAAAAGTTCGATCATCCCTAGTCCTTTAGTGAACTATACTGCGCACGTGTATGGGGGTTGGTTTACTAAGACTGGAGAGTGCAAAATCTGGGCAGCTCTGCATAGAAACGCATCAGCTTCCAGGTTTTTTTTAAGTTTAAGTCAAAGTTTAATTGAACAAGCTGAAGTAATAAGTTGATTGGCTACCATGCGCAGTTGCACCAAATTTTGCACTCTCCAGTTTTAGTAAATCAACCCTAATGTGACATACGACAAACAAAGGGCAGCTACAAGTGTACACTGTGCACCACAAAATAAAGAAAGAAACATAACATAGAAACATAGAATGTGTCGGCAGATAAGAACCATTTGGCCCATCTAGTCTGCCCAATATATCTGAATCCTATGAATAGTCCCTGGCCCTATCTTATATGAAGGATAGCCTTATGCCTATCCCATGCATGCTTAAACTCCTTCACTGTATTTGCAGCTACCACTTCTGCAGGAAGGTTATTCCATGCATCCACTACTCACTCAGTGAAGTAATACTTCCTCATATTACTTTTAAACCTTTGCCCTCTAATTTAAAACTGTGTCCTCTTGTGGTAGTTTTTCTTCTTTTAAATATGCTCTCCTCCTTTACCGAGTTGATTCCCTTTATGTATTTAAAAGTTTCTATCATATCCCCTCTGTCTCTTCTTTCTTCCAAGCTATACATGTTAAGGTCCTTTAACCTTTCCTGGTAAGTTTTTTTCCTGCAATCCATGTACTAGTTTAGTAGCTCTTCTCTGAACTCTCTCTAGAGTATCTATATCCTTCTGGAGATATGGCCTCCAGTACTGCGCACAATACTCCAAGTGAGGTCTCACCAGTGTTCTGTACAGCGGCATAAGCACTTCTCTCTTTCTACTGCTTATACCTCTCCCTATACATCCAAGCATTCTGCTGGCATTTCGTGCTGCTCTATTACATTGTCTTCCCACCTTTAAGTCTTCTGAAATAATTACTCCTAAATCCCTTTCCTCAGATACTGAGGTCAGGACTGTGAAAGGCTTAGCAACAACAAATAACATTTATATCCCTCCCTTTCAAGAAAAAATAAACCCTAACACACTAGACCCAATTATAACCCAATTTTTACCTAGTAGAAAATACAAAAAATATGGATAAATGAAAAATAAAAGGGAATAGCTAAGCAGCTCCAACACACCCGGCAAAGGACTGCTAGGAACCCAAAGTTATGGTGCTGACACATAGTAACTCCCCTGTTATTGATTATTATAACCTTGGTGACCACAGCTGAAAAGTCAGATAGGGCATGATCTGTTCTTTAAAATTTAGTCGGGCAAAATTCTACAAAAATTTGCGAA
The DNA here is from genome assembly GCF_965119305.1 of Pelophylax lessonae. Lineage (NCBI taxonomy): Eukaryota > Metazoa > Chordata > Amphibia > Anura > Ranidae > Pelophylax > Pelophylax lessonae. The sequence continues at coordinate 103,370,459 of NC_138779.1, read as the reverse complement.
AACTGCAAACTTCAAACCCCCAGATCCACTATGAACCTACGGTGTGGTAAATCCAAACTTCATCTCTCCTCATCATAACTGATCAAGGCATACTGCTTTATTTTAGATCAAAATGCACCAGTTCCATTTCATGCCCTGGCCTAATTCAGGCTTTCTCTCAGGAATACACTGTTTTAAAACCTTAAAACAGCTCTGTCTTTGATGCCTAAATTTCCTTAACATAATCTCATAGTTTTAATGTGCATATCTGTGGGTACAAAGCCTACTGTTAATGGAGGGGAGTCTCAGCGTCAACCTTTGAATATACGTTACAACCTACAAAAAAATATTTGCATCAACAAGAATAATTGGTTCCCTTTAACAAATGGCAAAATATGTTTCATTTATAATAAACTTAGTGTGCACAAAAAAAAAAAAAAAAAAATCTAGTTAAGCTGCTTGTCACATGGATACAGAAAGTAGAATTAGATGGATTTTTTTTCTTTTTTAGGCCATCACCTTTGAAGACCAATAAATATAATGTGATAATTGATTTTTTCGAAAACAGCTTTAAAAATAAAACAACAGGGTTGTTTTCTAGTTACATAGGTTGACAAGCTGTATGATTTATTAAACAGACTGTTATAGTGACAACAGAATCATCAGTTTAAAAAAATAAATAAAATATTGCAATGTTTATTTCAGAGGTGGCTGATAAGTGCGAAAATATGTTAACCAAAAAATATGAATTATTTCTACACTGCTTTCCAATGACAGGGGCATTCCTGTATAAAAATGATTAGTGTGGGTTAGGTTACAAATAGTAAAGCTGCAAGTGTAACAAACTCTGCTAAACATTTATTTGAATAGACAATGCAATAACAAAAATGTTTACCTGTCTGTCTTAGTCTATGTATATGATTTATTTTTTAGTCACCTTTGATGTGTTTTAGTGAGCAGAGCACATCAAATTATAGAAGCTTTCTGTAGAGCAATATGAAATATTCACAGTTTTCAGGAACAGGTTTCACAACTGTGTTTTGGCATACCCAGCATACAAGGATTTCTTTCAAGATTGCTAATATAATCAGACTTGTTTAACAGAAAATGTACAAAGCATCCTGGGGCACACCATTCTGGGATACTTCCACTGCAATCTCAAAGTACAATGTACCTCTAATATACAGGTGAGTAGATCTGCTCCATAATGCTAGAAGATAAGATCAGCTGCAGTTTCCTTGTTGCTACTGCTGTCCTTCTATGTGTTTACAGAGGAACAGGCACAGCTGTTATCAGAGACTATTATTACAGGGCTTGTGAAGCCTGTTAAGTCCACTTCCAGCACAGAGAAAGAGGATGCGGACTGCTTGAACTGCTGGGAGGAACTGAGCATTGTGGGAGAGGTCGTTTCATACAGATAGAGCTTGCTTTGTGGACTGAGCAGAGGAACTACAGAGGAAAGGAAAATGGGGAGGTTTGATTCCCGGGCTGGAAGATGATGCATGGAGGACATCAAGGGAGAGAATGTGTGCAACTGTTCGCTAGCGAGATACAGTGTTTGTATATTGCATTTGAGATGAGGAGAGGTACAGCAGAGGACACTCCCTGGTACCTAAGATTGTCCCTGACACTAATTGAGCCCACTGCCCAGTTGCTAATGAGAGAGCCTGCAGACATTGTCTTTATTGAGCCGCTGATGGAGAACAGAGAGAGGACATCTGTTGCCACAGGAGTTGGTGAGAGGCCACTGGACAGCCCTACTATACCTGGTAAAAGTAACAACATTACCTGTGTGGGTCATAGTGTAGGCGCCTTTACCAATGTTTGGAGGAACTTTATCCTGAACTCTCCAACATTAGTAGGGGAAGTGGTTTAATATAGATTGATGGAGTACTTTTTGGTACTACTCTTTTAGGCAGGACCACCCCTAGCATAGAGTTTAGGGACAACTCTCTGTTCCACTTGTTTGTTATCTTAATTGCCATTGTTTTTCATATTTGTTGAGTAATTACTACTGTTTCTTTACCTTTAAACTGTTGGGCATCAACTTTTGATTTAGTTATAGTCTTTTGACTAAAATGCCATTTTAGTTTTAGTCACATTTTAGTCATCTGCAATTGTTTTAGTCATAGTCTTTTGACTAAAATGCCATTTTAGTTTTAGTCACATTTTAGTCATCTGCAATTGTTTTAGTCATAGTCTTTTGACTAAAATGCCATGAGCAATTGTCATGGGCAATTGTTTTAGTTTTAGTCATATTTTGGTTGACTAAAATCTCCAGTACATTTTAGTCAACTAAAATCGAATGTGTTTAGTTAAATTGTAATGTCTTATTTAAGCATTTCTATAGATTTTTCTACTCATTATATACTCCTGGAGTAAAAAAAAATCTAATATCTTTATTTATGGTATTAAGGTTTGAACAAACTCACAGATACAGATCTAGCCACTCTGGACAGTCTGAGGAGGCCTGTAATGCTGCACAGTGCTCTGGACGGTGGTCTGATGAGGCCTGTAATGCACAACAGTGCTCTGGACATTAATGGTCTGAAGAGGGGTCCTATAATGCATTGCACACAGTGCTCTGGGCATCTGTCTGAGGAGACCTGTAATGCTGCACAGTGCTCTGGACGGTGGCTGTAATGATATACAATGCTCTGGATGGTGGTCTGAGGAGACCTGTAATGCTGCACAGTGATCTGGACGGTGGTCCAAGAGGCCTGTAATGCTACACAGTACTCTGGACAGTGGTCTGAGAGGGGAGCTGGAATGCACAGTGCTCTGGGATGGTGATCTGACTCTGAGAGGCCTGTTATGCTGCACGGTGTTGAATGGTGGTCTTAGGTCTTAGGGATGGCCTGTAATGCTCTGGATGCCAGTGGGCAGAGGAGGCCTGTAATGTGTACAGTACTCTGGACGAACAGTGGTCTCAGGAGAGGCCTGTAATTGTAAAGTATATACTCACAGTGCTCTTTGCTCTGGACAATTGTGGTCAGGAGTGGGACTCTCATCGGGAGGCCTGTAATGCACAGTGCTGCTCTGGATGGCCATCTGAGGGCTCAGAGGCCTGTAATGCTGGCTGGACAGCCTGATAACTGCTGCTAACAGAAGCATGCTACGGATTCGAGTCGCTTGCTTGCTAGGGGCAGAAGCAGATGGAGCTCAGTGGAAACCAGAACTTCATGTGGGTAAACGTCCCTGGCTCATAATTTTGTTTCAATCTCCTTTGTTAGCAAAAATGTAATTGATTTTCGTCATAGTTTTCGTCAGTGGATAAAAATATACTTTTCGTTTCGTTTTTGTCACCATAAAAAGGCCACTGATGAAAATTTTGAGGAAAATGTTTTCATTGACTAAATTATCATTGCTGTTCGGATACTGTGTGTATGTATGTATGTATGTACAGTATCTCACAAAAGTGAATACACCCCTTACATTTTTGTAAATATTTTATTATATCTTTTCATGTGACAACACTGAAGATATTACATTTTGCTACAATGTAAAGTTGTGAGTGTACAGCTTGTATAACAGTGTAAATTTGCTGTTCCTTCAAAATAACTCAACTCACAGCCCTTCATGTCTAAACCGCTGGCAACAAAAGTGACTACATGCCTAAGTAAATGTCCAAATTAAGCCCAAAGTGTCAATATTTTGTGTGGTCAACATTATTTTCCAGCACTGCCTTAATCCTCTTAGGCATGGAGTTCACCAGAGCTTCACAGGTTGCCACTGGAGACCTCTTCCACTCCTCCATGACGACATCACAGAGGTTAGAGACCTTGCACTCCTCCACCTTCCATTTGAGGATGCCCCACAGATGCTCAATAGGGTTTAGGTCTGGAGACATGCTTGGCCAGTCCATCACATTTACCCTCAGCTTTTTTTTAGCAAGGCAGTGGTTATCTTGGAGGTGTGTTTGGGGTCATTATCATGTTGGAATACTGCCCTGCAACCCATTCCCCGAAGGGAGGGGATCATTCTCTGCTTCAGTATGTCACAGTACATGTTGGCATTCATGATTCTCTCAATGAACTGTAGCTCCCAAATGTCGGCAGCACTCATACAGCCCCAGACCATGACACTCCCACTACCATGCTTGCCTGTAGGCAAGACACACTTGTCTTTGTACTCCTCACCCGGTTGCCACCACACACACTTGACACCATCTGAACCAAATATGTTTATAATGATCTCATCAAACCACAGGACATGGTTCCAGTAATCCAAGTCCTTAGTCTGCTTGTCTCCAGCAAATTGTTTGTGGGCTTTCTTGTGCATCATCTTTAGAAGAGGCTTCCTTCTGGGACGACAGCAATGCAGACCAATTTGATGCAGTGTGCGGCGTATGGTCTGTGCACTGACAGGCTGACCCCCATCCCCTTCAACCTCTGCAGCAATGCTGGCAGCGCTCATTTGTCTATTTCCCAAAGACAACCTTTGAATATGATGCTGAACATGTACACTCAACTTCTTTGGTCGACCATGTCAAGGCCTGCTCTGAGCGGAACCTGTCCTGTTAAAACGCTGTATGGTCTTGGCCACCATGCTGCAGCTCAGTTTCAGGGTCTTGGCATTCTTCCTATAGCCTAGGCCATCTTTATGTAGAGCAATAATTCTTTTTTTTTTTTCAGATCCTCAGAGAGTTCTTTGCCATGAGGTGCAATGTTGAACTTCCAGTGACCAGTATGAGAAAGTGAGAGGGATAACACCAAATTTAACACACCTTCTCCCCATTCACACCTGAGACCTTGTAACACTAACGAGTCACATGTCACCGACAAGGAATAAATGGCTAATTGTGCCCAATTTGGACATTTTCACTTAGGGGTGTACTCACTTTTGTTGCCAGCGGTTTAGACAATAATGGCTGTGTGTTGAGGTATTTTGAGGGAACAGCAAATTTACACTGTTATACAAGCTGTACACTCACTACTTTACATTGTAGCAAAGTGTCATTTCTTCAGTGTTCTCACATGAAAATATATAATAAAATATTTACAAAAATTTGAGGGATGTACTCACTTTTGTGAGATACTGTATGTATATATATATACAGTGGGTACGGAAAGTATTCAGACCCCCTTAAATGTTTCACTCTTTGTTATATTGCAGCCATTTGCTAAAATCATTTAGGTTCATTCTTCTTCCTCATGAATGTACACATAGCACCCCATACTGACAGAAAAACACAGAATTGTTGACATTGTTGCAGATTTATTAAAAAAGAAAAACTGAAATATCACATGGTCCTAAGTATTCAGACCCTTTGCTCAGTATTTAGTAGAAGCCCCCTTTTGATCTAATACAGCCAGGAGTCTTTTTGGGAAAGATGCAACTAGTCTTTCACACCTGGATTTGGGGATCCTCTGCCATTCCTCCTTGCAGATCCTCTCCAGTTCTGTCAGGTTGGATGGTAAACGTTGGTGGACAGCCATTTTTAGGTCTCTCCAGAGATGCTCAATTGGGTTTAAGTCAGGGCTCTGGCTGGGCCATTCAAGAACAGTCACGGAGTTGTTGTGAAGCCACTCCTTCGTTATTTTAGCTGTGTGCTTAGGGTCATTGTCTTGTTGGAAGGTAAACCTTTGGCCCAGTCTGAAGTCCAGAGCACTCAGGAGAAGGTTTTTGTCCAGGATATCCCTGTACTTGGCCGCATTCATCTTTCCCTCAATTGCAACCAGTCGTCCTGTCCCTGCAGCTGAAAAACACCCCCACAGCATGATGCTGCCACCACCATGCTTCACTGTTGGGACTGTATTGGACAGGTGATGAGCAGTGCCTGGTTTTCTCTACACATAACGCTTAGAATTAAGGCCAAAAAGTTCTATTTTGGTCTCATCAGACCAGAGAATCTTATTTCTCACCATCTTGGAGTCCTTCAGGTGTTTTTTTTAGCAAACTCCATGCGGGCTTTCATGTGTCTTACACTGAGGAGAGGCTTCCGTCGGGCCACTCTGCCATAAAGCCCCGACTGGTGGAGGGCTGCAGTGATGGTTGACTTTCTACAACTTTCTCCCATCTCCTGACTGCATCTCTGGAGCTCAGCCACAGTGATCTTTGGGTTCTTCTTTACCTCTCTCACCAAGGCTCTTCTCCCCCGATAGCTCAGTTTGGCCGGACGGCCAGCTCTAGGAAGGGTTCTGGTCGTCCCAAACATCTTCCATTTGAGGATTATGGAGGCCACTGTGCTCTTAGGAACCTTAAGTGCAGCAGAAATCTTTTTGTAACCTTGGCCAGATCTGTGCCTTGCCACAATTCTGTCTCTGAGCTCTTCAGGCAGTTCCTTTGACCTCATGATTCTCATTTGCTCTGACATGCATTGTGATCTGGAAGGTCTTATATAGACAGGTGTGTGGCTTTCCTAATCAAGTCCAATCAGTATAATCAAACACAGCTGGACTCAAACGAAGGTGTAGAACCATCTCAAGGATGATCAGAAGAAATGGAAAGCACCTGAGTTAAATATATGAGTGTCACAGCAAAGGGTCTGAATACTTAGGACCATGTGATATTTCAGTTTTTCTTTTTTAATAAATCTGCAACAATGTCAACAATTCTGTGTTTTTCTGTCAGTATGGTGCTATGTGTACATTCATGAGGAAGAAGAATGAACCTAAATGATTTTAGCAAATGGCTGCAATATAACAAAGAGTGAAAAATTTAAGGGGGTCTGAATACTTTCCATACCCACTGTATATATATATATATAAAATTTCAAATAAATAATCCTCCTTTAGCCCGTGTGTTAGAGTTTAGGGATGATCGAACGGTTCGGGTCGACCATCGGTTCGACCCGAACATTGGCTGTTCGAGGTTCGGCCGAAATCCGAACTTTTTGCTGAAAAAGTTCGGAATTCGGCAACCAGAACTGACCAAAATGCAATGGTACAGGAAATGGGCTTTAAAAGCCTATGATTGGACCAGAACCATCAGTAAAAGCCAATTGAGGGGGCAGGAGAATGCTAGGAATGTGATTGGAGTGACTAGGGGGTCCATAGGCCAATCATTAGTGAATACGCCCCCCCAGTATATAAGATAGCCCCCGCCAAATTCCTAGCATTGTAATACAGGGACATGGAAGAGAGTGGAAGCAGTTCTGTTACTTCTGCTACAAAGTGTCATTTTTCAATTTTTAGTGTGAGGAAAGGGATATCTAGTGTACACAGGGTGCTATTTTCCACTATAGTTAGTTTTGCAGGGAAGTTTTAAGTGTAAGGGGACCGTAGTGTAGTGTAGTGTAGGGTTAACTGACACTGACTGCTATGGCAGGGTGACAAAACCCTTCCATATCAGAGTGACCTCTATAGAGAAAAGATCGTTTCTCTTAGGTCACTTTCAGAGCAGGGAAATGTTTTGCCTGCCTCCAAAGACCCCATAAAAAATGCCCAAAAAAACCTGCCTGCGCCGAAAGAAACGCCCAGGCGTGTTATTGCAGGGTTTTTTTTTTTTGACCATTTTTTTGGGGTCTTTGGAGGCAGGCAAAACATCTGAACTTCTGTATAGGGGTATATATACACACACTTATATGTATTTTACACATACACATATATAGGTGTGATAGGAACGGAGACATATTGGTGTTCATTATTTCATTAGCGCAAGCATAGTGTTCTGCTATTTTCACACCTATATATGTGTATATATACAGACATGTCTGCTATTTTCACACCTATATATGTGTATGTGTATACATACAGACATGGGTGTATGTATATATACCCCTACACAGAAGTTCACATGTTTTGCCTGCCTCCAAAGTCCCCCAAAAAATGCCCAAAAAAACGCTTGCTACAAAACCGGCAAGGTGTGAAAATAGCGGAGCCATATCCCTGTTCTATAAGTGACCTAATACAAACAATCTTTTTTTTTCTGGTTCTGGACATGCTACAGAGCTGAAACTTCACAGGTACACTTTTTAGACCCCCCCAGACACCAAATCAAAAGACATTTTGTTTTTTTTTTAATTTTTTCAATAATTGGCTCTCTATCAAAAATGACAAATTTTAAGAATTTTTTTTTTGTGTGATTAATAGTCCCTGGGGCATGACCCAGAACCCTAGGCACTTTTTAGGGGCATTTATTGGGTTTTAGGGCTTCAAAATTGTGTTTTTTGATTACCGAAGTTCGGGTCCCATTGATTTCAATGGGGTTCTGAAATCCGGGCCGAACTTTCGGGAAGTTCGGATGTTCTGGCCGAACCGAACTTTTGAAAAGTTCGATCATCCCTATTAGAGTTCATGGTGCTACTAGCAGAGCTGTGGGCACAGGAAACAGAGGTGCTGGGAAGCAGAGGCTTCTTCCGGGGTAATCTCTACATATTTAAATAAGGGATGGTTTGTTTGTTTGTTTGTTGATAATTTATTATGTTTTGATGTCTGTGGAAAGATGTATCTTATTTATAACAAACAATTACTATATGGATTGACTGCACTTTCACAAGATAAGAAACATTTACTCACACTAACAAACATCTGGATTCCCCTATTCTTCAGTAAGAAGTGTAGGTTGCAGTAACATTCATCATAACTATAAAATGGAACTTGATATATTGGCTGGCACCAACTGTGTTACATATATTTTGTTTTCAAATGATTAATCAATGATGGATTAAAACCCAGTAGTTTTAGAATCAGTCATACAGCAGGTTTCAACAGATGTCTTAAAGTTTCATAGGAACAAATTCATTATGCCTTGGAAATGTTTCAGTTGGTGTAAGTCTCAGCTACAAGCAAGGTCAAAAAACAAAAAACAAAGTTAACATGAACTTGTTTTCAGACTATGCACATTATAGTATTTACATATTCTGCACAATAATTAAAACAGCACTTACAATCAAGCCCTCATTTACCTATGTAGCTATAGGCATTTAAAAAAAAAAATTCTTCAAATTCAACAATAGGTATATATGAAATCACAGATTCTCACCCCTTTAATTTTTATATAGAGCAGGATCATGTCAGCCTGGCTAACTTCTAATGTATATAAACATAATTTATTTCTAAGCTGTTAAAAACAGAATGAAACTGACTTCATCGTTTTAGAGACTTATAATTGGAGCTTTTTTTCGCTGAGCCAGTCCCACCCAGTCAGCAGGTGAGCAGGATGTATGCTAGTTTTATTACATCTGTGCCTGTTCAGTTTTGTGGGCGGAACAGTGACGGTGGGTGGCTGGATGTAAACAGTGGGTGACTGGATGTGGGTGGCTGGATGTACACAGACTCCAGTGGATGTTTACTTCAGGCTACATCCAATGCTGTGTATTATTTTAATAAAATTTGGCTATTTTAAAAATATATTACAATTACACAATGAGGAGCCCCTTTTTTATACCCGCACACACCAGCAATTAGGACCATCCAGGAGCACCCGGGCTTGGACGGAGGGGATACCCATCTGGATATTATCCTACAAGCCTGCTTTGACTCCCCTTGCCGTACAGTATTGGAGGTCAACATCTTCTGGTTAGTGTGCATTTCTATTACATCTCACGAGCACGGAAGGGTGACACCACCATTGTATCAGTGTATCCCAGAGGAATTGATCCGAGGAGTTATTTGTCCGCGCCTTTTCAGTGGCAGCCTAACAAATTGGACACTGAGAGACTTCACCTACCAAGGACACTATATCCGCACTTGTTTTACCACTTTTTTTGCACATAATTTTGTTATCCATTTTTTATTCAAGTTTATTTATTTTAAGTGCATTGTAATTTATGTTGTTCACCAGTTTATGATAACAGGACACCATTTGCACTTTTCTGGCAGCTTTGCACTTTATTGTCATTTGCTATTGACTAGTTTACCTGTTCTTGGGCAGATGTAATATACTGTATATAGGTTGGGAATTTTATTAAGGTTATTATTTGCTTCACACACATATCCCACACCATTCTACATATACTGACCTCAGGTATATTGTTGTCTTTATAAGCAATTTTGAGGCAAGGTATTGCACAGCTAGTAATATTTATTTTATTACAGTTTTTTTTTTAGCATTTACACCATTGTGGGTTGTAGTAGCAGCAGTCCACACATACATAATTATTTAAAACTTTGCTTCCTGGCACGAGTGTTTATTTTCTTTTGATTACATTCGAAAAGTCATGGTTAGTTATGAAATTATGGAAAAGGACACAGACTTTTCTGTCTTTTTTCCAGAACTGGACGGATATGGCGGTAGGTACATCCGACTGTCCAAAGAATTGCATGAAGCTTCTGATCAGGTCCACCTAGAAAACTGATGGTAGGACCTGATCAGAAAGCCCATGTGATTAGGCCCTTATCCTTGATGATCTTTGAGGGTAATTTACTTCAGAGTACATGCAGCTGGAGAGGTCAGGGATGGATTGTGTACACATACACACACGCAGATACACACTCCTATATATGTACAATCCTATACCTACAGTTGATCCAGAGGAAGGCAAAATAACCTAATAACGCATGATCCAATTTGCTCCAGCAGGTGAAACAATTCCAACTGATCTTCCAAGAGGCATTCTGATATTCCCTGGATCAAATTTGCCTATAAATATTAGTATCCAGTTATGTTATGTGTATCTAGGAAAGAATCCTGGCCTTTCTTAAAACAATCTACTATGCTGGCCAGAACCAGCCCTTGAGGATGTCTATTCTACATTTTGACAGCTCTTACTCTAAACAAGCCTTTTCATATTCAGAGATTTAATCGCTTTGCCCCAGGATGTAAAGGGTCCCCCCTTGTCCTCTGTGATGACCTTAAAGTGAATAACTCAATACCAAGTTCACTAAACAGACCACTTATCTATTTATACATGATGATCATATCCCCAAATCTCCTCTTCTCAAGAGAGAATAAATTTTCTCAGCAAAAAGTGGCATTACGCTTTAAAGCATGGTCCAACCCACTGATGACAATGTGATAAGGGATTGGCCCACCAACAAACACATAGGGCCAGTCCATGCTACCTCTCTTACCCAATCTTCTGGAACACTCAGCGGAGTCTAGAAGATGATGCAACATTAAAGCAACATTTATGGGGCGCATGCGCGGCTTCTGGACATGGAGGATGCACATTGAGTGAGCTCCGGGCACCGCTGACTCTCCGCCGCTCCTTACAAGCTTCTTTGTGCATTTAATTCGCTGGCGGCAGGCTGCAAGTCTCCCTGACTACCTTAGAGTCCCCATGGGAAAGATCGGGCAGCAAAAACAGGGATATTCCGCACAGCAGGAGTCCCGGACCCAGGCTGCCATGGATCGCTTCCTCACTAGGCCGCAATCCCTGGCCTCAATTTCGCAGGTGGACCCGTTCTCCACGATGGACCCGCTATTGGAGGCTGAGAATGATGCCGACCCTCCACCACTACAGGTACTGGTTAGTTCGGCCCCTACCCCCCCTTCCTTGCAGCAGATATTAACCCCGGACATATTGGATGCTAAACCTAAGGTGCTTCTGATGCAGATCACCCGCAACATAGCTGCAGAGGTGGGCAAACTATCGGTGGAGTTAAGGGGGGAAATTGCACACATAGGGGAATGCACAGACACCCTTGAAACAAAATTTGATGAATTGGTGGAATATGTGCATGTTTTGGAGGAGGAACATTCATACTTAAAGCACTCAGTCTCCCAAATGTAGCTGCAGCAGGAGGATCTGGAGAATCGAGAGAGGTGCCAAAATCTGCGCTTCAGGGGCATTCCTGAAACTGTGGGTGACAATAATCTGCGCTCCTTTTTGCTGGGTCTGTTCAATCATCTGGCACCTAATATTGTGGATATTGACTGGCGCTTGGACAGGGCACACAGATCTCTGGGCCCCAAACCTTCTTCTGGCGGGAGACCCCGGGATGTAATTGTCCGCTTCCACTATTACAACAGCAAGGAGGCCCTCAACCTGGCGACCCGCAATAAGTCTCAAGTGGACTATAAGGGTGCTAAAATACAAATCTTCAACGATCTCTCACCCATTACTCTGAACAAGCGGAGGGCCCTCTGCCCGGTGACCCTGCACCTGTAGAAACACAGAGTTCCTTACTACTGGGGGTTCCCATTCTGCCTAGTGGTCACTAGGGATGATCGAACGGTTCGGGTCGATCATCGGTTCGACTCGAACATTGACTATTCGAAATTCGGCCGAATTCCGAACTTTTTGCGAAAAAAGTTCGGAATTCGGCAACCAGAACCGACCAAAATGCAATGGGACAGGAACTGGGCTTTAAAAGCCTGTGATTGGACCAGAAACATTAGTAAAAGCCAATTGAGGGGGCAGGAGGATGCTAGGAATGTGATTGAAGTGACTAAGGGGTCCAGATGCCAATCAGTAGTGAATACGCCCCCCAGTATATAACATAGCCCCGCCAAATCTCTAGCACTGTAATACAGGCGCTGTGGAAGAGAGTGAAAGCAGTTCTGTTACTCCTGCTTCAAAAGTGTCATTTAGCAATTATTAGTGTGAGGAAAGGGATATCTAGTGTAGTTAGGGTACTATTTTCCACTATAGTTAGATTCAATAATCTAGTTTCTGTAGGGAAAGTGTTAAGTGTCAGGGTGACCGTAGTGTAGCGTAGGGTGAACTGACTCTGATTGCTATGGCAGGATGACCAAACTCTTCCATGTCAGGGTGACCGCCATAGAAAAAAGATCGAATTGCAGTAGAGCAGGCATAGGGCTCCGCTACTTTCACACCTGGCCGTTTTTGTTGCAAGCGTTTATTGGGCTTTTTTGTGGACGTCTTTGGAGGCAGGCATGACATCTGAACTTCTGTGTAGGGGTATATATACACACACACATATATGTATATATACACATGCACACATATAGGTGTGAAAGTAGCGGAACCCTATGCCTGCACTAATTAAATTATTTGCAGGCATGTGGCTCCGCTCCTATCACACCTGTATGTGTGTATGTGTATATATACATATATGTGTGTGTGTGTATATATACCCCTATACAAAAGTTCAGATGTTATGCCTGCCTCCAAAGACGCCCAAAAAATGCCCAAAAAAACGCCTGCAACAACACACCTGGGCGTTTTTGTTGCAGGCGTTTTTTTTGGCATTTTTGGGTGTCTTTGGAGGCAGGCATAACATCTGAACTTCTGTATAGGGGTATATATACACACACACACATATATGTATATATACACATACACACATATAGGTGTGAAAGTAGCAGAACCCTATGCCTGCGCTAATGAAATTATTTGCAGGCATGTGGCTCCGCTCCTATCACACCTATATGTGTGTATGTGTATATATACATATATGTGTGTGTGTATATATACCACTATACAGAAGTTCAGATGTTATGCCTGCCTCCAAAGACGCCCAAAAAATGCCCAAAGAAACCGCCTGCAACAAAAACGCCCAGGTGTGTCCCATGGGGCATTTGTTTTTCAAGTTTCAAGTTTCTGACGCTTAGTTGGTTTTTATTTTTTCTTCTGCTAGAGAGTTGACGGGGGACCCATCCTCGTTGGAATATTGTTCCCTGGAGGCTCCCGTGCTGCCCGTATTGCCCGTGGGATTCGACCCGGGCTCCCTGGGATTGTTTAATCCTTCAGGGTTTCTTCTGATGATTCTGACTGAACGTTGCTACATTATCAGATTGCTCTCTTTTACATTGTTTTTTTATATGTTTTTATTTTCTGTTTCACCTTTTTTGTCCCTGGTCCAACATTTTCATGTTACACTTGTGGATTGGTGCCTCTGTGTTCTGTCTTCGGATGGATTGCAGACTGCATTGCTGCTCTTTCATGATGTTGTAACTCGGGGCTGTGACATAGGGAGAGGTTGTTCTATCATTGCTTATGCTTTATATTCTAATCCTGGGATGTCATGGCTTTAAGGTTTATGTCTTATAATGTCAAGGGCCTGAATTCGGTGCAAAATTGGTGGCTGGCCCTTAAGGCATTCCGATCCTCCGGGGCGGACGTGATTTTGGTGCAGGAGACACACTCCTGCCCTGGTGGATCATTTAAGTTTGCGGCGAGATATTTCCCCATGGCTTTTGTGGCCTCTGAGCGGTCAGGTAAGGCTGGGGTTGCTGTGCTGATTTCGAAAGTCATGTCCCATCAGGGTCCGTGAATCACTGTTAGATCCTCATGGACAATATATAGCCTTGGTCTGTGATTATCTGTCCTCTTCCTTTACGTTGCTTAATCTTTATGTCCCCAATGAAGGTCAATTGGATTTCCTGGATAAGACACTTGCGGCCACTTCCCAATTTTCTCAGCCTTTTATGGTGGTAGGGGGGGGGATTTTAATCTCATTATGTCACCTTATCGGGACAGACAGTCCGTGAGCCGAGACACCCCCTCGCGCAGACAATTGAGTCAGGTTAAAACATTTTGCAAATGCATCCGTTCCTATAGGCTTTTTGATTCTTGGTGAATTAAGCACCCTACCCATAGGCAGTACTCTTTTTATTCGGCTGCACAAAAGATGCATTCAAGACTAGACCATTTTTTTATCTCGGCTCCACTTATTTCGTGCATGGTTCAGTCGGAGATCCTTCCTATCTCCTGGTCTGACCAGGACCTACAGGCCTCCCCGTCGGTGACAGGGCTTCGGAAAGTGGTCAGTCTCCGAGACCGCATCAAGGCCCTGGATTTGTCCAAGATGGTTATGTCCTTGATGTGGGCCCGGCAGAGATTCTATGAATACTCCAATAAACCTCACAGGATGTTGGTTAACAGGCTTAAACCCAGGCCCTTCCAATCTGTTCCGGATCTCTTGATGCAGACGGACAGCAGCCCCACCCATTGCCCCTATACTATGGCCAATGTTTTTGGTAAATTCTATAGCACTTTGTATAATTGTCTGACTCCTGAGCATCGCTTTCAATTCTCTACTGATAAGTTTGAGAGCTTTTTTCGGGACTTGGACATCCCCAGTCTCTCCAAAGCCGATCTAGATACCAAAGCCGATTCCAGTTACGCAATATGGTCCATCCGGTGTCCCACTCCTTCTTTACCTTTGAGAAACTTAGAGAGAAATTTGCTTTGCCAAAACACTCTTTTTATTTTTATCTTCAAATCCACAATTATTTCAGGACATTGTCGCCATCACTCGCCCATGGCGTTTGAATTGTTGTGTGGTCGGGGCCCTCAACAGTGTCATTTGGTGTCTTCAATTTATAATATCCTACATGATGCTGCTCCGCTTACTGAGGACTACCACTTTTATATGCGCAAGTGGTCCGGGATACTGGATTGACCTATCACATTGCCTATATGGAATAGAATATGGACGTCCACTTTCAAATCATCTCGTTGCGTGGCGCAGAGAGAGACAGCTCTCAAGATTCTCCTGTTTTAGTATAGGACCCCGGTTCGCCTTCACAGGATGAATCCCTCCTGTTCCGCCTTATGTTGGCGTTGTGGGAAGGAGAGGGGCTCCCTTTATCATATTTTCTAGACATGTTCCCTTATACAAACTTTTTTGGTCCATGGTGATGGCTACGCTTCAAGCGGCAGTAGGTTTGGATTTGCCGCTTGATCCTTTGCATTGCCTGCTGGGCCTACTGTTCCCTAGGCTCTCTAAGATGATAACCAAACTGATATCTTTCCTCCTCTTGGCAGCTAAGAGGGCTATCCCATTGTGTTGGTTGCAACTATCCCCCCCTGACAAACCCCTTTTTCTGAAGCTGGTTTCGGAGATTCGGGAGATGGAGTCCTTGATGGCAAGGGTACACGATGAACTTATTAAGTTCAATGCGGTATGGGATGACTGGGACTCATATGTTTTGAACTCTACCTGATCTCATTGTTCTTCTCGGAGGTATGATTTATGCAATTGTTGTTTTGCTTCTTACCCACAGTAAATGCAGTTCTGTATTGTTTGCCTCAATATTCCTGTAGATGAACTGTTCTTTTCTTTGCCTCTTTGCCTCTTTGCTCTTTATGGAGGCACCACTCCCTTTTTTTTTTTGTCTGTTTAATGTCATTACATTGTTCCTTGTAATGTGTTTATCTTTTGTGCAAATAAAAAATATAATTAAAAAAAAAAAGCAACATTTATCGGAGCACCACAAACCAAAAATAATATTTATAATGTAATTTATTTTTAATATTCAAAACAAACTCATCCATGTCTTCAATGTTTTACTTTGTTGAGAAGACACTTCCATAGCATTTCTAGTCATAGCCATCTTGAGTAAGGGCAAATCAATTATGTAGCATTTACTTTCTGGAATCCTTCTGCTCTTAGCTCAGGCATGCAGGCAGGAGTCTGTGCTTAGCTGATAAAGTAATTGAAGAAATAAAAAAAAAAAAAAAAAGTAAATATAATATACCTTTCTATCTCCTCACTAATGCTAGCGTTTTAAGGATTAAAAATAATAATGTTGAATGAGAGAGTGAAGTTCTACTTTAGGCACACATTAGGATGAAATCCGTACAGCAGAAGATGTAGGATGGTTCAAAGAGATTTGTTGTCTGTGTAGGCTGTTCAAATTGCTACGTTACAGTAGAGCAAATAAATACATTTTTATTACTTTTTTTTCTGCTGTGAAGGAATAGCATAGGGTGTATGTGCAGCACCCATAACAGTTAATCAGAAATTAGCTCTTTGGACTACAAAAATCCGGTACCTGGTTGAATGCTAAAGGTTACCGCATATTAGTGTATTTTCTGTTGTGTTTCTAAATGAAGAGTATCCTTCAGCTTTCTCACTAGTTAAAATTCAGCATTGAAAAACATCATTCAGATGTGTAATCTACATTGTGCCAACACAGTAATTATCTTGGCCTGTGATAAAAGAGGCATTTCCACTACAAAGTCAGATTAAATAACACAATGTGAATTGCACAAAACAGCTAATATATAATAGAATGATTATAAAGCTGCCACCTTTTTGAATACATAAATGTAGATTGAGTAGGTATGGAAATACCGTAACATATCAGACTGCATTTTATAAATAATACAAGAGAAGAAATAATTTGTTTCATTGTAAACATGCTGCAGAATCCCGGTCCATCATGTCACAGGAAGAGCTGATTGAATATTCCTCCAGTAATTGACTTTACATTTGGCTATGTTTTTAAATTACGTGAACTATTTCTAGTAAACAGAGTTATGAAATGCGTGGAGAAATAATAGCTCAATGGACGTCATACAAAATGAAAGTATCTGACAGAATCTGAATAGAGAGATAAGTTACCATATCAGAATGTTCATCTACATATATTTTATACGCTCTGAAACCTGAAGAAATAACAAGATTACACTTGAAAGCTGGTCAGAGGATAAGAATTGCTAGATTTTATAATTGAAGCCTATGTGTACTTGAAGCCACAGCACTGTAGAGCTGTAATGAGGTTCATAAGGGCCCCTAGTGGTGGTTTAAGTATTGCAGTAAATAGAAGAAATGTATCACCCAAATGGTAGTCGGTACTGAAGAGTGCCTTGGGCTAATGGGCAGGATTTAGAGGAGATGACTTTGCGGTAGAGTTCCTAGGCCAGCTTATCCAGGTGTAAGTACAAAAAACAATGCTGTTTAAAGTGGCAACACATACATACATACAAAAAAAAAAAAAAAAAAAAAACAAATTTAGTGAACTCTTTGTACAATTACTGTAGCTTAGGACTGCTAACAACTATGTAGTGTGAGGATTTACCTAAACAACCCATTCAATTAATATACAGAAGGGAAATGCCTGCACTACATAATTGTTGGAAAATCAAGAAGAGATTGTAGAATCAGGCTGACAATCAAACATATGCGGCCAGCTTTAGTCTTTTGATAACCGTAATCAATGGACAAGCCCTTGCATGTATTCTTCACTCTAAAACAGGAGGGGCAGATAATGACAAGAAAGTGATAGAAAATGTGTAGCTTTGGGGAAAGATATTGACCTGTATATACTACCTGAAGCCCCTAGCACCTTACTACAGCCCTGTCTGAATCTTTAGGTATGTGTATTCTGGCTAACAAAGGCATCTGGAGACTTTAGACCTGTGGTTTGGAGGCAACAAATTTATAGACTTTTTTAAATTCTATCTGGCTCTGACAACAGTAAAACATTGTAAGAGCATGTGATCAAAAACTTTAAAGTTGCAGATAAAGCGTAGCAAATCCAACTTTTCAGTAAAATACACATGTGAGCACCATATTGTACCATAGTTTGCCATTCATCAATCACTGTTCCCCTGCCCAAGTCGAAAATTAATCCTGAATTTCAGCAGGTATACATGGCTACCTTGTCACCTTAGCTTAGTAATACTACATGGCAACAAAGTCTCATTTTGATTAGAAAATCTGGTTTATTACCAGACTTTGTGATAATTATTCAGTCTCTAGACAGTACAGTAGGCTAGCTTTCAACCTTCATCGTTTGTAATCCTGGACTATAATTTAGAAATTGTTTATCATCACCACTTAAGGCTAAGAGCCTTTTTAAATCTTATTCCAGTATGTTAAGGAAGCCCATTCACTTGAATGGGCTGCTTACTCTGCCATAAAGCAAGCAAAAAAAGATACAGTATGTCCCATTTTTTCCAAGTCAGTGGACCACAACTAACATGCTGTGCTTTGCGGTGCGCTGCAGTGCAGGTGTGTTGGGTTAACGGGTTGAGGTGCCATTCAAAATAAATGGCATTGAAACACACCCTGGTATTTACCACAATGTGCAGCTGAACTATGAGTGGGATTTAACACTTTCATAGTTGGTTTGGTTTTCACAATACCTGTCACCTTAGTGTCAAATCTAGCATCTTGTGTGAATGTAAGAAGTATTTCCAATAGTTATATCTGTATTCAAGCCATATTGTTGCTGCTTCTGCAATATTATCTGCTTTAAAATACAAGTGAACAGAGGGTTTATTCCCCTTGACTTTACTGGCTTTCACTGTAGTAATCCTAGATCTGCACTTATTGTTCTGTGAGTAGGCCTTTATTTTGGGTTCTCCATTTTCCCATATCACCTTCAGTTATTAAATTGTGCAGAACTCGTCTACAAACATTGTTTAATGTATGAAGTATGTCTGCTCCCTGCAGATAGTGTACTTTGTTTACAATGACAGAACTGTATGCCTAACAAGCTCACAATTTATATAAATGTCCTTTTTACAGAATGTAGTCTTTAGCTGGCCATACACTGAACACATTTTGGATTGTTTCCTAATAAACAGGCTGAAATTCCATCCATTGGTGGTCCTGTCAGCACCACTACACACAACATCCTTCAATTGAAAAAATGAAGGAGCTGGGTGGAAAATTGTCAACCAAACAGTACTATTTGTAAGCAATGTACATTAGCACACACAGAAGCTCATTTTTTCTTTTGGGACAGCATGTGACAAGGTGATTTACAGGCAGGAGATTGTGTTAGACAAGAGCAGAGCATTGTCATCCCATAATGCATGAACCTTTATATCAGCATCACCAGCTGTTAAAGTGGCCATATGATAGTTTAGTGGTTGGGTTTATATCTACTTTATTAGGCTAGACTTGAATTTTTTGAATTGCAGTGCTCCGGTAAATTTCTCCTATGTGCCTGTACACCCAAAAATCCTAAGGACCACTATCTGTGATTGATAGCTATCTCTACAATTGTCAACACCTTAACCACTTAAGCCCCGCAAGATTTTACCCCCTTCCTGACCAGGGCCTATTTTGCGATTCGGCACTGCATGACTTTAACGGACAATTGCGCGGTCGTGCGACGCTGTACCTAAACGAATTTGATGTCCTTTTTTTCCCACAAACAGAGCTTTCTTTTGGTGGTATTTGATCACCTGCGCGATTTTTTGATCATGCACTATAAACAAAAAAAGAGTGTCAATTTTGCAAAAATAACAATATTTTTCACATTTTTTTTTTTTAAATTCCCCAAAAAAATGTAAAAATCAAATTTTTTTAACATTTTAGGCCAATTTGTTTTATGCTATCTATGTTTGATAAAAAAAATCTCAAAAAACGTATTTTGATTGGTTTGCGTAAAAGTTATTGCGTTTACTAACTAAGGGAAAGATTTTTGTCATTTTTGTTGTTTTTTTTTTAACGAGTAATGGCGGCGATCGGCGATTTTTTTTGCGAGACTGCGACATTGCGGCGGACAGATCGGATCCTTGACTGACATTTTTGACACTTTTGGGGTTACCAGTGACATTACTGCAGTAATCAGTGCTATACATATGCACTGTTACTGTAAAAATTACACTGGCAGTGAAGGAGTTAACTTTATTGGAGAGGGAGGGGTTAAGTGTGTCCCTAGGGGTGTGTTTCTAACTGTGATTGGCTGTGGCTACTGGTGTAAGAACAGAGATCAACGGTCCTACATAGTAGAACCGTGTGATCTCCATTCTTACACAGGGAATGTAAACAAAGCCGCCTGCCTTTCCTCCGGTGTAACGGAAGATGGCCAGTGCCCGGCGGATATCAAGTCCCTAGAGCCTCACAGGCTACGTCGCTTTGACTGTGAGGGGCTGACCCCCACAGTAAATAGTCGTGCGGTGGTCGGCAAGCGGTTAAATACTTTTTTCCAACAAACGGGATGTTTTCCATTTATTTATTAGTAAATTATAACATAAAGCTTGGGGTGATTTTTTGGCACTTGAAATAGTGGTCTCTAAACTGTGGCCTACAGGCCAGATGAAGCCCTTTGCTAGCCTTTATTCAGCCCTTGGAGTACTATTCCTCCCACTGACTCCAATTAGGGAGCATCATTCCTGCCACTGCCACCAATGATGGGGCATTATTTGTCCCACTGATACAAGTGATGGGGTACTATTCCTCCCACTAATACAAATGACAGGGCACTATTCCTCCCACTGATCCTAGTGATGAAGGACTTTTCTTTCCACTGATACCAATGATGAGGCACTTTTTCTGCCACTGATACCAGAGATGGAGGACTATACTTCCCACTGATACCAATGATGGGGCACTTTTTCTGCCACTGATACCAGAGATGGAGGACTATACTTCCCACTGATACCAATGATGGGGCACTATTCCTCCCCTACTGATGACAGACAGTATGTTTTTTTTTCTTTCTACTTTAAATGACAACCAACCCTGAGACCTTGTTTCAGACATGCTCACTGATGCCAGGACATTTTCTACCCCACTGGCCATTATCTAGCCCCCCTAAAGTTTAGAGGACAGTAAACTGGCTCTTTGTTTAGAAGATTTGAACAACGGAAAATAAGTGCAAGAACAGTGAGTGCTGTTGGTCAATTTGCAGCACTGTTGTGACACTCATGCCAATGCCTGCAGTAGATAAGTAGTTAATGTTAGCCAGAGACAGTTCAAGGTCAGGGCAGGCACCAGACACACCTCTATCCAGAAGCAGACCAAAGTCAGGGCAGGCAGCAGAAAAGTACAACCCAGAAACAATCAGAGTTCAAAGGGCAGGCAGCAATCCAAAGGAGAAATCTCTATTCCAGGCAGGGGGTCAGTAACAAAAGAATCCAATGACTAGGAAAGTGGGTAGGAACAGCAATTCAAGGCAGAGTAGGGAGCCAGGTAGCAAGACACTATTACAAGCCCAGAGCCCTTGGCTTGTGTTGCTCAATAACAGAACTCCATCCAATCACTGCAGAGGGGATGCAACAAGGCAGCACTGCACTGCTGCCTAGCAACCAGGACTTTGTGAGCAGCTGTTGCAGGGGAAGCACCGTTCTTTAGGCAGGGCCTGTCACCCGGCAACCAGCCAGGCTAAAGCAAGTGGCCACCGGAAGCCAAGAAAAGCAAAAGGAACATTTGCTCCATTGCACAGCAGAGTAGTAGCCAGAGGCTTTCTTATGCTTTTAACAACTCTATCCTCTGGAATATCTTGTAGTAAATGTAGACCTGAAATTGCTTTTTTTTAAAAAAAATGTCCTGCTTTTGGACAGCTTTTTCTTGGATTATAACTTTTAGCTTGTGAATAGTAGAATGCTTGGGGAGCTGTTGCTTACTGTCTTTTGAAGACATGCTATCTCACTGCATCATTTGAAAACAAAAAAAATGTATACACTAAAAACATTGCACACTCCTACCCCAGATTATTAAAATTCAATTTCTTAGGCACAAATTCCCCCCACTGTGGTGAAGGTGTCATAATACATGCAGCAGGGCAATATATATTGGTCTACTGTACTTCCATCCAGTGGTACATCCTTGATGCCCAGTAGTACATGGATATGATCGCTTGTAAGCATTTTAGTTACAGCCCTGCTGTCCCTGCCAGATGGACTTGTTAGACCAGGGCAGGGACAACCTTACATGGAAAAAAATAAAAATATAAAATAAAATGTATAAACAACAAACCTGTAAATAATGTAATAAAATAAAAGCAAACAAAGTGGTGGTGGATGGAAAAAACAGCTGGGTCTGGATCAGTATTGGACCCTCAACATTCTAAAATGTTGTGTTTCTGCCCCTTATATTCTAGAGACCAGTTGCCCCTAACTTCTCGAATTTGGTTCTCTCTTTGCTTCAGAAACCACCTTTTTTAACATTTTTTTTTTTAAATACTCTTTATTGCAAAATTCAACAACATCTGTATATCCTTTACATTTCCATACATACATCCTAGTCTATTATGCTATGCTTCTTTAGGAGGAGGACGAGTGTGCATTAGTAATCCAAAAAAATGTGCCCTTTGAGAAGGAAAAAGTGTATTAGCAGTCCCAAAAATTGCCTTCTATGCACCTTAGAAAAGTAGAATGAGGAAGAAGAGGAGCAGTAGGGAAAGGATGGATCAACATGATTCTGGGAATGTGGGGTTGTGGTTTTGAAATGTTTTTGCGCACTCCATTTTAAGAAGCGCACAAATTATATTATGCAACAGTTTTGCTATTTTGCTACAGCCAATTTGTGTAAAGTTGATGATTTTTTTTTTTTTTGCTATAGCTTTTAAATATATTGTGGCTCCTACTTCCACTATTCAATTCAGACCTATTACTGCAAGAGAAAAAAGCAGGTGTCACAGCTAAAAGACTTTTTCATGTTAAGATTATTCAGATTAGGATGCTGCTGTTGCTGCTTTACTTAAATCAAATTAAATGTAAAAAATCTATTACACATTTGATATTTGTTATGCCGGAATACAATGTCGCTAACACTGTCATATAGTTCATACAATGATCATACAGTTCTGTAGTGTTAAACACAGCTTAAAATCTCCTGAGCATGTAATTAAAAGGATTGGTGTTTTTGTCATACTCAAAATTGATTTTTTTTTTTTGTTTTTGCAGTCTATTGCCTATTAGCCTTGAAATGGACAAAATATATTTTCAAAGTCCCCTACCCCTATAGACTTCAATTGAGTTTGATTTGAAGATTGCATTGTGTGTAGGATTACACAAACCCCTTGAGATCCATACCTTTTTTTAGCTGCAATTTGTTATTGTAACATGAAATGTATATCAATAGACAGAGAGAAGAGACCTTGGTAACAATTTTTCATAAAGTCTTACTAACACCCTTAGCAGGTCTTGGCTTATCGTCTTATGCAGTAAGAACATCCTCTTCATATCTGTTTAACATAATGGTGTTAAACGGTCATCTGCATGATATGATTACAGTCCAAATAGCGTTTTATTTTTATCCCATAATGTGCTGACTTGGAATACAAAGCATGGAGCATCACAGTAACATTTACAAATTATGTGTCAGCCCAGCATAGCAAAACCAATCTCCTAAAACTCCTAGATTTGTGTTGGTATGCCCCAAAGTGGTTTGAGTGTAACACGGGGGCCCTATGAGTCAGTGAGCTGATTGTGTGGCTCACAAGTGGCACAATTATGTTCAGCTGAAACAGCAAATGGTGACATTGCTGGATGCTGTGAACAGTGAATCCAAATGTTACACTCCCCACTTTAGAAAAATGAAAGAAGAAATGAAAAAAATCTGCTTAAAAATATGACAACTGTTTGTTACCAAGAGGGGGTGTTTTTGGTCTCTGTTAGCCCAAAGGCTTGACTAATAGCCACCCCTGGAGCAAGGACAGCTTCAAATTGACAATTTCTGAGACTGAGCCTCTTGAAAATAACCTTCACCAAAAATGAGGAAGCACTCTACTACGAGATGGCCCCCCATTTTGTAACCATCCCACTCCTCCACTGACCCTTAAAAACATTGTAACCCACTAAGCTGCTGTAAGCAATCATACTGTAACATAACCCTGTTGTCATACAATCAATGAGGGAGAGTGGGTAGAATACCTTTTTCCCTCATCAACCATTCTGGAATGATCTCCAAGCAATCCCCAAAGGTCCCACATTTGCAATTCCTCTCTACCACCTGACCACGGACCTCCACTCATGTTAAGGTCTCCTGCTCCTATACTGTCCTCCTATTTCCCTGGGCTTTTCCTCCCAACATGCAGCCCCTCCATTACGTTATTCCTTCAGGTTTGAGTTTAAACCTCTACACCTGGCAGAAGTATAGGAACAAATATGTAAGGGAAATTCTTTTTTCACAGAAATTGGTATAGTTTTCTTGAAGTAATAGATGGACATGACTTGATAATAGAGTCATTTTATAAGTACATTTTTTATAACAACAGTGTTTAGACTTAGATTTAGTAGATGTCTTTTTTAAGCTATTCACACAAACAGGTAGGCATTAAAGCAGACAAGATTAAATACAGTAAAACAGTTTGGTGAAATATCCATTTAATGTGGTATTGGATGACTAGCAATAATCACCTTGGGAAATAATAGGATATGAGTCCTAGAAATATGATTGATAAGGGCCCAAAATTCTACTTTTAAAAATATACTGTCATTTTTATCTTAAGCTGATAAGGTAAAGCAATCTGGTAGTATGATTTCCCCTGAGAAGTATTGAAAGTTTGTATCACTATACGCTGTACCAAATGGTCCTGACCTATTCCTCACAGCATGATATCTGCTGTCTACAGGAACAAGATTACACTACCCTAATTTTATCATTCAAGGACAGTTTTCAAAAGCTTACTGATATTTTTAAATATCCACCATGTTTTAGATCAACCTGTATCTCTACATTTTGCAAGACCAAGTTGATGTTAAGGACCTTTTTTTATGCAAAATATGAATATCATATGATGCTGGAGGTTTTTCAGATGTTGACAAGAAATTAGTAGATTTTTGGGTGTGATTGTGAAAGAGAAATAAGACAGCAGTAGATATCTTTGAACACAGTGTTCCAGCTTCAGTCTAAAGAATAATAAGAAATTATAGTAATAACTAGACATTAAGCCCGTTAAATTAACCAGAGCTAGATATATGTGGTCAAACATTTGTAAAAACAGACTTGTTCCAGTAAGGCGTACTTTGCTATTAAAGTCAGTTTGCTTATAAATGTCCATTTAATAGCGTGTCTATGTTCTGCGTTTTTTTTTTTTTTTTTTACAGTAATGCACTTTTTGATCCTTTTCCTGACAGCAACAGCTTTTTTCCTTTAAAAATTAATCATGGCTCTATTCGCTTTTTTCACCACAATAATTACAGTCAAAGGGTTTGCCAAGTATAAGTTTCCTCATGCAATTCCAAGTATAAGTTTCCTCATACAATGTCCTTTTAATATCTTTAAGTCTCTCACTCATCAGCCTCCTTGTCCGACCTGTCACGCACTGTGCACTGCGTCCCTGTTGCTCTAGCAATCTAGCAATCCAATCTAGTGTCCCCATCTGAGTGCCTCCTTACATCAGTGTCCCCATTTGAGTGCCTCCTTACATCGGTGTCCCCATCGGAGTGCTCCCTTACATTAGTGTCCCCATCGGAGTGCTCCCTTACATTAGTGTCCCCATCGGAGTGCTCCCTACCATTAGTGTCCCAATTGGAGTGCCTCCTTACATCAGTGTCCCCATCGGAGTGCCTCCTTACATCAGTGTCTCTTTATGTGTCCGGGTCAGAGTTCCCCTGTATGAGCCCCGGTTAATGGGCCCCTGGTCAGAGTCCCCCTTAATAATGCGGTCAGAGTCCCCCTTAATAATGCGGTCAGAGGTCAGAGTCTCCCTTAATAATGTGGTCAGAGTCCCCCTTAATAATGCGGTCAGAGTCCCCCTTAATAATGCGGTCAGAGGTCAGAGTCTCCCTTAATAATGTGGTCAGAGTCCCCCTTTAATAATGCCGTCAGTGTCCCCCTTAATAAGGCCGTCAGAGTCCCCCTTAATATTTCCGTCAGAGTCCCCCTTAATATTGCCGTTAGAGTCCCCCTTAATAATGCCGTCAGAGTCCCCCTTAATAATGCCGTCAGAGTCCCCCTTTAATGTGCCCCAATAAGAGCTGTGTTTGTGTTCTCTAATCAGACAATATTCCCATATATATATATATATATATATATATATATATATATATATATATACATATATAAAATATACACAGTACAAAATGTCAGCTTCACAGAGTAATGAGACGCCTCCTTCTCTCTCTCTCTCTACTTATCTGCTATGTAACCCCGATGGTGCACACAGAGCCTACGTGTGCTGCTGAGCAGATAACTTCTACTGTCTGACTGGTAGGTGGGAGTGGTTTATGCAAATTACCCACAGAACTGCAGAGCTGATCACATGCTGAAGTGCAATGCTGTATTTATTAGTTTCTAATATATGTATATATTGTGCAGAATGAAATGCAAAGAATGAAATAATATATATGTGTATTATGAAGTACATTAAATACAACATTTAAATTGCTTTTATTGTTCATGACAGAATTCATCACCGTAATTCGAAAAGGCAGTTGTTATGGGCTGGCAGCAGTGACTGCCGGCTATTCACTCAGATGCGGCTGTCTGTTGCCACCCACAGTTTGGGAAGTCCTGCCCTAACAGACTGAAGTAGGGCGGGGTGAAGTCTCTGCGCTCCCAACGCCTGTCCGTGGGGCACATGCGCAATAGTGCAATCCAACGGACACAGGGACACTGGACGCAGAGACACTTGGATTTTATTATTATAGATGATATATTTTATTGCTGGACAGTGCAATGTCAGCAAAGTGTTTTTTTTCTGCATTATTTGTTGTTTTGCCTTTTTGATGGTGAAAAATATTGGCATTAGTATTGATGCCATGGTTAATCGCTGCCAATAATGGGTGTTTGAATCACAGTATCAGTGGTAATAGTTAGGTTAATTTTTAGGGCTGTGTTTAGGGTTGATGACTGTAATGATGGCTACAAGCAATATTTAAGCCTAGTAGGTCAGATCGGAGCCACTGTACTAACAATCTGATGTTGGTACAGCAATCTCCCCTGCTATGCTAGTGTGTTCTGACAGGAAGACTGCCCCCCACCAGAACACTCCAGTCAGACATTGGCTGAGAGCGCTGATCAGGAGTCGATTGGCAGACCTTTTTTGGTTACGAGCATTTGACAGAAGCTGGCCCAGCTGCCATACACACAGGCTGAATGTGAGCCAGTTTCTAATGAACCAGCCGATGCCAGCTGACATTCAACCTAGTGTACTAGGCTTTAGTCTACCTTAGGGGTGGTCAACTTACTTGACATAGGGTCCTGACGGCATCAAAGAGCTGCAGAAAAGCTGCAGAAAGCTGTCAAAAACTGAAGAAATGCTGTGAAAATTGTAGATGGTCAGAGCCTATGAGCATGCTATAAGAGATAGTCAAAGACTGTCAACATGTTATGGAAGATGGTGGGAAACTGGCGTCATTCATAAACTGGAGACAAGTTATTGGAGACATAACTGCTATTATAGCCTCTTTCCAAATCAGTGCCTTTAATTACATGTGCCACTTTTGATATCTCTGTCAGCAAGCTCGATAATAAAAGTAGAAATGAAAACAAAAATAGAAAGGAATCGCTAGATTAGAAAAAGTAGGATAAAGTGAAAGAAATTAACCTAACCATTACTACTAAAAGCCAGTCTAAACAATATTTTCCTTCACTGGTCTAAGCACCAGAAAATAACTTTCTGCTTTTAGCAGCAGATAGAAAATACCCACAGCAGTAGCTCACCAGTCCCAGGAATATTATAGCTCACCATCCGGTCACACACAGCGATTGGTCCACTCTCTGCTCTGCTCCCAGGTGACTCTGTCCATCGCACCCCTAAACTCAGAATGTAAGTATTTTGAAATGCTGGTTAGAGACAGCTTTTGCCCCAGCCAGGAGAGAAACAGTTAACCTGTTTCCCGTATTTTTTGCTGAGCTCAACCTCTCTCCCTGTATTGATTATAAAAGGGGGGACACACAGTCTGCATAGAAAGGGAAGAGACAGATAAGCCACAGCATATAATCTCCAGCTGCTTACAGAGAAGAGAAGGGACAGCAGTTCCACCTCAGAGAGCAAGCCTGCCTGCTGTCACATCCACCATGTAGAGGGACTGCTGGGACCTGCAGTCCTTCCTCAATAACACCAGTTCTGGAGATCCGCCACTGTGGACTCTTGCCTGTGCCGCTTTATATGGACTCTTGCCTGTGCAGATACGCTTGGACAGCCACAAGCCTAAGTTAGGGATTAGTTTAGGGAAAAGACTGTGCAGTTTGCTTTGGAACTGCTATGCTGAGAGTTTCCAGGAAAGCTTTTGAAACTCTGTCCATCCCTGGTCTGAAGTTACTCAAGGAGTGTAATGCAATTAACCAGTACATATAGTTTAAAGTGTGGGTCAGCTAAGCACATTGGGGTATGAAGACAACAGTGTAAGAGTTAATACAGTGTGAAGACAAAAGTGGTTACCAAGGGTAACAAAGGTTTCTGTAGCAGTCTTTCAGAAGTGTGTACATGTGGCAGGTGGGATAACCTCTTTCAGGAAGAGTTTTCAGTACTCTCTCTGTAAGCAGGTCTGTCTACCATATCAACAGGAGCAGATCAGTGCTGCGGGGGGGAAGGGGAAAAGTTAACTAAGTATTTGTTCGAGTCTACATAGTGTACAGCCATCTGTAAGTTGGAGGCTCATCTTAAGGTTGAATTATCCTCAAGATCAGCCTCCGCCTTGTCCAGGGGCATTGATAAGCACGTCACAGGTACCCCATGTGAGATACATATATATAAACGCATGAAATTAGAGACAAGGTTGTTAGGAATCAGAGCAGAAAGGAAGTATGAGGAAGGAAAAGGCAGGGGTGAGGCAGACAAAAACTGGAGAAGGAAGACCAAAACATACAATTATGTATAATAGTCCTAACAAACTTCCAAACCAGGGTAAACAGTCAAGTAGATTCATGGTTTCCATAAGTCTCCCCATTGAAAATGAAGATACAGGAAAACAGAAAAAGATCTCCAAATGGTCCATATAGTTCTCCCGGGGGTGTGGAGGGGAGAGGGCCAGCCAGACAGGCAAACATCCAAGAAGGTGACTAGGTGTCCCGATAGTCAGGGGTGTACAGATACTGAAAGTTTGAAAACAGCAACAGTAAAACTCAATGAAGGAGCAATTGCTACTGGTTTCAAATAGCATACGCCTAAACATCACACTCCGTGTGTAATAGTGCAAAAAACAGCCCAGTATAGATGCAGAAGTAGCTGATGGTGAAAGTATAAAGTATAGACAATATAAAGGAGAAAGGGCACTTTCCCAGAGGGGGATTTTGCATGGGTGTGATGTGGACCTCATTGAGTGTCCACCTTAGGGTAGATTACATACAGGATATATAAAAAAAATGATGAATAAAATTTGTGAATTATTAAAAAAGGAGACAAATAAATGCCCATTATCAAGAAATAGAGTTAAGTTAGTGGCCAGCAAATGGCCCATTAGTGAGTAAATGCCAAGCTTTAAAACCCATCATGAAAGTAATATTGCCATAATAATGTGCAGAAAATGGTGATAAAATACAGTGAAATAATACAGGTAAAACAGATACCTGAACAGTGAAGCAAATAAACAGAACCAAACCAAAGTGAATGCTATTGGAACATATCATAGTCCTGTGGCTGATAGATACTCACCTTCCCAGAATATTCCAAGAGGTATGCACACCAAAAACCAAACAAGCTAACACCTGATAGACTGTTGAGATACTCCTGGCGTAGCCCTCCACCTGTTGCTGAACTACAAGTCCCATAATGCCTTTGGCAGTCATACTTGTTTAACTGACAGCATATACCAAAAAGAGATAGAACTGTCAAAGAATCATAATATTGAGTGGGGTATAGTTGACCATAACTAAATTATAGAATAGAGTCAGAAATAGAAAATATACTTATTATTATTAACCAGGAATATCTATATAGATTACCATTTATTATTTGGATGTTTGGACTGTATGAATGTGGGTATTTTGGTATATGAAACAATGTCCCTTTTCAAAGTGATGGAAGGTGGTGGTGCTAGTTTTTAAAACATTTTGCCTAATTTGTGTATTAATAAAGGCTTTTGCATTTTTCTATTTTTGACTCTATCCTATCATTTAGTGATGGTCAACTATACCCCTGCAGCTCAATATTATGGTTCTTTAAAAGTTCTATCTCTTGGTCCTGTCTCTTTTTGGTATATGCTTCAGTTTGCCATAGAGCCACACTCTAATTATTAGTTAGTGGGTGGGTTAGTGAACCGAGGGTATTCATAGTGGTACCAATAGATGATATTTTCCCTTTGTATATATATATATATATATTTTGTGTTGTGTTGTGTTGTTTACCTGACAGCCTTGCAATGCGTCATGGGACTTGTAGTTTCACAACAGCTGGAAGGCCACAGGTAGAGCAGCCATACTTTAAACATTAGAATGACTTAAAAGAGTATAGATTTTTTTTCTTATTCATACTAGGTGGATGCAGCATGGGTCCAATGCTGCATGTGTCCACTGCCAGCTCTGAGGCTGAGAACCGAGCGATCAAACACCACAGATCACTTGGTTCTCAGAGCTCCCTGAGCAGAGAGCTGGTGACTGTCAGTCACCACTCTCAGCTCTGCCCCCCCCCCCCCCCGAGCTCCCTGGAGTGCTGGGCTGTGGAGGGGGCAGGAGAGGCTGACTCAAGCTCTAAGCGACTTGCTAAGAGGCTGAGCCGGGTGCCGTTCCAGGCACCCGGACATGTGGCAGGTCCTGACCATATGGTTGCAATCTTACCCGAGCCTGGACCGGCTCTGTGACGTCAGCTGACAGTGGGCTTTAGCCCGCGGTCTGCTGAAAATGAGTTACAGAACTGCAGAACGATCTGCATTGCTGTGATCCACAGGAGAAGTACAGCCAAAGCTCTTTTCTTCTCCTTTAAGACTTGTTAACATTTAATTATTCAAGACTTACTCATCAGCTGCCTGCATAATAAAAAGAATGACTTTTGCCAGGATCTGAGAGGTTCATCTCTGGGAGAATCTTTTTGATGAATATTCACTGAGAGAATTGCTCAATGAATCTGTGGAAGATACTCCCCATCACTTCCTGTCCAATTGGCTGGAGTCAGACTTTAGGTTACTTAAAGCGGTTGTATCCTCAAAAAAAAAAAAAAAACCCTGCAGGACGAAGGCATAATGAGCTGGTTTGTTTCACATACTAGCACATTATGAAATACCTTAGAACGAAGCCCCGACATGGTCGCCTGGACACCGCTGAGGAAGCAGGCATGTTCCCACAGAGTCTCTTCTGGGTTTGGCAGCTCCGGGGCTGTAAGTGGCCGGAGCCGCGATGTCGTCATGTGTCAGCGGCTGCATGCAGGGTGAATATCTCCTAAACCGTGCAGGTTTAGGAGATATTATGTTACCTACAGGTAAGCCTTATTATAGGCTTACCTGTAGGTAAAAGTTAAAAAGCGGAGTATACTACCGCTTTAAGGTTGCAAGTTTTCATGTTAGCTGCACATGACCTGCAGATGGTTACAGTAGTATTAACGTCAAGTCCTTTAGAACCACTGCTGTACATACAGTAGGTGGCTGCCAAATTTGAAAATGTCAGCAAGGTCCAGTGATACAGCAATTTAACCATTTCACATCCAGAAGGTTTTACCCCCACCATTTCCAGGCCATTTATTGCTATTTAGCACTGTGCAACTTTAACTGGCAATTGCGTGACCTTGCAACACTGTATGCAAATTAAATTTATATAATTTTTTTCACACAAATAGAGATTTCTATTGGTGGTATTTAATCACCACTGGGTTTTTTATGTCTTTCTAAATAAATAAAATAAGACCGAAAATTTTGAATATTCTCTTTTTGTTATAAAACATATCCAATAAAATCAAATTTCTTAAAAATTTAGGCAAAATGTAATCTGCTACATCCAGGTTTAGAAGCTTGCATGTTACATGATGAAGCTCTGGGTGAGAAAAAGGTCTTATATGATTTGGCTGTGGTAATATAGAATTTGAAAAGACCACCCCTGGCTAACACCCTTTGTATAATGATCCTTCAAGGACTTTGTCAGTTAACAATAATATTCTAATGACATGAGTCAGCTAGAAGTTACTAAAATAACCAAGATATTAGAAGCTTTATTAGATATTTGTGCAGCCAACCTTAATAAGGAATATGAAATATGCAATTTCCCTATCCTCTCTCCCAACACACACACACACACCCTTTTTTGTGGGCTTTATGAAGTCTTTGGTTGTGTAAATGCTAAGGCTTACTATTGGTACTGTACTTATATTTGCTTTATGTACCAAACCTGTATTTTTGTCATTGTTGCCTTTGTTCAATGTTTATTTGTACTGCATGTGTTTATGCAAAAACCTAAATAAACACCGATTTTAAAAAAATGTACTGTAAGCTGTCGGGAAGCGGTTAATCAAATAATTTTAAAATAACAAAAAATTTATAAAAAGTATGCTTCAGAAAATGTGAAAAGGTATATTGGGGTCCTAAAGTGAACTTGTAGTCTCCAAAATAGTTCTGAAGAAGCAGAAGATTAAAAAAAAAAAAAAAACAAAAAAAAAAAGATGCATGCAGAACTGCCCAACCTCTCCGTTGGCCACAGTATGTAATAGGGGATCCCAGGGGCCAATAGGGAATCAAATTAAGCAAGAATGTGGGGTGACCATATGCCAGCATGACCATAACAGCTCTGGATGCTTTTTTTTTCCAATGTAAACTACCCCAGATTAATGGGGTCATAAACCACTCAAGACGCAAACAAAGTTCAGACACCAGGGGCTTCCTGCAGTAGCATTCGGCTTTAGCATCAGCTTCAGCTTCAGGGTGCAGTTTACCTTTAATGTATGTATTTATAAAGATCAAGGCACTTTCTGATACCCTATTCCAGGGGTCTTCAAACAATGGCCCTCCAGTTGTTCAGGAACTACAATTCCCATCATGCCTAGTCATGTCTGTGAATGTCAGAGTTTTACTATGCCTCATGGGACGTGTAGTTCCGCAACAGGTGGAGGGCCGTAGTTTGAGGATCCCTGCCCTATTCACTCTCATTATTTGCAATTCAGGAGGTTGCAACATTTTGTCAAGATGAATTCTTAAGGGCATTTATTGGCACAGGCAAATGAGGAGTTTAGGCTAAAACCCCTTTTTGCAGTATATCAATTTTGTGGGCAATGTGAATAATGTGCCAGTTTGAAGTTGGTGGGCCTCCTTAGGAAATTATACCTAGATTTTAAACTGATGAGTGATAAATCCAGATGTTCATCTAATAATGGGGAATGTGATCTGACTAAGCAAATACAGAGGGAGAATGTGCTCTATAAATATGACAAATCTTTGTATGGACATCCTTTAGTGCAAAACCAGTGAATATAACCAACCATTTGTCACTTTATGAATATAACCCCGCTTGTATTATATGCAGTTATGGGTACAGACAGAAATTATTTTTTCTTCTGAGTTAGATAATAAACTTTCCCAACTTATTAGAGCAGTTAGTTATACTTTACTGAGTTATTTGATTTCTCCCGTACATATATTATCCCATATAATGAACTTTCATCTTGTAATGAAGCAAATGCTGAGATTTGCAAAGAGATGCAAATGAAGGTTCTAAAGAGTTTCGGAGTCTTTTGCAGAATAAGAATGAAGCACAATGAAGTTTAGAAAATTTAAGCTTGTGCCTAAGCCTGGAAATGTTCTGCTAATGAGCAAATCATAGGCAATGAAATCTTTAACTGTTTGTTGATGTTGTTCTGAAAAGAGAAATGTAAATGATTTTCTACAGTGATATTAGATCACCAGTTTAGAAAAATATATCTACATAATTTATTTGAATGTTTTCATTTAAAAGGAAAATGAAAAATAAATTTCTCTAGGGACCTTGCTATTTAGAACAAACTACCAAAACCAACATGAAATAGCAATACTGTACATTTTTATAATGGGGAAAATCAATTATGTTTATAAAACACTAAGGGGTCAATTCACTATGAGTTAAAAAAAATGCTGAAAAAATGTGGTAAACCCTAAACCAACTTGTCCCCATGTTGATGGGGATAAGGGCCTCTTCCCAACAACCCTGGCCCATGGGTGGTGGGCTTATCAGAATCTGGAAGCCCCTTTAATAGGGGGCCCACAGATCTTGCCCCTACCCCCCTATGTGAATGAGTAAGGAGTACATTGTACGCCTACTCATTCAACAAAAAAAGTGTCAAAAAGAAAAAAAAAACACACACACAGTTTTTGACAAGATCCAATGTCAATCATGATGCCCACCGCACCGCTGGACCTGGAAAAAAAATTATCCGGCCCTAACGAAGGCTCAGGCCGACTGACTGCTCCGTCATTTGACAGTTCTTACAAAGCTAGAGGGAGGATTCCCCTTGTGACATCAGCACCCCAGCATGCTCCTGGCCAATGACATCACAAGGGGTGGGGCCACCCAGTGATGTTACTGGGTGACTTTTCCCCTTAGCTTGTTAGGAACTGTCAGACGGCAGAGTAGGCAGTCGGTGGAAGCCTTTATCAGGCCGGAAATTATTTTTTTCGTTTTTTCGGGTCCATCTGTGCGGCGGGTGTCATGATTGACATTGGAACTATTTTTTTTCCCCTCCCCATGATTAAGCTCTAAGGGGCTGAGCAAAATGCATCGGAAGCGTGGCCTGGCTGGAGTCTGGGCTGAAGCTGTTATTCATCTCACTTCATGCACATAGGTCTGCTACATGATGTGTGGCTTATGGATCTTTTTCTTTGACATTGCTGCAGAATGAGCTCCCTGTCCCTGCCTGCACTCACAGCGGTCTAGTTGAACCCTTATCTCAATACCTGAGCGGCACCTTATTTTGTCTTTTTGGGTCACATAGTAACATTGTACTACTCTAGGGAAGTGATCGGGATTTTTTTTTTTTTTTTTTACACATTATGATTGCTTATAGCAGTGAATTTCATTGCTATAGACAAGCATTTTGTTGTGATTAGCTGTTATTGGCCAGAGCTAATCACATAGTACAGGTGAGCTGTGATTGACTCTGTCTCTACCATGTGAACACATTGACCATTCAAAGCTAGCATAGTTGGCTGGCATGAATGGAAGCCATCCATAGCTTACAACGGTCTTGTGATCTGCTGCGATTGATCACATTGGTAACATGGTATTGGCAGCAAGGCTGTCATCAAGGCTTGATCTGGAAGGACGTCATATGACATCCACCCGGATTGACGAAAGTCCAGCCCGGCCATCATTTCGCTATAGGCCGGGCGGAAACTGGTTAAAGATTAGGAGTGGGTTCCAGTGTACTGATCCTATCATATGTGCTACTGAAGAAGGATTCCTGAAACGTATTGAGTCCACATGTGACCTGTGATCGGAATTCTTGTATGTTGTAAACCCATATGTGGAGAGTAATTTTTAATGTTGTGTAATAGATTTTGAATGGTTCATAATAAAGTTGTTTTTATAGTACTCAGTTTCTCTTCTAGATGTCTCACAAAGTCCATGACTACATATTATTTTCATTGTTGTACTATACTGCCCTAACCTGACACTATACTGCCCTAATCCTACACTATACTGCACTAACCTGCCACTATCCTGCCCTAGCCTGTCACTATACTGCCCAAGTTTGACATTATACAGCCCTTTCTTGTCACTATACTGCCCCAACCTGACACTATACAGCCCTAGAAAAAACATGTAAAAAACTGAGTAGCCAAGAAGGTGTTCTCAAGCCAGACTAAATTAGTCGGCGAGAATCAAATTGGACACGTACCACACGGTCGGGTGGGACCAGGAACCTAGCGCAACCTTGGAGGCATAGACAAAATGGGTAGGGAGTGGAGGGACAGAGAAATCCCCCCAGGAATGGTTGCAATGAGAGGCTGGGATTACGGTGCAAACAGAGTAACTTTATTAGTGAAGATGTACATACATGAATAAAATAAATAATCAATCAGTAAAACAAATGTGGGGGCTCATCAGGAGAACTAATTGACTCTGTGGACCCCTATGGGTGTCAAGATCATATAGACAGCAAATATAACACGTGTAGGTCCCCGCCCATCCATTCCCAAAATAGCACTGTTTCGGACGAGCTTAGTGTGATAAGTCGGGACAAGCCGACCTGTAAATCACTCTAGAAGCCCGAGCAACTGTGCTTGTGGCCAAAAGGAAGACTCATAAGGAGCCCTATGGAGAAGGCGCCTGGGTATGCCCAAGAAGAGTGAGAGGTATGTTAAAAAGGTCATTCAAAGAGTGACTAAATGACATCAAGTGTAATCAGTACATCACAGACAGAGGGCAAAATGCGGCAACTTAATCTCATAAAATGTCATACAACAAGGGCAAAATTCCTATAATATGAGTTTCATTATATAGCTAGAAACCTCCAAAGAAAACCGGGCCCCCATGGGGCAGTTCATGGCTACCGGTGCCGGAGGGATCGTGGCTGAACAGCCAAAATGCTTAAACAGCAAGTGGTGGTATATGGTGGAGTGTGTTGGAGGGATCCTGGCTTAAACAGCCATACAGCTTAAACAGCAGTGGGAGGAGGATATGTCTCCAAAGTGGGATCCCCCGTGTAAGGCAAAGAGGGAACTATAAACTAGTTCCAAGTAATGGCTGATCGCCAAAGATCTAGACCTACTGACTGGCTATCCAGGGTATGGCAGAACTGGAACAATAAGGGAAAGTATCGAAGTCAATCTGTATCGGGGGAGTCCCGATCGGACCATTGGCTGGGGTTGCTAGAGGTTCCGGGGATATGGTGTAGCAACCTTACTCAGTAAAGGATCCAGGTGTAGATGTATGTAAAGGTATATATAGGTCTTACCAGGGATCACCCATACTCATCCGTGGATTCAGGGATGTCCGTGCCGAACCCCGCACTCAGGTCAGTATCAGAGAGAGCATACGTCGGTGATGAGTTGTCCAGTGGTCCGTTGGACTTGTTGTTGCCAGAGATGTTAAAGTCTTCACCGTCAGAAGGGCTGTAGGGGCCGGCTCGATTCTGTATCCGGGCGGAATCCTGGAGCTGCTTCCGGGTCGCGGTGAAGAGTTAGCCGCCAGTCAGTATAGATCTCTGCAGGGACGAAGGGTGGGCGGGGCGTCAACGTGTGATGTCGACGCGTTTCGCGTGCTTACGCACGCTTCCTCAGGACGTCATCACGTTCTCCGGGGTACATTTTTATAGGCTGTGTCCGTAGGAATCCCAATCAACAATTAGGTGCTCCCGGAGACTTTCAGACTGGGGCCATCTGGTGGTAAAGATGTAGTACTACCACTGCATTATCATTGTAATGTATTGCAAGTTCCGTTCCCGATGTCGGCCAGATGCGACCATGTAAAAGCCTGGCGGTAACAAGTAGTAAAAGAGGGGAAAGGGGTGCCTCCCCCATTACCTTGCAGGAAGGGGGGCTGGAGGGCAAACAAAGTTCTCATGTCACTGGGCCAAGGTCTATGTAACTTTAGCTCCTGCTTGGCAATAGCTGAGGTAAAGATGGACCATACATTGTACAAATAACATGGAAAAAATGAATGAGGACATAATCCCATAAATAGACCGGCATGTACTGGGTTACAACTCAAGTGCAGAGCATGGTCATCTTTTTAGGGTGTAAGATTGTGCACTCTGCTCTATGGTTCGTTGGAAAGATGGATATATAGTTATATCATAGGTATATTTCCAAGGGGCACAGAAATCATGGAAAATAGGTGGGAATTAGGGCATATCCCTTAGCTGGGGGGAGGGGAGGAAAAGAGAGATGAACAATCGAGAACTAAAATGGGGGGAGATTTTTAATCAGAATTGTTGAAGGGCCATTGGCCCAGTTGTGAAAATATGATGGGTGGAGGTTATGTTTAGGGGTCCAGAAAGATCTTAAGGCTTAGCTCATTATTAAGTCCATATGGCGTGAGTGTGGAAAGCCGAAAGATCCAGGCTTTTTCCTCTCTAAGGAGTGCCTTGTCAAAGTCCCCCCTCCGGGGTGAAATATTGAGGGCCCAGAATCCCTTGACTTTCAGGCCCCTAGTATTCCCTCCGTGAAATTCCTGAAAATGTTGTGCGAGTGGAGTGTCCTCCTTCAGCCTTATGCTTTTTAGGTGTTCCCCTATCCTAAGCTCGTCCGAAACAGTGCTATTTTGGGATTGGATGGGCGGGGACCTACACGTGTTTTATTTGCTGTCTATATGATCTTGACACCCATAGGGGTCCACAGAGTCAATTAGTTCTCCTGATGAGCCCCCACATTTGTTTTACTGATTGATTATTTATTTTATTCATGTATGTACATCTTCACTAATAAAGTTACTCTGTTTGCACCGTAATCCCAGTGAGCCTCTCATTGCAACCATTCCTGGGGGGATTTCTCTGTCCCTCCACTCCCTACCCATTTTGACTATACAGCCCTAGCCTGACACTATACAGCCATAACCAGACACTATACTGCCCTATCTGCACACTATACTACACCCAACCTGACACTATACTGCCCTAGTCTGATACAATACTCATCTAGCATAAGTAAAGCTCCCTTATATATTTTCAATTAAAGTATACATTAGGGTAATGATGTCGCTTGTAAAACCATGCTCATTTTAAATAAATGCTGTTCCCCCTAGTTAAAGTCCATTCTTCACCTAATCTTTTGACGCTACATAAATCCTAAATATTACTAATATTATTAATATTAATAATATTAATACAATGGCTTTCTGAAATGTGATCCTGTAAACAGTGTTAAAAAGCTGGCAGCTATACTGAACTCCTTCTCCCATCCCTGCACTGCACACAGCCTGGGCACAGAGAGCAGAGCTCCTCCGTACACAGCACATAGCTGAGATTGGATTCCCATGATCTGCACAGTGTTTAGCTGGCTGCTATGTTACAGTTCTTCTGAAATTCCCTGGTCCAAATGGCAGTGCAGCTGCAGCAACAAGCAACACACTGTACAGATCGTGGCTGTGCGTAAGGGAATCCATTCTCAGCTATGCGCTGTGCATGGAGGAGGACCTCTACTACATTTACCCAGGCTGTGTGCAGTGCAGGGATGAGAGAAGGAGCTCTGTGCTCTGTCAGCAGTGACCCCTGTCTTCTGCCCTGCCAGCAGTGACCTCTGTCTGCTTCTGCCCTGCCAGCAGAGACCCTTGACCTCTGCCCTGCTTACCTCTTTTCCTCCACCTTGCTGATCCTTATCATCAGCTCTGCTGACTCCTATACACTTCACTGCTGACCCCTCTGCTCCACTCTGTGGACCCCTGTACACTGTTCTACCCAATGGCCTCTATACACTGCCCTACAAACTGCTGATCCTATCCTCTGCCCTGCTGACCTCCTGTACACTGCTCTGCTGACCTCTCATCCTCTGTCCCCTTGACATTTTTTACTGCACCCCCACATCAGACAGGCTAGACCAGCTCTGTCATGTATAATGTATTGCAAATTAAAGCCAAACTCTAGGCAACTGTTTTAGAACAACCCCCCAGCAAGGGTTTAAAATGAAAAAGTAGCTCTGTCTACAATATTGCCATGTAGTAATTAATTCACTACTTGATACACTCAGTTAATTGACACACAGCTTCATTTAACTCATACATGAGAAAATACTGTGAGTGAAGGGTGGTGGTACTCACCCTCTGAAAGGACATCACCACTGCACCCTGCAATTACAGTGTAACGGTGCAGAGAACAGTACTGATAACATCACCTCAGTGCAGCTTTTTGCATTACTGCACACCGCCAGGAGAAGATCTGAAAAGGAAAGTTAACCTGTGACCAGCCTCAATACATCTGAAAACAGTATATTTTAAGAAGCAAAAAATAGTGGAGGGTCTCCAGGAGGGCAGGGGGAACACTAACGGCACTGGGGAGGTTGGGCTTTAAACTTTAACATCAAGAGGACAGCAGAAGGAAGGTTCAGATTGCTGGGATCTCTGTGTTAGCAGGTCTAAAGCCCTTACAAGTACTCGACACTCCGCTAGAGGACCCACTCAAATACAGGGCTTCTCATGAGCCTAATGGCTGGAATACACAATTAGAATATCGCCCGATCATTCGACCACCGACTAATGAAAAAGTGTTTGTTGGTCGAAAACGTTGTCAACATACACGGGCCAAATATCGCCCGACCGTTGTCTGCCGACCATCGAAGCAGTGTTCAGCGTGATGATGTTCTACAGATTTCAAATGAACGACCTTAACACCAATGTAAAGAATATCATTCATTCGCAAACGAGACGACAGAATTTTTCCTTTTTTTCAAACAGTATTTTTCGTTCACAATATCGATAGCGGTCATTGATGGCTGGGCATTGACGCATAGAATATCGGCCGATCGTTCGCTGAACGGAAATTTTCGGCCGATTTTCTTATCGTGTATTACGGCCATTACACTTCAACCCACAACTGCCTCACAACTCACACAAATCTCACTGCCCTGGTCCACCAAAGCCCCAATCCTTGAGTGGCTGGGAGTATTCACATTGCAGTAGGGCCGTGCATTTGTCCATGGTCCAAGATCAAGTCTCCAACAGTCCAGCTGAACACCTGAGACCCATGTCACAAACCCGAGCAGGTTTATACCATGTACCAAGTATGTAGGACCCTGTCCAGCAGCACCCATATAGTGTATCATGAGTTGCACCCTATTAGCTGCTTGTGGCTTCACTGTGTACTGATCCACCTTACACACTTTCATTCAGCTGTCAGTCATCCTCCTAAATGACATCACTCCAGCCAGAAACAAAGTCTAATGTATTTGCTTGTACTAAAGAGTATACCTTTCAAACATTTAGCAAGGTGATTAAGACTTCAGGTTTCAATCCCATAAATCCATATCTGATGGTACAGTCTAAAGTGTTTGTTCCCTTTAGGTCAGTGCTGGTATCAATGACTCAACTTGGCCTTTTACTTCATTCTTCGTGTCCTAGATATACAAAAACTCTCTTCCCTCCTGGGCTCCAACCACCTTATATCATGGATCCTGCCAGAGCAGTAGGAATACCAGGTCACATCCGGTAAAGGAGGGGCCCTTAGCTATAGAATAAGATCCGACTTTGCAGGAAGAAGAAGGAATATTAGCCAGGCATTCCCCACATTGCAGCCATGCCTACAGTTCCTATATACCATTATCTCTGCCTGGTCTGTGTGAGAGGCACTGGTGGACACTGATTCGTGGCACTGCTACGGGGCACTGATACGTGGCACTTGTGGACACTGATTCGTGGCACTGATATGTGGCACTGATGGACACTAATTCTTGGCACTGATGTGTGGCACTGGTGGACACTTAGTGTGAGGAAAAGGGATATGCAGTGTAGTTAGGGTACTATATACCACTATAGTTAGATTCAATAATCTAGTTTCTGTAGGGAAAGTGTTAAGTGTCAGGGTGACCGTAGTGTAGTTTAGGGTGAACTGACTCTGACTGCTATGCCAGGGTGACAGAACTCATCCATGTCAGGGTGACCGCCATAAGAAGAAGATAATTTTTCTTAGCATTATTATTAGAGCAGGGATGGGACTCCGCTCCTTTTATGCCAGGGTGACAGAACTCATCCATGTCAGGGTGACCGCCATAAGAAAAAAATCTTTTTTCTTAGAATTATTATTAGAGCAGGGATGGGGCTCCGCTCCTTTAATGCCAGGGTGACAGAACTCATCCATGTCAGGGTGACCGCCATAAGAAAAAGATCATTTTTCTTAGAATTATTAGTAGAGCAGGGATGGGGCTCCGCTCCTTTTACACCTGGGCGTTTTTGTTTCAGGCGTTTATTGGGCTTTTTTGTGGACGTCTTTGGAGGCAGGCATGATATCTGAACTTCTGTGTAGGGGTATATATACAGACACACACACACATATATGTATATATACACATACACACATATAGGTGTGAAAGTAGTGGAACCCCATCCATGCGCTAATGAAATTATTTGCAGGGATGTGGCTCCGCTCCTATCACACCTATATGTGTGTATGTGTATATATACATATATGTGTGTGTGTATATATACCCCTACACAGAAGTTTAGATGTTATGCCTGCCTCCAAAGACGCCCAAAAAATGCCCAATAAACGCCTGAAACAAAAACGCCCAGGTGTGAAAGGAGCAGAGCCCTATTTTGAGGCGACTTAGAGGTCGCGGTAGTGTGAACCAGCTCTTAAACATGCATGTCAAGTGTATCACTCTCTGGTGGTTTCCAATCGACAAAATGGCCGCAGTCTACGTGTGTAGCGATATCACGTATACAAACTCCTCCGGACACGTTTCATCCTATTGGACATCATCCGGGGAGTGGCTAGTAGAAATCCACACACATATATAGGGTAAGGGTGTTTAAAGCCTCGTATTGAAAAGAGGACCAGAAGCAGAAACTAAGCTCTCCTGGAATACCGATGGCTGCGTCCTGACTGGAAGTGATGCTGGTCCCGGAATTAACCATCTTAATAACTGGATGAGAAAGTGAAGATGATGCACCCACATCCTCAACAAGTTCTCTGAGGCTAACCAAAGAAACCGGGCCATATTTTTAATAGTGCGCACAACTTAAATCTTGCATAAAGCATGCACGTATGTACAAAATTATGTATACCTAGACCTACTACACATGGGATTTCAGTGCCATCTTGTGGCTGAAAACCATACATATAAAATCCTATATAAAAACCACAACCATGTAACAAATGTTATATTAAGAAACATCAAAAAGGATCAAACAAAAATTACTTTTATCAAACAGATAAAGACAACAAGCATAAATGTAATCCAATGTTAATTTAAGAAATAAAATAATAAAATAAAAGAAGTAAAAGAAGGGTGAAAAAGGACTTCTAACTGTTATTAATAAAGGCATTAACATACCATTCAAAATTAAGGCCGTGGGGTCTAAAAGACTTTAAGGAATAAATCCACCAAATCTCTAGTCTGGAAAACCCCCTTCTCACATGGCTACCTCCCCAATTAGGAATAAATCTGTTAATAGCCATGAATGATGTACCTCTTGGATCTTTCCCATGACATGAGGCATAATGTTTAGAAAAACTATGATTAGGGAAGCCTTTGCATATATCTGTTAAGTGCTCTTTCAACCTAACTTGCAATTTGCCAACAGTATGACCAACGTAATGGAGCCTACAAGGGTAAGTTATTAACCACTTAAGTCCCGGAAGATTTTACCCCCTTCCTGACCAGGGCCTATTTTGCGAATTTCACATCATTTTTTCCCCACAAACAGAGCTTTCTTTTGGTGGTATTTGATCACCTGTGCGATTTTTTGATCCTGTGCTATAAACAAAAAAAGAGCGTAAATTTTGCAAAAATAACAATATTTTTCAATTTTTTTTATATGAAACTCCCCAAAAAAATGTAAAAATCAAAATTTTTTAACATTTTAGGCCAATTTGTTTTCTGCTACATATGTTTGGTAAAAAAAAATCTCAAAAAGCGTATTTTGATTGGTTTGCGTAAAAGTTATTGCATTTACTAACTAAGGGAAAGATTTTTGTCATTTTTGTTGTTGTTTTTTTTTTAACGAGTAATGGCGGCGATCTGCAATTTTTTTTGCGGGACTGCGACATTGCGGCGGACAGATCGGACCCTTGACTGACATTTTTGACACTTTTGGGGTTACCAGTGACATTACTACAGTAATCAGTGCTATACATATGCACTGTTACTGTAAAAATGACACTGGGAGGGAAGGGGTTAACTTTATTGGAGAGGGAGGGGTTAAGTGTGTCCCTAGGGGTGTGTTTCTAACTGTGATTGGATGTGGCTACTTGTGTAAGAACAGAGATCAACAGTCCTACATAGTAGAACCGTGTGATCTCTATTCTTACACAGGGGAGAATGACAGGCAGCTGTGTTTACATTAGCTGCCTGCCTTTCTCCCGCTCTAACGGACGATCACGAGTGCCCGGCGGACATCGGGGGGGTCTGTGAGCGAGTGGGATCGAGAGCGCGCCTCCGGCGGCGCGCGCTTGCTCCCCAGAGGCTCACAGGCTAGCGACGTAGACCTATGTCGCTTTGCCTGTGAGGGGCTGACTGCCGAGGTAGATCTACGTTAGGCAGTCGGCAAGTGGTTAAATAAACCACATTCTTGGTCGAACAGGTCATGAACGAACTAAAATCATATGACCTAGAGGTGATATTAAAATCAAAAGGATGTGTATTATTTATTCTTTAAATAATTGACTTTACACGCCTCACATTTTCCACATGGATCAAATCCTTTG
The DNA here is from genome assembly GCF_965119305.1 of Pelophylax lessonae. Classification (NCBI taxonomy): domain Eukaryota; kingdom Metazoa; phylum Chordata; class Amphibia; order Anura; family Ranidae; genus Pelophylax; species Pelophylax lessonae. The sequence goes on along the minus strand of NC_138779.1, from coordinate 103,326,089 downwards.
AGTTCATTAAAAAAGTGTGTTTAACACTTCTATAGACTACTATTACTATAGATTCTTTAGAACATTCCAATGTTTCCTGAGGATTGTCTTAACAGAAAAATGTTGATTGAAGTATGATGTGAAAAAAAAAATCCAGAGGAAAATCTGGAATCCCCCAAACTAACCCTGGGCTGAAGCATAACCTCTGTGCCTTTATTTTCTACCTCTTCCAACACTAAATCTAATTCTTTACCTTAATAGCCCTTTTCAAAAAAACACTCTTTGAGAAAAGAAGCTTCTCTTTGATAATCCTCATGGGAGGTTCAATTCCTCCTCAATTGTAGTAATTGACTTTTAGGAACTGACCTGAGCCTGATCTATGATGGCAAATATCAATTCCTATAAAGCCATTCCGGGCTGTATTCTTGAAAAAGTTAGAGGGTAACCATTTGGTTATCTTGTACCCTAATTTTCAAGTCCAGAAAATTAAATTCTAGACTACTGGCCCCATATTGGAGGGATATACATTGATCATTCACATTGAGCTCCTCAATAAAAATCTTAAAAGAGGTCAGATCGCCATCCCAAAGGAAGAGGATATCATCTATGTACCTTACCCACAGCTCCAACTGTGGTCTGTGTTAGCCATAGATGACATCCTCCTCCCATTTGGCAATAAACAGATTGGCCATATTTGGCGCAAATTTAGCGTCCATGGCGACTCCCCGCCCTTGCAAAAAATAGGACCCACCAAACCAAAAATAGTTATGGCTCATTGAAAAATCAAATAACTGAAGTATAAACTTTTATTGTGACGGGGGAAGGTTAGAATCCTTGTTTAGATAATATGTCACAGCACACTATCCCATGTTGATGTAAAAAGAGCGTATGAAGTGAAGCCACATTAGCAGGGTCTAGAATACATCCCTTCTTCCAGCTCACCTCTCTCAAAATAATAATAACATGGGTAGTGTCCTTCAACTATGAAGGGGCTTTGGAAACCAGGGGCTGTAAAATGTATCTAGATATCTAGCCACTCTTGATTTTGCCGAATTAATACCACTAATAATGGGTCTGCCTGGTGGATTTACATGGTTCTTATGCACTTTGGGCAAATAATAGAGGACAAGGATTCGAGCTGTTGTTGGGACCAAAAAATATCTTTCTTTTTTTATCCAAAATACCTCTATGGAATCCCACATCCACAATTTCCTGTGATTTTTTCTTATATAATAAAGTTGGATTGTTAGCGAGGGGAAAGTACATCTCTCTATCCTATAAGATACATCCCATCAGTTATATATGCCTCACGATCAAGAGCAACGAGAGAGCATCTAAACCTTTCTTAACCACTTCCAGCAAACTGATGTACCTGTAGAAGTGATTGTACCAGGGTGATGCAGTTTTTTAGAGCTGACTCTCTGGTGATACCAGCCAATACAGCTCAGCAGCAACTCAGCCGTTATACTGGCGAGCAGGAGGGGACGTCTCCCCCTCCAGCCACCTTCCACCGCTCTGCCCGGGTCTCCCGTAACACCAGGAGAGCAGAGCAACCAGGCAGCATGTCTGGCGGCTGGTTAGAGTCCCGAACATAGTCGGATTCGGCTTCGATCGGGTCTCCGATCAAGTTTACTCGGCTGCTAACGGTGCTGATTTTAAAAAACTGACAGTATTCAAAAATGCAGATTTTGGTGTTTTGAATACTTTGAAGTGCATTGGAGGAGTTTGGGGTCTTTTAGATCCCCGATCCCTCCATAAAGAGTACATGTCACTGCCTTTTACTGTCACAAGGGATGTTTACATTCCTTGTGACAGCAAAAAAAAGTGAGATTTTTTTTTTTTTTAAGGAACATTGTTAAAAACCAAAAAATAAATAGGAAAAAAAATTTAAAAAGCCCCCATCCCCATAAGCTCGCGCACCAAAGAAAACTCATACGTTAGTCGCGCCTGCAAATGTAAACAGTGTTCAAATCACACATGTGAGGTATTGCTATTATCGTCAGAGCGTGAGCAATAAATCTAGTAAAAGACCAACTCTGTAACTCTAAACTGATAACCGTTACAATTTTTTAAAGCTTTGCCTATAGAGATTTTTAAGTATCGTAGTTTGTCGCCATTCCACGAGTGTGCACATTTTTAAACCGTAACATGTTAGGGATCTATTTACTTAGTATGACATCATCTTTCACAATATACAAAAAAATTGGGCTAACTTTACTGTTTAGTTTTTTTTTAATTCAGTGAAGTGTATTTTTTTTTCCCAAAAAATTGCGTTTGAAAGACCGCTGTGCAAATACTGTGTGACAAAAAATATTTCAACGACCGCCATTTTAGTCTTTGTAAAAAAAATATACAGTATATAATGTTTGGGGGTTCTAAGTAATTTTCTAGCAAAAAATACTGATTTTACCTTGTAAACATGTGTCAGAAATAGGCTTGGTCCTTAAGTGGTAAAAATGAATCCATCTTCTGTTTCCTGACAGTGATCTTAGCTAGATCATTCAGGACCAAATCCCTGAAGACTCCCACCGAAGAGGCTATGTTTGCCGGGGATTAAACAAAGATGCATTAGGCAATGAAGTGTGCTGGAACTCTCATTGGGCAATAGCCCTATGTCAAGAGAGGTTAGTGATCAAATATCTCTGAATTGTGAGCCTTCGGACATATTTGTGAATGTCCATGAAGGTCTCAAATTTGTTCAGAGAACGTAAAGGAGCAAACTTTACCCAAGGTTGAGAACATATTTTTCTTCATGGGAAAGCTTAGCTGTGCTTAAAGTAAGTAGACCTGGGTCCACTATACCCTCCTTCTTTTTAGACTGATCCCCTCACCCATGTTGAGGGCATGTGGCCTGGTATGGTTCAGGAGGGGGGGGGTGCTCGCTCGTCCCCTCCCCTTTCCTGACCTGGCGGGCTGTGTGCCCGGAAAAGGGTCTGGTATTGATTTTGGGGTGGACCCCACACTGTTTTTTTTTTCAATGTTTGCGTGGGGGGGGACCCCATGCCGTTTTTTTTCTTTCATTTTTTAATAGTCGGGAGGCAGCAATTGTAACCGCAAGTCATTTTAAATAGTTTTTGACAAGTTTTTTTTTTTCATTAGAAATGTTATTTTTGCTGTAGCAAGATCTATACTTGTTACGGATGCACCACTTTACAGGCACATTAAGGTGACCCCCCCAGGCACTATATATAAGATATTTTTTAATTTTTATTGTTGCACTTTAAGCATCATTAAAATCACTGCTCCTGAAAAAATGTTCGTTTTTACATTTCTTTTATTTTTATTGATCCATGTCCACCAGGGCAGTACCCAGACCCCCATACCACTTTTATGGCCAATTACTTGCATATAAGCCTTCAAAATGGGAACTTTTGATTTTTCCTGGTTGGCTCCCTTAAACTTCAATGGGCTTCAAACATTTCCCCTGTTCGAGAGTTCTGCTGTGAACCGAACAGGGTGGTGTTCAGCCCATTTCAAATAACTATTATCTCTCCTTACTTCACCTCTATATGGAGTGTTTGGTGAAAAATCATCTTAATAGTCCAAATAGTTGTTCGTTAGGTTTTGCGGGGGTCCTCCTTGGGGATGTTGAGTGATATATCTGTCGTCTCCCCCATAAAAATCATTCTTCATTCTAGATAGAGGTTCAAATCTATTTTGGGTAAACCCTAATTCATTATAGAAAGGGCATCCACCTCCCCTTCTGCCACGTTTAGAGGCTCCCCTCTTAGAGGAATTATTCAACCTATATGGTTGTTCCTGGTTAGGTCTAGGCAAATTTCCATTAATTCCCTGATAATTAGGGGGCCGAATAGGATGATGGAGTTCCCTGTAAGGATGGGGGAGGCACAGCCACTGTGACTTGTGTCTGTCGGCTCACATCCATATTACCAGTAAAGTTAGATTGATCTTTCATTTGCCACATAAAGACTCTATTGTTCTTTAAGTCCTCTCCATATGCTTTTTAAGGTTATCTGATCTTTTCTTGTATTCCTCCTGTCCTTTCATTGGATCTAGTTTCTCTCTTAAATTAAATATTTCTTCATCTATCTTAGCAAGTTGGTGTTTTTGGCGGGTAATTAAAAGAATCAAGAAGGGACAGACTTGCTTTGTTAAAATATTGAAACCAGTCCCCCAAATTGGGGTCATCCTTGTGAAGGGCCATTTCCCACCTTGAACTTCAGGGTACAATTTTGGCGAAGATGTATCTTTCAAGGAAAGCTACATCCCAGTTAATGTGTAATTCTCTAAATGTACCTGCTCTGTGAAAAGGAATTGCACAGAGTGGCCCCAAACCTAATCTTCTCGGGTCCCCCCGCTGGCTCTCCTGGCTCCTCCTCTCTGTCCAGTGTCCTACGGGAAGCCACTTCCCATGGGGGCACTCGTGCATGCTTGCTCCCAAACCTCGCTGCTGGGTCCATTGACTTGGTCCCACCCCCCACTCCCTCGTCACTGGCTTTTATTGACAGCATTGGGAGCATTTGTGGCAATACCTCACGTGCATGGTGCAATTGCTGTTTTCTGATTTAAATTAACAGTTAAAGTGTTACTTAACCCACAACAGTAAAATCAGTCTGTATATGCTGTAAAGCATGCTTGTTATACTCAATGTGGAACCTAAGAAGTTAATCTTCCTCTTTGATCCTGTCTTCTTTAATCCTCCTCTTCTTTTACTGTCCCCAATCCATCTGCTGATAGAACAGAGTTCTAGAAGACACTCTGCACATGCTACATTTGGTGTGTATTGCTAGAGAGTTTTTTATTTTTCCTGGGAGGGTGCATGTGATCTGCACAGAGCCAATCAGCACTGTCCAGACAGAAGGTCAGGGGTCATGCAGCCCCACATGACAGTCATAGGAGAATGGAAACAGTCACAATAGTGCTATAAACTGCTGATGAGGAAAGGTTTTTAGCAGTTTAAATTTACTAAAATAATTGCATTTCCATGTTCTGTGGGTGACCAGATATAGTGACTGCAGGGTCCTGGGTTTAGTTATACTTTACGATCTGAGGTCAGAATGTACTTGGGAAAGTACTCTGAGATGCAAACTCAATCGATTCTTTAGGATGATAATCATATTTAACACTTTTCCTGAAGTGAGCCTACTGAAGCAAACTTTTCTTTCTTCAAACATTGTTTGATCATGTAAACCATAGTTTCATATTTCAAAATATTTTCAAACTATACTCAAACTGATGTGCTAACTAATCAATGACTTATCTGAAAGCAAAACAGAACATACTTTAAAAAGTGAGCGAGTTGGATATAGTTTATCAGTGCTCATTCAGTGTCCAATTACCATCCTCACATTGAGTGCTCAGCACAAAAAGCAACTGATATTCTACACTGGCAATAGAATCACAGCAGCACACTATAGCTCACTAACAAGCTAGCAGCACTGAACAGAGCCCTGATCTATCTCTCTCCACTCAGATATCACACTACAAATGCCTGCTATTGAAAGAAAAGTTTTATAGTGTGGATCGAGACTAAGAGCAATGAGCCATGATTGGATAGAGTCATCATGACAGTACCCAAACATGGCTCTGACAGTGCTATGTTTTCTGATTGGGCAAAGCTTTCTTTGCTTCAGCCAATCAGGGCCTCCAATGCACTGTGCAGCGGCACAGCGCATTATGGACATTCAGCAGGCTGAACAAACAGTCGAACGCTCTGACAATTTGGGTGTTCATCAAAAGGGCGAACAGCACATGTTCAGCCCGAACTCATGCTCAGGCCGAACCATTTGCCCAACCCTAGAATTTAGGCCAAAATGTATTATGCTACATTTCGTTGGTGTTTTTTTGTGGATCACATGGTACAGATGGGCTGTGATTTGCCCTATATGTACCATTTAATCACTGTGACCAATCCTAGAGATCAATGCAATAGCATATAATGAATGGCTTGAAAGGAAGCCATCCATTGTTTACAACTGTCATGTAAACTGCTGTGATTGGTTACAGCGGTCACATGGTATCAGCAGTGGGCCAATACAGTGAGAAGTCATTGGCTGTGACCGGGGGATGAAGCCAGTAAAAGATCACACCACAGCATGGCCCCGCGCTCCGGGAGGATGTCATATGACATCCACCCGGATCAACGAGAGGTTCCCACTGGCATCTTGCTATAGATCGGGCGGAAACCGGTTAAAGCAAAGCTCCTTCTCCCTGCTGAATCTCTGTAAAAGCTTCCATATAGAGAGTGAAAGTCCTACAAGACATGCTTTTCTACCCAGTTTGTGGCTGCTTTCAAAGGAAAACAAACTGTAAGAGCTTGTTTGCCTTGTAGAGGTGCATCTCAAAAAAGGAGAATATCATCAAAAAGTTTATTTAACCACTTAAGGACCGAAAGGTTTTACCCCCTAATGATCAGACCATTTTTTGCAATTTGGCACTGCGTGATTTTAACAAATTTCTTCAGTGTTGTCACATGAAAAATATAATAAAATATTGACAAAATTGTGAGGGGTGTTTTCAATTTTGTGAGATACTGTATATTGCTCACACATGCCATGGGTATATGTGGAATTACACCCCGAAATACATTCTGCTGCTTCTCCTGAGTACAGGGATACCCCATATGTCAGAATTTTTTGCAATCTAGCCACGTACAGGACCCCGAAAATCAATTACCGCCTTCAGGCTTTCTATTGTTAATTTCACTCCTCACTGCCTATCACAGTTTGAGAGGCCATGAAATACCAAAATAGTACAACCCCCCCCCCCTCCAAATGACCCCTTTTCATAAAGTAGACACTCTAAGCTATTTGCTGAGAGGCATGTTGAGTCCATGGAATATTTTATATTTTGCCAAGTTTCAGGAATATGACTATTTTTTTTTTTTTACACAAAGTTGTTATTTAAATGATATATTGCTCAAACATGTCATGGGTATATGTGAATTCACACCCCAAAATACATTCTGCTTCTTCTTCTGAGTATGGGGATACCCCATGTGTGAGATTTTTTTGGCAGTCTAACCAGGTACAGGACCTTGAATACAAATCACTGCCTTCAAGCTTTCTAAGGGCATAAATTGTTGATTTCACTCCTCACTACCTATAACAGTTTAAGAAAAAATGAAATGCCATGATAGCCCAAGCCCCCCCTCCCCCTCCCCAAATGACCCCTTTTCGGAAAGTAGACACCCTAAGCTATTTGCTGATAGAAAATGCATTTCCCTAACTTTCTTAATTTTCCAAAACAAACAAGAGCTGCAAAATACTCACAATGCCTATTAGCAAATACCTTGGAGTGTCTACTTTCCAAAAAGTGGTCATTTGGGAGGGTTTTGTGCTATCTTGGCATTGCATAGCCTCTGAAACTGTGATAGGTAGTGAGGAGTGAAATCAGCAATTTACACCCTTAGAAAGCCTGAAGGTGGTGATTGGTTTTTGGGGGTCCTGTACGTCGCTAGACTGCCACAAAGTCTCACACATGTGGTATTCCTGTACTCAGGAGAAGCAGAAGAATGTATTTTGGGGTGTCATTTCACATATACCCATGGCATGTTTGAGCAATATATCATTTCATTGACAACTTTTTGTAATAAACAAAAAAAAAAACATTTTTATAATTTTCCTGAAACTTGTGGCAAAGTATAAAACATTCCATGAACTCAATATGCCTCTAAGAAATTAGTATGGAGTGTCTACTTTCCAAAATGGGGTAATTTGAGGGAAGGGTTTTGTGCTATCTTGACATTTCAGGGCCTCTGAAACTGTGACAGGTAGTGAAGAAGTAAAATGAGCAATTTACGCCCTTAGAAAACCTGAAGGCGGTAATTGGTTTTCAGGGTCCCGTACACAGCTAGGCTCCCAAAAAATCTCACACATGTGGTATTCCTGTACTCAGGAGAAGCAGCAGAATGTATTTTGGGGTGTCATTCCACATATACCCTTGGCATGTGTGAGCAATTTATCATTTAGTGACAACTTTAAGTAAAAAAACAAAAATTGTAGTTTTCCTGAAACTTGTGGCAAATAAAAAACAAAATATTCCATGGACTCAACATGCCTCTCAGCAAATAGCTTAGGGTGTCTACTTTCCAAAAAGGGGTAATTGGGGGGTGTTTGAACTTTCCTGGCCACACATCACCCACTCTTCTAACCGCTTAAAGACCAAGCCTTTTCTGACACTTTTTGTTTATGTGAAAAAAATATATATTTTTATACTAGAAAATTACTTTAAACCTCCAAACATTATATATTTTTTTCAAAACAGAAGCCCTACAGAATAAAATGGTGGGTGTGAGAATTTTTTTTTGTCACGCAAAATTTGCGCAGAGATTTTCCAAACGCAATTTAAAAAAAATGCACAAATACACTATATATTTGCCCAATTGTTTGGTAAAGTATAAAATATGATCTTATGCCAATACCAAACCAAACCATACCAAACATGACATGCTTTAAAATTGCGCACGCCCGTGCAACGGCGACAAACTACATACATTTTTAAAAGCTCTTAAAAGCAAATAACAGGTTAACAGGTTACCACTTTAGATTTACAGAGGAGGTCTTAATTTGACATTTGTGGCAATACCTCACGTGCATGGTGCAATTGCTGTTTACATATGACAGGAGACCGATGCTTGCTTTTGCCTTTGGGCGCAAACACGGAGTGATAGGGATGCTTTAATTTTTTTTTTTTTATTAATATTTATTTTGCTTTTTTATTTTATTTTGACACCTTCCCTTTCATTTTTTTATTGTTTTTATTGTTATCACAGGGAATGTAAATATCCCCTATGACAGCAATAAGTAGTGACAGGTACTCTTTTTTGAAAAAAATTGGGTCTATTAGACTCTAGACCTCTCCTCTGTCCTTAAAGCATCTGGCCACACCAAGATTGGTGTTATAAGATGCTTTCTCAATTTCCTAAAGGCACTGTTTATATCTGGCGAAACTGAAGTCATGAAATGCTCGTAGCTTCCGGTATCCTAGGCCATAGAGATGATTGGAACCATCTGACGGAACCACTGGCTGCAGTCTCAGTTTACTCGGTGGGACAGGAAAGTCAGAGAAAACCATGGAGAGGGGGGAGTCTAGAAGCTAATTAGCCACTAGGATTACTTTTACATAAAAGCTGACCGACCGCTGGCTGTAAAAAACAATACCATGATAATACCTAAATCTGCAGGTATCATCCTGGTATGACCACTCAAAGTCCAGCGGCATACCAGTATGTTGCTGGTCCTTGTTGGGCATACTGTATATTGTAAGGTTCTTTTTTTTTCATGTAGCCTGTGGGCTGAACAAAAAAAGAGAACCTAACAGATTCCTCCATTCATATTAATCGATGTGGAATCGATCGATATGAAAGTGTGTCATATGCCCACCATTAGACCTCTCATCATCCACCAAATTCTAATGATGGGCATAAATGCAATGTTCATTTTCCATTCAGCCCATGGGCTGAACGGAAAAAAGAACATGACAGATTCCTCCATTCCCATTGATCGATGTGGATGAAGAAATCTCTGTCCACCTCATGCCCTATGCTTCTCCATATATGTTCTTTTTTTTAAATGCGGTGGTGAAATCACCTCCTACAGCGCTGCAATCATTAATTTACGTATATGCATATATGCTGAGAACAAATCAGTGCTGCAGCTGATGGGTGTACCTGCAAAGCAAACAATGGTTAACAATAAAACACAGTAACAATAAAACATTATAATATAATAGTATAACGTGCAGTAAAACAGTAGCATGGTGGAATCTGCAAAGCAAACTATGGTTAACAATGAAAAACATAGCAACAATAAAAAATTACATTATTATAATATACAGTACAGTAAAACAGTAGAATGGCGGTATCTGCAAAGCAAACTATGGTTGACAAGGAAAAACAGTAACAATAAAACATTGCAGTATAGTAGTATATTATAAAGTACAGAAAAACAATAAGAACAGAAAATTACCTCAATAAAACAACAACTATTTATTTTTTTTATTTTATTTTTTCTACTTTTTTTTTTTTTACACTTTTTTTGTAACTGTAAAAAAACTTAAAACATTCCAGGCTAGGGTCTCTCAAAGTGTGTTAGCCATCTAACATCTTTTGAGACCCTGAGTGAAATTTTGTCCTAGACTGTGCTGTGCTGTACAGTATACTAATATTCCACTAGTGTGTGGCAGCGACAGAAACAGTCCCCTATGCAGTGATCACATTGGCCAGAACAGGAGGGACAAAAAAAAGCGAGTTTCACGCCTATATCCACGTTTTCTACAGACACGACATCTTCTTTAGGGTGCTCTTTGAGTAGAGGTAAGGAGAACATCCGGAAAATGCCTCTCATGCAGCCGGCTCACTGCATCTGGAGTGGGAATTTGGGACCCAGTGCCTTCTGGATACAGAAGGGCTGTGATGGTCTCTTCCTGGAATTTTAGGAAGGATCCACTTCTTCCTGACGCTTTGTATAGCACATAAGGGTTAAGCAGAACCATTTGGCTCTGACACTTTTATAGTGTCATAGCCAATTGGCTCTGCTGAACATAGAGCAATGTCTAGTACCAGCGTCTGGCCTTACGGGCAATTAGGAAGGCGCAATCATCTGGTCGTTGAAGTCCACCCCTCCCATGTTAAGGTTGTATTTGCGGACACAGAGGGGCCCCTCAAAAACACCAGTCGCCGTTGTAATTTGGACAGTCGTATCTGCGTGAATGGAAGACAGAACGAAAACATTCCATGTGTCCCTCCACTTCTTTGCAAGCAATTTATTACACTTCAAGCAGGCTCTCTCCCTAGTCTAAGCCGGGAATCTATAAGCTGTTGGGGGAAGCCCCGGCGATTAGGTCTCATGGTGCCAAATGCGCCAAGTCCAGAATCAAAAGTGTGACTAAACAGTGGCACTTGTGTAATAATTGTCCACGTATAAATGGTACCCCTTCCTGAATAAGGGTGACAACAAGTCCCAAACAATCTTGCCGCTGCTCCCTATGTAGTCTGGGTAGTCAGGGGGCTCCACAGTGCTATCTTTTCCCTGGTAAATCCGGAAACGACATGTGTAGCCTGTTGCCCTGTCACAGAACTTATACATCTTGACCCCATACCTGGCAGGCTTGCTGGGGAGAAACTGTTTGAAAACAAAGCAGCCAGAAAAGTTAATCAGGGACTCATTAATGCGGACAGCTTTTTGGGGTGTATACAAGGCTGCAAATTTTTGGTTGAAGTGATTTATGAGAGGCCGAATTTTGTGGAGCCGGTCATATCTAGGGTCACCCTAAGGTTGACATAGTTAATTGTCATTGAAATGCATGAACTGCAAGATTTGCTCGTATCTAGTCCTGGCCATGGCAGCAGAGAACATGGGCATATGATGATTTGGGTCAGTGGACCAATATGACCACAACTCTTTAGTAATGCCCATGATGAGGGATGGGCTCATGAAGGTTCTAAACTCGGAAACAGCGATATGTTTCCATGCAAATTCTCTGGCAAGGGTCAAATTTGAATTTGCGGCAATAAATTGATCGGCATATAAATTGCTTTGGTCCACAATAAATCTGTACAGATCTTCCATAAAAAACAGCTCAAGAACCAAGGCGAGTGCATGCCCCATACCACCACACGTGACTAACAGGTACGTCGCTTTGCGCAGCCGAGCCACCTTGCCACAGTAAAAGAGTGGCGAGTGGTTGGCAACTGGTTAATACAGTAATTCAATTCAGAAAGGTAAACTCATATTTTTTATAGATGCATTACACACAGAGTGATATATTTCAAGCATTTCTTTGTTTTAATTTTGAGGACTATGGCTTACAGCTAGTGACAACCCAAAATTTTGTACTTTAGAAAATTAGAACATTACATAAGACCAAAAAAAAAAAGGAATTTTAATACCGAAATATTGTCTTACTAAAACATATGTCCACGTATAGTATCGTACGCACTCAATATTCAGTTGGGGCTCCTTTTGCATGAATTGCTGCATCAATGCAGTGTGGCATTGAGGCGATCAGCCTGCGGCACTGCTGAGGTGTTATGGAAGTCCAGGATACTTTGATAGCGGCCTTCAGCTTGTCTACATTTTTGCACAGATTCTCTATGGGGTTAGGCACTTTTTTGGTGAATGGGTAGGGGTACTATGTACCCAAAACCCATTCAAATGGGGGGGGGGGCTTGGATAAGCCCCCTGCCCGCAGACGCCAACAACTACAGCCCAGGGTTGCTGGTAAGAGGCCCTTGCCCCCATCAACATGGGGACAAGGTGCTTTGGGGTGGGGAGGGCAAACCCTACACCGTTTTTTTCTTTATTTTTCTTACCGTCACTTTTTTTTTATTCAACTGTCAGCGGGGAAACTCATTGACAGCTGATGACTCATCCGTTGTTAAGGATGCCTCGGCTGGCTTGGTGGGCCCGCTCCTTAACAACCAGCTTACACTGCACCCTGATTGGGCAAAGCTATGCCCAATCAGGGCGTAGAATGCACTGTGCAGCGCTCAGTGTATTGCAGGGTGTTGGACGGGGTGAACACCCTGCAAATTTGGGTGTCCGGCGAACGGCCGAACAGGCAAATGTTCGGCTCAAACTCATGCTTGGGCCGAACTGTTCACCAATTCCTAGTACATGGACATACTTTTCATTAAGCCAACATTTCTGTATTGAAAATCCTTTTTTTTTTAGTAAGGGTCCTTTTTTTTTTAGTAAGAGATACTGAATTTTGGGTTTTTACTAGCTGGAAGCCACAATCATCAAAATGCAAAGAAAAAAAAAAATGCTTGAAGTTTATCATTCTGTGTGTAACGCAACTATATAAAAAAAAAATGAGCTTCACTTTTTGAATTTAATTACTGTAATAAATTAACTTTTTGATGATATTCTAATTTTATGAGATGCACCTGTATTTTGATGTACCTGGAATGTATTTAGCTAATTTAAACTGAAAGTTCAGTAGGGTTTTGATGGTATGATTTGGTTACCCTGTTTCTGCAGACATACAGCTATGAATGTCTTCTGGATAGTATGACTCTGAAAGTAGAAAACTTGAAAATTGCATATGTAAATACTGCATGTTTATCATAGAGTTACTTGAGTTACAAGGAAACGGAGACATATGATTTGACAATGTAGCATTCAGTAGGGAGTCATCTGAATGAAACATTATTGCTTGACATTAGAAAATATGATTTGTGTTTTGTCTTTTATATCAAAATCAAAGTTATTATAAGTCAACCCAACCTTTCATTTGAATTTTACCTTTTGTTGTGTGGAATTCTCAGAGAAGATGCTGGATAAAGAAGTGAGATGAGCCCAAAGGAATGTCACTAATGCACAGAAGAATCAATCAAGACAACACAATAACAATGAGTTTTGCCTCTTGATACAAAAGTCATAGTTTTGCCTGCTACCGAGAGACATGAAAGAAAAGGAATTTTGTTGGGGACTGGGGCCTAGCTGTATATGTTTCTTTCATATCTGTCAACCATAAAGATTTTGTATAAAGCAATTCAGAGAATTAAAAAAAGAATATAATGTAAAATTGATGCCATGAACTGCAAAGTTATAAACTATGTTACGGGAAAAATATGTTAGTTGTAGATGACTGGTGTCTTTTATGGATATTAACATGCTTTTATGTCCTCTCCGTATGTGGATGTAAATGTTCAACTTTATAATTAAAGCTGTTTTATGGAACTTCATAGTTGTGAATTTGATCTACCAAATATGTCCATGTGGATTCTGTTTTGAGGAGACTGCCTATGGTTTTATGTTATATAGAGTAGCGTCTTCCAGGAGAGGTGCATTTTAGAGCTGCTTGACTTTCCAATACCATTGAATTAACAACAGGTGGCCATTCATGGTTTGATTCTTTGAACAGTAGAGGATGGAAAAATCTAGTAATTGTTAGCACAGATGTGGACAAGAAGGCCTGGCTATAATTCATCCCAAAGGTGTTCTATCGGTTGAGGTCAGGACTCTGTGCAGGCCAGTCAAGTTCCTCCACCCCAAACTCGCTCATCCATGTCTTTATGGACCTTGCTTTGTGCACTGATGTGCAGTCATGTTTGAATAGGAAGGGGCCAACCCCAAACTGTTTCTACAAAGTTGGGAGCATGAAATTTTTCAAAATGTCTTGGTATGCTAACACCTTAAGAGTTCCCATGACTGGAACTAAGGGGCAAAGCCCAACCCCTGAAAAACAACTGCACACAATAATTCCCCCTTGACCAAATGATTTGGATCAGTGCACAAAGCAAGGTCCATAGAGATGTCTGAAGCTCAAAAAAAGTACACTTCTTTTTGGCAGATTACAAGCATAGCCTTCAATAGAAAAGCTTAACTTGAGCAGAAAAACACTCATAAAATGTTCAAATAACAGCTCTCCACCCCTAATTTTCTCTCCCTCTCATCCCCCTAGTGCTTTCTATTGGCTAAACAAAAACATCTTAAGCTGTAAAATGTTTGTAATACATTTCTAAAACGCTTTTAAAAAGCTTGTAAAAAGCTGCAAAAAAATGAAACAACGCCAAATAAAACACCAATGAATCAATATGCTCAGGTGTGGATGAAGCTTTAGAGCGGAGACTGCGAGCCAGGCCTTCTTGTCCAAAATCAGTGTCTGACCTTACAAAAGTGCTTCTGGAAGAATGGTCAAACATTCCCATAGACACACTCCTAAACCTTATGGACAGCTTTCCCAGAAGAGTTGAAGCTGTTATAGCTGCAAAGAGTGGGCCAACTCAATATTGACTCCCACAGACTAAGACTGGGATGGCATTAAAGTTCATGTGTGTGTAAAGGCGGGCGTCCCAATACTTTTGACATTATAGTGTATGTATGAATTAAAGATTTGTGAAACGATGGCAAGTGCAACTTTTTCATTTTGCAAGATAATAAAGTTATTTATCAAACAAATATTTTTAGAAAAAAATACAATAAAATGAATTTTAGCACACACAAACACAGTATAATATCTATAAAAAATGCCTGCAACAACACACCTGGGTGTTTTTGTAGCAGGCGTTTTTTTGGGCATTTTATGGGCGTCTTTGGAGGCAGGCATGACATCTGAACTTCTGTATAGGGGTATATATACACACACACTTATATGTATTTATACACATACACACATATAGGTGTGATAGGAGCAAAGTCCTATGCCTGCTAATTATTTCATTAGCGCAGGCATAGGGTTCTGCTACTTTCACACCTATATATGTGTATGTGTATATATACATACATGTGTGTGTGTATATATACCCCTACACAGAAGTTCAGATGTCATGCCTGCCTCCAAAGACGTCCACAAAAAAGCCCAATAAACGCCTGCAACAAAAAGCCGGGTGTGAAAGGAGTGAAGCCACTATCCTGCTCTATTGCAATTCTAATAGAAACAATCTTTTTTCTATGGCGGTCACCCTGACATGAAAGGGTTTGGTCACCCTGCCATAGCAGTCAGAGTCAGTTAACCCTACACTACACTACAGTCACCCTGACACTTAACACTTTCCCTACAGAAACTAGATTATTAAATCTAACTATAGTGGAAAATAGTACCCTAACTACACCAGATATCCCTTTCCTCACACTAAAAATTGCTAAATGACACTTTGAAGCAGGAGTAACCGAACTGCTTCCACTCTATTCCACATCCCTGTATTACAATGCTAGAGATTTGGCGGGGCTATGTTATATACTGGGGGGCGTATTCACTACTGATTGGCCTTTGGACCCCCTAGTCACTCCAATCACATTCCTAGCATCCTCCTGCCCCCTCAATTGGCTTTTACTGATGGTTCTGGTCCAATCACAGGCTTTTAAAGCCCAGTTCCTGTCCCATTGCATTTTGGTCGGTTCTGGTTGCCGAATTCCGAACTTTTTCAGCAAAAAGTTTGAAATTCGGCCGAATTTCGAACAGTCAATGTTTGGGTCGAACCAATGGTCGACCCGAACCGTTCGATCATCCCTAGTCCACACGCCCTTATGTTGCTGAGAAACCTGTCATGACATGCTTGTCTTTGGTTTGATAGAACGTGAACTCACATACAGCTCCTGTTGACTCCCATCAGGTCCAGTTTGCTATGCACTGAAAGCTGGGGTCCACATAAGTTAGCAGCTGATAGACCTCTGCTAGGAGATAGTGCTTGTGAGATAATCAACCCACCATCTTCATGTGTGTGTGTGTGTGTGTCATAAATTATTCAAAGTAGATATTTTGACAGTTCACATAACTGGTGATAAAGATAGTAGCTAGAGATATTTTCTCCCACTGAAAGTGAGTCAACATATCATGTTATCCTTACTTAGTAATCCGAATTAGTATATCTCTCAGTCAGCTCCTAATCCATTCCTTTGGATCCAGCCTGCTTTGTGAGTATCTCTTGTGTGGTGAGAAACTAAGCAGCTGATTGACCTCAGTTAGAGGGATGGTGCTTGTGAGAGATCAAAATCGGTTGGCTATCTGCATGTATATGTATGTCCTTGACTCAATCTTGGCTAAATAAATGCATTAAACAGAACACCGTTTTTTTCCAGGCATATAGGGTATGGAAGATAATATGCGGCCTCAGTTTCCTGTTCTTAGCTGAAAGGAGTGGCACCCGGTGTGGTCTTCTGCTTCTGCAGCACATCTGCTTCAAGGTTCAAGGTTCAATGTGTTATGCATTCAGAGATGGTATTCTGCATACCTTAATAGTGTAAAATAGGGTTGTGTAGCCTAAATCCTGTATAAAACTCAATACTATAAAGCAAAACATGAACAAGCGACTTAAGAGCAAATATCAATTCTTCATATAGTCCAATAAAAAGTGCATGTGCTAAAAGTGAACTTCTGTGAAATCATACATACGTTAAGATAAAGTCCATGCTCAAAACGTGATATATCAAATATCTTCTTCTCAGCAAATTATCTCGATGTGAATCATAATTAAAACAACAGTGAACTTCCACCTCTATGCACCGTCCCTATGCTCTCAGAACTCTCAGCTCATGTAAAATAAAGACAAGCCTTTAAACAGTATATTTAGTGATATAATGCTCCACCGCTCTCCCCCTCTAGTTTGTAAAATTCCCAGGGTTTTGCGGTACTGGTTCCTTTAAGACATCTGCGGTCTCTTTTTTGTCTCCAGTGTTTCTGCTCAACCACATGTTAGGGCAAAATAAACATGCCTCCTATAGTGTAGAATGTTTAACAACAACCCTTTATTAAACTAGGAAAGCCTCTTACATAAAATAAAATATAAAAATGAATGTAATCTGGTGTATACTCAGCATTGCATGGTTTCGCGCATCACTTCTGTTTTATGGCCCTACGCGTTGCGTCAAGCTCACATAATTTTATCAAGGGAACACTATTATTCTGTCACGTTGTGGGAACACAATTCAGGGCTGCAGCAATCAATGCACATATATTTCTATATATTTTATTGATATTCATTTGACAGCTGCACATCACTTGATCCCATACATATAGCGCAGAGGTTCACAACGCAGTTTCTGCATACCTTGGTTGTAACGAGTGGTATTTGAGTTACTGTTGCTTTTCTGTCATCTCAAACCTGCCCATTCTCCTCTGACATCACCAAGGCATTTTCATCAACACAACTTCCACTTACTGGATATTTTATCTTTTTCAGGACAACTCTCTGTAAACCCTAGAGATGGTTGTGCATGAAAATCCCAGTAGATCAGCCGTTTTTGAATGATTCAGACCAGCCTATCTGACACAAAAAACCATGCCATGTTCAAAGTCACTAAAATTCCCTTTCTTCCTCATTCTGATATTCGGTTTTAACTTCAGCAAGTCATCTTCACCACGTCCAAATGTCTAAATGCATTGAGTTGCTGCCATGTGATAGGCTGATTAGCAATCTGTGTTACCAAGCAATTGAACAGGTGTACCTAATAAAGTGGCCGGTGGGTGTACAGTATTAATAAATAGAAGTCAGTGTCCAAGCAATGCTCCACTCTCAGCCAAAGGCAAGTATAGGGAGGCGCCCTCCTTGGCACTTATAAAGTTTTAGGCAACCTTTTATTAGTGTGCAAAGTCAAAAGGTTGTGAAGTCCTGCACATTCCCAGTAAGATTCAATCCCTTTAATACAACACTGTGGCAGTGAGAAACACTTCTTCGGTAAGTCATTCTTACTTTCCTTCAAGTAAGTATTCCATGTCATAAATCTGCTACATCAAAAGCACAATATACAGTCAAAACAGTCATTCACTGGGGGAAGGGATGGAATTTAGTAAGAAAGCTAAGAAACTTAACAGGGCACATATAAACATGATTGAATTTCTTCTAGTAAATTTACTTTCATATGACAGATTAGGATGAGATGCTTTTGCAGAAGAGGCATGGAGATGATTAATTGAGACTGACAACATGTACAAGCCGGTCAGCTAATGCAAACAAAAAAAAAGTATAAAAAATATCCTGCTATCTACTTCAAATAGGATGCAAGTTCCAAAATTTAACTTTCCAAAGGTTAACATATGTTGTTTTTCATAGTCAATACTCCCGGGGAGTATCTATTCTGGTAGCTGCTACTGCTAAATTTGAAATACTGGACTCCCTGATAGACTCGCAGGGGAGGTTCATTTTCCTGGTTGGGATATGGGATGTTTTCAAATGTATTATTGCTAATGTGTATATTCCACCCCCTTTTTCCTTTGAGGTGCTAGAGTGCTTGTCTCGGTTTGTTGGTAAACACCCCCAGGTCCCAATTCTGGCACTGGGGGACTTTAACAATATTCTTGATCCGTCCCTGGATTTGCATAAAAAATTCTGCCCCGGGGGTTCCAGAACGCCCACTCCCTTTGCTAAATTCATGGGGGAGCTGGGTCTTGTGGATCTCTGGCGCTGTAAACACCCCCATGAGCCCGGGTTTTCCTGCCACTCCCTGACTCACTCCACACTCTCCTGAATTGATATAGCCTTTGGTTCCGAATCGCTGCAGGTCCTTACTCCTGAGGTGGAATACCTTGCCAGGGGTCTCTCTGATCATTCCCCGTTGAAAGTTGGTCTTACATTCCCAGGCCCTAAGCTGCCGATGCACTGGAAATTGAACCCCTTCTGGCTCCAATTGTTCCCAAACCTGACTTCCCTCTCAGACAAATTACAACATTTTTTCATCGACAACAGGCACTCTGCAGCTCCGGGGGTGGTGTGGGATACTATGAAAGCTTTTTTACGAGGTTTGTGTATCAGGGAGGTGTCGGCCATCAAGTCTGGGAGCAGACGTTGGGCGCAGGATGCAAGCGAGGCTGTGCTCCGTGCTGAACGTGAGTTCCTACACTCCCCATCGCCTGCCTTGGAGGCCAGATGGTTGGACGCGCAGCGTTTCTTCCGTTCTGTTCAGCTCCAACAGGCGGATCATAAACGTTTTTTTGTTTCTCAGGCACACTTTGAGGAGGGGGAAAAGACGGGCCACATGCTTGCTGTCATCTCCAGGGCCCAAAACCCCCCACCTATTATTCATAGGCTAGCTCTCCCTTCGGGTCAGGTGGTCACTGATACAGCTGCTATTTTACAGGGATTTGGGGCTTTTTATGAGGATCTGTACTCCTCCAAGGTCACTTATGACCCGGAGGACCTCAGACAATTCCTGCAGGAGCTCCATTTACCGCAGGTCTCCGGGGGGGACCTGGCTGTTCTGGATTCCCCCATTACATTGGAGGAGCTCCAGACGGCTATGGCATCGTTCCCCAACTCCAAGGCACCGGGTACTGATGGTATCCCCATTGAGCTGTATAAGGCCTTTGGTGGCATTCTACTGCCTGAGCTGCTTACTACTCTCCTGGCTGCTTTCGAGGGGGGGGCACTCCCGAGATCCATGTATGACGCGGTGGTGGTGGTCATTTTGAAGCCGGGGAAGGATCCGACTCGCCCTGAATCTTACCGGCCGATTTCCTTGCTACCCACCGATCTGAAATTGCTGGCTAAGGTTCTGGCTAACAGATTGTCAAAAGTGATAGCCAAATTGGTTCACGGGGATCAGTCTGGGTTCATCCCGGGCCGCTCTACTGCTGCTAATATCCGTAGACTATACCTTAACATGCAATTGCCTCCGGATAACTGTGGGCATAGGGCGATACTGTCGCTCGATGCTGCTAAAGCTTTTGATAGTGTGGAGTGGCAGTA
Source organism: Pelophylax lessonae (assembly GCF_965119305.1). Taxonomy (NCBI): domain Eukaryota; kingdom Metazoa; phylum Chordata; class Amphibia; order Anura; family Ranidae; genus Pelophylax; species Pelophylax lessonae. The sequence continues at coordinate 103,306,021 of NC_138779.1, read as the reverse complement.
TCTGTGGATGGCCCTCGAGGGATTTGGCTTCGGTCCTTCCTTCATACGCTGGATTAAGATTCTGTATGGGGCGCCCACTGCCTGTCTCCGAATTAACGGCTCTGTTTCCCGTTCGTTCCCGCTACACAGGGGCACAAGACAGGGGTGCCCGTTGTCGCCCCTGCTCTTTGCCTTGGCTGTGGAACCCCTGGCAGCGGCTGTCAGGGCCGATTTGAATATCGTGGGCTTTAGGAGGGGTGAGGGGGAGGACAAAATTGCTTTATATGCGGATGATGCGCTATTATTTTTGGGAGACACTTCGGGCTCCCTGGTTGCCTTGATGCACTTGATTCACAGATTCGGATCCTTCTCTGGCTTTCAGATTAACTGGGATAAATCTGTCCTGCTCCCGTTAGATCCCCTTGAGACCGCATTGCCCCCTGCAGCGTCGCAGATCTTGGTGGTAGACCAGTTCCGCTACTTGGGGGTGGTTGTTCATCCTGATCTGGGACGTTATGTGAAGCTTAATGTTCTGCCGTTGCTGCATAGGTTCAGGGACAAAATGGCTAGCTGGATTAGGTTGCCGCTGTCTGTGGTGGGCAGATGCAACCTGATCAAAATGATCTGGAACCCGCAGCTGTTATATGTGCTGCATAACTCCCCTGTGTGGATCCCCATTCATATCTTTAAGAAGTTCAACACGGTTTACCGCGCTCTTATATGGAGAAAGTTGTCTCCTCGCATTCGACTGGAGACGTTGCACGAGTCTAAGGAGAGTGGTGGATTGGCGGTACCGAACCCCTACTACTATTTTCTGTCCTCCCAATTACAGCACTTTACAGGGTGGCTGCAGGATGACGACTCTGACCCTGTCAGGCGTGTCCTGGCGGCACGCTTGGCAGGGGACTCTCTGGTTGAGTCCCTGGAGGCGGGCGCCCTTGGGCTCTTTCCGGGCTGCCCCACTCTCCAGTTGCTCGATAGGATCTGGCACAGGGCTAGGAGTCACTTTGGCTATAGTGGCTACTCACGTATTTTAAACAATGCCCATTACCCCGAACTGGATAAGCTCCGGCATTCCTTTACTTGGGGTGACTACGGAGTGAAATATATTTCGCAGCTGTATCAGGGGGACAACTTGAGGGATTTCCAATCCCTCCGTGCTGAATTTGGTTTGCCTAATTCCCTTTTCTTTCAATATTTACAGTTGCGCCATGCCATCACTGCCCAGTCCCGAAGTTCCCCATGGGGTCCCTGTCGCCCAGTCATACTCACTGATCTGGTGACCACTACCATCAAAAAGGGGCAGATCTCATCGCTGTACTCGGCCTTTATGGAGCACATATCGAAAGCCATGTCCTTTAAATGTAGAGACGCCTGGGCGGAGGATATTGGTCCCATCTCCTCAGAGGAATGGACGAGTATTTTAGAGAATGTCCCTAGGGTGTCTCTGTCTTCCTCACAGAGACTTACGCAACTGTTCATTCTCCACCGGACGTACAGGACCCCTCAGAGGCTGTACGACTGGCGGAGGAGGGACTCTCCCCTCTGTCCTAGATGTCGAGCCCACACCGGTACCCTGCTGCACATGCTGTGGCGGTGCCCGAAGTTGCACCGGTATTGGCATGCGGTGGTGAGGACTATTAACTCGCTCTGGAAACTAACTCTATCTGTGGAACCGAAGTTGTGTATTTTGGGTTGCTTGGATGAGGAGCTCTATCTACCTGAGGTCCATGCTGCAGTGCTCAGGCTTCTCTTTCTGGCCAGGAAATTGATAGCGCGGCGGTGGATATCCGCTACAGCGCCGTCTCATGATGACTGGATTGAGGAAGTTAAGGTGCTCCTGAACAGAGAACATCTCACTTACAAACACAGGGGTGCTGCCTTGAAATTTGACCGTGTGTGGGGGCCGTGGCTAGACGTTCCTGGCCTAGCTCCCGCTCATTTAGTCACCAACCGATTCCTGGGTGGGGTTACCTCCTCCACGTGAGGTTCTGCTGCTGATTTTGTTGACACCCGGAGTGCTTACAGGGAAGAGCAACTCGTTGCATGCTAGGTGGTGGATGCCTATTTCTGAGGGAGCTCAGTATCTATTTAACTCTACTGGTTAGTGGGGAGGATTCGTCTATTGTATTCTGTACTACGTGTGCTGCCGTCCTCTCTTGGACCTGTGAGGCGGAGGGGGATTGCTGCTCATTAGGCGTAGATGAATGTATGTCTTCTGTTCCATAGATGTCTTACATTGCCTTGTAGCCTCATGCTATACCGATATCTACCCTCTCTCCCTATTCCCTGGCATTGTTATTATCCTCTGTATGCACGTGCTGACTACTTTTGACTTGTGAGCTGTTGCGATGTTTCTCTGTTTTCTTTTGTTTTTGTTTTGTATTGTTTGTGACGAAAAAGTTTTCAATAAAAATTATCTGATTAAAAAAAACATATGTTGTATCTTAAAATGACTAGAAAACCTTGCTATAATTTATAGAAAATGGTGTTTGGCACTTTAGATAAAGTGTAATGAATTATTTTGCCTTAACACTGCTAGACCTGAAGCTGTGTCATTAGCTCTAGGGAGTCAGCACTGTAGTTAGGTATTAGAAGGGGTTCAGTGCAGATCTAGTTACCCTGTGTTAGTGCAACTTCCCTTAGAGGGCTCCGGCTTCCTTGCTTAACCCAAAAATAAAGTGGTCGGTTGGCTATCTAACATAGTAGTCATCAAGAAAGATAAATACAGTATGCAAGTATTTAAAGAATATTTAAACTAATAAACACAAATATTGTATATTTCAGCCTTCAATTCCTTAGATATAGAGGCAGTAATAGTTTATTTTATTTTTCCTCTATTTTCAACTGATAATTCTGCCAGTAACACACTTCCAGTCCTAGGATGACAATGCTCGCTCACCCATCAGTATAAAGATAACAGAACAAGACAGGACTGTGGAAACCCAGCCCTCTCATATTCTACATATCATAGAGGGGCATAGTTCTGCAGTCTCCAGAGATAGCTAAGAACATTGCATCTAATGAGTAGACACAGGCAGTGCCATTGTAAGAGCATTAAAGGGCACTGCATTGCCTGGGGCCCTACCTACACAATCACCCACGAGAATAAAAATGCAAATTATCGATAATGCTATATTTATTGGTACAGCAGTGCCAGGCTAATGACAGCTTCCAAGTCCAGTGGCTGGTGCCAGTGAACACACGCTCGGACAGGAGTCAGACTCGACTGTCCTGTGTGTGTCTGTCCCCCTGGAGGCAAACAGGCATTCCTGCAGTTGTGGGCTCCCCCTCCATGGCCCAAGTGGCCTGACAGCTGCGGGGGGCTGACAGGCGCTTGCCGCCTGCTAAGTTCGGTGGTGGGATGCACATGGGAATAGGGACTAATGCTTGGCTGGGGCTGGGTCACTGGGCAGGTGGGGCCCCCTGGGCAAGTGGGGCCCCCAGGCAACTTCCCAGTGTGCCCATTCTGTGAGATGGCCCTGGACACAAGAAGAGAGAACATGAAGTTAGCAAGATTTCTGACAAGATCAGCAAAACATTTTGAATGTATCAAATAGATATTACAAAAGACTTGATGGTATGTTTAATATAAAAAAAGGGACAAAATAGGAGAAGTTCATTGTAGATGTTTCTTTTCAATGATATTATAACATTTTACTTTTTAGATATACATGTAAGAGATATCAACTTGTTGTAAAACATGTTAGTAGTGTGTGTTAATGTTTTAAAAAAACATTGTTTCTACCTTGTTTGCTTAATACTTGCACAAGCTCTGTTTTCTGCTTTGCAATGCTGTACAATAATTTTGCTTTACTGCTTCTTCTCCCAATGTTAGTCTATGAGTCAGATAAAACATTGAAAGCAAAGGAAAGCTTCCTACGTGGGGAATATCTTATCTCAACAGTTAGTGAAACACACCTGTACTCTGTTTATACAAAGCAAATTACCTGTTTCACTTTATAGAAGGCACCCTAGCTCCTCTCCTCTACTCCATGGGGAGAAAATAACTTGTACTCACCAGTATAGGGGAGTAAAATACTTTCCCCCAGTCACTTTGTAATGCAATGCTTGGTGTCCTATCTGGATCTTCACCAGAGATTTGGTCTAACATTAAGGGGCCACCCAAAAAACACCTTACATTCCTTAGGCCATTTTTCTACACATGTGCTACATTATGATAAAGCCACTTCACCTCTGCTTGTTCTTTGATTATGCTTGTCTGTCCCCAGCCATGACTTTCAGCCTGTCCTGACATCATCTCTGATTAACAATGTGATTCTACAATTTTTGTTTTTCACCATCTTAGCAATCCTGAGGGTCATATTCTATTGTCAGTATGCAGTGTAACATCTTATACCATCGGCATCTGATATCACTGGTGGCTTGGTGGTAGCCTTCTGCCAACTGTTGCTAACACAGAGAATCCACTCCTGTTTATAACAGATGGCAACAATCTTTTCAGATATTCACTGGTTGTAGTAATAAGGAATAACTGACTCTAAAAACATGTAGTCAAAAAAATGGTGATGTTTCAAAATACTTTGATAGCACTTGGCTTGCTTCTGTAATAAGGCATGGTTGTGGTACTAGCACATTCCACAGATCTGCTCTTTGTACCATAATAAGGAACTCATGAGCTAGATAAGAAAAAAATAAATAAATAAATTATATATATATATATATATATATATATATATAGTGCCTTGCGAAAGTATTCGGCCCCCTTGAACTTTTCCACCTTTTTCCACATTTCAGGCTTCAAACATAAAGATATAAAACTGTAATTTTTTGTGAAGAATCAACAACAAGTGGGACACAATCATGAAGTGGAATGAAATTTATTGGATATTTCAAACTTTTTTAACAAATAAAAAAACTGAAAAATTAGGCATGCAAAATTATTCAGCCCCCTTAAGTTAATACTTTGTAGCGCCACCTTTTGCTGCGATTACAGCTGTAAGTCGCTTGGGGTATGTCTCTATCAGTTTTGCACATGGAGAGACTGAAGTTTTTGCCCATTCCTCCTTGCAAAACAGCTCAAGCTCAGTGAGGTTGGATGGAGAGCGTTTGTGAACAGCAGTTTTCTTTCCACAGATTCTCGATTGGATTCAGGTCTGGACTTTGACTTGGCCATTCTAACACCTGGATATGTTTATTTGTAAACCATTCAATTGTAGATTTTGCTTTATGTTTTGGATCATTGTCTTGTTGGAAGACAAATCTCCGTCCAAGTCTCAGGTCTTTTGCAGACTCCATCAGGTTTGATTCCAGAATGGTCCTGTATTTGGCTCCATATTCCCATCAATTTTAACCATCTTCCCTGTCCCTGCTGAAGAAAAGCAGGCCCAAACCATGATGCTGCCACCACCATGTTTGACAGTGGGGGATGGTGTGTTCAGGGTGATGAGCTGTGTTGCTTTTACGCCAAACATGACGTTTTGCATTGTTGCCAAAAAGTTCGATTTTGGTTTCATCTGACCAGAGCACCTTCTTCCACGTGTTTGGTGTGTCTCCCAGGTGGCTTATGGCAAACTTTAAACAACACTTTTTATGGATATCTTTAAGAAATGGCTTTCTTCTTGCCATTCTTCCATAAAGGCCAGATTTGTGCAGTATAAGACTGATTGTTGTCCTATGGACAGAGTCTCCCACCTCAGCTGTAGATCTTTGCAGTTCATCCAGAGTGATCATGGGCCTCTTGGCTGCATCTCTGATCAGTCTTCTCCTTGTATAAGCTGAAAGTTTAGAGGGACGGCCAGGTCTTTGTAGATTTGCAGTGGTCTGATACTCCTTCCATTTCAATATTATCGCTTGCACAGTGCTCCTCGGGATGTTTAAAGCTTGGGAAATGTTTTTTGTATCCAAATCCGGCTTTAACCACCTCAATACTGGGCACTTAAACCCCCTTCCTTCCCAGACCAATTTTCAGCTTTCGGTGCTCTCGCACTTTGAATCACAATTACTCAGTCATGCTACACTGTACCCAAATGAATTTTTTATCATTTTGTTCCCACAAATAGAGCTTTCTTTTGGTGGTATTTATTCACCGCTGGATTTTTTATTTTTTGTGATATAAGCGAAAAAAAAGCGAAATATAAAAAAAATTATATTTTCTATTGTCTGTTTTAAAAGAAATCCAATAAAATCAAATTTTGTCATAAATTTAGGCCAGAATGTATTCTGCTACATGTCTTTGGTAAAAAAAATCCTGATAAGTGTATGAAAATAGGTTTTTGTGAAAGTTAGAGCGCCCTCAAGCTAGGCTACGTATCATTGAAAATTTAACAGTCCTGATGTACTGACTACCTATCTCATTTCTTCAGGCCCTAAAATGTCAGGAGAGTACAAATACCCCCCAAATTACCACTTTTTGTAAAGAGGACAGTCCAAGGTATTTAGTAAGAGGCATAGTGAGTTTTTTGAATTTGCAATTTTTTGGCCACAATAGTTTTGGTAATGAAGATTTTTTTTTTTCCCACAAAATTGTTAAATTAACAAGGTATTTATCACACATGACATACATAAACTTACAAATACACCCCAAAATATATTCTGCTACTCCTCCTGAGTATGGCGATACCACATGTGTGAGACTTTTCCACAGCCTGGCCACATACAGAGGCCCAACATTCAAGTAGCACCGTCAGGCGTTCGAAAGCCATAAATTACACATTTCATTTCCTAACAACCTATCACAATTTTGAAGGCCCTGGAGCACCAGAACAATGGAATTACCCACAAAATGACCCCATTTTGGAAAGAAAACACCCCAATGTATATTCTATGAGGCATAATAAGTCTTTTGAAGATGTAATTTTTTTCCACAAGTTTTTGGAAAATGTGGGAAAAAATAAAAACGTATTTTTTTTTACACAAAGCTGTCAATTTATAAGATATTTCTAATACATAGCATGTACATAGCAAAAATTACACCCCAAAATGCATTCTGCTACTCGTCCTGAGTATGACGATACCACATGTGTGAGACTTTTCCACAGCCTGGCCACATACAGAGGTCCAACATCCAAGTTGCACAGTCAGGCGTTCTAAAGGCATAAATTACACATTTCCTTTCCTGAGTACCTATCACATTTGTGAAGGCCCTGGAGCATCAGGACAATGGAATAACCCACAAAATGACCCCATTTTGGAAAGAAAACACCCCAATGTATATTCTATGAGGCATTATGAGTCTTTTGAAGATGTCATTTTTTTCCACAAGTTTTTGGAAAATGTGGAAAAAATAAAAACATATTTTTTTTTTACACAAAGTTGTCCATTTCTAAGATATTTCTAATACAAAGCATGTATATAGCAAAAATTACACCCCAAAATGCATTCTGCTACTTGTCCTGAGTATGGCGATACCACATGTGTGACACTTTTCCACAGCCTGGCCACATACAGTGGCCCAACATCCAAGTAGCACAGTCAGGCTTCTAACACATAGCATGTACAGATCAAGAATTACAACCCAAAATACATTCTGCTGAGCAAAGGGTAAAAAAAAATGATTACCTGTGGTTTTAGCAGGCACGAATACGGTCCCAGCACAGGAAAAGCATTGGTCCAGGCAGCCAATGAAGATGTTCAGGAATTTTCCAGGCAGCAGGCAGGGATATGCCAAAGTATTGGTCCTGGCAGTAGTTCAGTTAGCAGGCATAGTCATGGCCAGTTCAGCTGGCAGGCATAGGCATGGCCAGTTCAGGTGGCAGCAGGCAGCACTATAAGGCTTGGGGGCCTTGGTCAGGTAAGACCTGAGGACAGGGGTAGAGGCTTCTCCCACCCAAATCTCTTTGAAGCCTCCGAGATCCAGACCCTAATCCGAGAAAACAAAAACCTGGAGAAAAAAAAGTTTTCTCCACTCGGAAATTCTATTCTGGAGCCCCTCACCTGTGTGAGACCCCTGTGTTGAATAGTACAGTGGCAGAGTAAATAATCAGTTCCAGGAGGCAGGCAAAAAGAATGGTCATTCAACAGTCTGGGTCATACACAGAAATAGCAGAAACTGGAAAAATATCTTCACATCATAGTCGATAAACAGTTCGGGTCATACACAGAAATAGCAGATAGTGGAAACTGGGAAAATGTCTTTACTAATAGTGTACTGAAGTGTGATAAACACAATAGCACCCTACAATACAGAGGCCTGGCTGGGAGGGACATTGGGGACAGTAGTATCTGGTGTCGCGGCGAATTCCTCTACGTGAACATACACAACATTTTTTTTGGTGTCTGCGGCCTGTGCGGGTAGGAGGGAGGATATCCGGGAAGTGCCTTTCATGAAGTCTGGCTAATGCATCAGAGCGAATTTGTTCGGGGGGGGGGGGGGGGTGGCCATGGGGATAGAGAAGGGCCATGATAACGTCCTCTTGAAATCTTAAATAGGTTAGGGATCCTTGGGTACACTTGGAAAAAATGACATAGGAATTGAACAGGGCTAGCTGAATTATAGAAATGGCGACTTTTTTTATACCAGAACAGTGATCTCCTGGTGGCCAAGTAGGGCTGCATCAGCTGGTCGCTCATATCCACCCCCCCCCCATGAATAGGTTATATTCATGGATGCATTTTGGCTTCTGGATGGGACCTCGTCTTGTCTGAAGTTCCACCAGGGTGTCGTCATGTATTGTGGAAAGGATGTAGACGTCCCTTTTATCTTTCCACTTCAGAGCTAGTACCTCTTCATTGCGCATACTGGCTTTTTCCCCCTGATTTAATCTTTGGCTGTTCAATCTCTGTGGGAAGCCCTTGCGGTTGGACCGTGCTGTCCCGCAGGCCACAGTCTTTTTTAGGTATAGATGGCGGAAAAGTGGGAGACTTGTATAAAAATTGTCTACATATAGGTGGTAACCCTTCCCAAACAGTGGTTCTATCAGCTGCCAGACAATTTTGCCACTTGTCCCGATATAGGTAGGGCACCCAGGGGGGTTTATCTGACTGTCCTTTCCCTCATAAATTTTGAAATCGAAAATGTAGCCCGTGGCCCTGTCGCATACTTTGTAAAACTTTACCCCATATCTGGCACGTTTACTTGGGAGGTATTGTTTTATTCCAAGCCTTCCGGTGAAGTGGACTAGGGATTCATCCACACAAATATTTTAGGGGTAAACATTTGCTTGAAGCTGGAGCAAAGAAAATTGATTAGGGGCCGAATTTTGAATAATTTATCATAATTTGGATGATTTCAGGGGAGGCACTGGGCATTGTCGTTGAAATGTAAAAGTCGCATTATCATTTCATAACGGGTTCTGGGCATCAAAGAGGAGTAGACTGGCATATGATGGCAAGGTACGGTAGACCAGTAGGAATGGAGTTCATTTTTTTTTTGTCAGACCCATGTTGAGGGTCAGTCCAAGGAAAAGTTTAAATTCTTCCACGGTGAGGGGTTTCCATACAAAGGGGCGGGCATAGGATGAATCAGGATTGCTGGCAATATGTTGGCTGGCTTACAGATTACACTGCTCCACGATGTAGTTCAGCAGATCATTTGTGAAAAACAAATGAAAATAATAAAGTGGGGTTACATTATCCGATTGGATTTGAGGGCCTGGCTGTGCTGTAAAAGGGGGAATTACAAGTTCTGCTGAAGTATCGGGCAGCCATGTCGGATATAACAGAACATCCGGAAGGCTAGTATGGGCCCTGCCTCATTGTGGGTGGGACGCCCCATTACCAGCAGCTGGCCTGTCATGCAGGGATGATGCCCTGCTTGTGCTTGCCACTGCACTAGGACTTGCAGAACTGCTGGTGGATGCCTGCGTATATTCGTGGACGTGGAGTGCTGCACTGCTAGTGGATGCCTGTGTATATTCATGGACGTGGAGTGCTGCACTGCTGGTGGATGCCTGCGGAGTTGTTGCGCGGCTGGTGGATGCCTGAGGAGTTGTTGCGCGGCTGGTGGAGGCCTCAGGAGTTGTTGCGCTGCTGGTGGAAGCCTGCGCCTGCTCAAATCTCCTGACCCTCTTTGTTTGAATTCTGTCATCCTCCGTTTCCATTTCTGAGCCACTGCTTTCTACTGGCTCATACTCGCTATCCGAGTCTGACAGAGAGAGTTCCCCGCTACTCTCATCCGACATACTCTGGATAATTTGGACAGCCTCCTCGCCGCTATAAAAATTTTTCGCCATGTGGACAGATGTGCACAGATGATTTCTGGGACAGATGTTGAAGTGAGATGCGGCAGATGTTCACTGGGACAGGTGCGTCAGATCACGGACAGATGTGTCAGATCACAGACAGGTGTAGCAGATCAGGTGACGATGTGCGCGGGATGATCCACGGACAGGTGTGTCAGATCAGACAGGTGTAGCAGATCAGGTGACGATGTGCGCGGGATGATCCACGGACAGATGTGTCAGATCAGACAGGTGTAGCAGATCAGGTGACGATGTGCGCGGGATGATCCACGGACAGATGTGTCAGATCAGACAGGTGTAGCAGATCAGGTGACGATGTGCACGGGATGATCCACGGACAGATGTGTCAGATCAGACAGGTGTAGCAGATCAGGTGACGATGTGCACTGGATGATCCACGGACAGATGTGCGCCTGATGATTTTTATATTGGTGTTTTGGGACACTGTGTTTTGGGGACACTAACAGGGTGATCAGTGTGTAATTAGCAAAAAAAAATGCTTCAAACTCACTGATCCCCTGGCTGCAGCACAGATTGTCTCTTCTTCTCCTCACTGACAGGATCTGTATGAGGAAAAGAAGAGATCAAAGCCGTTACAACAGCTGTGTTTACATTACATGACAGCTGTGATTGGACACAGCTGTCATGTGATCAGGAGGGCCAATCACGGGGCCCTCCTGCCGAATGTTGTTGCCGTGTGTCCGAGCGACACAGGCACATCGAGATCACGCCGCTGCGCGCGCCCGCTGCGCGCGCCCGCTGCGCGCGCGCGCGATCTCTCCCCTTCTGAAGGACGTTCCGGAACGTCCATTCAGAAGGACGAGACTCCCGCCCGGCTGTATATGTACTATGGCCGGGTGGGAGGTGGTTAAACTTCTCCACAACAGTATCTCGGACCTTCCTGGTGTGTTCCTTGTTCTTCATGATGCTCTCTTTAAACGGACCTCTGAGACTATCACAGTGCAGGTGCATTTATACAGAGACTTGATTACACACAGGTGGATTCTATTTATCATCATTAGTCATTTAGGTTAACATTGGATCATTCAGAGATCCTCACTGAACTTCTGGAGAGAGTTTGCTGCACTGAATGTAAAGGGGCTGAATAATTTTGCACGCCCACTTTGTCAGTATTTTATTGGTTAACAAAGTTTGAAATATCCAATAAATTTTGTTCCACTTCATGATTGTGTCCCACTTGTTGTTGATTCTTCACAAAAAATTACAGTTTTATATCTTTATGTTTGAAGTCTGAAACGTGGCAAAAAGTTGCAAAGTTCAAGGGGGCCGAATACTTTCGCAAGGCACTATAAATATATATATATATATATATATATATATATATATATATATATATATATATATATATATATATATATATATATATATATAACTTTTCTTTTTGCAAAAACAAAAGGCTGCTGAAACAACACATATCCTGTGGAATTCTACATCACGATTAACCTATATACTGCACAGGGCTCAGCTATTGTTTGGTTTAATACTTTCCACATACAATCTGTTCTGGCTGTTCTTTAATCCATAACTAACACAGGTTTATGTAGTGTTGAATAATGCAGTCATTCTATAGATTAATCTGTCAGTCCAGTAATCCATCTATAAGCATTTTACTGCAAAGATTTTTTTTCTTTCAATTGACCCCTTCCTCAGCAAGTGAAGAATCTATACAATTTTATATTTTTACCTGGTATGTCAGATATGGATTAGCTGTTGCGGCAATGACATATATATGAAGTTATAATAGGTACAAACAGCTGAGAGTCAAGAAAAGAATAATTGTAAATAATATATTGTAAATTAAACATTTCCCATCTTACTGGAAGCAGAAGTTATTTGCAATTTATTTTAAATATTTACAGTAAATCCATTGAATGAGCATGGGTAGTTTTGCAAAATGATCCCAATGTGAGGCATTGGTAGTCTGATGGAAGTAAAGCTCGTTTTTTTTTTTTTTTTTGCTAAACTCACTTTTGGGTATTATTGTGTTTTGTCAAGCTTATATGATTGATATTTTTATGTGTACACTATTAAACAAATTCTGATGTTAAAAGGATTTTATAAAATGCACACTGGGCATTTAGTATTTAGATGCGGATGAAAAGTACAGGAACACCATCCAGCCCTGCTGCCGGCAGCCTATAAAATGTTATGATAAGCTGAAAGCTGCTGAAGCTGGAGGGGCTGGACAGAGTGCCTGGTGCATCAAGCGTTATTACATTTTTAGGGCAGTGTGCACCCAAGGATTAATGCCTGGAACATAGACTGCATGCCTAAATAGGTCCACAACTCATTGGTGTACAGAGTTGGGGTTAGAGATAGGTTCAGGGGACACCCATGGTCATCTTTAATTTGCAATATATAGTAGATGGGTTGGGATGTGGGCAGGATTCTTCCCCCTTAGCTAATCCCATTTAGAGATGGTACCTTGTCTAGTCTGAGGAAAGTTTTGCCTTTGAAAGGACCTTAGGTTATATTGACCAGCTGGTTCTGATGGTAGGGTCAAAGTTAAGATTTCCAACATTATCCCAATTATAGGATGTCCAAACTACGACCTGACTGCTACAGGCAGGGTCCATATAATCAGATGTTTTCCAATAGGATACTGTGCTATTACTTACATAGGGGGTAGCTGCTAGTACTACAACTTGACAGAACGTTGTGTAGCAATCAAAAACAAAGAAAAGTCCTGCGCTATAAATGTCCAACACAGATAAAATAGTCAAAACTAAAAATAAACACAAAAAACGAATTTTAGTACATGACTAAATATATATATTCACTGAAAAGTGCATAAGTGCAAATAAGCAAATAGATAGGTGCAAAAGTCCATTTAATAGAAGCCACAGGTGTGCATCTTAGTTGTTGTTAAGAGAAGCCACAATTGTCCACTTAAGACAATTGTCCACTTAAGGTCAACATGGTCCTCAGGTGGTGGATGTGCACACCATTTTTGAGAGTCCATATAATAATTTATACCTTTCCTCCTGGGAGGTTCTACAAGGCCAGAACATACCATTTTGTATCCCTATGCAGCTCAAGGTTCATAAAAACAGAAGGAATAACTCTCATCTCCCCACAACAAATATGTGGGAACTTATAAGAGATGAAACATATTTTATCTGATCTCTGAAAAATGAGTAATGATAGCAGAAATTTAGTGTTCCAGTATAGAATGGCCTCTAGTTCCCTGTTGAGTTGCAGATGTCTTCAGCCACTAGCCTACAGGGTCCTGTAAGGGATTTACTAGCAGTGACATGTTAATTCCTTTAATTTCAAGCCCTATTCAAATTCCATTCCCCTACTCCGTGGTTGAATTAGAAACATTAACTGTCATATTAAGATCCCACATTCTCTATCTAGTGTTACACACATTATGCAGGCTTTATCCACTACTGTTGCCCCCAGGAAAACTGCCCTGTGAAATGCCACACAACCAATGCTGAAAAGCATGCACATTGATGAGAAGTGGCTAAAAGGAGATGCTGGGGAAAGGCAACCATGAAATTCCTAAAGAATAACCAAAGGTACAAGCAATATTTTCATTTAAAAAATGACAATTAGCAAACTAAATCATTATGTTTTTTTATTTCTACTTTAACACCTGTACATCAGACTTACAAATGCAACATACTCTTATAATTATTCTACTTTTTTACTAGTACTGTTTTAGAAAAATAATGTATAAAAAAGTAGCAAAAAAAAAAAAACCTAAATGACTTAATGACTTTTCCACTAATGGGGTTTTTGGCAATTATCATTTCTGTACTTAGGGCAGGAACACAGTTTTCCAGCTGCACCTCTGGTATAGCAATTTGCCATCAAATGTGCATATAGTCATTGCTCTTGGCTTTGCCATTTGATGGTACAGCAACAAACTAGAGGTGTCATTTAGGCACAGCTGGGTTAAAAAAAATCCCATGGAGTGAACAATGTAGGAATGGAGTTCATGGAATGAATTATTCATTTCCTTGTGGGAGATGTGGTATGTCATAAAATCCATGTAAAGTATAAAGAGGCTTTGTGTTCAGTAAGCTCCCTAAAGGGTAGCCTGGTCTCCAGGTAAAATCAAGCTGCAGGGTTGTGATGTCTTTTGTTCTTTAAACTGAATTATGTGATATATACAGCACAGAAATAAATGGTCTACTTGGATGAAAGGTTTCCTTACTGAGGTCATTCAGATACAGTTGTATTCTTACCGAAACCATAAATAAGTACAAATAGGAAGAACTTGTTTTTAAGTTTGTGTTGTTTTTTATCCATGTTACTTCTGAACGTGACTCTGCATAAATTATTTATCATTATATACAGTATAAAATAGGAAAAATAAACAAATAACTATAAGAAAGAAAACCACTAAACTACTTTTTTGTACCAAAAAAGTTACTTGGTTGATCGCTGCCGATGAACAAACCAATTCACACAGTGTTTAATCACAATCTTTTATTTAATTTCTTGTTTGTTTGTGTGTAAGTTTAGCCAGTCTAAAAACAGTGATACAGTTCACAAATTACAATTTCCTGCATTAATAAATTCTAGACAGATCTGCAAACAAATACTGCAGTGCGGCTGAACAATATCTTGGCATTTCCAAGTTCATCCATCACTGGGATGGCCAACTGTGAGTTCTGATTGTCACTGTCACCGCTAGTCCCCACTAATGATTGGCAGCCACTTAGAGTGATTCTTGAATATGTGATCACAAAGTCAGCTATGACATTGTGATCATGGGCAGGCTGACTGTGTCAGAGCTTGGATCTCAAACCGGGGCTTTTGCTGCTTCTGGCAGTAACTCTTCTTGCTCAGCCCCCTGAAATGCTGGACAGCTCCCTGACAATTTCTTGAATGATTCTGGCTTGAACTTTGTTTATCTTGAACCTTGAACCCTTTGCTCCTCCCATGAATTTCCTAACAACGCCATGCCTTTTCATTTCCTTCATATCTCGCTCTTGTCTCTCTTGCTGCCATCCATATCTTCGCAACCACTCTACCAATCCTTGACTTGTTCCTTGACTAAGTTTCTACTTGATCTCCACCTACAACCACTTATTACTAACCTTTGGCTTGTTGTCCTGACTACACTTCTTCTTATCCTTACCTTCCATATCTGCTACTGGACACCGGCTTGCTCACTTCCTGGAGGGGCGATCCTGATGACCAAAACCTGGTATTAACGTGCAGCAAAACTCATCCCCATCATCAGTCATTTCTTTCTCTCTCCATTCCTTTCTCTTTCCATTCCTTTCTCTCTTTCTTTCTCTCTCCATCCCTTTCTCTCTTTCTTTCTCTTTCTCTTTCTCTCTCCATTCCTTTCTCTCTCCATTCCTTTCTCTCTTTCTTTCTCTCTTTCTCTTTCCATTCCTTTCTCTCTTTCTTTCTCTGTCCATTCTTTTCTCGCTTTCTTTTTCCATTCCTTTCTGTTTCTTTCTCTTTCTCTGTCCATTCCTTTCTCTCTTTCTTTCTCTATTCCTTTCTCTATTTTTATTCTCTCTTTCTCTCTTCTCCATTCCTTTATCTTTCTTTCTTTCTTTCTTTCTTTCTTTCTTTCTTTCTTTCTTTCTTTCTTTCTTTCTTTCTTTCTTTCTTTCTTTCTTTCTTTCTTTCTTTCTTTCTTTCTTTCTTTCTTTCTTACACAAATCCTTCTCCTTTTTTTATCCCTACACAGACCAGGATCTCCAAATTTTACTCCAGTTCTCCTCTACCCATCCCTCATCACCTACCCAATCCCCCCTTTTTACCTCCTCCTCCTCCCCCCCTACCCAATGGTTCCTAGTCCCATACCCAATCCCCACCCCATTTATTTAGGTGCTAAGGAAGAACCCTGGGGCGGAGCATCTTATTACTGCTGATGTTTTTTTGGATGTGTATTGTACCAATCCCTGCTGACTCTCCTCTCTTTTTCATTGCCACAGTACACATCCCACCCCCACAAGCAGCAGCAGTAATACGATGCTCGGCCTCAGGGATCTTCCTTAACCCCTGCAAAGGGCGTGAGTGGGATCTCATGTCTACATTTTGCCTAAGGGCTCACAAAGCCTAGAGCGGCCTCTGCTTGATCATGTCCCTCAGGAGGATAAGATTGTCAGACAACCTCCTCCCAGGAATTGCACAGGTCTTGCTTCTCCTGAGCCTTTCTCCTCCTCCAATCCTGAAAAAAACCTCTTATCCTCACTTTGGTCCAATCCCACCACTCCAGATGATCTTAAAAAAAAAAACCTTGTTTCGAACCAAATGATCTTCCTTAACCCCTGCAAAGGGCGTGAGTGGGATCTCATGTCTACATTTTGCCTAAGGGCTCACAAAGCCTAGAGCGGCCTCTGCTTGATCGTGTCCCTCAGGAGGATAAGATTGTCAGACAACCTCCTCCCAGGAATTGCACAGGTCTTGCTTCTCCTGAGCCTTTCTCCTCCTCCAATCCTGAAAAAAACCTCTTATCCTCACTTTGGTCCAATCCCACCACTCCAGATGATCTTAAAAAAAAAAACCTTGTTTTGAACCAAATGGGCATACAACAATTTAAACCCCCTCCTTCACTTCCACATCGTCCAGAGTTAAGGTGTTTAACTTTCACACCCTAGGGCCAAAAGTTTCTTTAGCCTCTATCTTAAAGACCACCTGGTTCCCCCCGGTCATCAGTCTCCGAATAAAAGGTAAAACGATTTTCACCCAGACTGGCCTTCTTACCTAGGCTTACCCAGGTCAACCAGTCCCAGGTCCTCAATCATATTATTCAGGATGGTACTAGAACCATCCATCCCACCCTCACCTCCATCCGCCCTGTTAGAAGAATCCCGGATTGCATTAAAGTCCCCTGCAACAACAATTGGAGTTCTGCCCATTAAATAAAATTGCAGGTTTTGAAAAAACTCTATCCTGTCCCTTTTATTTGCAGCAGTGTAGACGTTAAACAATTAAAACATAAATCCAACAAAATCAACAGAAATCATAACACACCTACTAGGCGTAATGATCTTGTACTCCAAGAATTTTATTTTATAATTTTTAATCAGAATTCCGACCCCAGAATTCCTATTTCTACATGTTGGTGACCAGAATGACACCCCTCTTCACTCATCTTGTTTAGGGGCGTATCTTAAGCCGCACTCTTGCAAAAACAAAAAATTTCATTTTTAAGACTGGATAAATAATCAAAAACCACAGCCCTCCTGACAGAAGATCCAATTGACCTCACATTCAGGGATGCTACTGACACAGCCATTAAACAAAGGGAAAAAAGAAACAACCCCAGTCTATAAGCCATCATCATGATTTTTGACAGTAATATCCATTGTCCTAAATCTCCTCACTGTTCTTAGAGGTGCTTTCAAAGAATCCCCATCATCTGATGAAGAGATATCCCCCAAAGACACCTCCGCTTCTGTCCTTGCTTTTTTTATTACAGCACCATCTTCCTCTTCATTACTCTCCTTCACCCTTTGTCCTAGTGGCAGAGATGCACTTTCCTTTTGTTCTATCAGATCCCCCACGCCATCTTTTCCACTATCACTTGCAAAGGGTTAATTTCCTCCTCTTCATTCCCTCCCTCTACCACGTCCATCTCTGTCTCTGTCACTCCTCCCATCCCTTCCATAGACAGATTTGGCTCTATCTTAGCCGACTCAGCCCCTCCAGGCACTCTACTGTCAATCTGGGCCTTGCCTCCCCGCCCTTCCACAACTAACACTCTGCCCACTACTCCACATGCGGCTTCAACTCCACTGCTACTGCCAGCACCAGGGACGCCAATACCTCTATCAGGCACACCTACTCCTGACCCTCTGGCACTATCTTCCTCTGCTCTGCTCAGGGCTCTGTCCGCCGCCTCTGATTCCTCCTGCACACCCAGCTCCATGATGAGCCCGAGCGCACGGGTCTTGTCAGCCTCCGAAAATGCAGCCTTCTCTGTCTCCCTCCTCACTGGCTCCACTGTAGCCCGTGCCCTGGGCATGTCCACCTTCCTCACTGCATCTGCCAAGGAGAAGACTCTGCAGCCCATCTTCTGCAGACAGTCCTTGGCAAGATGCCCTGTCTCGTCACACAGGTCACATTTTCAGGGCAATCTGCATTCCCTGGCTATGTGATTTGGGGACCCACAAAGTCTACATTTTATAGCAACATCACACTGGTCACTAGAATGGCCATTCACATAACATTCCCTACAGAATTCAGGCTGACCGGAAACAAACAAAAAACACCTCTCCCTTGCTACAGTAAAGAAAGGAAGGGGCAATACATATTCAGATTCCTCCTTCCTAAATTTCACTTTAAACCGGATTTTACTCAGGAACATACCCAAAGCGTTCCTAATCTTCACCCCAGAATCAACTTCAGCAATATTTAAATAAAAATAATCTCACCATACTCTTCTCCAGAAAGGGGTTGTACAGGGGAACCCCGACTTCCTGTTTCTCTGCGTCAAACAAAGGGCAAATCTCCACATCCTCCCATACGCCTTGGCCCAGATTCTTTCTGTATTCCGCCACCTTCCGCAAGCATGTTTACTCTGAAAAAAAGGTAACATCATTTGTACCATTTGCCGGGAAGTCTTGTATGGCGTAGATATCACTCACCTCTATGGTTAGTTTCTCCAACAACAGCTCCTCAATCATTCTCTTGACAAGGTACTCCTTTTCTGGTCGCACCACCAGCCGAAAAGATTTAATAAGCACACATGGTGACAAGATGACACTCCGTAGCTTCAAAATAGCCACTTTTAGCCACTGTCACTGTACTAATGACACTGGCTGGAAAGGGGCTAACATCAGGGGCAATCAAAGTGTTTACTGTGTGCCTAGCTAGGCATTTTGTGTACTGTGGGAGGTGCTTTTGGTAAGGGAAGGCATAGATCTGTGTCACTGCTATGCAAAAACACAGGATCAATGCCTTCCCTACTGACAGAATGGCAATCTGCCTTGTTTACATAGGCAGATCACCTTTCTGCCTGTGCTCTAAACAATCGGCAGGTACCGGTGGACATAGAGTCTACGGTACCCGCCGCTGGGCTCCCGCTGTGTTTGATCACAGTGGTAGCAAGCCACCGGCAGTGCATACAGCTATAGGGCGATCAGCAAATGGTTAGCCCTTAAATGTGATGTTAAATAAAACTGCCTAAAAGACAGAAACCGGCATCCAATGTATTCTCAGTCCCTTATTTTAGCCATGGACCTAGCGGTGAAATGCTAGCCATCTCTGCCTCTAGGGTACCCCACCTGCCTCCTGGGAAATGCTAGCCCTCCCTGCCTCTGGGGTACCCCACCTGCCTCCTGGGGGGGGGATGCTACAAATATTTTGTAGCAGAATATACCACACTATCAGCTTTTTATATCTAAGTCATAACTTCTCCAGCAAAAGCTGTACATTATGCAAAATGCATGCTAATGTATATGCAGAATACCAAAGTGTCTAATAGGCACATGAAGGGTCACACCTGGCATTGGACAGCTGCTATGGCTGTTTGCTCGATCCGTAGCCAGCTTCCACAGCTCAAAAGCTATGGCCTGCAGAAACACTGAGGAAATACACAGTGTAAACAAACAGTTTCTGTTCTTTGCTGAAGTTTTAGATCAGTTTTAGTTCACAAAAGTGTTTCCAAGGCAATGTAATTAGACACTTGTATTTCTCCAAGCTGCAGAATCCCTGCTAGGCCCCATTAACAACTGGAGTGTGCCAGCCATTTACTGCAGCGCTGAGAATTGGCCCAGCTTCCTTCATTATGCCCTACTGAGACCCTGCTCACCTTTTCCTACAAGTCTGCAAAAATGTACTTTTGCCAGTAGTCACATAGACACCCCACCATAGGACAATGGTGGTCAGTTGAGATCAGATGACTAAGTTAACCATCTCCTTCAGTTAGATGTTTTTATTGGACAGTGTTGTTGCAGTCAGCACTGTGAATATTAAGCAAGTAATTACTTGTTAATTAAGAGCCTAACAAGCAGAGCAGATGGTTCTAAAGAATCCATCACAATCACTTTCTCCAGGGAGCCAGGAAAATTATGCAGGAAGGGTTAGGTAAGGGATGTGAGAGAGCAGGAGGAGCGGAGTAAACTCAGGGCAGGTGGAGAGGAAGAGCACACTGAGTACAGAACACATTCAGCTATAGACAGGCCTAGGGTTAAACAAACTACCTGACAGCCACTCATTTGTCAGATGGCTTCCAAAACCTTATCTAATGGGCCTTCTATGTGCATAGACTAGTCATGCTTTAATGCAATGAAAAAGGCTGTCTTCCTTTTCGACTAAGATGTTAAGAACCAGATTTAAAAGCTTAGATTTTTTTCTTTACTGGGATGATTTGTTTATATCATTCAGTAGAACACTAAAGTGATTGCAAAGTCTTGTTTTTTTTTTTTGTTTGTTTTTTTTAAGTAACAAACATGTCACACTTACCTGCCCTGTGAACGGCGGCTCCCGAGCGCAATCAGATGGCCGGAGGACGAGATCCAGGAAGCAGGACGGCTGGACATGTCGGCCATCCTGTCGGCACTGAGGAGGCTTAGTTTTTAGGTAAGTACTTCATAATGAGCTAGTATGCGATGCATACTAGCTTATTATGCCTTTGTCTTTACAGGTTTTTTTTTTTTTTCACATTTTTTAAACAGGTTTACTTCCTCTTTAACATATTGATGAAAACACATGAGCATGTTATCCACATAGAGTAACATAGATGTGTATTTAGAGACATAAAAAATGCTAGGCACTAGGGATGATCGAACGGTTTGGGTCGACCATCCGTTCGACCCGAACATTGGGTGTTCGAAATTCGGCCGAATTCCGAACTTTTTGCGGTAAAAGTTCGGAATTCGGTCACCAGAACCGCCCAAAATGCAATGGGACAGGAACTCTGCCATGTCAGGGTGACCGTAGTTTAGGGTGACCTGACTCTGCCATGCCAGGGTGACCCCACTCTGCCATGTCAGGCTGATCGTAGTTTAGGGTGACCTGACTCTGATAAAGCCTCAGTGACAACTATACATAAATTAAAATTCATCACAAAAAAAAACAGATTATCTTTCTTAGAATTTCAGTAGCGCAGGGATGGTGTTACCCTCCTTTCATAAAGTGCAAAGAAATAAAGTGCATAAATTGCATAAATAATCCAAAACATCCAACTAAGCAAGAACAGAGTCCTTCAAAAGTCTTTGTTTATGTAGTGCATTTATTTGCACTTTATGAAAGGAGGGTAACACCATCCCTGCACTACTGAAATTCTAAGAAAAGTAATCTGTTTTTGTTTTTTTGTTTTTTTGTTCTGGACATGCTACAGAGCTGAAACTTCACAGGTACACTTTTTAGACCCCCCAGACACTAAATCCAAAGAAATCTCATTTTCTTTTCAATAATTTTTTCAATAATTGTCTCTCTATCAAAAACGACAATTTTTAAGAACTTTTTTTGCCTGATTCATAGTCCCTGGGGCATGACCCAGAACCCTAGGCACTTTTTAGGGGCTTCAAAATGGTGTTTTTTGATTCCCGAAGTTCGGGTCCCATTGATTTCAATGGTGTTCTGGAATCCGAACCGAACTTTCGGTAAATTCGGGTGTTCTGGTCGAACCAAACTTTTCAAAAGTTCGATCATCCCTACTAGGCACCTCTAACAGGGGCATTTTTTTCTGCTGTGCATGAAGCCTTATTGATAGAAAATTCATCAAAAAAATAGTCTGTTGCAAACAGGGGATGTATTATTATTTTTAGAAAATGGGACTTTCCCAAAGTGGTGTATTTTCTTTCTTATTTAATGTTAAAAGCTTTCAAATATGAGTGCCTAATGGAATTAAAATGAGCATGTGAGGTTCAAAATGTGTGACTCAGCTTTGAATCAAACCTATTCGGAAAAAAAAATCCTACCATGTGCCTGGCATCCTCTGGTGTAAATGTAGTCATACTGCACATTACATACTGTCTTAGTATTAGCAGTGTACTACAAAAGACTATGAGTCAGCAGAATACTGAAAAATTACAATTCCCATCTGGGTGGCGTCTAATCTCAACAGCTGTCACTCAGAAAGTTTGAATGAGACTGGGCAAAATACAGAGCTCCCTCTAGTATTCAATCTAAAAATCTCTATGTAGCACTGTCCCCATAGGGCTTGCTGTTTAATGACTTATTGGGTCTCCTCTGATTACCTGCAGACAGTCACTTAGGGGCAGTTCACACATCCATCCTTACTCCCAATGGCTCGTTACTCAATAAACAGTCCAGGGTTTTTGGTTTTTGGTATTTATTGTGAAACTTGGATGGGAGAAGGGAATAGTGGAATACTCCAACTTGAACTATTTACAGTTGATAAGGACAACTCTCACTTGGCCTCACCAGGTTTCTTGTGGAAGCAGTCACTCTGCTTAAACCATACTGCCACTTGTATGGGAAGGGTTAAGTCTTCTTGCTCTCTCTCAGCAACAGACTTGATGAACTACATTATCTTCAGGACACTCTCTAGCATCCCCTTTACTGACACCCATTCACTGACTCTTCTAGCTGAAGGGATGGCCCCCCTCAGGTGAGGCCCATTGACACAGATCTATACTCACTGTATGCAGAATCAGATCCTTCCAGTGTCTCCCTTCCAGTCAGCTGTTCAGGACCTCCGGGTTCAGTTCCTCAATAACTCTCAGGCCCTCAGGTCAACCACCTGAGGCGGCATGGCAACTTCTACAGAAGAGGGGCAGCTGCCCCCTCCCTCCCGATCCTGCTCTCCAGTTGAAAGACCCCAAGCACATGTGCCCTTGGCATTTATACAGTATCCCAGCATGCACCAATGCACTTTCCTCTGACAATCACCAGGGCTGTACTAAATGCCTGTGCACTCATTTGTCAGGTTTCCTCTTACTGTCCAATATGCCTTCCAATTGAACCAATGTGAAACACTTCAGACAAACTCAGCTGCACCTGAGCACCATGAGCAGACCTCATTAGCAGATCCTGCTCTCTGGTAGGCAGAGAACAATATAGATTTACCTGGCAATCCATGTGGTAAGCAGAAAAGATCCAAAGCTATACTCTCTCTCTAGCACCTACCTAGGAGGGGGCGACATCTATTTTTACTACAATAACAAAATTATGAAAAGACAAGCAAGAAGAAATGTGCAAATAATATCAGAAATAGTTTTAAGGTACACACTGCAATAACGACTCATTATTTAGGAATTTTCTGAAAATGTACACTGCTTTCTTCTTAGGATTTTATGCATATCTTCTTTTGGGCAACCTGGTGTTCACCATAGTATGTTGCAGTTTTTATTTTGCTACTAATTTGACACATATACATGAACCAAAGTTCTATTGTCCTAAATGTTATATTGTGATATGCGATATTATGAGGACAAATACCCTAATAAAATTACGGGAGAAAATTAATTTACAAGTTGGAAGTACTGGGCTTGTCAAGCGCCATTTACTGTTTCTGTCAAATTTTCTTAAGCATTTCTGTGTATCTTCACTATGGTTTATAAATATTGCTTTTATTTAATCTGTGGAAAAAAGGAAGGCATTGAGATGATAAATAGCAGTGATTGTTAGGAGAAATCACATCTGTCACTGATAGCAGTTCATTTACCATAAAAAGACTGGTTAGCACTGTGCATCTTGTACAAATGTTGGATCCTTAATTTTTACTAATCACTCATTACTTCTTTCAGAAACACCCTATAGAATCCACAGTGTCCTATTTTGGAAGACAAGCACCACCTAAACCCCTCAATTCATCTTTAACCTCCCTGGCGGTATGATTCTTTTGGATTTTAGGTGCTGAAAGCGGTACCATTATTTTGCATGTAATTCTTGTGAATGAGCAGCCCAAACCAACTGTATACATTTATTATATATATTATTTATATATATATGTATGTATACATATATTATGTATATATATATATATATATATATATATATATATATATATATATATATATATAATGTATACAGTTGATTTGGGCTGCTCATTCACAAGAATTATGTATATATATATCTATATATATCTATATATATATGTATATGTATATATGTATATATATATATATATATATATATATGTATATATATATATATATATATATATATATATATATATATATATGTATATGTGTGTGTGTATATATATATACATATATATATATATATATATATATATATATATATATATATATATATATATATATATTTACATAAAAAGTACAGTAAAACTGCAGGAAAGGGTACTGGGGGGCAATGTAATGTGAATGTTTTATTTTGAATGGTATCAGTGTGTTTGGTGTATTTTACATTTGAATTTGCCGCCAGTTCCACCCCCGGCGGACGTTACGTCGCCGGAGACGGAAGCCGGGGCTCGCAGACTATCGGGAGGAAGCTCTGCCGCCGCATACCGCCCGCATACTTTGCTGGATCCCGGAGAAAAGGTAAGTAAAACCTTTACCAGGATCCAGCGATCTTCCTAGCGCTACCCCGAGTGTGGCTCGGGGTTACCGCTTTTGGCTCTAAAATCTAACCCCGAGTCACGCTCGGGAATACCGCTAGGAAGGTTAAGGAGCATTTTTATCATTTTTCAGCACAGATCTGTGCCCCAGGGCATCTTAGATCTGAAACCTCCCTTTTTCTCTTTCTCCTTCGCAGTAGTGTGTGCTTAAAGGTATTATTAAAGTAAATATTGTGTGTGTGTATATATATATATATATATATATATATATATATATATATATATATATATATAAATATATATATATACACAGTATACAATATAGATATAGATACAGTGCCTTGAAAAATTATTCATACCCCTTGAAATTTTCTACATATTGTCATGTTACAACCAAAACATAAATGTATTTTATTGGGATTTTATGCGATAGACCAACACAAAGTGCCACATAATTGTGAAGTGGAAGGAAAAAGACAAATGCTTTTCATTTTTTTTTACAAATAAATATCTGAAGAGTGCGGCATGCATTTGTATTCAAATCCCCCGCCAAGTCAATACTTTGTAGAACCACGTTTTGCTGCAATTACAGCTGCAAGTCATTTTGGGTGTGTCTCTACCATTTTTGTACATTTAGAGAAATGTTTGCTGATTCTTCTTTGCTCATTAGCTCAAGCTCTGTCAGATTGGATGGAGAGCATCTGTGAACATCATTCAAGTCTTGCCACAGATTCTCAATTGGACTTAGGTCTGGACTTTGACTGGGGCATTCTAAGACATGAATATGCTATGATATAAACCATTCTATTGTAGCTCTGGCTGTATGTTTAAGGTCATTGTCCTGCTGTCCTGCTGCAGACTCTAACAGGTTTTCTTCTAAGATTGCCCTGTATTTTCCATCTTCCCATCAACTTTGACCAGCTTCTCTGTCCCTGCTGAAGGAAAGCATCCCCACAACATGATGCTGCCACCATCATGTTTCACGGTGGGGATGGTGTGTTCAGGGTGATGTGCAATGCTAGTTTTCCCCCACACATAGCGTTTTGCTTTTAGGTCAAAAGTTCAATTGTGGTCTCATCTGACCAGAGCACCTTGTTCCACGTGTTTGCTGTGTCCCCCACATGGCTTTTCACAAGCTACAAATGGGACTTCTTATGGCTTTCTTTCAACAATGGCTTTCTTCTTGCCACTCTTCCATAAAGGCCAGATTTGAGGAATGCATGACTTATAGTTTTGCTGTGGACAGATTCTCCCACCTGAGCTGTGGATCTCTGAAGCTCCTCCATCGGCCTCTTGGCTGCTTCTCTGATTAATGCTCTACTTGCCCGGCCTATCAGTTTAGGTAAACGGCAATGTCTTGGTAGGTCTCCAGTTGTGCCATACTCTTTCCATTTTCGGATAATGGATTGAACAGTGCTCCGTGAGATGTTTAAAGCTTGGGGTATTTTTTTTATAACCTAACCCTGCTGTAAACGTCTCCACGACTTTATCCCTGACCTGCCTAGTGTGTTCCTCAGCCTTCATGATGCTTTTTGTTCACTAAGGTTCCATAGTGAGGGTTTCACAGAACAGCTGTATTTATACTGAAATTGAATTATAAACAGGTGGACTCTTTTTACTAAGTAGGTGACTTCTGAAGGCAATTGGTTCCACTAGATTTTAGTTAGGGGTATCAGAGTAAAGGGGACTGAATACAAATGCACGCCACACTTTCCAGATATTTGTTTGTAAAAAATGTTGAAAACTATTTATCATTTCCTTCCACTTCACAATTATGTGCCACTTTGTGTTGGTCTATCACAATAAAATACATTTAAGTTTTGGACTGTAACATGACAAATGTGTAAAATTTCAAGGGATATGAATACTTTTTCAAGGCACTGTAGATATGTAGTCAAACAGGTATGAAACATTGGCTTAATAAAGTAAAAGTGTTAACAAATGTAGCATAAAATTGACCCCAAATCATTGTACCTTCCCTTTAAAGTGAACTTTTTTTCTTTTCCCATGCAGAGCAATGTAACAGTCCAATTTAAGTCAATATAGTTTTTGTTTTTTTTTTCTAATTTATTTTCAATACAATAGGAAAGAGTTAAAAGTCTGTCAAAATTTTATTGTCAAGAAAATGGAGAAATGGTGCTGTATTCCCTCACAATTTTCTTATTACCACCTAATAGGGTTAAAGTTATTTGAATGTACAATACCTGGACACTGGGCTGGCAGCATCTACACATCCAAGGAGTTTCCATGATCACTTTGGATTGTGACTAGATAAAGAGAATCTAGGAATTGATCACCACGCCGTGATATTAAAATCCAGTTAAAAATTTTATTTTAATGTAATATCAGTTTAAACTGTACACACGGCCAACTACTCCCTTCACCAAGGCTTGAAAAATTAGAAATTATTTATGGGGACTAGCTAGTATAATTCTGGTTATATTTCTGGTAATAGTTGGACTGCTGTATTGTATAGGTGCATGTGTGTCATCAGCTGGTTCTTGCAGCCTATGCAACATATCTCATCTTTCAATCTTCTGATGAAGAGGGCAAGGCTTAAACCTTGAATTTGGCTGGTTGTGTGTGCAGATTTCAAATGATTTGTGTTTTTTTACTTAGGACTTTAAAGACACCATAAAATTCATGCTAGCTCTAATGTTAATGGAGAATTAAAGTGGAAATCCAGTCTAAAGCTAGCTACACATTATTTATATATATATATATATATATATATATATATATATATATATATATATATATATATATATATATATATATATATATATATGTATATATATATATATATACAGTATATATATATATATATATATATATATATATATATATATATATATATATTTTTTTTTTTTTTTAATTTCCTTTAGATTTATCTTAAACTATGTAGTGCAAGAGTCTGCCTGATTGGGGGCGTGGCTGCCGTTGCGGAAGATGGCCGCTTAGTGTGCTAGCTCCGCAAGCTACCCGAGACACACGCCGCACCGAGGGCTTTCCTTGCCCCTACGAGCACACAAAGGAGAAGGTGAACCTCCGCTGCAGCACCAGAGATGACCCGCCGCAAGAAGGACTCGGCGCAATCCTCTAATCTGGCCGGGTACTTCATCTCCCAGGCACCCGGTCTTCGACAAAATGGCGCCGGCAGCACGAGACGAGCACAGCACAGTAAGCAAGGAGAAGGCTTACTCCCCAAGCTGTCCCCGATATGGCCGCCTCTGCCGCAAAGACAGAGGGTTCGGGAACCCTGATAGTGGGCAATCATCCGGATCCCCATCGCCGCCGTCACCATCCTCGAGGAGCCCGGCTAAAACCCGGCAGAGAATGGACTCCCCACTGCCTGACTTCCATGGGGCCTCAGGTATGGATGTCTCCCAGCACTCTCCCGCGCCATTGGCACACCACTCCTCCATGAGAGACCCCCTATCCGGACATTCTTCTGGGGGCAACCCCATATCAGAAGACAAAATGAGGGATATGTTATATTCCTTGAGGGCATCGATGCAGGCAGACATGCAGCTGCAAACGAAACAAATAACTGCAGAAATCACGAACTTAGGATCCCGCATTGACCAGGTCGAACACTCGGTCCAGAACCATGAGGAAACTATAAATTCAGTGATCGATAAGCTTAACTCGCACACTGAAGAAATAACACGCTTGCAAAACAAAGTGGCGGATCTGGAGGACCGCTCCAGACGTAACAATTTGAAATTGCGGGGCATATCTGAGGTAGTAACCCCTGACCAACTACTACAGCACGCCACCTCCCTTTTCAAGGTGCTGGTCCCCTCTCTGTCAGATGCGGATCTGCTAATAGACAGAATCCATAGGATACCCAAGCCTGCCTTTCTGGACTCAAATGTGCCGAGAGATGTCCTGCTCAGGGTCCACTTCTATATGGCAAAGGATAAAATCATGCTGGCATCTAGGCAGCAAGGAACGCTCCCAGATCCCTTTCGGGATGTTCAAATACTGCCTGACCTCTCCAGACATACGCTTCAAGCCAGATGAAACCTGTCCACTATAACAAAGGCGCTGCGTAATCACCAGATACAGCACAAGTGGTGGTACCCGGCGACACTTTTGGTGACACATGAAGGCTCCACCAACACGGTCAGATCCCTCAACGAAGGCCTGAAGTTGCTTCGGAGATGGAATATTCTCCCTCCAGATCCGGTAATTGTCCCGGATCATGCACCTCTAAGACCACTGGAAGCGGAATGGAATGTCACCTCCCGCAAAAGGTCCTCCTCCAGACCTTCCTCAAGTCATCCGAGCCCTAACCGCCCCTGAATTCACGACTGATGTCTTAGGCCATGGAAGAGGATTCTCCTTATGGCCCTCCCTTGTTTTCGTTGCGAACTCCTTCGCTCTCGAGCTGCTGAGACGGCTCTCTTTTTAGGCTATGTCCTTTTTATTTTTCTGTTTATTTTTGATCCGGTTATTTTCCTTCTGTGTACTTACCTCAACAATCCATACCATGCTCTGGTACCGACAATGGGTGATCTCCTCTCTACCTTGGAACTGACAGCATTCCAATGACCATCAAATTAGTGTCAATTAATGCCAATGGCCTAAACCACCCTGCCAAGAGACGTTCCCTGTGGAAGGAAGTCACCTCTCGCCACGCAGATGTACTAGCAGTGCAAGAAACCCACTTTGATATCAACGCAACACCTCAATGCGCACATAAAGCATACTCACAAGTTGTTTTGGCGTCCAGCACCGAAAAGAAGAGAGGGGTCATGCTCGCCTTCAAGGACTCTCTATCGTTGAAGATACATAACTCTGTTTTGGACCCTAATGGCAGGTATATCATTCTAGCCTGTGACATCAACGATCTGCCGATGACCCTGGTGAATGTGTATGCACCAAATACCCACCAGATACGATTCCTTCGAAGGATCCTCAAGCAAGTATCTACTATGCTGTATGGTCACTTACTCATGTGTGGGGACTTTAATGCTGTTGTCGACCCTGGGCTGGACTCTTCGGCGTCCCCCCGGAGTCGACAGCAGTCACTGGGAAATGTTCTGCATGAGGAAAAATTGTATGATGTGTGGAGGTGCCAGCGCTCTATGGAGAGGGATTATACTTTCTTCTCTGCTAGACACAATTCCTATTCTCGCCTAGACATGTTTTTTACTGATCTGTTTTTGCTAGAAAAGGCATCCTCCTCTGCGGTTGGCGACATATTATGGTCGGATCATGCCCCAGTGGAACTAACCATAGAGGAGGCTGAGAAATGTACCAATTCCTTTATCTGGAGATGTGATATGCATATGCTACAGGACGAGGAATGTAAAGTATATATTGCAAAGCATTTACAGGAATTCCGAAGTGTGAATGACGCCTCGGTCTCTGACCCGTGGGTGCTGTGGGGTGCACAAAAAGCCTTCCTAAGGGGGGTGTGCATCCAGCAGCAGGCACGGCTTCGGAGACGGAGGAAGGATAAAATGTCACAATTGACGCATCAGATCCACTCCTTAGACAGCGCAAACAAGTTAAACCCTGACCCATCTAGATCCCAAACCATTGCACAGCTGCGGCAAGAACTTCGCCTCTTGCTATTAGAAACCTCCAACAGACACCTCGAGTATCTAAAGCAAAAACATTACCACCATGCCAACAAAGCAGGCAAATTCCTAGCCTCCCAGGTTAAACGCAAGCAAGCCAAAGCAAGAATCCCCTATCTATTTAACGCCAGCTCTGCCTCAAAAGTAACACACCCACAAGCCATAGCTGATGAATTCGCTGACTTTTACGGTTCCCTCTACAATCTTAAAGATAACCCTTCTGAATTACACCCATCGGCGGAAAACATTGACCGTTTTCTCTGTAAAGTATCCCTTCCCTCACTGTCAGCCTCCCAGCTGCAAACACTTAACTCACCAATCACTGCCCCTGAAATCCTGTCTAGTATAACATCATTGCCGAAAGGCAAATCACCTGGTCCAGATGGTTTCTCCAACGAGTTTTACCAACTCTTTGCCCCTCACTTGACCCCCACTATGACAGCAGTGTATAACAAAGCTATGGAAGTAGCTGCTTTGCCCCAAGATATTCTCTGTGCTCATATAGGGCCTGATTCATAGTACGGCGAATTGGCGTTTCGGCGGGATTTTGCGAACCGGCGATTGTTTAAGTCTGAAATTGGTATTCAAAGAACGGCGGGCGGAAAATAGCGCCTAGTGTGAGATTCATTAAGATGCAATATGGTCAGAGCGCGACTTAAAACCACGCCAGCTAAAAGCTCGACTAAAGTTTAGCCAAATTTTCCCCTGTACCCCCAAAAATCCCAAATCACTGTGGAAGGTGTGGAAGTCAATTTGGAGATGACTTGCGTTTAAAAAATGTCAAAAACTGACTTAGAAAGAGAGATATCTGCGAAAGTGTAGAAAGGTTAAACAGCTCCTCCAGCCCCGAGCTGCGAACGCGCGAATGTGCGCATGCGCAACGCCAAATAGGCTCAAAAAATTTCGCCAGCGCGATTTTGGGCCAATTTTTTTTGAATACCGCTTGGAAATCCGCTGTCTCGCCCATAGAAAATGGCAAAAACCGGCGGAATTGGAAAAACATGCACACTTCCAACAAGGGATCCCTTAGTAAACACCATCACATTCCATACACCTTTCCTGCTAACTCAGAAATCATAACAGTCAAATCTACAGTGTTTATATAGAACCTCCACATTATCTGAAAAAACCCACAAAATATTACATTGGGGAACGGGTCGTCAGAATGTTGTACACCGTCAGATTCCCTGATCACACTATGGGGTTTTAACTCCTCCATAATTTTGCCACTTTGGAAACCAAGTGCTTACTTTATGTATACTTTTTAGACGGAACTCCAATTTCTAATAGGGTGATATCATTGCATGAGATTTCCCCTCACTTCCTGTCTTAGTGTCACCAAGACAGGAAGTGAGGGGAATATCATGGTGGGGAAATAGCTTGCAATTGTTGCCTTATAATGTCCATAGTATATATAAAAGGAAAGAATTGCTGGCTATATCCCCACGGGAGATTCCCTCACTTCCTGTCCTGGTGACACCAAGACAGGAAGTGAGGGGAAATCTCCTGCAATGATATAACACTGTTACATGTTCTAGTTATGTAGCAAACTTAAGAATATACAAAGCAAACATTTTTTTTTTCCCATTTTGGCAAAATCATGGATTAATTAAAAAACTATCTTTGTTTGTCCCGTGGCTTGCAGGAAAAACATTTTGCCTTGATTCCACCATCAACACAGACAGGGGAAACCCTCCTGCGGAGCCATTGTGTTCTCCCGGTGCTGCCCCTGCCAGGAAAACACAGTGATTATTGCTAGTGGCTACAAGAGATGCTAGCGATAAGTGTGTGTAAAATCTGACAGACTGGTTGTACGTTGTCCTCAAGGTGATCGATCAATCAACTTGGGTACCTTCAGCCTGGCCATACATAGTTTAAATCTGCATCTCAAATGAAGCAATCCCATTTACATATAACACTCCATAAAGGAGAATGGAGGGGCTTATCAGGTCTGCGTCAAAAATTAACAGCCACACCCAATCAGACAGCTCATGTTAAAAGGGACCTGAAAAGCAATCTGCATGGCTTGCTTTTCCAAGCATTGGCTAGTTGAGTGAGCCTGGACTAATAACAGTCACTGTAATGCTACCCATACTGCTGTCATTTTAACATGGTGACAAAAGTTGATACCTATGCTACATGTGTGTAAAGTTACTTTCACCCTGCTAAATGGACAGCAATAAGGTTGTAAATACAGTGACTGCATGTCCCCCCCTGATGGCGGCCCTGGGTGTGTCATGAAAGGCCAATTGAGAAAATGGCTATATCATGTAGAGGAAATCACCAGTGTGGGGCAACCTATGTCATGGAGGTAGATTTGGACATCGATGTATATGTATCACCAGAAATGGAATTCTTTGTTCTACAATATCTCAAAGACGACCTAGCATGTTATTTGAAGACTGTACTATTTTGGACATACTTGGACTCAAACATACACTGCTCTTTCCACAGCTCCTCCTCCTCTGGGGGTATGATAACATAAATATGCATCTTCACCAAAAGCACAAGATGATGTGTCGTGTCCGGATGAGGCTGCAGCGGAGATTCCAGTTCCAGGCTGAGATGGTGGATCTGCAGCTGGCCTGGAGTGATGCCAAAAGGCGCTCACCCAGGCTCCTGCTAAAGGCTGTGGAGCAAATCTCCGGTAAGTAAAAATATACATTACATGTGACCAGATAGGTTACAATTTTTTGGGTAGGTGGACATGTGTTTAGCTATGCAACAACACTAATACCAACACCCCCCCCCCCCCTCCCTCTCGCTCCTACCTTTCCTACCTCCATCAAGTGTCTCTTCACAACCTTTAATACTACTATGTACATTCGTATTTTTTATGTTTCTTTTTTTTCTTCTGCTTCTAGCCAAAGCGGACGGCCGGCACCCTCTTGTGCTTTTGGTGAAGAAGGGGAGGAGGAGGACGGCCACACTCCAATATGCCTTACGAGACAGCGAGCCATTTGAGCAGCTGAAAATTGTGGATCGTAAGTAGAAAATAAAAATGGTAGAAATTTCAAATCTCTAATCACATTTTACAGAGCCCCCTTTACATCGGAGTCTCCAGACTTACTACACTGTAAGAGGGAAGTGTGAAGACTCTGATGTAAGGAGAGTTCTGGGAACCATTATTTGAGGGGGGAAGCTGGGGACTCTGGTGTAAAAGGGAACTCTGTGGTCCCCAAAGATCCCCCATACATCTGAGCTTACAGAGACCCTCTTACACTTCCCTTCCTCAGTCCACCACAGTCAAGGGCACAACAAGTCCCACTGCAGAAGGCTACCTGCTTGGACTTGTAATGCTCTCTGTAGGGGAATGAGGAACTACTGCCTGCTATGCTAAGACTTGTAGTGCCCTCTGTTAGGGACTAAGGATTCCTCAGTCCTCAACATTCTAGGGCACTATAAGTCTCAGCATAGTGGGCTGTCATACCTCAGTCCCTCACAGCTCGGGTCAAAAACAACACAGTTAAACATCTAAAGGACAACTCCAAACAAAACTACCAATAATGGACAGAGTCCATATGCTCTATAATGTCAAAGACCCGCTACCACTCACCTTCCACCTCCGGTGCTGTCATTGTGTAGGGCAAAGGGCTCCATCTACACCATGTTTGGCTTTCAGGTCAGATAGGCAGGACTTGCTCAGCTCCACTCTCTTCCCTGGCAATTGACTCTGGCGTCATTGTGGATCTTTCCTCCTCTAGAAAACACCCAGGGGCCCTCTCCTTGTCCCCCAGCCACCCAGGGCCTTCTTCTCCTCCTCCTCCACCAACCATTTTCAGACTCTTCCAACTTCCCTGGGGCTACTCAACCCCTTTGCATAGTGGACACCACAAATCTATGACCAGCCTGCAAAATATCAAGTCTGGGCCTGGTTACCTGTATGTTCCGGGTCCAGGGCGGAGCTCTCCTCCCAGAGCAACAACTGATGATAGCAGAGTGAGTTGACCGGCCAGTCACTTCCTACTGGTGCAGGTACACACCTACCGATTCCTCCACATCTTAGGATAACATGATCAGACGGCCAATCCCCAGTCAGAGAAGGAGGAGTAAGTGTCAGCGGACAACAGACACCTGGCAGACGCAGTGAAGGGACTGCAGCAAATTTTAGATCCGAGGATTGAAAGCAATCTTTTACTTGGGAGATTTCCCTGACTGCGCCCTTCGAAATGTTGGTGCTCCGCCACTGGCCGCAAGGCCCCTGTAGGTGCGAGGCCTTAGGCGCCCGCTTAATTTGCATGGTGCCCTCCTGTTTTAAAACATGGTCAATGCATCTCATTGGTGTAAGTGCACTTCTATGTTCTGAATTGTAGGGGCATTGAGTATGGTGCTAGCATGATGAGAGGTTACTGCCTATTTGTGTCCATAAATAATATATAATGTTTTTCTTTTATTTTAGAAACCAGTGATGAGGATGTGGAGGCTCAGCCTTCTCAGGCCCACTGTAAGTAATGTGGATGTGCTGGTGTGTTGTGTATTAGGTCTAACTTGGAGGAATGATTGTTTGTTTTGTTTTCTTTTGTGGTTGATGTCGCTTCAGCAACAGAGGAGCCTCAGGCAGGGCCAAGTAGCCAGGATCTGGGGCAGGAGGACATTGGTGCCCAAGAAGAGGCCCATTTGACACCCAGTGATGAGGACCTGGGCTCTCCTCAAATGGGAAGTAAGTATTCTACATGTGTTTGTGTGTTCAATGTGTCCTGGGAAATATAAGGGCTGTAATATATATATTTTGCCATTGGGGTTATGTAGCAGCTGACATTGAGGATGTTTGTTGTGGAGGACTGGGGAAGAGGGGCCGCTGCTTACCCAGTCCAATGTAACTACTACCTTCAATGTTTCCCAACTACTTTCTGTGTGCCTTTATCAAATAGCTTTGGTTCAAGGATTGTATTTGTGTCTTTGTGTTTCTAGGAGATACGACGCCATCCCCCCATGAAGGGACACCATCCCCCCATGTAGAGTCTCCCCCATCCTCCCCCACTCCAGGCTCCCCTGAACTAGTCTGTAAGTACCTAAAATTAGATTCTCACATGAATTGTGTGTGCTAGGATGATGTGTATCTAGGATAATCTAAGTTGGAGTCAAAGCAAGTGTAGTTTTGCTATATGTGACAGGAAGGTTGGTCATGAAACACTCTTGCTTAACCTTCATGTTTGAAAGGTGGTTTTGGGGAGCATTACAGGACATGTTATCTTTTGTAAGTTATCTCAAGCCACCCTATTCTAAATTGGTGTTAGTTTCTCTACATTGGAAATGGTGTGCTTTGTACTTGTAAATTTTTTGGGGACATTGTAATTTAATCATGTCCTGATTTAGTCAACACTGAAAATGTGTGTTTATCAATCTTTCATAAATACTCTTCCTCGGTAATGTACCACATTCCAGCTCACAATTTGTGTTCTTTTTGTGCAGTTTCTCCAGAGCCAGCAACGCCATCCACTTCGGGGGCCCAAAAAAAACCTGATGATGGTAAGTTGTGTGCTTTTCCAGTAATGTGTCTACTTAGTAAGTGGAGAAATGCTAACTGTGTATGTCCCCACTCAGGCTTCAAGTTGTTCTAAAGGCAGCAGGTTCTTTATGTGAATTCATTCTATGCATTAGTATTCCAAGTGATAGGTGTGCATATTCCCCCTAAGACTTACTGGGACCATTTTCTTACTGTCCAAAATTTTGCACAAATACTTGTCTGGAACAGACTCCCCCTCCTCCTTAACTGAGGTGACAGCATGCCAATATTGCCTCCTGATGCTGTCACTCCTAATCATTGAGACCATCGGAAGGGAGGGGGGCAAGGCTGGCTCACAGCCTAGTGCCTGAACAGGCACAGGGTGCTTGGCTTCATCTCATGTGCCTCCATAGCAAGCTGCCTGCTGTGGGGTCAACCAACAGGAGGGAGGTGCCTAGATGTGTGTACAGGGGCCATGTAAAAAGGAGGATTGTGATTTCTCTCGTCCCCAAAAACCTAGAGAGTGTAAGTCTAACCTGATTAGTTTTCCGCAGCCCTCCAAAAATGATATGTTTCCAACACTTTAAACAGGCAGGGCTGAGGCACAAAAAACATCCGAAAAACACAATCAGCACAAAAGCAGGGAGTACGTATCCTTAACGCTACAAGCTTCACCCAGAAGAATGACGCTTGCACTGTACAAATCTGCATCACCACCATATCAAAGTCTAAATAAAACTTTCAGGGAAATGTAGAGAGGGGTAATGAGTGGGTGTTAGAGCGTTTTCATGACTGCGTGTCACGTACCTGGAGATGGAGCCTGACGTGGAGAGGAAGGCGATCTCTTACACCTCCGGCCTAGTACCCCTGATAATGCAAACAGGAGACACAGAAGCCTGGAGTGGCACAAGTGCCTAGAAGTTCAGATGGTGAACGCTGCAGATGAGGTCCGTGCGTACTTGGATGCAGACTGGATCGTGATGCAGACAGCAGGTACTTGGCAGACTGACTGGTCACAGGCAGCAGATGCTTAGCAGGCTGGCAGATCACAGGCAGCAGAGTAGTCAGGTTCAGGCAGGAGTTGGCAACGGCAGACAGGCAGACAGCAGGATAAAGCGGAGACGTTGTCGAAGAGCAAGCCAGGGTCGGTTCAGGCAGAGTTCAATCGTGGTCAGACGGATCAGGACAGCAACAGAGTAAACACCAGGAACAGGAAACAGGAAGCAGGAAGCTGTAGACCATAAGGCAAGGTCCTAGTGCAGCAGAGGTGTTTATATAGGCCATTTGGCGCCACTTAGTGGCAGGTGTGGAAAGTGAACAGGAATCCAAAGTCCATAGGTTTGGCTAAATAGGCTTTCTCCGTTGGTTAACAAACACTCTCCGTCTGCACATAACTATGTGCCTGGGCTTACTTCTTCTTCCCTGACACTGCGTAACCTACAGTTAGCGTGATTCGATTTTTAGATTAATTTTTTCTTTTCTCTTAACACAGCTGGGATGGCGGAAAAACTAAAAGGGGAGCAGACACATCTCCTCCGGCCACAACTGGCCCTCCGAATTCCAAAGGGTAAGTCTCTACTATGTGTCAGGTTCAATCTATAGACAGTAAGAGGGAGAGAGAACGCTACACAAACTCCAATGGTGATAGAGATAAATGTGTGCACATGTATCGTGTTGACCAATTGAACCCAAAACACCTTGCTTGTGTTGACATGAAGAAAAGCCTTTTACTTAGCTTTGGTGGAACTGCTACTAACATTCCAAGCCATCTTATGTAACCTTTTGAACAATTTGCTGTGAAAGTTTGAGTTTAAGGTTTACACCAGCAATTTAGCATATTTGCTTCAGAGTGTTGATAAAAGCCAACCAATAGACTCCTAAGCATATTTGTTGAGGCACATTAATTACAATCGTTGTTTGGATCATTTTGCATAAAACTAATTGTCATGTCTTTTTCTACCCAGGACACACCCACCTCACCTATGAGGTCCTTTTGGAATATGTTACGTGGTGCATAGACAGAATATTAGTTTTGGAAGACACTTATGGGGCGGATCCAGACCCTCAGGAGCCATTTGTGAGGAATGTGTCACCCTTAAAAAGATTGTAGTTTTTATTTTTTAATTTGTTTTGTTAATTTTCCAATGTTTTTTAAATGTCACATTTCTACATTATAAAAAAAAATATACCAAAAAAAGAAAAAAATTAAAAACCCTTTTTTGGGACCAAAAAAATTTAAAAAATAATAAAAAACCCTTTTTTGGGACCAAAAAAATTAGAAAAAAAAAACCCTTTTTTGGGACCAAAAAAATTTAAAAAATAATAAAAAACCCTTTTTTGGGACCAAAAAAATTAGAAAAAAAAAAACCCTTTATTGGGACAAAAAAAATTTGAAAAAAAATTAAAAACCCTTGTTTTTGGGACCAAAAAAAATTAGAAAAAAAATAAAAAACCCTTGTTTTGGGGACCAAAAAAATTAGAAAAAAAATAAAAAACCCTTGTTTTTGGTAACAAAAAAAACCAAAAATGTTTACAAAAAAGCCTTGTTGTTTTTGGTAACAAACAAAACCAAAAATGTTTACAAAAAAGCCTTGTTGTTTTTGGTAACAAAAAAAACCAAAAATGTTTACAAAAAAGCCTTGTTGTTTTTGGGACCAAACAAAACCAAAAATGTTTACAAAAAAAGCCTTGTTGTTTTTGGTAACAAACAAAACCAAAAATGTTTACAAAAAAGCCTTGTTGTTTTTGGTAACAAACAAAACCAAAAATGTTTACAAAAAAGCCTTGTTGTTTTTGGTAACAAACAAAACCAAAAATGTTTACAAAAAAGCCTTGTTGTTTTTGGGACCAAACAAAACCAAAAATGTTTACAAAAAAGCCTTGTTGTTTTTGGTAACAAACAAAACCAAAAATGTTTACAAAAAAGCCTTGTTGTTTTTGGTAACAAAAAAAAACCAAAAATGTTTACAAAAAAGCCTTGTTGTTTTTGGTAACAAACAAAACCAAAAATGTTTACAAAAAAGCCTTGTTGTTTTTGGTAACAAACAAAACCAAAAATGTTTACAAAAAAGCCTTGTTGTTTTTGGTAACAAAAAAAACCAAAAATGTTTACAAAAAAGCCTTGTTGTTTTTGGGACCAAACAAAACCAAAAATGTTTACAAAAAAAGCCTTGTTGTTTTTGGTAACAAACAAAACCAAAAATGTTTACAAAAAAGCCTTGTTGTTTTTGGTAACAAACAAAACCAAAAATGTTTACAAAAAAGCCTTGTTGTTTTTGGTAACAAACAAAACCAAAAATGTTTACAAAAAAGCCTTGTTGTTTTTGGGACCAAACAAAACCAAAAATGTTTACAAAAAAGCCTTGTTGTTTTTGGTAACAAACAAAACCAAAAATGTTTACAAAAAAGCCTTGTTGTTTTTGGTAACAAAAAAAAACCAAAAATGTTTACAAAAAAGCCTTGTTGTTTTTGGTAACAAACAAAACCAAAAATGTTTACAAAAAAGCCTTGTTGTTTTTGGTAACAAAAAAAACCAAAAATGTTTACAAAAAAGCCTTGTTGTTTTTGGTAACAAACAAAACCAAAAATGTTTACAAAAAAGCCTTGTTGTTTTTGGTAACAAAAAAAACCAAAAATGTTTACAAAAAAGCCTTGTTGTTTTTGGGACCAAACAAAACCAAAAATGTTTACAAAAAAAGCCTTGTTGTTTTTGGTAACAAACAAAACCAAAAATGTTTACAAAAAAGCCTTGTTGTTTTTGGTAACAAACAAAACCAAAAATGTTTACAAAAAAGCCTTGTTGTTTTTGGTAACAAACAAAACCAAAAATGTTTACAAAAAAGCCTTGCTGTTTTTGGGACCAAACAAAACCAAAAATGTTTACAAAAAAGCCTTGTTGTTTTTGGTAACAAACAAAACCAAAAATGTTTACAAAAAAGCCTTGTTGTTTTTGGTAACAAAAAAAAACCAAAAATGTTTACAAAAAAGCCTTGTTGTTTTTGGTAACAAACAAAACCAAAAATGTTTACAAAAAAGCCTTGTTGTTTTTGGTAACAAAAAAAACCAAAAATGTTTACAAAAAAGCCTTGTTGTTTTTGGTAACAAAAAAAACCAAAAATGTTTACAAAAAAGCCTTGTTGTTTTTGGGACCAAACAAAACCAAAAATGTTTACAAAAAAAGCCTTGTTGTTTTTGGTAACAAACAAAACCAAAAATGTTTACAAAAAAGCCTTGTTGTTTTTGGTAACAAACAAAACCAAAAATGTTTACAAAAAAGCCTTGTTGTTTTTGGTAACAAACAAAACCAAAAATGTTTACAAAAAAGCCTTGTTGTTTTTGGTAACAAAAAAAACTAAAAATGTTTACAAAAAAGCCTTGTTGTTTTTGGTAACAAACAAAACCAAAAATGTTTACAAAAAAGCCTTGTTGTTTTTGGTAACAAACAAAACCAAAAATGTTTACAAAAAAGCCTTGTTGTTTTTGGTAACAAACAAAACCAAAAATGTTTACAAAAAAGCCTTGTTGTTTTTGGGACCAAACAAAACCAAAAATGTTTACAAAAAAGCCTTGTTGTTTTTGGTAACAAACAAAACCAAAAATGTTTACAAAAAAGCCTTGTTGTTTTTGGTAACAAAAAAAAAACAAAAATGTTTACAAAAAAGCCTTGTTGTTTTTGGTAACAAACAAAACCAAAAATGTTTACAAAAAAGCCTTGTTGTTTTTGGTAACAAAAAAAACCAAAAATGTTTACAAAAAAGCCTTGTTGTTTTTGGTAACAAACAAAACCAAAAATGTTTACAAAAAAGCCTTGTTGTTTTTGGTAACAAACAAAACCAAAAATGTTTACAAAAAAGCCTTGTTGTTTTTGGTAACAAACAAAACCAAAAATGTTTACAAAAAAGCCTTGTTGTTTTTGGGACCAAACAAAACCAAAAATGTTTACAAAAAAGCCTTGTTGTTTTTGGTAACAAACAAAACCAAAAATGTTTACAAAAAAGCCTTGTTGTTTTTGGTAACAAAAAAAAACCAAAAATGTTTACAAAAAAGCCTTGTTGTTTTTGGTAACAAACAAAACCAAAAATGTTTACAAAAAAGCCTTGTTGTTTTTGGTAACAAACAAAACCAAAAATGTTTACAAAAAAGCCTTGTTGTTTTTGGTAACAAAAAAAACCAAAAATGTTTACAAAAAAGCCTTGTTGTTTTTGGGACCAAACAAAACCAAAAATGTTTACAAAAAAAGCCTTGTTGTTTTTGGTAACAAACAAAACCAAAAATGTTTACAAAAAAGCCTTGTTGTTTTTGGTAACAAACAAAACCAAAAATGTTTACAAAAAAGCCTTGTTGTTTTTGGTAACAAACAAAACCAAAAATGTTTACAAAAAAGCCTTGTTGTTTTTGGGACCAAACAAAACCAAAAATGTTTACAAAAAAGCCTTGTTGTTTTTGGTAACAAACAAAACCAAAAATGTTTACAAAAAAGCCTTGTTGTTTTTGGTAACAAACAAAACCAAAAATGTTTACAAAAAAGCCTTGTTGTTTTTGGTAACAAAAAAAACTAAAAATGTTTACAAAAAAGCCTTGTTGTTTTTGGTAACAAACAAAACCAAAAATGTTTACAAAAAAGCCTTGTTGTTTTTGGTAACAAACAAAACCAAAAATGTTTACAAAAAAGCCTTGTTGTTTTTGGTAACAAACAAAACCAAAAATGTTTACAAAAAAGCCTTGTTGTTTTTGGGACCAAACAAAACCAAAAATGTTTACAAAAAAGCCTTGTTGTTTTTGGTAACAAACAAAACCAAAAATGTTTACAAAAAAGCCTTGTTGTTTTTGGTAACAAAAAAAAAACAAAAATGTTTACAAAAAAGCCTTGTTGTTTTTGGTAACAAACAAAACCAAAAATGTTTACAAAAAAGCCTTGTTGTTTTTGGTAACAAAAAAAACCAAAAATGTTTACAAAAAAGCCTTGTTGTTTTTGGTAACAAACAAAACCAAAAATGTTTACAAAAAAGCCTTGTTGTTTTTGGTAACAAACAAAACCAAAAATGTTTACAAAAAAGCCTTGTTGTTTTTGGTAACAAACAAAACCAAAAATGTTTACAAAAAAGCCTTGTTGTTTTTGGTAACAAACAAAACCAAAAATGTTTACAAAAAAGCCTTGTTGTTTTTGGGACCAAACAAAACCGAAAATGTTTACAAAAAAGCATTGTTGTTTTTGGTAACAAACAAAACCAAAAATGTTTACAAAAAAGCCTTGTTGTTTTTGGTAACAAACAAAACAAAAAATGTTTACAAAAAAGCCTTGTTGTTTTTGGTAACAAAAAAAACTAAAAATGTTTACAAAAAAGCCTTGTTGTTTTTGGTAACAAACAAAACCAAAAATGTTTACAAAAAAGCCTTGTTGTTTTTGGTAACAAACAAAACCAAAAATGTTTACAAAAAAGCCTTGTTGTTTTTGGTAACAAACAAAACCAAAAATGTTTACAAAAAAGCCTTGTTGTTTTTGGGACCAAACAAAACCAAAAATGTTTACAAAAAAGCCTTGTTGTTTTTGGTAACAAACAAAACCAAAAATGTTTACAAAAAAGCCTTGTTGTTTTTGGTAACAAAAAAAAAACAAAAATGTTTACAAAAAAGCCTTGTTGTTTTTGGTAACAAACAAAACCAAAAATGTTTACAAAAAAGCCTTGTTGTTTTTGGTAACAAAAAAAACCAAAAATGTTTACAAAAAAGCCTTGTTGTTTTTGGTAACAAACAAAACCAAAAATGTTTACAAAAAAGCCTTGTTGTTTTTGGTAACAAAAAAAAAACAAAAATGTTTACAAAAAAGCCTTGTTGTTTTTGGCAACAAACAAAACCAAAAATGTTTACAAAAAAGCCTTGTTGTTTTTGGTAACAAACAAAACCAAAAATGTTTACAAAAAAGCCTTGTTGTTTTTGGTAACAAACAAAACCAAAAATGTTTACAAAAAAGCCTTGTTGTTTTTGGTAACAAACAAAACCAAAAATGTTTACAAAAAAGCCTTGTTGTTTTTGGGACCAAACAAAACCAAAAATGTTTACAAAAAAGCCTTGTTGTTTTTGGTAACAAACAAAACCAAAAATGTTTACAAAAAAGCCTTGTTGTTTTTGGTAACAAAAAAAACCAAAAATGTTTACAAAAAAAGCCTTGTTGTTTTTGGTAACAAACAAAACCAAAAATGTTTACAAAAAAGCCTTGTTGTTTTTGGTAACAAAAAAACCAAAAATGTTTACAAAAAAGCCTTGTTGTTTTTGGCAACAAAAAAAACAAAAATGTTTACAAAAAAGCCTTGTTGTTTTTGGTAACAAACAAAACCAAAAATGTTTACAAAAAAGCCTTGTTGTTTTTGGTAACAAAAAAAACCAAAAATGTTTACAAAAAAGCCTTGTTGTTTTTGGGACCAAACAAAACCAAAAATGTTTACAAAAAAGCCTTGTTGTTTTTGGTAACAAACAAAACCAAAAATGTTTACAAAAAAGCCTTGTTGTTTTTGGTAACAAACAAAACCAAAAATGTTTACAAAAAAGCCTTGTTGTTTTTGGTAACAAACAAAACCAAAAATGTTTACAAAAAAGCCTTGTTGTTTTTGGGACCAAACAAAACCAAAAATGTTTACAAAAAAGCCTTGTTGTTTTTGGTAACAAACAAAACCAAAAATGTTTACAAAAAAGCCTTGTTGTTTTTGGTAACAAAAAAAAAACCAAAAATGTTTACAAAAAAGCCTTGTTGTTTTTGGTAACAAACAAAACCAAAAATGTTTACAAAAAAGCCTTGTTGTTTTTGGTAACAAAAAAAACTAAAAATGTTTACAAAAAAGCCTTGTTGTTTTTGGTAACAAACAAAACCAAAAATGTTTACAAAAAAGCCTTGTTGTTTTTGGTAACAAAAAAAACCAAAAATGTTTACAAAAAAGCCTTGTTGTTTTTGGCAACAAAAAAAACAAAAATGTTTACAAAAAAGCCTTGTTGTTTTTGGTAACAAACAAAACCAAAAATGTTTACAAAAAAGCCTTGTTGTTTTTGGTAACAAACAAAACCAAAAATGTTTACAAAAAAGCCTTGTTGTTTTTGGTAACAAACAAAACCAAAAATGTTTACAAAAAAGCCTTGTTTTTGTGAAACTACAAAAAAATTGTAAAACCAAAAATGTTTATATAAATAAAATAAAAGTATGTTGCTCGTTGCAACACAAATGTTACATTGGCAATTTAGTTCATTCTATTATATATTTTAATATATTTTTTTGTACGCTACAGTTGGTAGACACCCACATGTGTTATTAAAACGTTTATTTTATTACCAAAGTTTTCTTTTTGGTGTACACATCGAATGTCTTTTGTGTTGTATTTGTTTAGTCGAGTGGTGTGGTCTGTAATTGTTAGTATGTTGGCTTTGGTTTATGTTAGCCTTGAGACTTGTTTTGAAGCTACATTTGAAGGGAGACCTTTTCTTGGGGCATTATGTGAACATTGAGTTTTCAAAATTTACATGAAATCATATGTTTGGAGATAGAGAAGCACGTGTGTATAAATGCCTACATTAACCAGGGCCATTACTTGGCCACCAACACTCCTAAAAAACCAAAGATCAAACACAAACTAATCATTTTGCATAAAATTTAATTTCATCCCCAAAAAAAACACTATAATAAATCATATTGTGCCACCCTCAAATTAAACAAATAAATGGGCCAACAAATTGGCCAATGTAACAATCATTAACAAAACTAACCAAAATAAAATAATAAAAAAAAAAATTAAGTTGGTGGTGGTGGTGGTGGTGGTGACTGAAGCAGTGTGGTGAGCACTGTTAAGGTTCCTGCCATCAAATGGTGGGACAATAGTCCCATCTGGTCTGGGGTTAGCCGTAGAGTTCTGGTCAAGTGGCCCATTAGGAT
The DNA here is from genome assembly GCF_965119305.1 of Pelophylax lessonae. Lineage (NCBI taxonomy): Eukaryota > Metazoa > Chordata > Amphibia > Anura > Ranidae > Pelophylax > Pelophylax lessonae. The sequence goes on along the minus strand of NC_138779.1, from coordinate 103,261,518 downwards.
CAGATCTTGTGTCTGAGGCTGCTGATGATGCAGGGTGTTGAACCCTGGAAATGTCCCAGACTGAAGATCTTGTGCCAATAGTCTAATCTGCTCTGTGCTCAGCCGAAGAATTTGGGGAACGTGTGCCATTACCATGAGATGGGATAGTTGCTGCCCCGAGGCTATTTGATGCTGCTGGTGGTGCAAGGGTTGTGAAGATGTGTGGGGAGTGGTGGTTGATTGGTTGTTGTGGTCCACGGTGCGGGGGGAAACGACATGTCACATTGGTGAGATAAAAGGAGGACGGCCTGGGGAGGAGTGAAGTGATAAAGGTGTGGAGTGAATGTAGTCAGGTAGAAGGGGTATTGTGGAACCAGAGGTTGTGCAAGAGGTTGTGCAGGAGGATTGCTCATTGAGGGGTGTGGGAGTCCGAATGGAGTGTGAAGTGCTAGGAGTGGCTACAGGAGGAATTGTCCCATCCCCAGCTGCCTGACAAGTGGCCAACACTGGCATTACCCTCCCACTACCACAACCTGCAGTGGCAGGTGAGTGAGATGTTTGGGAGGGCTCTGCCAATGGGGCATCTTCAGATCCAAACAGGCATTGGCGTGTGGCCAGCACCTGAGTGTCAACACTTTGCCGATCCCGTTGATGCTGGTCTGCTAAACTTACCAAGCTGTTACGCATATCCTGTTGAACCTGTACCATTGTTGCTACAGATTCCTGTATGAGCCCGAGCAGACGTACTACCTCAATAGATTGCTGAGTACGCCTCCTTAACTCATTTTGGATCCGATACTCATCAAGCAGCCTCTCAGCTACATCCAGCATAGATGGACGAGTTTGGGTAGGTGACAATCCCTCTGCATCTAAGGCTACCTGAAAGCAGAAGAAATAGACCAAATCATTATCAAACATCATGACTAAATATTTCAGATTAGTTTGACAAATTAACACCCCAAGCAGAACATTGAAAAGTTTGATGTGCTTCTAATAAGTACTTGTTCATTGTAAGATTATACAAGCTAGCAACACTTCTGATAATGGGTACATATTATATTGGTATGACTAATATGACAAAGGCAAAAAAGATTCAACATGAAGGTGTTCCCAATTAACCCTGGTGTGGTAGGTTGTTTATGCTTTTGGTAAATCGGTTACTACACCAATGACTTTATACATCTCCGTATGTTGTCTAAAATCTTGCCATCAATCGGCTACAGGACAACCCAACCAAACGATACCCATGAATTTGGACCTGGAAAATCAAAGACTGGCCGGACTTTAAAGATCCTGGATGTTTTTGGAACATTAGTGCCACGCCAAATTATAACATAATTCCCTGATGTTCAAGATAGAACTCTTGTTGTGCTGGTGCATCGTCAGAATGTCATAGCACTAATTTAACACACACAATGTAAGCCACATCTAGCCCAAAATCATTACTACCATTGAAATGTTACATGTGCACCTTGTTCCCTTATATCACATACCACAGCACTGGATGCAGAATCGTCGCCAGCTCCTGATCCAACTCCAGCTGCTACGTCAAGAGGGGCCTGATGTTCTTTTAAAAAAAAAAAAAAAACATGTTTAGTACATAACCTTAGGCAGTAATGATTATGGCCAGATTGCCCTCCTAGCTTCAGGAATGAAGCATTGAGGCCAAACATTCAAAAGTGCTTTCCTGGGCTCATAGGACACTTGCTAAACCCTCCCAAAGGTTAAGAAGGCTTGGTCTGCCTACTAATGACGGCACCCATTAATGCTGTCAACTGTGTTTTGCAGGGTAAACATCTAAAAGGCAACACTCTTTCATAAGAAAAAACATGTGTGTTAATGGGGTTAATAAGATAGCAAAAAACATTATTTGGCTAGACATACCAACACCTTCCTCCAGGCCTTGCTGCACTGGGTGTGTTCCCTGCTGCGGATCTTCTGTAAAGGACATAGCAATATGAGCTATCTTGGCAAAAAAAATAAAAAATCTACATTGTTTGGCACAGTATGATATTGGACCTACCAGGAGGAGGGTCAGCACTGATGTCAACACCTGTGAGTCCGTCTGGTTCGCCAAGCTGCATGGGCTGTGGAGGGGCTGAGATCCGTGCTACAGATGAACAAATTGCAGGTTGGGGAAAACCAAAAAAGGACAATTGTAAGGGCAAGTATCCAATTCTATTCATGTCACACATAGGATAGTAGTTAATCTTTTCAAAACAACTCACACAATTGACATCCAAGATAATATCCTACCTCGGTGCAAAGCATCCGAATCTAAGTCCTCTCTGGGAAAGATGGTATCGGGTCCTATGATCTTCAAGAAAGGTAATTGATAATCCCAGAGAGAACTTCGTGCACGTTCATCCAGCCGACCTTGTCGGTCATAAAGACCCTCCGCAGCCCATGCAATTAGCTTCTTCCGAACGGACCCACAGATGTCGTTGACCTTCTTCCGCACACTGTCACGGTGGCGAGGTGCTTCACCCAGTGCATTTACAGCATCCCGGATTTCATCCCACAATCTGTTCTTCTCTGTTACTGAGTAAGACGCGGCCCTGGTCCCATGTATCGCCTGATATCTGGCCATATAGGCGTGGACCAGGGCACAGCACTGATTGTGGGTGAAACGGGGAAGCCGGGGTAATGTGGACAAGCTGACTCTGGTGGACAGACCCTCTCCAGGACTACTGTCAGAAGAGCCAGCTTGTCCACTTGGTGTGTTACCACCTCCCCCGGCTTCCTCCTCTGGGATGGGGGTGGTGGACTCCCTCATGGATACAGCTGGAGCCTCCCTCACACCAGGGCCACCCTGCCCTTTCTCATCCTTCCAGTGGGTGGGGCCATGGGAGCACGAGGTGGGCAGAGAATCTGGCTGTCCAGCAGCAGCAAAGAGCCCCAAACTCCTAAATCTGAAATGACAAAAGAGAAAACAGAAAAAACATGATTTGCAGATTGCTCTTCATATACAGTATAATTAGTGAACAGTTACAGAACACACTTACCTAATGGCACAAACAGACTTGGTGGTGGTGGTGGTGGTGGTGGTGGTGGTAGTAGTGGGCAAAGAGCAGAAGAGGCTGCAAAGAAATGGAAAAAAAAAACACATAAGAAAACGCATATGGGTACAAATCACACGAGGCCCTCCAAACACTTACCTAATGGCACAAAGACGGTGGTGGTGGTGGTGGTGGCAAAGAGCAGAAGAGGCTGCAAAGAAATGGAAAAAAAAAACACATAAGAAAACGCATATGGGTACAAATCACACGAGGCCCTCCAAACACTTACCTAATGGCACAAAGACGGTGGTGGTGGTGGCAAAGAGCAGAAGAGGCTGCAAAGAAATGGAAAAAAAAACGCATAAGAAAACGCATATGGGTACAAATCACACGAGGCCCTCCAAACACTTACCTAATGGCACAAAGACGGTGGTGGTGGTGGTGGTGGTGGCAAAGAGCAGAAGAGGCTGCAAAGAAATGGAAAAAAAAAACACTTAAGAAAACGCATATGGGTACAAATCACACGAGGCCCTCCAAACACTTACCTAATGGCACAAAGACGGTGGTGGTGGTGGTGGTGGTGGCAAAGAGCAGAAGAGGCTGCAAAGAAATGGAAAAAAAACGCATAAGAAAACGCATATGGGTACAAATCACACGAGGCCCTCCAAACACTTACCTAATGGCACAAAGACGGTGGTGGTGGTGGTGGTGGCAAAGAGCAGAAGAGGCTGCAAAGAAATGGAAAAAAAAACGCATAAGAAAACGCATATGGGTACAAATCACACGAGGCCCTCCAAACACTTACCTAATGGCACAAAGACGGTGGTGGTGGTGGCAAAGAGCAGAAGAGGCTGCAAAGAAATGGAAAAAAAAACACATAAGAAAATGCATATGGGTACAAATCACACGAGGCCCTCCAAACACTTACCTAATGGCACAAAGACGGTGGTGGTGGTGGTGGTGGCAAAGAGCAGAAGAGGCTGCAAAGAAATGGAAAAAAAAACGCATAAGAAAACGCATATGGGTACAAATCACACGAGGCCCTCCAAAAACTTACCTAATGGCACAAACAGACTTGGTGGAGGGGGGGTGGTGTAATCCTTTATAGGCAAAAGGAGGCTGCAAACATTAAACATACATGAGAAATCGCATGACCTACATACGTGCACATAATAAATTACAGTTATCAGGAAAGCAAAAATGGTGTCTTTGGAAGCTGGGAAGGTAAGGGGGCAGGTTTAGATGCCAAATCTAGACTGCACACCTTTAACAAACATGAGAAAACACATGTCCAAACCACATGCACATGGGGCCAACTGCCAATGATTAAAAGACACTTGAGGGGTTCCCAAGCTATTGTGGGTTGGAGGGGATTCACCATAGACAACTTAAGCACACCCAAGATAAGTACAAATTCTCTCCTTCCTTTTTTTTGGGAGAGAGAGATACAATTGTCTTACCTCCAGATAATGTAGGTTGTGGGTCACAGGGTCTTGCTAGCACATAAGAAACATCGATCTATAACATCCAGCAGCCATATTGGCCATGTGCTCCTTTTATAGCTGGCTCACAGGTGTGATAATTAGCGGCCGTTTCTATATATATCTGCGCATTCGCGAATTTGCGCGTTCAAAATGGAGGACGATATCCCAGACGCATTAGATGGTGCAATGCTGGCATTTATCGGTGCCTTGTTTGAGGAGGCCCTAGCACAGGAGGCAGCAGAAGGTGGGGAAGCTGCAGCAGAAGGTGGGGAAGCTGCAGCAGCAGCACCTCCAGCAGCAGCACCTCCAGCAGCAGCACCTCCAGTCCGTGTGCCCTTACCTCGCCAGCCACGCATTTTTGCTCCAAGGATCTATTTGGACAAGCTGCGGGATTCTGATGTCAGGAGGAAATTCCGGCTCGAGCGAGGAACTATTCTCCACCTCTACCAGCTCATAGCAGACAAAATTGACCCGGACACACAGCGCGGCCATGCGGTGCCCGGCATGGCCAGATTGCTGGCCACTTTGTATATTTTAGGGCGTGGCAGCTTCCAAGCCACTTCGGGAAGTATCATGGGCATTAGCCAGCCCACAGTTTCAAGGGTGTTCATGTTGGTCATTAATGCCATAGTCGATATAGTGCCCAATTTTATCCACTGGCCACAGAATGAAAATGAGTGGAATGAAGTCAAGTTGGGTTTCTACCTGCGGGCACACATGCCGCAAATCCTAGGGGCAATCAATGGCACCCACATAGCCATTAGGCCACCAAGGAGCCACGAAAGTGAGTACCGGAACCGCAAGCAGTACCACTCCGTGAACGTCCAATTAGTGTGTGACGCCAAACAGCGCATCATGAGTGTCAACACTGGTCACCCAGGGTCGTGCCATGATTCCAGTATGTTAAGAACCAGTACTCTGTACGAGGTGTTTGAAAGTGGACAAATGCCCCAAGGGTGGCTTATTGGTAAAGTATTTTGTCTTAACAACATAAACTGTAAGATTACATAGACATAGGAATAAGCTACATCGGTGTACACCCTGATTTAAGCAAAGCCTACCTAAAATGGATGTGTTAGGAGTTGTCAGGCTGTTCACACACAACCAGATCAGCAGCTTAGCAGCTCACAAAAGAAAGATTTGCAAAGTTGTCTTTGAGTCCAATGAAGGTGGTTAACCAATGTGTAAATGGTGTCCTCTAGCCACCCAAAGAAAACCTACAAATGATTCCAATGGTATTGCCATATCCCCAAAGTACTTTGCATAAGTGAGTCAATATTGGTTTCCTCACTCTAGTTGCAGATATATTCCAGAAGTAATACCTAGGCTAATGTAATAGGAACAAAATAGGGGCCAAGTTGGAACTTGCAAGAGAAACCCACCACTTTGTGTGTCCTTTTTCCCATTTGTATTAGTGATTTAGGCAGTTAGACAGAGTTGAGATGTTTCATATGAGTTTTTGCAAACAGACGAGCAGGTTATTTAGTAAAATGCCTAATTGTCTCCCATTTTGAGGAGTCATCTAAAGTCACATGATATGAAGAACTAATGTATATTTTTCTTATTTTTCAGGGGATGCTGGTTACCCGCAGCTTACGTGGCTGATGGCTCCAATCAGGTACCCCCAGGGCCCAGCAGAGAGGAATTACAACAGGGCCTTGCGGAGAAGCCGGAGTATCATTGAGTTGACCATAGGTCTTCTCAAATCCCGGTTTCTCTGCTTGGCCCGGCCTGGGGGTGAACTCCTGTACTCTCCTACAAAGGCTTCCAAGATCATCCTGGCGTGCTGCGTGTTGCACAACATGTGCGTTGCCCGGGATGAATCTTGGGAGCTGACGGAGGAGAGGGAGCCAGAGGTCCGTCAGCCGGCGGCCCCCAGGCGGCGGAGCACCGCTGCAGGTTTTGCCACCCGGAATACCCTGGTTGCTAGCCACTTTACATGTAAGTACTGTAACCGGTCAAGATAGGGCATGTGTATTAATTAGCTAGTTAGCAGAGGTGCCACTCACAGGGAGACAGAGGGTCATTATCATCTGCCAATGATACTTGCCATTGTAGATAAAGTGTAGTCAACATTGGTAAAATTGTGTTACTTGAGCAAAAACATGCACCTCTAACCATAAACATGTTGGTATTGTGAATAGTGTAAAGGGCTGAGAAGAGCTGGCAGGTGTTTATTTGTGTCTATGCCACCTGTGTAGTTATTGATAACATGAACGGCTGCTTGGTATCTTAAGGTGTTGTAATTTTCCAGAACGTCAACATCTTGGAATCATGGCATGTACCATGAGAAGCCTGTGGTGATGGGCTGTCTGGCGTCACAGGTGTGTATTCAAATGTTTACATTAATGATTTCTGGTTTGTGTAAGTTGGCATAAAATGTGTTATTTCACTCGTGATGTCGAAATTAAATGAAGTTCAGAATGAAGCAAACAGGCATTAAGATGTGATTTTCATAATGAAATGTCTTATCCTTTGTTTTATTTTTCCAGGAGTGGTACTGCTTGCGGGTGTAGGTGGTAGAAACCCACCTTGATGGACTCCACTCATCTTCTTTTGTGGTCAGTGGATATTTGGTAAGGCACATGGCCAATGACCAACATGAACACCCTGGAACTTCGAAAGTGGCTTGGAAGCTGACCAGCAACCTTGCCATGCCTGTCCCCTATGAGCTGGTAGAGGTGCAGAATGGATTCTGAACTCTGCCTGAAGTTGTGGAAGACATCAGAATCCCGTAGCCATGGAGCAAAGATCGTGGTCTGGCGCTGTAAAGGCACACGGACTGGAGAGTGACAATATTATTTTGCTGCATCCCTCCTTCTGCTGTCATTCTCAAATAAATAAAGACTTTAGAATTGAACATGTGTTTTTTTTGTTTTGTGTGGGTGCCTACAGACAAAAGGGCCATCCACACTGTAAGATTTAGAGAAGACTTTATCCTTCAGATTGACATTTTCTATGTAGTGCAAGGGCCTGCCTGATTGCATCCAAATTGAAAGTGTTGAGGTTTGAGCTTATATTATATGGTTTGGTTAAGTCTACAGGAAAAAGTCTAGACAAATTGTTAGTGTATGGCCCATTAAGCTGCCAAGGCCGGAGTTTTGCACTTTGCATGCTGCTTGTACTGGTGATGTGAGGGGTTGTAATGTAGAGTAGGGATGTGACAGTGTTGTGTTGAGGTGTGAGGCAAATGTAGTGTTGGACTATGAGGGTCTGTGTTGTTGAAATATGGAGAGAGTCCAATATCAGACACCTATGTTTATTGGTCAAGAAATTGTAAGAACCATGGTAAATATGTAAAGAATTGCATCTCGATAAAACTAGGACCACACTCATAAAATCAAAATTGTGTTGTTTCCATTGATGTGCTTGAAATTTGGGGAGGACACCCCCCCCCCCCCAAATTCAAGATAGTTTAAAAAAACTGTTAAAAAAATGAGAGTGAAAAGAGATCCCAAGTGTAGTGATGTGATTTGAACCCATGACGTTGTTAACTGCAGTGAAGTTGCAAAGCACTTAGCTATTGTGCAGAATAAAGCTGTATGGTGGAAAAAAAGGAGTGTGTTAAGGCTAAAAAGCACATATAGCTAAAGAACTAAACATTGTATGGAATGTGGGAAGAAGACCATGGTAAAATTGTGAGGTTTCATCTTGCCCTGAAGTAGGGTAGGGGTTTGGTCACTTGCCTTTGGTACTTTCAATCATAAGATCGATTCGACACACAGACAAGATCAAAAAAACACTTAAAATGGTGTAAGCTTGCAAGCGCTTCTGAGTGTAACATTATTTAGCAATATATATGATGTAATCCGTTACATTTTAGCAATATAAACAAAAAAAGAAAATAAAAAAGGTAGGTGGAGATGGTAAGCCTCGAACCTACAGCAGAGGGAGATGAATTACAGACGTGTGATGTGTGCACTAATCCACTACCCCACATCGCTATGTGAAACTGCTATAAGCACGAAGACATAAGTTTGCGAATTGGCGAAGCCGCGATCGTAAGTGAATCCCGCTGACGGCGGAATTCATTATTGCTGTTTCACTAGCCAATTCGCCGCAGCGCCAGTTAATTGATTTGAACGCGGCGAAACTGAAACACGTCATAGATGTTTGAAGCTGCAGTTTCTTTAAATCGGGCCCTAAGTCACGCTACCCAAACCTGGTAAAGATCCCAACACACCAGCCAACTTTCGCCCCATATCCCTCCTAAATTCGGACGCAAAGATTTATGCACGCATTTTATCTAAACGTATTCAAACATTTCTCCCTGCACTTATACATAGAGATCAGATGGGATTCACTCCAGGCAGACAGACGTCCGACGCCACCAGGAGATTGCTAGGAATAATGCATCAAGCACAGTCTTCTAAAACCCCATCCGTACTGCTTACTCTGGATGCTGAGAAAGCATTTGACAGGGTACATTGGGGCTACATGGAAGCCACCCTGAAGAAGTTCGGATTCTCAGGTCCCATTTTATCCGCTATTATGGCTTTATACTCACATCCCACAGCACAGGTCTACACGTCAGGTATCTTGTCGAAACCGTTCGCCATCACAAATGGCACACGACAGGGCTGCCCTCTATCCCCCACGATATTTAACTTGGTCATTGAGCCGCTAGCGGAGACAATCAGATCCCATCCCCTCGTCACTGGGTTTAAATTACCATCCTTTCATCACAAAATTAATCTATTTGCGGATGACGTTATCATGATGCTTACCCACCCAGCACAATCCCTTCCAGCAGCTTATACCATACTACAAGAGTATAGCAAAGTTTCCCTTTACAAACTTAATACGTCTAAATCTACGATTCTCAACCTAGGAGTTCCCCTTACAATCCAGGCCGACCTTCAACGAATAATCCCGATACCATGGTCTTCTAAGTCCATTCACTACCTGGGCATAGATCTACCAGCTGATCCCCAAAAATTGCTCCCCATTAATATTAATAGACTAATAACCAAAGTTACCGCGACTATCTCCACGATGCGCAATTCACTTTTCTCATGGAGCGGCAGAGTGGCGGCCTATAAGATGTTTATTTTACCCCAAATTTTGTATCTTTTTAGGGCACTCCCCATCCCCTTCCCGATAACCCACATTAACAAATTTTCCAAACAAATGTCCTCCTACATATGGGCGGGGAAAAGGCCGCGTTGCGCCTTTTCGATCCTGACCAAGAAAAAACAATTTGGAGGGGCGGCGGTTCCTGACCTCCATTCCTACTACAAAGCCTCTATCCTCGCCCAAACGAGACAATGGTTTCAAACCAAAGAAGAGCCTATGTGGGTGACTCTGGAACGGGATGTTGCTCCGACGAAAGATCTGAGCACTTTACTCTGGAGTGACAAGTGGAAGGAATGGAACCTTACGGTTCTCTCTCCAACTATGCAAGCAACACTGAGAATATGGCGCATTGCTCCGCACTCCCTATACATTAAAGATGTTACTAAGATATGCCCATTGCCCCTATCTGTGCTCCGGCCCTACCTACCAGACTTGCCAGTTGGTCAATTGGCGAAGTGGCAAGCAACGCACATTAACTCCTTTTTTCATACTGATACTCCTATATCGATAGCTGACATGATTTCCAAGAACAACATACCATGCCACCTACACTTGCATATCATGCGTATATCCCATTTTTTAGGGTCCCATCCTCAAAAACCTATTTTAATAGACAGCAGGTTGTGGGACTTATTCACAGCTGATTCCTCACGCCCACCCAAACTTTCCCATTACTACGACTTACTGTTGGATAACAATACGTTTTACAAATCCGCTCATATGTTTAAGTGGGAAGGGGATCTGGGTACCACATTCCCCATCTCACAATGGCGTGCAGCCTTGGCCGCGATTTATAAGTTCTCGCACTGTGCAAACCACTGGGAGATGACGTTGAAGATCATAAATAGGTGGTACTATACCCCGTACCGGCTAGCCGGATTCTCACAATCCTATTCCCAATTGTGTTGGCGGGAATGTTCACAGGTAGGAACCTTGCCACACATCCTCTGGTCATGCCCATCTCTCAAAAGCTACTGGTCTAAAGTATTCCAGTTTATATCCACTCACACAGGATGCCTACTCAAACCCTCCCCAGAATTGGCTGTGCTCCATCTGGGAATTGATAAACTACCGACACTATACAGGCCCTGGGTGACCCACGTCTTACTAGCAGCCCGCACATTAATCCTGAGAAAGTGGAGATCTGCAGAGGCTTTCAATCTGTCTGACATGGTCCAACTACTTAAAATTAACTACCAGTTTGAGAAAGCACTGGCAGTCAACAGGTTGAAGTTACAATCCTTCAACTCCCACTGGGACTTCTGGGCCACCACGGTGTAATGATTATTATTAATATCACGGCATGTTACCATTGTAGTTATTGAAGTTATTGTTTGAAACTGTTTGGATGGAATCACCATCATCATAAACCACATTGTTGAGGAATGTACACCTGTATGCATATCTGTACTATTATTACTTACATCGTTTTTTTCTTTATCTGTTATGTTTGAAAACTTGAATAAAGAATATTTACAAAAAAAAAAAAAAAAGAGTCTGCCTGTTTGCATACAATTTAAAAGTGTTTAGGTTTAACCTCATATTAGTTTTTGGTAAATCTAAAAGAAAATTGTACCAGAAAATTTTATAATATGTAGCCAGCTTTAATGTAATCTTAAAGTGGCTCTAAAAGCCTTGAGATTTTTTTATCCTAATGCATTCTATATGAGTAAAAAAAATTTCTGTGCTGCATGTGTCCCCCAGCCCCCCAGCCCCCCTCATACTTACCTGAGCCCGATTTAGATCCAGCAATGTGCACGAGAGCAGATGCTCTCTACGTTCTCTCTCTCCTCACTTGCAAGATTGATTTCATTGGCTCATGCTGCTGTCAATCAAATTTTGCTAGGAGGGGATGGAGGAGGGGCCAAGACGCTCTGTCTGTGTCAATAGACACAGGCCAGGAGGCTCGGTATTGAGCCCACCCCAGTGCCCACCAAAAGAAGAGGCTTTCTATGGGGGCACTCACTGAAGAGGAGGAACCAGGAGTGCTGGCGGGGCACCCCAAAAGAAGTGGAACAGGGCTGCTCTGTGCAAAACCATTGCACAAAGCAGGATTGAAATGTTTTTTTTTTTTTAATTTATTGCAAAAAAAAAAAACCCTTTATAAGTCTTATACTAACTACCCTATAAAGGATTGATGTGTATACTTACCTAATCTAAGGGTGCTCCAGTCCGGTCATGTGATTGTCTCCCAGCACCGGCTGCAGGTGACAGGCAAGACTGCTGATAACGTCTGCAATGCCTGGCTGGTGGCATCACCCATAGGCTTACTATGAGGCATCATTGTCCCCAGTCCCTCCTCTCCCTGAAGCCAGCGCTGAGAGCTGACCATGTGACAGGACTGAAGCACCCTTACAAAACGAAAGTATATACATTTAATTATATAAATAGTTAATAAAGTATGCTCTATGCCACCTATTATTATTGTTTATTACTCAGTTGATTAGTTTTATATTTATTGTCCATTATGCATTTTGTTATTATCTTGTCTTTTTATATTGGATTATTTTTATCTTATCATCTATAAATATCATTGTTTTTATTTTTTTTAACATCTTCCCACTTTTATTTTATTTGTTCTTTCTTACAAATTCATGCAAGTGTGCCTGCAGACGATCCAAATTTTCTGTGGAAGCCAGATCCCTGACTGATTTAGAACTCAGCCGTTTCTAGCTTCGGCAATATGAGTGCTCTGAACACCATAGGAATCCTTAAGTTGACTTACTGTACACACCGTATTATATTTAATCTCAGCAAGGCCAGAAATTCATTTTTAAAGCAAAATGAAAATGATTAGGCTTCAGAGAAACACTGCTACTACATTGCCCCAGTGTAGTTTAACCGAATCATAAGAGAATTGACCTTTCTCTTGCAAGAAAATCGTGTAGTGGAATGAAAGAAACAAGTTTAGGATAAAAGTATAAGCATCATCAGGAATAAGCCATGAACAGAATTCGGCACAAAAGAAAGATGAAAAAAAGGTAAAAAACTGGTCTTGACTTGCTAAAAGTCGTATGATTACGAAAACTGGTATAATAAAGCAGACTGACTGAAAACTGCCAACAATATCTCACTGTGTACACGCTATCCAGCAGCCAAGAACTTTTGATTATGTCAACCAAACAGCAATTGAATTGAAGTGTATAGTGATCTGTATTTCAATCACAGAACACAGCCAAGTGTATACAAGCTCAACAGGCTGTAAACTGTCTGAGTTCTTTAAGTCAAGCAGAAGAAAAGTTCAGGCTAGTCATACATTGCCCAATCCATGCAAGCTAAGCTTTAGACTTGTGCATCACTTTACCGGAATGAATGAAGAATGAACATTTATGGTTCCCTATTGGGAACAGACGAGAGAACAAATCAAAGTTTGGTTCGCAGGATTTTCACAGAAGCCAACAGTAAATCTACATACCCTAAACATAACACCCAAACTCCAATGAAGTCCATGGGAGCCAAATCTTATATTTTTTCTTGCCTTTATCTAGTCCAATTTATACATTTTTGGAGTGTTCCTCGCTAAAGTTAATGATGTTAGCAGCAAGGCTATAGCTACCCTGAGCTTTCTTTATGTTTTCTGTGCTTTCTGGGTTTCTCCTAAGCTCAGGACATTGATTATTCAGACTACTGCTGAGTAGGGTTGAGCGGACACCTAGATGTCCGTGTTCGACGGGTTCGGCCGAACTTTAAAAAAAAGTCCGGGTCCGTGTCCCGGACTTTTACCGAACTTTTCCCGGACACCGAACCCCATTGAAGTCAATGGGGACCCGAACTTTAAGGCACTAAAATGGCTCTAAAACATCAAAGGAAAGGGCTAGAGTGCTGCAAATGGCAGCAAAACGTAATTAAGAGCATGGCAAGTGCTCTGCAAACAAATGTGGATAGGGAAATAACTTAAAACAACAAAAAAAAACAGAAAAATAAAACAATGTTCTTCTTCATCTCTGAAGGACGAGGCCCATATGGAGTAGGAGGGAGGTTGAGGTGGTGGTGGATGTGGCGGTGACATAGGCGTGCGCACAGGGTGTGCTGGGTGTGCCTGGGCACACCCTAATCACCTAGGGCACATAGCATTGCCAGTGAGGAGATGGGAAAGATCTCCCTGGGACCTGCTCTGCTCTATTTCTCCTTGCCTACAGGTACATGGCCCCGATACATTACTCTCCCTGCTGGCAAACACATGCATGTGTATTTCAACTTTGGGGTGCACACCTTAATGCAATAGGCTGCGCACACCTATGGGCGGTGTAGGTGGAAGCGGCGGTGGAGGAGGACCAGGGCCGGATTAACAGCATCATGGGCTTGGTGCTGAGGATTTTGAAGGGCCTTAAGGGCCGTGCCTTGCCATGCACCCAGAGGAGGAAGGGTGCAGCCATGCATGCCTAATTCAACATGGGATGCTGTCTCTGAAGCCCATAAACACATCCATGCATCGCCAACTGTCCCTCCTTGTCCGGCCTTCACGCTGTGTGGGGAGGTTCTGAGGGTGCTGCCTGGGGAAGCGAGCATAGAAGCCAGACTTCTGTGTTTACAAGTGACAGAAGAGCGGTAACAGTGAATATGGCCAACCCGGGGCCTATATAAAAGGTAGGGGCCTGGAGCTGCAGCTCCAATAGCCCCTACATTAATCTGGCCCTGAGGAGGAGGACGAGGTAGCCAACACTGCTTCTTTTCAAAAATTTTAAATGAGGGTACACCCCAAAAGAGTGAGAAAGAGCAAAAATGGAACAATGGGTGGGTAAGGTCGGTATCCATTGCTATTCTGCATAAGGTACGGAAAAGTCCCGTGGGATCCATGCCTGGTTCATTTTAATGAACGTGAGCTTGTCCACATTGTCTCTGGACAGGCGGCTGCGCTTGTCTGTTATAACGCCCCCAGCCGTGCTAAATACCCGTTCAGATAATACACTGGCTGCAGGGCACGCCAGCACCTCCAAGGCGTAAAGGGCAAGCTCAGGCCATGTGCCCAATTTGGAGACCCAGAAGTTGAAGGGGGCAGACCCGTCATTCACTACATGTAGGCGTGTGCACACATACTGCTCCACCATGTTGGTAAAATGCTGCCTCCTGCTAAGACGTTCCATCTGAGCTGCTGGTGCTGCTGTTTGTTGTGGCGTGCTGACAAAGCTTTTCCACATTTCGGCCATGCTAACCCTGCCTTCTGAGGTGCTGGCGGTGCCCTGGTTGCGTTGGCGACCTCCTCCTCCTCCTCCTCTGCCTTGTGCTTCCACTGTGGCCCCGCTGTCAGATGGGAATGCCAGCAGCATGGCGTCTACCAGCGTGCGCTTGTACTCGCGCATCTTGCGATCGCGCTCCAGTGAGTGAATTAAGGACGGTACGTTGTCCTTGTAACGGGGATCCAGCAGCGTGGCCACCCAGTAATCAGCACAAGTTAGAATGTGGGCAACTCGGCGGTCGTTGTGGAGACACTGCAGCATGTAATCGCTCATGTGTGCCAGGCTGCCCAGAGGCAACGAAAGGCTGCCCTCTGTGGGAGGTGTATCGTCCGTGTCCTCTGTATCCCCCCAGCCACGCACCAGTGATGGCCATGAGCTGGCCTGGGTGCCACCCTGCTGTGAACATGGTTCCATCTCCTCCTCCAGCTCCTCCTCCTCCTCATCCTCCTCATCCTCCAGAACTGTGCCCCTGCTGGACAATTGCGTCCCTGGCGTTTGCGTGTGCAGGAACCCACCCTCGGAGCCCCTTGCGAATGACTGCCCTGAAAGCCTTGGAAATGTTACCTCTTCATCCTCCTCCTCCTCCTCATCCTGTGCCACATCCTCTTCCATCATCGCCCGAATTGTTTTTTCAAGGAGGCATAGAAGTGGGATAGTTAAGCTATCAGCACAGACTATCCCCCAATTTAACTGATCCCCAAAGGTTTTTGATTAAATAGCGGAATAGAAAATATGATCCAAAAAAAGTGTATGTATATCACACGTACACAACCACACTAGGCCCCAATTACTATTGTTTGTACCCCTAAAAGGCTAGATGAGGAGTAGGGGGAGTATGGAACAGGCAGCACCCTCAAACCTTCAGAAGTATGAGATGAACCCCAACAACTTGGAAAGGTGGATCTCTCTCACACGTACCGACACAGACTATCCCGCAATTCAATTGATCCTCAAAGGTTTTTATTGAATAGCGGAATAGGAAATATGATCAAAAAAAGTGTATGTATCTCGCACGTACACAACCACACTAGGCCCCAATTACTATTGTTTGTACCCCTAAAAGGCTAGATGAGGAGTAGGGGGGGTATGGAACAGGCAGCACCCTCAAACCTTCAGAAGTATGAGATGAACCCCAACAACTTGGAAAGGTGGATCTCTCTCACACGTACCGACACAGACTATCCCGCAATTCAATTGATCCTCAAAGGTTTTTATTGAATAGCGGAATAGGAAATATGATCAAAAAAAGTGTATGTATCTCGCACGTACACAACCACACTAGGCCCCAATTACTATTGTTTGTACCCCTAAAAGGCTAGATGAGGAGTAGGGGGAGTATGGAACAGGCAGCACCCTCAAACCTTCAGAAGTATGAGATGAACCCCAACAACTTGGAAAGGTGGATCTCTCTCACACGTACCGACACAGACTATCCCGCAATTCAATTGATCCTCAAAGGTTTTTATTGAATAGCGGAATAGGAAATATGATCAAAAAAAGTGTATGTATCTCGCACGTACACAACCACACTAGGCCCCAATTACTATTGTTTGTACCCCTAAAAGGCTAGATGAGGAGTAGGGGGGGTATGGAACAGGCAGCACCCTCAAACCTTCAGAAGTATGAGATGAACCCCAACAACTTGGAAAGGTGGATCTCTCTCACACGTACCGACACAGACTATCCCGCAATTCAATTGATCCTCAAAGGTTTTTATTGAATAGCGGAATAGGAAATATGATCAAAAAAAGTGTATGTATCTCGCACGTACACAACCACACTAGGCCCCAATTACTATTGTTTGTACCCCTAAAAGGCTAGATGAGGAGTAGGGGGAGTATGGAACAGGCAGCACCCTCAAACCTTCAGAAGTATGAGATGAACCCCAACAACTTGGAAAGGTGGATCTCTCTCACACGTACCAACACAGACTATCCCCCAATTTAACTGATCCCCAAAGGTTTTTGATTAAATAGCGGAATAGAAAATATGATCCCAAAAAAGTGTATGTATATCACACGTACACAACCACACTAGGCCCCAATTACTATTGTTTGTACCCCTAAAAGGCTAGATGAGGAGTAGGGGGAGTATGGAACAGGCAGCACCCTCAAACCTTCAGAAGTATGAGATGAACCCCAACAACTTGGAAAGGTGGATCTCTCTCACACGTACCAACACAGACTATCCCCCAATTTAACTGATCCCCAGAGGTTTTTGATTAAATAGCGGAATAGAAAATATGATCCCAAAAAAGTGTATGTATATCACACGTACACAACCACACTAGGCCCCAATTACTATTGTTTGTACCCCTAAAAGGCTAGGAGTAGGGGGAGTATGGAACAGGCAGCACCCT
This sequence comes from Pelophylax lessonae, assembly GCF_965119305.1. Classification (NCBI taxonomy): domain Eukaryota; kingdom Metazoa; phylum Chordata; class Amphibia; order Anura; family Ranidae; genus Pelophylax; species Pelophylax lessonae. Next base: position 103,244,444 of record NC_138779.1, on the reverse strand, counting down.
CAAACCTTCAGAAGTATGAGATGAACCCCAACAACTTGGAAAGGTGGATCTCTCTCACACGTACCAACACAGACTATCCCCCAATTTAACTGATCCCCAAAGGTTTTTGATTAAATAGCGGAATAGAAAATATGATCCCAAAAAAGTGTATGTATATCACACGTACACAACCACACTAGGCCCCAATTACTATTGTTTGTACCCCTAAAAGGCTAGGAGTAGGGGGGAGTATGGAACAGGCAGCACCCTCAAACCTTCAGAAGTATGAGATGAACCCCAACAACTTGGAAAGGTGGATCTCTCTCACACGTACCAACACAGACTATCCCCCAATTTAACTGATCCCCAGAGGTTTTTGATTAAATAGCGGAATAGAAAATATGATCCCAAAAAAGTGTATGTATATCACACGTACACAACCACACTAGGCCCCAATTACTATTGTTTGTACCCCTAAAAGGCTAGGAGTAGGGGGAGTATGGAACAGGCAGCACCCTCAAACCTTCAGAAGTATGAGATGAACCCCAACAACTTGGAAAGGTGGATCTCTCTCACACGTACCAACACAGACTATCCCCCAATTTAACTGATCCCCAAAGGTTTTTGATTAAATAGCGGAATAGAAAATATGATCCCAAAAAAGTGTATGTATATCACACGTACACAACCACACTAGGCCCCAATTACTATTGTTTGTACCCCTAAAAGGCTAGGAGTAGGGGGGAGTATGGAACAGGCAGCACCCTCAAACCTTCAGAAGTATGAGATGAACCCCAACAACTTGGAAAGGTGGATCTCTCTCACACGTACCAACACAGACTATCCCCCAATTTAACTGATCCCCAGAGGTTTTTGATTAAATAGCGGAATAGAAAATATGATCCCAAAAAAGTGTATGTATATCACACGTACACAACCACACTAGGCCCCAATTACTATTGTTTGTACCCCTAAAAGGCTAGGAGTAGGGGGAGTATGGAACAGGCAGCACCCTCAAACCTTCAGAAGTATGAGATGAACCCCAACAACTTGGAAAGGTGGATCTCTCTCACACGTACCAACACAGACTATCCCCCAATTTAACTGATCCCCAAAGGTTTTTGATTAAATAGCGGAATAGAAAATATGATCCCAAAAAAGTGTATGTATATCACACGTACACAACCACACTAGGCCCCAATTACTATTGTTTGTACCCCTAAAAGGCTAGGAGTAGGGGGAGTATGGAACAGGCAGCACCCTCAAACCTTCAGAAGTATGAGATGAACCCCAACAACTTGGAAAGGTGGATCTCTCTCACACGTACCAACACAGACTATCCCCCAATTTAACTGATCCCCAGAGGTTTTTGATTAAATAGCGGAATAGAAAATATGATCCCAAAAAAGTGTATGTATATCACACGTACACAACCACACTAGGCCCCAATTACTATTGTTTGTACCCCTAAAAGGCTAGGAGTAGGGGGAGTATGGAACAGGCAGCACCCTCAAACCTTCAGAAGTATGAGATGAACCCCAACAACTTGGAAAGGTGGATCTCTCTCACACGTACCAACACAGACTATCCCCCAATTTAACTGATCCCCAGAGGTTTTTGATTAAATAGCGGAATAGAAAATATGATCCCAAAAAAGTGTATGTATATCACACGTACACAACCACACTAGGCCCCAATTACTATTGTTTGTACCCCTAAAAGGCTAGGAGTAGGGGGAGTATGGAACAGGCAGCACCCTCAAACCTTCAGAAGTATGAGATGAACCCCAACAACTTGGAAAGGTGGATCTCTCTCACACGTACCAACACAGACTATCCCCCAATTTAACTGATCCCCAGAGGTTTTTGATTAAATAGCGGAATAGAAAATATGATCCCAAAAAAGTGTATGTATATCACACGTACACAACCACACTAGGCCCCAATTACTATTGTTTGTACCCCTAAAAGGCTAGGAGTAGGGGGAGTATGGAACAGGCAGCACCCTCAAACCTTCAGAAGTATGAGATGAACCCCAACAACTTGGAAAGGTGGATCTCTCTCACACGTACCAACACAGACTATCCCCCAATTTAACTGATCCCCAGAGGTTTTTGATTAAATAGCGGAATAGAAAATATGATCCCAAAAAAGTGTATGTATATCACACGTACACAACCACACTAGGCCCCAATTACTATTGTTTGTACCCCTAAAAGGCTAGGAGTAGGGGGAGTATGGAACAGGCAGCACCCTCAAACCTTCAGAAGTATGAGATGAACCCCAACAACTTGGAAAGGTGGATCTCTCTCACACGTACCAACACAGACTATCCCCCAATTTAACTGATCCCCAGAGGTTTTTGATTAAATAGCGGAATAGAAAATATGATCCCAAAAAAGTGTATGTATATCACACGTACACAACCACACTAGGCCCCAATTACTATTGTTTGTACCCCTAAAAGGCTAGGAGTAGGGGGAGTATGGAACAGGCAGCACCCTCAAACCTTCAGAAGTATGAGATGAACCCCAACAACTTGGAAAGGTGGATCTCTCTCACACGTACCAACACAGACTATCCCCCAATTTAACTGATCCCCAGAGGTTTTTGATTAAATAGCGGAATAGAAAATATGATCCCAAAAAAGTGTATGTATATCACACGTACACAACCACACTAGGCCCCAATTACTATTGTTTGTACCCCTAAAAGGCTAGGAGTAGGGGGAGTATGGAACAGGCAGCACCCTCAAACCTTCAGAAGTATGAGATGAACCCCAACAACTTGGAAAGGTGGATCTCTCTCACACGTACCAACACAGACTATCCCCCAATTTAACTGATCCCCAGAGGTTTTTGATTAAATAGCGGAATAGAAAATATGATCCCAAAAAAGTGTATGTATATCACACGTACACAACCACACTAGGCCCCAATTACTATTGTTTGTACCCCTAAAAGGCTAGGAGTAGGGGGAGTATGGAACAGGCAGCACCCTCAAACCTTCAGAAGTATGAGATGAACCCCAACAACTTGGAAAGGTGGATCTCTCTCACACGTACCAACACAGACTATCCCCCAATTTAACTGATCCCCAAAGGTTTTTGATTAAATAGCGGAATAGAAAATATGATCCCAAAAAAGTGTATGTATATCACACGTACACAACCACACTAGGCCCCAATTACTATTGTTTGTACCCCTAAAAGGCTAGATGAGGAGTAGGGGGAGTATGGAACAGGCAGCACCCTCAAACCTTCAGTATGAGATTGTGTTCACTGTACCCCACAAAGATTGAGTTCACTGCACCCCACAATGATTGTGTTCACTGCACCCCACAAAGATTGTGTTCACTGCACCTCACAAAGATTGTGTTCACTGTACCCCCCAAAGATTGTGTTCACTGCACCCCACAAAGATTCTGTTCACTGTACCCCACAAAGATTGTGTTCACTGCACCCCAAAAAGATTGTGTTCACTGCACCCCAAAAAGGATGTTGTTCACTGCACCCCAAAAAGGATGTTGTTCACTCCACCCCAAAAAGATTGTGTTCACTGCACCCCACAAAGATTGTGTTCACTGCACCCCAAAAAGATTGTGTTCACTGCACCCCAAAAATGATTTTGTTCACTGCACCCCAAAAAGGATTTTGTTCACTGCACCCCAAAAAGGATGTTGTTCACTCCACCCCAAAAAGATTGTGTTCACTGCACCCCAAAAAGATTGTGTTCACTGCACCCCACAAAGGATTTTGTTCACTGCACCCCAAAAAGATTGTGTTCACTGCACCCCAAAAAGGATGTTGTTCACTGCACCCCAAAAAGGATTTTGTTCACTGCACCCCAAAAAGATTGTGTTCACTGCACCCCACAAAGGATTTTGTTCACTGCACCCCACAAAGATTGTGTTCACTGCACACCAAAAAGGATTGTGTTCACTGCACCCCAAAAAGATTTTGTTCACTGCACCCCAAAAAGATTGTGTTCACTGCAGCCCAAAAAGATTGTGTTCACTGCAGCCCAAAAAGATTGTGTTCACTGCAGCCCAAAAAGATTGTGTTCACTGCAGCCCAAAAAGATTGTGTTCACTGCAGCTCACACACAGAAAAATGGATGTGGATCACTGACACCTGCCTATCTCCAATCCCACACCACACAGCAATATCGATTGTAGTTTGTAGAACACAGTTTCCCTAAAATTCAGCAGACTCTGTCCCTAACAGGATTGAGAAGAGATCGTAGATCAGGATTGAGTGCAGATTCACCCCACCCCCCACACAGCAATATCGATTGTAGTTTGTAGAACACAGTTTCCCTAAAATTCAGCAGACTCTGTCCCTAACAGGATTGAGAAGAGATCGTAGATCAGGATTGAGTGCAGATTCACCCCACCCCCCACACAGCAATATCGATTGTAGTTTGTAGAACACAGTTTCCCTAAAATTCAGCAGACTCTGTCCCTAACAGGATTGAGAAGAGATCGTAGATCAGGATTGAGTGCAGATTCACCCCACCCCCCACACAGCAATATCGATTGTAGTTTGTAGAAGACACTGACCCTATATAATTCAGCAGACTCTATCCCTAAAATGCCTACAACTCGCCCTGCCTAAACACTCCGACCTGTCCCTCAATTCTATCCGGACACAAATGGTTTTTTCCTGCCTATCTTTCCCTAATCAGCAGCCAGCACGTTGATGTGTGCTCTGTCCCTGAATCTAAGCAGCATAATGACGCCGCTGCGGCTGCCTCGAACTTATAAAGACTTGGTCACATGCTTCAGACGGCCAATCACAGCTACTGAGACATTTGCAGGCATGGCTGGGATGGCTTAAGGCACACCAGTTAAACGATTGTTGATTGGCTGTTGAAAGCCCGCCATGAAAAGAGCGCCAAAGCATGCAAAACCCGGAAATAAAACGACCGAACACGGATTTTTACCCGAACATACAGTAAAGTGTCCGTGTCCGTGTTCGGGTACAAAAAATCCAATTATTCGGTACGAACACGAATAATACAGTCCGTGTTCGCTCAACACTACTGCTGAGTTGTCTGCATTAGTTTGTGTGAGAAGTACCAATAGGGTCGATTTACTAAAACTGGAGTGCGCAAAATGGATGCAGCGCTGCATAGAAAAAAATCAGCTTCAAGTTTTTTTTCAAAATTTAATTGAACAAGCTTATGTTAGGAGCTGATTGGCTACCATGCACAGCTAAGTGTTAAAAAACTGGCGCACAAGGGGTAAGAGAAGTTAAGAGACCTCACAAGTTCCAATGGACGGGCAGGGGGACAGATTAGTTAATTTTCTGAAAGTCCATAATCAAGTCCATGACTTCTAAAATCCCAAGGAACACTCTCCGTAGGCTGCCCTGATGACAAGTAGAAGATGCTTGGAGCCAACTGAAAAGGAGAACACAGGCGCCACTCTAAGTGCAGTATCTTGAGATTTATTAAATAAACCAAATGAAAAGGTACTCACAAAGGCAAATGTAAGAAAAGCATCATAGTGCATGTAAATGATTACTCCCGGAGTCTTGATCAGGATGGCTTGAGCGGTCTCACTGCAAAGGCTGTGACTGGTGAATACCGGTACTTCCTGGTCGCGGGGACACACCACTGCCGTCCCAACGACACTCCCGGGATGCGTGATTTCGTAATGGCGCCGGCGACGCGTTATCGGATCATGCGCTCCTTCCTCAGGCCTATAATGCCCCATTTTGGGTGTGGGATTAAATAGGATGGAAGTCCGGACCAGCTAGGTCCCAAAGTCTGCCACATCTGCCAAATCGGCAACTGAATATGTAGACGGCTCAAGCATATTGGTATAATACATATTGGTATAATACAGGTCATAAGAATAAGAAAGTAGCTAAGCGTATTGCTAACAATATATGTTAAAAAACTAATTCAAGCAATGGTTGAAAAATAAAAAATAATTATAAACCAAAAATAGGCCAAATAACAATGTATAATATGGAAAATGATATGAAAATAAAGAGTGCTAAAAAAATGATAAAAATTAAAAAAAAATAAAAAAATAAAAATATAAATAAAGATAAAGATAATGTTAAGAAAAAATGTACATGGTATAAAGTGAATACATATCATATAGTAATATAAATCCATATATATATGTTAATAACATCAAGGACTATACTTATGTGGAGAATCAGAGGGTGGAATAAAACTAGTCTGCACTAGTCTAGCATCCACATCATTCCAGCAGTATCCAGACTGTCATCTGACTGCCCAGGGTCAGAACTGCCCATAAGCTGCATTTTTTTCAGGGCAGGTGGGCAGGGTCAGAATCAAAGGGGGCCCCATCAGGTAGGCTGTAGGGGGCTCCATGATTTCTGAAAGCAGACCTTCCCAGGGTGACAGTACCTACCATAGGCACCCATGCCACTCCTCGTCCTACTATATCCTGTCACCAACTCCAGGGAGCATTGGACAGAAAATATAAAGGAAGCTCTCTTGTCAACTTAGACCTTTACCAGGTACATCACATAGTATATTGAGTATGAGTATATTGGATACGAATATTTTTCTGTCTTGGCCAGTCATTGAGAGTTTTACTTTGGTGATGTGAGAGGGAAGGTAAATATCTGGAGCAACATTCTGAAAAAGTCCCCCCTTCCTGGCTGGATTATTATTATATAGGATTTATATTGCGCTAACAGTTTATGCAGCGCTTTACAACTCGAGGGTAGACAGTACAAATGCAATACTCTTTAATACAGTAGGAATCAGAGGGCCCTGCTCATTAGAGCTTACAATCTAAGAGGGAGGGTCAAGAGATACAAGAGGTAATAACTGTGGGGGATGGGCTGATGGAGAAAATAAAAGTACAGTTGTTAGATGGATGGATGTCATTGTGAAGAAAGATCTTCTCCTTGGGGCTTGTCCTAGCCATGGGCACTCGCTTATGCCCCAAGAAATCTAAGCTGATCTGTGCCAGGGTTTAATGAAAGAGAAAGGTGACTACCCAGAGGGAGTTATAAAGACAACATTTAGGTGCCGCTCAAGTAGAGAGGTAAAGTCCAACATGACCATTGTGAGCACAGGCAAGGACAGGGGGCTCCTTCTAGCTTCAAGCTGCAGCAATGTCAAAGGAAAAGGTCCATAAGCCTGCACATCATGAAACAGACCATGTGCATGAAGTGGGATGAATGGCAGCCTCAGCCCAGACTCCAGCCAGGCCACACCCACAACTTTTTACGCTCCTCCCCTTGGAGTCTAATCAGGGAGCCCTACCCAGAGGGAGCATCATTAAAAAGGAATAGTAAGGTGCCTATTCATCTTCGGAGGAGTCTGCTATGTTAAGCAGTGCCCAGAAGAGCTTAAGGACAGCTGCCTCCAGATAGACTTTGAATGGAGACCTCATTATTCAACATTTAAGGGACCTGTAACTATTTGCATAGAGTTTGCCAACTGCTATTGGGAGGCTGCTACTCTCAGGTTGAACAAAAGACATCTAGTAGTGTAGGGCGAGCTTTAAGTACTTTTCTGAAAATACAGAAAAATACCTCTTGATCTTGTCAAAATTATTGAGTCTTTGTAACTTACCAGGGACTGAATTGAAATTTCAAACAATGTTATCAGCTTTCCCAGCTATCTTATGTAAACCACAAACCCTCACCCCACCACCTATGTGAGGGTAATCTATGTAACCTCAGATGGCATTTCTTACTCACCGTACTGTATCTATATAGGATCAGCATTGTCACCCCAGCTCTCCTTGTTTGGACTACAAGCACATTCTCTTCTTCTCATCTCTATTACATCCCCTTAGGACAGTGCTAATGTCAGGGTCATCAGGGAAAAAAAGGGGATTTAAAGCCTCCAATAATTACACACAAGTAATGTTTATCGTTTAATGTGTATCTTTTAAAACTAGCCGGGTTATGTTATTGTTATTCTATCTTTAGACCAGAGCAATGCATGCTGTATTCAGGAAATTTGCATTGGATGCATCAGTACCCAACATGTTATACACTGGCACTCAAAAGACTACCATAATATCACTACATAATATTTAATATATGCATTGTGTTCAAAATAATAAACAGTCTGTTCTCTTTTCTTCTGTCAAGCTTAATTTGTCTGACTGAAAATTCTGCATTTAGCTATGTCAGGAGCATGGCCAAATGGTTATCCTATTAGAATAAAGATGAAAATGCATAGCTTGCATGAAATTATTCACCAGGAAACACAGCAAAAATAAGCTACAGTTAATATACTAATCAAGAAATTAGCTGATATAAACACTTTACAAATCTAAAAGAATTGTTATTAGATAGTGTAAGCCCTACAAGGCACAATATTCTAAGCAAGCAATGAGTAACAGATGAATTGTTTTGTAATGCTGCTTCTACAAGATTGAACAATATGCAAGTAAACAAATAAATATCAGTTTTATGTATGCTGCAGCTTCATTTTTCTTGGATGCAAGGGCAAGACTTATGGTAGCTCTCAAGCCATAGCAAGTGCTTTATTCAAAAGACAACAAACCTTTCCAAAGATAACGAATGAGGATCATTGCGAGCCCTAAAAACTCCTAATGAGACTAGAGTTGGCAAAGGCAGAACCTCTTATACCAAGACTAAGCCAGGACTAAGCTATTTGGAAACAACTTGTGTCAAAACTGCCTTACAGCCTGCAAGAGAAATGGGCAGCACAGGGCTCATAATACAAAAGTGATAATTATGTATCCTTCACTTCATTCTCATTTTATGCAGGTTCATCACTGATCAAACCTGGATGAGGAGCAATCCCAGATTCGGCTTGAATGAACCCAACTTGAGCTTTATCGTCATCAAGGTACAATGTATGACAATATAGCAGCTAAACATAAAAACTTAAAGTGGTTCTAAAGTTAGAAGGATTTTATTTGTAATGCATTCTATGCATTAAGATAAAAAAAAAGCCTTTTGTGTGCATCAGCCTCCCTCGGCACCCCCTAATATTTACGTGAGCCCTATCTCAATCCAGCTATGTTGCATGAGAGTCTCAGCTCTCCATGGACTCTCCCCCCTCATTGGCTGAGACAGCAGCAGGTGCCAATGGTGCCCAATGCTGTCAATCAAAGTCAGTGAGCCAATGAGGAGAGGAAGTAGGTCCGAGCCACGGCTCCATGTCTGAATGGGCATACAAAGCATGCAGATTGCTGTAGGGGCACTCGGCAGGAGGAAGGGGCCAGGAGAGTCAGCGGGGGACCCGAGAAGAGCAGGATCCAGGCTGCTCTGAGCAAAACCACTGCACAGAGCAGGTAAGTATGACATGTTTGTTATTTTTAAACTAAAATAAACAAAACAAAAAGACCTAATATCACTTTAAGGAGAGCAGTATCTATTAAAAATAGAGACATGCTACCTGCCATATACTTTTCTACTGATCAGAATGCTCCTGGTGATAGAGATAAAGATTCCAATCATCCATACCCAATTCACAAGAAACCTAAACCCTCTTAAGAAATGTCTTTGGCTTACAGTAAAGATGCCATGATCTGGAGTCAGGCTCAGACAGAGACCAGTAGCTATAGAAGTAGCGAGGCATTCACCGACTAGCTGAATAAGTACAGAAGCAGGTCACCTTGGCGGATGACACAAGCTCTCCTGAGGTGCGGAATCAAAGTACTAACTGGTGTTCACCAGAGCTCCTGATGGTGGAGGTGGGTTTTGCTGCATGTTAGTACCAGGCCCCCGGTCCTGAGAATTGCCCAACCAGGTGGTAAACAAGCTGGGATTCAGTAGCAGATATAGCAGGTGGGGATACAATGAAGCATAGTCAGTAAACAAGCCAAAGATCAGTAACAATTGGTTGCAGGTTTGGATCAAGCAGAAGCTTAGTCGAGGAACCCTAGGGTCAGAAATGAGACATAGAGACGATACGAAAGGCAGCAGGAGCAACAAGAGTAAGATATTGGCTGAAAAGAGCACAATAATCTGGCAAACAAGAAGTGCAGAGCAATGGCTTGAATCAGGAGGTTCATTTGAGGACAAAAAGATCAAGATTCAAGAAAAAACAGGGTTCAAGGCAAGATCATTCAAGGAATAGTCAAGGAAGCTGTCCAGTATCCCAGGTGGCTCAGCAAGAATAGTTACTGCTGGACACAGCAGATGTCCCAGGTTCAGATCCAGGCCCTGATATTGCAAGAGCGCAAGGCATTTCTCAAGAAATTTGGAATATGCCATACATGCTGTGCCTCTTTAGTCCATTTTGCACTTGGAAGGATTGGGAAACAGAGATTTCGGGCACAAGAGTTTTGTTAAAAAGATTACTTTTATTCAACACAAACCTAGATATTTTAAAATCATAGAAAAATACAGGCAAATAATTGTGTATTAAGGACACAGTGAGACCACACAACAATGGTCTATGTTGTACAATATCTCAGTCCATAGAACTTATAAAAGTCGATTTACATACAATTCAAAGTACAAGATCATTAGTAGTCATATAATCCTTGGAAACGTATTGCTTGATATCAGAAGAACCGCCGACGGACACCCAAACAATATGGTGCCGGTCAGCGGGGTCGACTGAAAGTATAAGTCAACATTCACCATGTAATATATGACCTTTGCTCGACATGTTTCGCTTTCTTAGACAAAAAAGCTTCATCTGGAGCATATCATTTCTTTTGTCTGTGTGAGAAATAACAGTATTTAGATAGATTACATATATATGTTACCTTATTTTCAGTATGTTAAAATTACAATTGCATATCATTTATCTTTCCTTTTAATTACATATAATCGTCTTACACCTCTCAGATAAGTCCTTCTATTTTTGCAATATCAACACAATATAACATTGGGTCTTAAGTTGCATTCAGACGCTAGAGGAGTTTAGGGGAAAGAACGGAGGCTACCAATAGTGAGTATATGTGGGGGTCCATGCTGTAGTTATAATATAAGCATATATATCCTGTTTATATACCTGGTAAATGGACAGAAAAATGTATACATACCTGTACATATAGTAATCAGGCACATATCTCAATTTCCATAGAGAATTCTTTAACGAGGAGGACTGTGCGTTTTGGGAAGCTCAAAAAAGGCAAAGTATAGTGACATAGTAGTGAGGGTAGTCACTCCATGTCTCATATCTGGGTGGATGAGAGCAGAAAAAACAGTGTTTCTCAGAGTAGTAAGCGTTTTTGTTCATGATATCACTTTAAGGGAATGCTAAACCATAAGCTCAAGTGTTTTAAAATGGTAAAGTCAGTATGCCTCATGCTTGTTATAAAAGTGTGTAAGTACCTATAGAGCCCATAGACCATCTGCCCTAAAGGGGGGGGGGGGCAACAGAAAAGCCACATAGTCATTCTGGACCGTAAGAGTAGACAGGTGCCATGCGTTTATAAACGATTATACACCAACATACAGAGTTTACCCATTCGTGTATGGGCTACCCCTATAGTAAAATATATATCATGTATATTGATTTGCTTTCACACACATATGTGAACATCTGTTTATATTCAATTTAGTATCCGAACCACCCTCCTCTATAATAGTAGGGGGGTGACCAGGGTTATATATAGATAAGTAGTTGCTACATAAGGTCCAAGATGAGTACATGCAAAGCGTACTTAGAATAGACATAGGTAATAAACATAGTGGTAAATATATAGAGTGTCACCCAAAGTGATAGATCCCTATGCAGTACGAAAGTTCCAAACATACACAGACATCTTAGCAATGCTCACCAAAATTAGGAAGGGCCAGAGCTTAAATGTAGGGAGCGTGTCTCCTCTGCTTGTATGTCGGCTGTTAAGCACAGTAAGATTAAGGTGAATTCCCGGATATCACAAAAGTGTAATGCTACAGTATTAATACTGGCCATATATAGCTTACCCCTTGCCACGCTGTTCCCAGCTTCCGCACAGTCCTCACCGGATGGGGAACCTCCACCATACCAGGGCTTGTAAATGGCGCCCTTAAGTAGCATGGATCCCGGGCGGTTCGTCAATCGGACGTCGCCGCCCCGGCCACTCCCACCGGACATCGCTCAAGAGCCAACGCGGGGACACCCCGGCGAGGCTCTCGGCTTAGTCACAGGTGTGTGCAGGCTATACAGAGGCAGGAAGTGCCTCCGTAGTCCGCTCAGGTGCCGCAGGAAGTTCCGCCCGGAAGGGGCGGGACTGACCTGCGGCCTATCTGGCCGCACATATCTCACTGATGAGGCCTACCTCCATGCTTACCCACACTGCCCCCACAGGATCGGTCCGCAATTACATGAGAATTCTAATTGCCTGAAATGAAAAAACAACACAACAAAGACAGAAATTATATATTTAAAAAATACAGATATAAAAGCATATTTCGCAAAGGTACAAAGGTGTTCCTGGTAAAACCAGGAGATATATATCGGTAACATATTTGTTTATCAAAAATTATTATATAACCATGTTTATTTTTTGACATTAACCACTAGTAAGGGCGTTCAATAGTGACAGCCCTAATGAAAGGACAGGGGCTGAAATGCCCCCTACTAGAAACACTTCCATACTTCAAACCCCAAGAGAAAGTTGCATATTTTGACTTATTATAAATCCTCAAGATCATAATATTGATGAAATAGGGATTATAGCAAAAAACTGTTTGTTATACATAAGAAAAAAGAGGGATATATGTGCCATAAGACCTATTTGATGTGAAAAGGTGTCAGGATAATTGAACATATGTAGATACGGGGGGAGGACGACCACGCCAAAACTAAGCCGACACCCTGACCCATATATCCCACAAGGGGCCATTATCGTAACCCGAGTATACTACTCGAGGTCAATTAGGTCTGTTGGCATTAGGTAAGCAAAGAAACCTTCACAGAAAGGGTTTGTACGATTGTGTTTCGTTTAACCCAGGTCTATAAGTGGCATTGAGACGCTCTATCCAGAGAGTCTCTCTCTGGAGAATTTTTTTGTCCCAGTTGCCACCCCGAGGATCTTGAGGAATAACCTCAAGCACATAAAATCTTGCCTTTTTGGAATTGAACCTGTGGTATAGGTCAAGGTGTCTGCTCACGGGCGTGATCATCCTTCCCCCTGCTGATACGTACACATGGTCATTTATCCTTTGGCGGAGCTCTCTTATAGTTTTACCTATATAGAACATGCCGCAGGTACAATGCATCATGTATACCACTCCACGTGTGCTACAGTCGGCTCGAAATTTTGGAGCAAATGTCTCCCCATTAGGTAAAGTGTATTCAGTATTCTCCTCTATCCAAGGACATAAAGCGCATTTGCGACATTTATAAGTACCTCTACCTGTTGTTACTTTATTTCTAATGGGTTGATAGTGGCTTGTTGTTAGTTGATCTCTTAAAGATCTTGTTCTCCTGAAAACAATTTGGGGATGTTTGCCCACGTATTTGTTTATAACCGGATCATCACGAAGAAGATGCCAGTTCCGTTCAAGAATATCTCTCAATACTTTTTCATGAGCGGAGTATTTGGTTATTAGTTTAACAGTTGATTGCGTGTTTGGAGGTTTGGCTCTAAAGATGAGGCTGTTTCTATTTTGAGAAAACGCTTTGTTGAAAGCTGTTCTCAACAAACGCTTACTGTATCCACGAGCCATTAGGCGTTCTCGTAAAAGGTTAGCCTGTATTTTGAAATCGTTATCAGATGTGCAATTACACCGTAGGCGTATGTATTGGGCGTATGGAATACTACGTATAAGCGCTCCTGGGTGGGCGCTAGACGCATGTAATATTACATTCCCTGACGTCTCCTTTCTGTATAGGTTAGTCGTCAGGTGTCCATCCACATGTTTGAGTACCGTCAGGTCAAGGAAATTAACACTCGAGTTACTGATGGTAGATGTTAACTTCAAGTTGAAGTCGTTTATATTTAGTTGGGCAATAAACTCATCTAGCATTGATTTTGAACCTGTCCAGACAGCAAAAATGTCGTCTATATAACGAAACCAGATTGCCACAGATGAAAAAAAGTGGGATAAATTTTCATCTGATGTGATTTGTCGCTCCCACCCCCCCAGGTACAGGTTGGCGTAGGCCGGGGCACAACAAGTGCCCATGGCCACGCCCTGCACCTGGAGGTAGTGGGACCCGTTGAAAGTAAACCAGTTGTGTTTCAAAATAAACAATAAAAGTTCCAAAATAAAATCACAAAATGGCCAAGTGTGATGATCCTGCTCATATAAGAACGTGCGTATCATCCCGACGCCCTGCTCGTGAGGGATACTGGAGTATAATGCCTCCACATCCAAAGTCACGAGCAGGGCGTCGGGAGGAACCACCATATCTTCAATCATTTTTAAAAACTCGAGTGTGTCCTTGACGTATGACGGTAACCGCACTACGTGTGGTAGTAAATAATAATCGATCAAACGACTCGCATTTTCGGTTAGACTTCCAATGCCCGATACAATAGGTCTACCGGGTGGGGAGGTTAAATTTTTATGGGTTTTTGGGAGTGAATAGAATGTCGCCTGTCTCGGAAATTTGTTGTTAAGAAAATTATAACAGTCTTTATCTATAAGAGCCAATTGATATGCACGTCCGATTATATCCAAATACTCTGCTTTAAATTCTGTAGTAACCGATGGGGATATCTTTTTGTACCATGTACGATTTGAGAGGATATTAAGGCACATTTTTTCGTATCCCTCTCGAGTCATCAATACTAGGTTACCACCCTTATCTGAGGGTTTGATAACCAAGTCTGTATGGTTTCTTAGTTTGTTAAGCATCTGTAGTTGTTGTTTAGAAAGATTATTTTGTGTTGATTTTAGCTCACAATTTTTAATCTCACCTACCACTGTAGTCAGAAAAGCCAAAAGGTTAGGGTTTGTAGTCAAGTCAGGGAAATTATTGGATTTTGGTTTGAAGGGGACCTGTCTTGGATTTACTGTCTTTGTTTGTGTAGGTTGATCGGGGGACTGGGAATCCGGAAGACTGCCTTCCTCCAATAGTAAGATTAAATCCCGTAGAACACGGAATTCTTGCATTGTATAATGTTTTATTTTTTCTGAAATTTCTTTATCTTGTGTATTACGTTGTCTTTCTGGGTCGTAGATATGTTTATACGTCAAATTCCTTATGAACATATAGACGTCCTTAATGGTCTCATATCTATCCATAGGAGTAGATGGGCAGAACGTGAGGCCAAGTTCAAGGACCTCTTGTTCTTGGGGGGAGAAGTGATAAGGGGTTAAGTTAATGATCGATAATTTTAGGTGGGAAGGCTTAGTGATGTGCTCAGGGGAAAATTTGAGGCCTGGGCCTGTGAAGCTGCAAAGTGGCCATCAATAGTGGTTTGTCTAAGAGAGGTAGTGCTGGGTATATTTAAAGGTAGTGTGTTAGAAAAAACAGGTGCCGCAGCACCTAGTGAATGTGTTTGAAAATTAGATGTGAGATCCTGCGTGGATGAATTACTTGAATTAGTGTTAGTAGATAAGGGTTGCAACATTTGTATCGCTTGGAGAGCCAGGGGTCCCAAATAAGGGTCCTGTGTTTCCAAACCCTCTTGTGTGAGTGCCTCGACAGATCGAACAGTCTGTCCAATTTGAGTCCCCCCATTTCCTAATGGTTGAAATTTGGAAGTTTCATCGGGTCGCTTTTTGGAGCGTGGTGTGTAATTGGCTCCTTCCTGTTGTCCTCGTTTACGTGTCGCCATGTCTGTTTTTGGTCTAGTATCTTGATTAGATCTAATCGATGTTTTGGATCTATTAGATTGTGCGGAGATCGAAGACGAGTCTGATTCCCAGTCAGTTTCCCTTGGACCTGTATTCAACATCTGTTCACGGGGGCCTCGCGAGTAGCGGGGTCGCCTTGAACTATTGGGTCCCGGCCATCGGTAAGCATAGCCTTCCGTGAAGGCCATCTTATCTTTTAAAAATTTAGTTTGTTTTTTACCAATGATATCCCTATTAAGTTTGATTCCATACTCCTTCACCTCCTTCCATCTTGCCTCGTAATGTATATGTTTTTTTAGATTCTCGTTTTTAGTATATAAAGATGATAACTCAGTATCCAAAATAGCTAGGTCCAATTTGTATTGGGACACCAACAGCTGGCACAAGTCGGTACTGCATTTGGTTAGAATACGTTCCCACAAAGTTCTAAACTCGCTCGAAGCATTATCGAAGGAGGGGAATAGATGAATCCTCAAACCCACAGGGCATACATTTGCCTGTATATACTTCAAGAAAAATTCTATATGCCAATATAGATTTGACTTTTTTTTAATAAGTCTCTTTACTGTATTGATATATTGGTTTAGGCTTATATCATCCTTGGCTGGGATGTTGCAGGTAGATTCAATTTCAGTCATAAGACCCGTCCATGCATTTCCAACGAAATCCATGGTTGTCCTATGAGTTCTATCAATTGTTGTTGGAATGATTTATGGTCTCTTCTATATAGGTTTCTATTTTTTGAAAGAATGTGTATAAATTATGGCTTGACTAAATAAACAACTACAAAATTATCTTCAAAGGCCAGATGCAGGCCAAACATTGGCACTAGAACGTTATAAGCAACTTTTTACGGGGTTTTTTGCATAAAAGATGTTTCACGATCCTTCCATATGATACTGTTCAAATATAATATGTATAAAAGGTAATAAGTAATACTTAAACCTATATACTTTGCTGCTTGCCACTTCCCAGGATGGCTGGTGCTTCCACCTTTATATCAGAATTGTTTTACAAGTCATGTGTCCACAGATAGCAGCCATCTTGGCCATGACGTATCCAATTTAGGGTGTGCCCCTATCTTCAATTGATCAATTACACTTGGAAGGATTGGGAAACAGAGATTTCGGGCACAAGAGTTTTGTTAAAAAGATTACTTTTATTCAACACAAACCTAGATATTTTAAAATCATAGAAAAATACAGGCAAATAATTGTGTATTAAGGACACAGTGAGACCACACAACAATGGTCTATGTTGTACAATATCTCAGTCCATAGAACTTATAAAAGTCGATTTACATACAATTCAAAGTACAAGATCATTAGTAGTCATATAATCCTTGGAAACGTATTGCTTGATATCAGAAGAACCGCCGACGGACACCCAAACAATATGGTGCCGGTCAGCGGGGTCGACTGAAAGTATAAGTCAACATTCACCATGTAATATATGACCTTTGCTCGACATGTTTCGCTTTCTTAGACAAAAAAGCTTCATCTGGAGCATATCATTTCTTTTGTCTGTGTGAGAAATAACAGTATTTAGATAGATTACATATATATGTTACCTTATTTTCAGTATGTTAAAATTACAATTGCATATCATTTATCTTTCCTTTTAATTACATATAATCGTCTTACACCTCTCAGATAAGTCCTTCTATTTTTGCAATATCAACACAATATAACATTGGGTCTTAAGTTGCATTCAGACGCTAGAGGAGTTTAGGGGAAAGAACGGAGGCTACCAATAGTGAGTATATGTGGGGGTCCATGCTGTAGTTATAATATAAGCATATATATCCTGTTTATATACCTGGTAAATGGACAGAAAAATGTATACATACCTGTACATATAGTAATCAGGCACATATCTCAATTTCCATAGAGAATTCTTTAACGAGGAGGACTGTGCGTTTTGGGAAGCTCAAAAAAGGCAAAGTATAGTGACATAGTAGTGAGGGTAGTCACTCCATGTCTCATATCTGGGTGGATGAGAGCAGAAAAAACAGTGTTTCTCAGAGTAGTAAGCGTTTTTGTTCATGATATCACTTTAAGGGAATGCTAAACCATAAGCTCAAGTGTTTTAAAATGGTAAAGTCAGTATGCCTCATGCTTGTTATAAAAGTGTGTAAGTACCTATAGAGCCCATAGACCATCTGCCCTAAAGGGGGGGGGGCAACAGAAAAGCCACATAGTCATTCTGGACCGTAAGAGTAGACAGGTGCCATGCGTTTATAAACGATTATACACCAACATACAGAGTTTACCCATTCGTGTATGGGCTACCCCTATAGTAAAATATATATCATGTATATTGATTTGCTTTCACACACATATGTGAACATCTGTTTATATTCAATTTAGTATCCGAACCACCCTCCTCTATAATAGTAGGGGGGTGACCAGGGTTATATATAGATAAGTAGTTGCTACATAAGGTCCAAGATGAGTACATGCAAAGCGTACTTAGAATAGACATAGGTAATAAACATAGTGGTAAATATATAGAGTGTCACCCAAAGTGATAGATCCCTATGCAGTACGAAAGTTCCAAACATACACAGACATCTTAGCAATGCTCACCAAAATTAGGAAGGGCCAGAGCTTAAATGTAGGGAGCGTGTCTCCTCTGCTTGTATGTCGGCTGTTAAGCACAGTAAGATTAAGGTGAATTCCCGGATATCACAAAAGTGTAATGCTACAGTATTAATACTGGCCATATATAGCTTACCCCTTGCCACGCTGTTCCCAGCTTCCGCACAGTCCTCACCGGATGGGGAACCTCCACCATACCAGGGCTTGTAAATGGCGCCCTTAAGTAGCATGGATCCCGGGCGGTTCGTCAATCGGACGTCGCCGCCCCGGCCACTCCCACCGGACATCGCTCAAGAGCCAACGCGGGGACACCCCGGCGAGGCTCTCGGCTTAGTCACAGGTGTGTGCAGGCTATACAGAGGCAGGAAGTGCCTCCGTAGTCCGCTCAGGTGCCGCAGGAAGTTCCGCCCGGAAGGGGCGGGACTGACCTGCGGCCTATCTGGCCGCACATATCTCACTGATGAGGCCTACCTCCATGCTTACCCACACTGCCCCCACAGGATCGGTCCGCAATTACATGAGAATTCTAATTGCCTGAAATGAAAAAACAACACAACAAAGACAGAAATTATATATTTAAAAAATACAGATATAAAAGCATATTTCGCTAAGGTACAAAGGTGTTCCTGGTAAAACCAGGAGATATATATCGGTAACATATTTGTTAGTCCATTTTGGTAAAGACTATAAAGTTGTCAGTAAGTACACAAATTGCAGAAGTGACAAACACATAACATTTCTGCATCCTACCCCACCTCCTGACAATCCACAGTTCAGTTACAGCCAGCACTGCCTCACACCATGATGGTTAGCAAAAAATGTATGTCCCAGATTCACCAAAAGTTTCCTTTTCATGTACTAAAGTTTGTGACGAGGGCCCCAGTCCCCAATGGTGCCAATGTATGTCTGGTCAAGAAATACCTAGGGGGGAAACCAGAGAAAGCTACCAGGATGTACTACATAGTAAATGAACAAAGCAACAAATCCCCATTTAACCCAAAACTTAATTTTTTATTTTTTTTTTTGCAAAAAAGGACATACAACACTATATACTATCAACATCTGCTCAAATTGTGTAGTGCTATTGCGTACATTGTTTCCTCAATCAATGGAAACATGCATATGTCTTTCTAGCATATACTGAGTGACTAGTTACCTGAGAAAATGCAAGTGATTCCTACTTCACGAGCTGCTGTGGAAATGAATGGTAAATCCTAGTCTTGCTAGGAAAATACATTCTCAGAGTACAAAAGATGTGCATGCACAGTAAGGGGACTAGACTGTGGTGGTTGATGTATGTTTGGACAGGATGCCCAAATCATCTCAACGCCTCTAAAGCCTGTGCTGATAAATAGATGTACAACTTATTTCACATTATTGTCTCACTATTATCTAATGCAGGAGAAGCCAACTGACATAATCCGAGTACCTGATGTCACTATTATCCTCTGTGATGACAACTTCAGGAGCACAAAGTTTTGGTTCACAGATGAAGACGGACAAGCCCTGTCAGTTCAACACAGAGGTGATAGAATGGTTCTAACAGCTGGGTTGAACTTTTACCTCTTTATGGTAAAATAATTGCTCCCAAGCATTTGTGAGCAGCCTTTATCCAAATACAATCTTGATATGAAAAACATTTTGTTGCCTGAGTAAAGAGGTAATAAAAATGATCATACGGAGCCAGCTCGACCTTTACAAGAACACAATGAGGTTGATTTACTAAAGGCCAATAGACTGTGCACTTTGAAAAGTGCGATTGCACTCTGCAAGTGCAGTTGTTTCAGAACTAAGTCAATTAGGTAAAGCTTCACTTTGCACAAAAAACCCAATCACATACTGTACATCATGCTTGCACATGATTGGATGATGGAAGTCAGCAGTGCTTTTGCTCATTTACTAAGCTCTGGGGAAACTGCTCTTGCAGAGTGCAACTGCACTTTGCAAAGTACACAGTCTTTTTGCCTTTAGTAAATAATCCCTATGAGTTTTGATATGCCCCTTTTCTTTAGAACGTATCATCCACATAACAAACCGGGGTAATGTTCAAGAACAGTGCAAGGTATCAATGTTTATCCCTGAATGGCCTTCTTCTCACTGGATCCAATCAAACCAAGAACCTTGAGTACTTATGATGTTTAAAAGAAAGTCAGGTACCATGGAAGTTGACATTAAACAGATTTGCCATTGTATTTTTTTAAGACCAGACAATAAAAACGTCCTCAGGTTTCTGTGGCACAATGATATCTACATAAACCATGAAGAAATTAAAAGAGAAGTTTGGGGATTTTTTTTTCTCCAAAAATCCTACTCACCTAGGTGGATTTAGCATCTGTTAGATGCTGCATTTGTCCCTCCTCCGGCTCTAAGTCTGAGAACTGAGCGATCAAACACTGCTGATCGCGTGGTTCTCAGATCTCCATGGGCAGAGAGCTGGTGACCATTAGTCACCGCTGTCTGCTCTGCCCCCCACCCCCTTGCTCAATGGAGCACTGGGCTGTGGAGGGGGCGGGAGTGGCTGATCCAGGTCCTCAGGGTCTCGCAGAGAGGCTGAGCAAGGTGTCGTTCACAATCTTTCCCCAGCATGAACTGGCTCAATGACATCAGCTGACAGCGGGCTTCATAATGGTCACAAAAGTGCAGAACAAACTGCACTCCTGTGATCCACAGGAGAAGTACAGGCAAATTAACTTTAGCTGTACTTCTCCACAAGAAATTGCATGTCTTCCTAAACAGTCCCTTTGCTGCATTTGCAACAAATGGGCTATGAAAGACTGCCCTTGATGGTAAAAGAGAGCATAGAGCAGATGCTTTAAAGTTTGTAGAGAGACTTCTATGTGGACAGTGGACCTAAATCTTTACTGACAGATGAGGAAGCCATCCACCTGCTCCAAAGGACAAAGGGTATGCTTGGAAATCAATCTCTGACTCCTTCTGCAAAAGATTTTGCTCAAAGTGAACCAATCATATTATGCAATTTCCAACAGAGTATCTTTAGCACAGAAATGAGATGTACGGGACAAACAGTACATTCCAAAAAATAAACCAATTGCCAACTCGAACCCAGTCATTGACAGCAATGGTATGTTAAGGGTTGGTGGTCGTTTAAATAAGTCTAACTTGGGAGAGCACAAAGAATCCCCTTATTATACCTGGCAGTCTTCGTGTTATCACCTTGCTGCCCATCCTTAGTGTAGCTAGAAATGAGATACACATAGAACAGATGTAAATATCCCATAAAAATTGTCAATCTTGAAAGATTGACTACTAACAGTACAACATAGCAGCCTAAGGTACCACACTTAAAATTATCCTTAAAATGAAGCCAAGTAAGGGACTGAGAAGACATGGGGCTATGTGCAAAGAAACTTAGAGATAAAAAAGAGTGTGCTCTTTTGGCCACAATACTGATACCTTGATCCAAAATTTTAACACATGTGTAGTCATTGGACAAAATGGGCAAATATTTGCTAATAACCTGCTTAATCTGGTTAAATTCACAACTGTAGGATAACACCAGAGAGGGACCACTTATCTTAGTACTAGCCTTTTGTAAGATTCTGGTACCTCCGGTACCCTTAATCACCACTTTCTCTGTAATGCGTCCCACCTTTCTCTTCAGGTGGCACGCATATACCTTTAAGAACGATAATGTCACTGCTGAGCGCCGCAGAGCGGCTATTTCAACCGCCGGCGGTCTCACTCACATTGTTCTTTCAACCTGCCTTGTTATCCACATGCTTTCAAGCCTGTCTCTCGATCGGAACCTCCAGCTATTCCCTTTACCTGGAGCAGACCGGAACCTCGCTACTGATCCCTGTATCTCGCTACCGGATCATTCCTTATCTACTGGACCTCTCTAAACTACTAACATTACAAGTGTAAGTACCCCGCAGGGGAACCCTCCATAACCTTATTGCACTATCTACCTATGCACATTAAGGACTGTTACTACCTATCCATACTATCCTATCATCTGCACTGTTACATAGATTGCTAGCTCTTGAGCCTACTACCATCTATCATCTGCACTGCTGCATAAATTGCTAGCTCTCCTGTCTACTACTATTTATCCTTGCACTGGGTTAGTCTATCCTGTATTTGTCATCTGCTGTCCTCACCACCTGTTAGCATACTCGATACTAACCTATCTGCATTCCTAAATACCATCTTGAACTCTCCTATACAAAACCTATCAAGTGATTACCATCCTTGTCACTGTTCACACCTGTCCCTTCAGCACATCACCTTCATACTATCATATACATCCTATCACTCCAGGAACATCTCATTGAGTGTGTATATATCTGTATGTTGAAGCTGACAAGCCCACGGTGATGAGTCCTGGAGAGTTGGATCTGGTATTCAACACATCTCTACATGACTACTGAGTGGAGATTTTGCAGCTGCAAATCCAGCCTATAATAAAAACGCAGGAGCGTTACACCTTTCTACACAAATAGTAAGTCTTCTTTGTTTTTACTCCTAGCAATGGAATATGCTCTATCTAGAGACCATCTGGCATACCCCCTAGTGAGGAACATGCTTTATAATGCAGCCACTTCTCTTTCAAATTTAAATTTTCACTGTAAATGTGGCGAAGCCTGGGAAATCGTCCAACTGGCATGCCTTTAATGGTATGTTTAAGATGGCTAGTACGAGCACACAGTAAACTATTGCTTGCTAATGGCTTTTTATAAAATTTTGTGATTACTTTGTGCAATGTATGTGTAAATTGCACATCTAAGAAGGAAATCCTCTCTGGATCAGTTTGTCCACTAAATCTAAGATTGCACATGTTATCATTAAAAATTCCAGGAAAGATGTAAGATGAACACTCTTTTTACATTCAAATATGAGATCATCAATATACCTAAAGTATAATATAATCTGTAAAATATATAACAAATGAACAATCAGAGCAAATCCCTAAAAAACAAGTGCTCTAAAAACAAAAACCTCAACTCATAACTAGGGTTGAGCGGACACCTAGATGTCCGTGTTCGACGGGTTCGGCCGAACTTTAAAAAAAAGTCCGGGTCCGTGTCCCGGACTTTTACCGAACTTTTCCCGGACACCGAACCCCATTGAAGTCAATGGGGACCCGAACTTTAAGGCACTAAAATGGCTCTAAAACACCAAAGGAAAGGGCTAGAGTGCTGCAAATGGCAGCAAAACGTAATTAAGAGCATGGCAAGTGCTCTGCAAACAAATGTGGATAGGGAAATAACTTAAAACAACAAAAAAAAACAGAAAAATAAAACAATGTTCTTCTTCATCTCTGAAGGACGAGGCCCATATGGAGTAGGAGGGAGGTTGAGGTGGTGGTGGATGTGGCGGTGACATAGGCGTGCGCACAGGGTGTGCTGGGTGTGCCTGGGCACACCCTAATCACCTAGGGCACATAGCATTGCCAGTGAGGAGATGGGAAAGATCTCCCTGGGACCTGCTCTGCTCTATTTCTCCTTGCCTACAGGTACATGGCCCCGATACATTACTCTCCCTGCTGGCAAACACATGCATGTGTATTTCAACTTTGGGGTGCACACCTTAATGCAATAGGCTGCGCACACCTATGGGCGGTGTAGGTGGAAGCGGCGGTGGAGGAGGACCAGGGCCGGATTAACAGCATCATGGGCTTGGTGCTGAGGATTTTGAAGGGCCTTAAGGGCCGTGCCTTGCCATGCACCCAGAGGAGGAAGGGTGCAGCCATGCATGCCTAATTCAACATGGGATGCTGTCTCTGAAGCCCATAAACACATCCATGCATCGCCAACTGTCCCTCCTTGTCCGGCCTTCACGCTGTGTGGGGAGGTTCTGAGGGTGCTGCCTGGGGAAGCGAGCATAGAAGCCAGACTTCTGTGTTTACAAGTGACAGAAGAGCGGTAACAGTGAATATGGCCAACCCGGGGCCTATATAAAAGGTAGGGGCCTGGAGCTGCAGCTCCAATAGCCCCTACATTAATCTGGCCCTGAGGAGGAGGACGAGGTAGCCAACACTGCTTCTTTTCAAAAATTTTAAATGAGGGTACACCCCAAAAGAGTGAGAAAGAGCAAAAATGGAACAATGGGTGGGTAAGGTCGGTATCCATTGCTATTCTGCATAAGGTACGGAAAAGTCCCGTGGGATCCATGCCTGGTTCATTTTAATGAACGTGAGCTTGTCCACATTGTCTCTGGACAGGCGGCTGCGCTTGTCTGTTATAACGCCCCCAGCCGTGCTAAATACCCGTTCAGATAATACACTGGCTGCAGGGCACGCCAGCACCTCCAAGGCGTAAAGGGCAAGCTCAGGCCATGTGCCCAATTTGGAGACCCAGAAGTTGAAGGGGGCAGACCCGTCATTCACTACATGTAGGCGTGTGCACACATACTGCTCCACCATGTTGGTAAAATGCTGCCTCCTGCTAAGACGTTCCATCTGAGCTGCTGGTGCTGCTGTTTGTTGTGGCGTGCTGACAAAGCTTTTCCACATTTCGGCCATGCTAACCCTGCCTTCTGAGGTGCTGGCGGTGCCCTGGTTGCGTTGGCGACCTCCTCCTCCTCCTCCTCTGCCTTGTGCTTCCACTGTGGCCCCGCTGTCAGATGGGAATGCCAGCAGCATGGCGTCTACCAGCGTGCGCTTGTACTCGCGCATCTTGCGATCGCGCTCCAGTGAGTGAATTAAGGACGGTACGTTGTCCTTGTAACGGGGATCCAGCAGCGTGGCCACCCAGTAATCAGCACAAGTTAGAATGTGGGCAACTCGGCGGTCGTTGTGGAGACACTGCAGCATGTAATCGCTCATGTGTGCCAGGCTGCCCAGAGGCAACGAAAGGCTGTCCTCTGTGGGAGGTGTATCGTCCGTGTCCTCTGTATCCCCCCAGCCACGCACCAGTGATGGCCATGAGCTGGCCTGGGTGCCACCCTGCTGTGAACATGGTTCCATCTCCTCCTCCAGCTCCTCCTCCTCCTCATCCTCCTCATCCTCCAGAACTGTGCCCCTGCTGGACAATTGCGTCCCTGGCGTTTGCGTGTGCAGGAACCCACCCTCGGAGCCCCTTGCGAATGACTGCCCTGAAAGCCTTGGAAATGTTACCTCTTCATCCTCCTCCTCCTCCTCATCCTGTGCCACATCCTCTTCCATCATCGCCCGAATTGTTTTTTCAAGGAGGCATAGAAGTGGGATAGTTAAGCTGAGAACGGCGTCATTGCCACTGGCCATGTTGGTGGAGTACTCAAAACAGCGCAACAAGGCACACAGGTCTCGCATGGAGGCCCAGTTATTGGTGGTGAAGTGGTGCTGTTCCGCAGAGCGACTCACGCGTGCGTGCTGCAGCTGAAACTCCACTATGGCCTGCTGCTGCTCGCACAGTCTTTCCAGCATGTGCAAGGTGGAGTTCCACCTTGTGGGCACGTCACATATGAGGCGGTGAGCGGGAAGGCCGAAGTTACGCTGCAGCGCTGCCAGGCGAGCAGCAGCAGGGTGAGAACGCCGAAAGTGCGCACAAACGGCCCGCACTTTCTGCAGCAGCTCTGACATATCGGGGTAGTTTTTAAGGAACCTCTGCACCACCAAATTCAGCACATGCGCCAGGCAAGGGATGTGCGTCAAACCGGCTAGGCCCAGAGCTGCTATGAGATTTCGCCCGTTATCGCACACCACCAGGCCGGGCTTGAGGCTCGCTGGCAGCAACCACTCATTTGTCTGCTGTTCCATGCTCCTCCACAACTCCTGCGCGGTGTGTGGTTTGTCCCCCAAACAGGCAAGTTGTAAAACTGCCTGCTGTCGTTTACCCCTGGCCGTGCTGAAGTTGGTGGTGAAGGTGTTACGCTGTCCGGATGAGGAGGCGGTAGAGGATGAGGAAGCGGAGTAGGAGGAGTTAGGAACAGGAGGCAAACTGAAGCGCCCTGCAATCCTCGGTGGTGGAAGGACATGCGCCAAATTGCTATCCGCCTCAGGCCCATCCGCCACTGCATTTACCCAGTGTGCCGTTAGGGAGATATAACGCCCCTGACCGTGCTTACTGGTCCACGTATCCGTAGTTAGGTGGACCTTGGCACAGATGGCGTTGCGCAGTGCACACCTGATATTTTCCCCCACTTGGTTGTGCAGGGAAGGGATGGCTTGCCTGGAAAAGTAGTGGCGGCTGGGCACGACGTACTGTGGGACAGCCACCGACATAAGGTTTTTAAAACTGTGCGTCTCCACCAGACGGAATGACAGCATTTCAAAGGCCAATAATTTTGAAATGCTGGCATTCAGGGCCAGGGATCGCGGGTGGGTAGGGGGGTACTTCCTCTTCCTCTCAAGTGTTTGGGAGATGGAAAGCTGAACGCTTCCACGGGACATTGTGGAGATGGTTGTTGGTGACCCAGGTGGTGGTGTTGCTGACAGATCGTCTGTTTGCGGGGTGGCAGGTGCCGGTATCACTACAGATGTGGCTGGAGCGGCCGAGACTGCAGCAGAAGAGGAAGCAGGATGAGCCAGAGACGTTTCTTGGTTTTGAAGGTGTGTACTCCACTGCAGCTCGTGCTTTGCACTTAGATGCCTGATCATGCAGGTTGTGCTCAGGTTGAGAAGGTTTATGCCTCGCTTCAAGCTCTGATTGCACAGGGTGCAAACCACTCATGTCCTGTCATCAGCACATTTTCTAAAGAACTTCCACGCTAGAGAACTCCTTTGAGCTGACTTTGGTGCGCTCGTTCCCTTGCTGCGTTGGGCAGTAGCGGGCGTAGTGTCTAGGGCACGGCCGCTCCGCTTCTGCACCCTGCTCCCTCTTCTGCTGTGCTGGTGGCTCTGTGCGACCACCGCCTCTTCCTCCAAACTACTCAGGTCACCTGCATGACGTTCATTCCATGTGGGGTCGAGGACCTCATCGTCCTCCACATCATCTTCCACCCAGTCTTCACCCCTGCCCTCCTTGTCGGTCTCCACAATGCTGAACGCCGCAGCAGTTGGCACCTGCGTTTCGTCATCATCGGAGACGTGCTGCGATGATCCTTGCATGTACTCATCTTGAGAAATAAGTGGTTGGGCATCGCTGCACTCAATCTCTTCCACTTCTGGGGCAGGGCTAGGTGGATGGCCCTGGGAAACCCTGCTGACAGAGTCCTCAAAAAGAATAAGAGACTGCTGTATGGCTTGGGGCTCAGACTGCTGGCCTGATTTGCAAGGGGGTGAGGTGAAAGACGGTTGGACATTGGCTGCAGGTGCCAACTCTGACCTTTCTGCAGTAGACTGGGTGGGAGACAATGTGAAGGAACTGGAGGCACTGTCAGCAGCAAACCAATCTACTATCGCCTCAACTTGTTCTGGCCTCATCACTTCTAGGGGCGTTTGATGCCCTACCAAATACTGATGCAGGTTCTGTCGCCTACTCACACTTGAGGAAGGTGTTTCACTTGTGCGTGTAGCTGGCACAGATCGACCACGTCCTCTCCTTGCAACAGGAGCTCTACCAGCAGCACCACGACCCAGGCCACGGCCCTTATTTGACGGTCTCCTCATATTTCTGTAATTTAAGATCTTGCCCTAGAAAGGTTTTTATTGAATAGCGGAATAGGAAATATGATCCAAAAAAGTGTATGTATCTCGCACGTACAAAACCACACTAGGCCCCAATTACTATTGTTTCTACCCCTAAAAGGATGGATGAGGAGTAGGAGGAGTATGGAACAGACAGCACCCTCAAATCTTCAGAAGTATGAGATGAACCCCAAAAACTTGGAAAGGTGGATCTCACACGTACCGACACAGACTATCCCGCAATTCAATTGATCCTCAAAGGTTTTTATTGAATAGCGGAATAGGAAATATGATCAAAAAAAGTGTATGTATCTCGCACGTACACAACCACACTAGGCCCCAATTACTATTGTTTGTACCCCTAAAAGGATGGATGAGGAGTAGGAGGAGGAGTATGGAACAGGCAGCACCCTCAAATCTTCAGAAGTATGAGATGAACCCCAAAAACTTGGAAAGGTGGATCTCACACGTACCGACACAGACTATCCCGCAATTCAATTGATCCTCAAAGGTTTTTATTGAATAGCGGAATAGGAAATATGATCAAAAAAAGTGTATGTATCTCGCACGTACACAACCACACTAGGCCCCAATTACTATTGTTTGTACCCCTAAAAGGATGGTTGAGCAGTAGGAGCAGGAGTATGGAACAGGCAGCACCCTCAAATCTTCAGAAGTATGAGATGAACCCCAAAAACTTGGAAAGGTGGATCTCTCTCACACGTACCAACACAGACTATCCCCCAATTTAACTGATCCCCAAAGGTTTTTGATTAAATAGCGGAATAGAAAATATGATCCGAAAAAAGTGTATGTATATCACACGTACACAACCACACTAGGCCCCAATTACTATTGTTTGTACCCCTAAAAGGCTAGATGAGGAGTAGGGGGGGTATGGAACAGGCAGCACCCTCAAACCTTCAGAAGTATGAGATGAACCCCAACAACTTGGAAAGGTGGATCTCTCTCACACGTACCAACACAGACTATCCCCCAATTTAACTGATCCCCAAAGGTTTTTGATTAAATAGCGGAATAGAAAATATGATCCAAAAAAAGTGTATGTATATCACACGTACACAACCACACTAGGCCCCAATTACTATTGTTTGTACCCCTAAAAGGCTAGATGAGGAGTAGGGGGAGTATGGAACAGGCAGCACCCTCAAACCTTCAGAAGTATGAGATGAACCCCAACAACTTGGAAAGGTGGATCTCTCTCACACGTACCAACACAGACTATCCCCCAATTTAACTGATCCCCAAAGGTTTTTGATTAAATAGCGGAATAGAAAATATGATCCAAAAAAAGTGTATGTATATCACACGTACACAACCACACTAGGCCCCAATTACTATTGTTTGTACCCCTAAAAGGCTAGATGAGGAGTAGGGGGGGGTATGGAACAGGCAGCACCCTCAAACCTTCAGAAGTATGAGATGAACCCCAACAACTTGGAAAGGTGGATCTCTCTCACACGTACCAACACAGACTATCCCCCAATTTAACTGATCCCCAAAGGTTTTTGATTAAATAGCGGAATAGAAAATATGATCCAAAAAAAGTGTATGTATATCACACGTACACAACCACACTAGGCCCCAATTACTATTGTTTGTACCCCTAAAAGGCTAGATGAGGAGTAGGGGGGGTATGGAACAGGCAGCACCCTCAAATCTTCAGAAGTATGAGATGAACCCCAAAAACTTGGAAAGGTGGATCTCTCTCACACGTACCAACACAGACTATCCCCCAATTTAACTGATCCCCAAAGGTTTTTGATTAAATAGCGGAATAGAAAATATGATCCAAAAAAAGTGTATGTATATCACACGTACACAACCACACTAGGCCCCAATTACTATTGTTTGTACCCCTAAAAGGCTAGATGAGGAGTAGGGGGGGTATGGAACAGGCAGCACCCTCAAATCTTCAGAAGTATGAGATGAACCCCAAAAACTTGGAAAGGTGGATCTCTCTCACACGTACCAACACAGACTATCCCCCAATTTAACTGATCCCCAAAGGTTTTTGATTAAATAGCGGAATAGAAAATATGATCCAAAAAAAGTGTATGTATATCACACGTACACAACCACACTAGGCCCCAATTACTATTGTTTGTACCCCTAAAAGGCTAGATGAGGAGTAGGGGGGGTATGGAACAGGCAGCACCCTCAAACCTTCAGAAGTATGAGATGAACCCCAACAACTTGGAAAGGTGGATCTCTCTCACACGTACCAACACAGACTATCCCCCAATTTAACTGATCCCCAAAGGTTTTTGATTAAATAGCGGAATAGAAAATATGATCCAAAAAAAGTGTATGTATATCACACGTACACAACCACACTAGGCCCCAATTACTATTGTTTGTACCCCTAAAAGGCTAGATGAGGAGTAGGGGGGGTATGGAACAGGCAGCACCCTCAAACCTTCAGAAGTATGAGATGAACCCCAACAACTTGGAAAGGTGGATCTCTCTCACACGTACCAACACAGACTATCCCCCAATTTAACTGATCCCCAAAGGTTTTTGATTAAATAGCGGAATAGAAAATATGATCCAAAAAAAGTGTATGTATATCACACGTACACAACCACACTGGGCCCCAATTACTATTGTTTGTACCCCTAAAAGGCTAGATGAGGAGTAGGGGGAGTATGGAACAGGCAGCACCCTCAAACCTTCAGAAGTATGAGATGAACCCCAACAACTTGGAAAGGTGGATCTCTCTCACACGTACCAACACAGACTATCCCCCAATTTAACTGATCCCCAAAGGTTTTTGATTAAATAGCGGAATAGAAAATATGATCCAAAAAAAGTGTATGTATATCACACGTACACAACCACACTGGGCCCCAATTACTATTGTTTGTACCCCTAAAAGGCTAGATGAGGAGTAGGGGGAGTATGGAACAGGCAGCACCCTCAAACCTTCAGAAGTATGAGATGAACCCCAACAACTTGGAAAGGTGGATCTCTCTCACACGTACCAACACAGACTATCCCCCAATTTAACTGATCCCCAAAGGTTTTTGATTAAATAGCGGAATAGAAAATATGATCCAAAAAAAGTGTATGTATATCACACGTACACAACCACACTAGGCCCCAATTACTATTGTTTGTACCCCTAAAAGGCTAGGAGTAGGGGGAGTATGGAACAGGCAGCACCCTCAAACCTTCAGAAGTATGAGATGAACCCCAACAACTTGGAAAGGTGGATCTCTCTCACACGTACCAACACAGACTATCCCCCAATTTAACTGATCCCCAAAGGTTTTTGATTAAATAGCGGAATAGAAAATATGATCCAAAAAAAGTGTATGTATATCACACGTACACAACCACACTAGGCCCCAATTACTATTGTTTGTACCCCTAAAAGGCTAGATGAGGAGTAGGGGGAGTATGGAACAGGCAGCACCCTCAAATCTTCAGAAGTATGAGATTGTGTTCACTGTACCCCACAAAGATTGAGTTCACTGCACCCCACAATGATTGTGTTCACTGCACCCCACAAAGATTGTGTTCACTGCACCTCACAAAGATTGTGTTCACTGTACCCCCCAAAGATTGTGTTCACTGCACCCCACAAAGATTCTGTTCACTGTACCCCACAAAGATTGTGTTCACTGCACCCTAAAAGGATGTTGTTCACTGCACCCCACAAAGATTGTGTTCACTGCACCCTAAAAGGATGTTGTTCACTGCACCCCAAAAAGATTGTGTTCACTGTACCCCCCCAAAGATTGTGTTCACTGCACCCCACAAAGATTGTGTTCACTGCACCCCAAAAAGATTGTGTTCACTGTACCCCCCAAAGATTGTGTTCACTGCACCCCAAAAAGATTGTGTTCACTGTACCCCCCAAAGATTGTGTTCACTGCACCCCACAAAGATTCTGTTCACTGTACCCCACAAAGATTGTGTTCACTGCACCCCAAAAAGATTGTGTTCACTGTACCCCCCCAAAGATTGTGTTCACTGCACCCCACAAAGATTCTGTTCACTGCACCCCACAAAGGATTTTGTTCACTGCACCCCAAAAAGATTGTGTTCACTGCACCCCAAAAAGGATTTTGATCACTGCACCCCAAAAAGGATGTTGTTCACTGCACCCCAAAAATGATTTTGTTCACTCCACCCCAAAAAGATTGTGTTCACTGCACCCCACAAAGATTTTGTTCACTACACCCCAAAAAGATTGTGTTCACTGTACCCCCCAAAGATTGTGTTCACTGCACCCCACAAAGATTCTGTTCACTGTACCCCACAAAGATTGTGTTCACTGCACCCCAAAAAGATTGTGTTCACTGCACCCCAAAAAGGATGTTGTTCACTGCACCCCAAAAAGGATGTTGTTCACTCCACCCCAAAAAGATTGTGTTCACTGCACCCCACAAAGATTGTGTTCACTGCACCCCAAAAAGATTGTGTTCACTGCACCCCAAAAATGATTTTGTTCACTGCACCCCAAAAAGGATTTTGTTCACTGCACCCCAAAAAGGATGTTGTTCACTCCACCCCAAAAAGATTGTGTTCACTGCACCCCAAAAAGATTGTGTTCACTGCACCCCACAAAGGATTTTGTTCACTGCACCCCAAAAAGATTGTGTTCACTGCACCCCAAAAATGATGTTGTTCACTGCACCCCAAAAAGGATTTTGTTCACTGCACCCCAAAAAGATTGTGTTCACTGCACCCCACAAAGGATTTTGTTCACTGCACCCCACAAAGATTGTGTTCACTGCACACCAAAAAGGATTGTGTTCACTGCACCCCAAAAAGATTTTGTTCACTGCACCCCAAAAAGATTGTGTTCACTGCAGCCCAAAAAGATTGTGTTCACTGCAGCCCAAAAAGATTGTGTTCACTGCAGCCCAAAAAGATTGTGTTCACTGCAGCTCACACACAGAAAAATGGATGTGGATCACTGACACCTGCCTATCTCCAATCCCACACCACACAGCAATATCGATTGTAGTTTGTAGAACACAGTTTCCCTAAAATTCAGCAGACTCTGTCCCTAACAGGATTGAGAAGAGATCGTAGATCAGGATTGAGTGCAGATTCACCCCACCCCCCACACAGCAATATCGATTGTAGTTTGTAGAAGACACTGACCCTATAATTCAGCAGACTCTATCCCTAAAATGCCTACAACTCGCCCTGCCTAAACACTCCGACCTGTCCCTCAATTCTATCCGGACACAAATGGTTTTTTCCTGCCTATCTTTCCCTAATCAGCAGCCAGCACATTGATGTGTGCTCTGTCCCTTAGCTAAGCAGCAGAATGACGCTGCTGCGGCGGCTGCCTCGAACTTATAAAGACTTGGTCACATGCTTCAGACGGCCAATCACAGCTACTAAGACATTTGCAGGCATGGCTGGGATGGCTTAAGGCACACCAGTTAAACGATTGTTGATTGGCTGTTGAAAGCCCGCCATGAAAAGAGCGCCAAAGCATGCAAAACCCGGAAATAAAACGACCGAACACGGATTTTTACCCGAACATACATTAAAGTGTCCGTGTCCGTGTTCGGGTAAAAAAAATCCAATTATTCGGTACGAACACGAATAATACAGTCCGTGTTCGCTCAACACTACTCATAACTAAAGTGTATATCTATATATGCCCGGCTGCAAACACCGGTAATGTGTATTCACTCCACATATGTAATCAATTAAATCAACAAAATAAGTGCTGCGCCAGAAACTAAACAATTGTGTCATAAAAAAGTCCATATAATCATACATCCACCGTGAGCTTTACTACAGTGCATAGGTAATTACAGGCTGTGCTCAGTGCTTTTCCACCACCTGTTATATCAAGTCTCTCACCTCACCTTTTGGACCCTGTGTCACCAGCAGACCAGAATCAGCTTTTCCCCTCTGGGGATATTGGCAGTCTGGTGGGAGTAGATGTAACTCTGGGCTGGCTCCTTGGGTACTGGGTATTATTCCACACGGTCCCTCATGTGCAATAAAATAAAAAGCAACATCTAGTGCTCTCTGAATTACAATCAAACAGTATTTATTAAAAATATTAAACTCACAAATCAAGCACTTCAGCAGTGTGGTCTGTACTGGCATTGGAATCTCGCTTGTGGCCGTGATGTGATGCCGACAGACAGGCTATACGCCAGACATCAGGTGTTGACTTCCTCAGTAGGTCAGTGGCTGATTATACTTGGATTATTTTTGATCTCTCCAGCCTGTATTTATCCATTCCCAATGATCTAGCTAGGATTGAGGTTACTTTTTTCTTGTGTAATTGTACCGAGTTAACACCTGATTTGTGCACGTTTGTTTTGGAAGTACTAGATAACCTTCTGACACCTCATTTTTTTTTTATTTTGGATGGGGTGTGCTATCTCTAGATGCGTGAGGGTGTGATAGGGGCAAAGTTTTCACCCTCACTTGCCAACTTGTTAATGGCATCTTTGGAGATGGCAACCCCTTTAGGAGTCAGATTAAATTACACTTTAGGTATATTAATGATCTCATATTTCTATGTAAAACGTGTCCATCTTACATCCTTCCTGGCATTTCTGAACGATAATACGTGCAATCTTAGATTTTGTGGACAAACTGATCCAGAGAGGATTTCCTTCTTAGATGTACAATTAACACACACATTGGACAAAGTAATCACCCAACTTTATAAAAAGCCATTAGCAGCAATAGTTTACCGTGTGCTCGGTTTAGCCATCCTAAACAACCATTGTCCAACATTCTGCGCTATGTACACCCATCTTTTTTTAAAAGCCAGTATACGGAAACTCAAACTGCCCGACACCAACGAGTCCTTTGATGTTCCCACCCCCCCCCATCTAAGTGAGGATCTTCAAGCCCTCCTTATCCCCCACGCTCCTGATAGGCAGCTCTAATTGTTTGTTTGTGTTGATTTTTTTTAGATCACCGTATATCTGGTTTACACAACCATCTCTGAGGGTCATATGACTTTATCCTACTACTCTTGTAATAGTTCTTGTTTTTTTATTACAGGTAAACTGTTCCCACCCTTTCCTCTTCCCCTCCCACCTCCCCCCCCCCCCTATGTAAATCCTACGTACACTGTATATGTCTAATAGACATTTTCTTTGTGTTTCACTATGAGTGCTAAGTTGTTAGACATACTGCTGTATCTAACTCTGTTCTATAATATTTATTAAAAAACTCAATAAACATTTATTTAAATAAAAAAAAGCCACTAAATGAAAGAAAATGTGAATGAACAGCTGCTACACACTACCAGTCAAAATCTTTAGAACACTTCCATTTTTCTAGTTTTTATTGCAATTGAAACAATTCAAGTCAAGTAAATAACCTGAAATGGTACAATGGTAATCTGTAAACTGTCAGAGGTTGAAAATGAAAGTTTAGGTTAACAAAAACTGAAAAATAATCAAAATTTTGGTTATACAAAATGCTTTTTTTCAGGGAAGCATTATTGGTTAACAACTCACAATTGTTCGGAAGCAATGTAAGTAAATTAAGCCTTGCAAGTTTATGCCCTAAAGGTGTCCCATCTTTTGTTGATTACTTATGAGCCCTCTGTCTTTAAAAAAACAGTTTTGAAACAGACTGTGGCACTACACCCTCTTCGGCAATATTTTGAAAGTATTGTACCACAGGAATACCACATATTGCTCTCACAATGGTGAGAAAAAGGCAATTAACAAAGAAAGACAGACACACCATTATAACCCTTAACCACTCTAGTACCGCTCACAGTAATACTACTGCGGCAGAGTGGCTCGTTCCCGTCCAGTCACGTAGTATTAACGTGACTGGACTCCTCCCCTTCTGGGCGGCGCTTGCGCGCCGCCGGAGGCTCGCTCCCGCTGTTTTCATTCACAGCGGGAGTCGGGCCAGGGGAGGAGCAGCGGCGATCGCCGCTGCTCTTACCCGATCGTCGGGGATCGAGTCTGGAGATCCGCCCGCTGTGTGTAAACACAGCGGGCGGATCTCCATAGTGACAGGGAGTGACAGATCGGACTGTTCAGCATAGCTGGACATCCGATCTGTCCATGAATCACATAGTCACCTCCCCCCCTACACGTCAGTAAGCACCAGGCATACATTAACCCCTCCCTCTCCAATAAAATTAACCCCTTCCCTGCCAGTGTCATTTTTACAGTAACAGTGCATATATACAGCACTGATTACTGCAGTAATGTCACTGGTACCCCCAAAAGTGTCAAAAATGTCAGTCAGGGGTCCGGTCTGTCCGCCGCAATGTCGCAGTCCCGCAAAAAAAATCGCAGATCGCCGCCATTACGCGTTAAAAAAAAAACACCAAAAATGACAGAAATCTTTCCCTTTGTTAGTAAACGCAATAACTTTTGCGCAAACCAATCAAAATACGCTTATTGCGATTTTTTTTACCAAACATATGTAGCATAAAACAAATTGGCCAAAAACTTTTAAAAAAATTGGTTTTTACATCTTTTTTGGGGGGAATTTCATATAAAAAAATGTGAAAAATATTGTTATTTTTTCAAAATAAACGCTCTTTTTTTGTTTATAGCGCAAAAAGTAAAAATCGCACAGGTGATCAAATACCACCAAAAGAAAGCTCTGTTTGTGGGAAAAAAAGGACGTAAATTTCGTTTGGGTACGGCGTCGCACGACCGCGCAATTGTCAGTTGAAGTCGCACAGCGCCGAATCGCAAAAAGTGGCCTGGACGGAAGACAGCAAAATCCTCCGGTTGTAAAGTGGTTAAAATAGTAGGTCTTTACCTTAGAGTGTGTGGGTTTCCTCCCGGTACTTTGGTTGCCTCCCACACTCCAAAGACATGCTGATAGATTAATTGGCTCCTGTCTTAATTGGTCCTAGTATGTAAGTTAGGTACCTTAGATTCTAAGCTCCTTGAGAGAAGGAACAGATGTGAATGTATAATATATTCCTGTATGTAAAACGCTGTGTAAATTGATGGCGCTATATAAATATCTGTGACAAATATTAAAATAAATACATTTAGAGAAATTGCAAAGAAAGCCAAGGTGTCAGTGTCTACAATTTCCTATACCATCAAACGGCACTAGGAAATTGAGGAAACTGACAGGAGGTGGTCTGTCAGACCCAAAGCTATAACAGAATCAGAAGACAAGTTTATGAGAGTCAACAACTTGTATGACGGCTCACAGGACAACTGCTTCAAACACAGCTTAACACTGATTGAAGTATACAAGTCATAATTTCAACTGTGAAGAGAAAACTTCGAACTGCAGGTTTGACAGGTCAAGTGGCTGTAAGAAAGCCATTGCTAAGATGACAAAAATAAGAAAAAGAAGCTTGCCTGGGCCATGAAGCACTACCAGTAGACTACTGAATAGTGGAAAAAGGTCTTTTGGACCAATAAATCACAAATTGGGATCTTCTGTTCACCACATAGGGTTTTAGTAGGTGAAAGCATATTTCCTTAGTTTGTCTAACAACTGTCAAACATGGAAGAGGAAACATGATGGTCTTGAGCTATTTTGCTGGATCCAGAGCAGTTGACTTGCATAGAGTTAGTGGCACCCTGAACCAAAACCCCTACCACTGCATTTTGCAGTGCCATGCAATATCCGTTTGAATACGCTTAGTTGGTCAGGGATTCATACTACAGAAAGATAATTACCCAAAACATACCTCCTGGCTGTGTCAGAACTACCTTAGAAGAAAGGAACAAGACGATAGTCTTCAATTCATAGAAAATAGACAAAACAAATATGAACAATTATTAACCACAGGGAGCAAGATGGCAAATGAGTAGGACAAGACACAGTCATGGAGGTAAGGGTGTAAATGTAATTGTCCTCACAACAGTATGTAAGTCTTTGGGTGGTGGGTACTGTGCCTGGACAGCTGCTGGCTCTAAAAATAGCTAGAAGGGACTCTGCAGGAACAAAAGGTGAGAGGAAAGAGCAGCACCTTCTAAGTGCAATAATGAATCAACTTTATTCTAAAATATGAGAGTGGAAACTCACAGTGTGTCAGCTACAACAACGCATGTAGTAGGTGATAGTTCATCCGCTCAGAGAGGAAGGATGTGGGGCAGAGGGACCAGAGAGCAGCCGCTGGTCTTGGCCATGCTGGTGGTGTCCAGCGCTTCCTGGACCTTTGGCAACTCAAAGAAAACCACTGACAACACATCCGGGTTAAGACTGGAGTGGAGGGACACCACCAGCGTGGCCAAGACCAGCGGCTGCTCTCCGGTCTCTCTGCCCCACGTCCTTCCTCTCTGAGCAGATGAACTATCACCTACTACATGCGCTGTTGTACCTGACACATTGAGTTGCTACTCTCATATTTTGGAAAAATAGTTGTTTTATTACTGCACTTAGATGGCGCTGCTCTTTCCTCTCACCTCTAATTCATGGAATGGCCAGTAGAGTCTTCCGATTTAAACCTCATTGAGCTGTTTTGGAATGAACTTAACAGAAGGGTGAAAACAAATCAATTTACAATTGCAACACATTTGCGGGAATGCCTGCAACAATGTTGGGAAGAACTTTCTGAACAATATTTAATTTCCGTTGTAGAAAGAATGCCACAAGTGTGTTCAGCTGTTAAATCTGCAAAAGTTGGCTGCTTTGATGAGTCAAAAAACTAGATTACATTTTGTTAAAGAAAACGATCTCATGATTTTTTATGACCAATTTATTTGGTCTATACTTTATTTTCAGAGTACATTGATACATTAAACTGCATGCATTTCAATAAAAACTGGAAAAATGGGGTGCTCTAAGTGCCGGTTCACACTAGTACGACTTGTCAGGCGACTTGGTCAGCCTGACAAGTCGTGCACCGTCGCGGTCCATTGTGTGGTACAGGAACGGTTCTAATAGGAGCGACACAAGTCGCTCCGACTTAGAAAAAGGGTCCTGTACTACTTCAGGGCGACCTGGAGCGACTTGCTAAGACATTCATTTTATGAAGTCCATGCAAGTCGCGCCGAAGTCTCGGTGCACTCGACTTCACAGGTCGCCCTCTTAGACGGATCGCCATAGTGTGAACCGACATTAAAACTGGTATGTGTATATCAAAACACCCTTAAGAATCCTGAACAAAAAAATAAAATAATGCTAAAAAAATAAAGAATATCTACTCATCACAATATGTGCTACAAATATACATAGGTGTTTTACAGCAAATGAAAAGTATAACGTAAAATGAACATGTAGGCAAATATAAAAATCCAGTGGTAAATCATCTGAATATTTCAGCCACCAAGTGAATCTTCCAATCTCTGAAAATCCCCAAAATGTGTGCTCCTCACCACACTTAGGATAGGCATGCATTTTTGGTAAGTGCAGTTCCTTTTATAGATAAGACAAACACAGCTTTTGTGTCCCAAAGTAGGATAACCTTTCCAGAGAGCCCTTTAAACATCGCTCTGTCCTCCTCCAGCTCCACAATCCCTCAGATGGACTAGTATATGTTAAAGAAAGGCTCTCATAGGGTGATATTGTCCCACAAAATGTATTCAAAACACATAAAATATATTTACTTGTATGTACTGTAATACACTAAACAGGCTTAAAATAAATACTCCAAGCTGCATGCAGGATCAGCAATGAAAAGCAAGTGCGCCGCAGGTCACCGCTTTCCCAGCTAGATCCAAAGCACAGGCGCAAACCCAGAGAAGCTCTTAGCGTTAAGATCTGTCCTTATGCATTTTGTCCCACATGACTCTCTCAAGGGCGATGCCCAATGCTGGGAGCACCGCTCAAAAATACTTCCATCGTGATCCCTGCAGGCACAGTTTCTTCAAGCCGGAAATAGCTTAAAACACAAAAGAAGCCAATGCCAATGAATAGACATGCTTCTCTACCAGAACAGATTTTTAATTAAGTAACATATCATATTCTAAAATTAACAAACATCTGAAGGAACCAGGTAAAATAAATAGCATATAAAAATCTCTTGACATAATCAAATCTTTTTACAATTTTTAAATCACATAAATTCTATTGATCAAATGTGCAATAAATCCTACAATTGTTGCCAGCGATTTAGACATTAATGGCTGTGTGTTGAGTTATTTTGAGGGGACAGCAAATTTACATTCATTTATAAGCTGTACACTCACTACTTTACATTGTAGCAAAGTGTCAATTCTTCAGTGTTGTCACATGAAAACATATAATAAAATATTTACACAAATGTGAGGGGTGTACTGTATATACTGTATATATATATATATATATATATATATATATATATATATATATATATATATATATATATATATATATATTTATTAAATTCACATAACAATGTAGTCAAAGCGAATATAAAAAAAAATCATGTTCAAAGCTACAAAAAACACATTATAAATAAAATAAAAGCATAAAATGAAAGATCAATTCCTTGTAAAGCAAAATATCTAAAAATCACTAAATCCATATAAAGTTTCACGGGGACAATAAACATTTAAACTGTATCAAACACAATATGCAAATAAAATGGGGTCTCAAGCCAATAAATAATTCAGATAACCCATGAGATCAGGAACACAACAGGAATTATAAAATACTCATGCAAACAATATCCCTCAAATAACAAAATAGTGGCCTGGGGAGGCACAAAATCACCCATTAGGGGATAGACACTTTGCGGTAAAAAAAGAAAAAGGGGGGGGGGGTTGTCATGGATGATTTCCTAACCTATAGATCACTACCGAAAAAAATGATATCAAGTTCCACATAGAGTCCCTTAGGTTTTGAGGTTTGCATGTTAAAAAAACAATCTTGTTTCTTTTTTGGAGATACATCTCACCTTGTTGCTCCCTCTCCAGTGGGGCTTCACTGTTTCAACTCCCCAAAACTGTAAAGAAGATAGGTTTTGGCTGTGAACCTCCCTATGAATTAAAGACAGGCTATGGTTTTTATATCCAATCTCTATGTTGTGTATTTGCTCTGAGATCCCTTTATGTTAGTAGTCTCTTAGTGCAACCCGCATATTGAAGTTTTCATAGACACTCTAAGACATAGACAACATGGGTAGAATTATAGGAGACAAAATAATGAATCTCAAAACTTTGGGGCCTTCCTTAAAGAAAATCTTAGTATTTTTGGGAGGGCTGAACCCATAGGTGTGCGCAGCCTATTGCATTAGGGTGTGCACCCCAAAGTTTAAATACACATGCATGTGTTTGCCTACATGTATATGGCCCCGGTACATTACTCTCCCTGCTGGAAAAGTGAAATAGAAGTGTGTGGCACTTCTCTTATGGCAGAGCAGGTCCGAGGGAGATCTTTCCCATCTCCTCACTGGCAAACAGAGCGATAATGCTAATGTGCCCTAGGTGATTAGGGTGTGCCCAGGCACACCCGGCACACCCTGTGCGCACGCCTATGGCTGAACCAATAAATTGGTCATTAAAAAAAAAAACATGCCAATGCATCTTCATCACTTTAAGACCAGTCCTTTTCTGCTTCTTTTTGTTTGTATGTAAAAAGCATTTCATTAAGCTAGAAAATTACTTAGAATCCCCAAACATTATATATGTTTTAATAGCAGAGGCTCTAGAGAATAAAATGGTGGGTTTGCAAATTTTTATGTCACACCGTATTTGTTTAGTGATTTTTTTAATACAATTTTTTTTTTCAAATACACCTAATGAATTTTAATGAACACAAACACAATATAATACCCAATTTTATGGTTAAATATAAAAGATGGTGTTGGAATGGTGCCAAACTACGGTATTTAAAAATCTCCATAGGCAATGTTTTAAAAGCCTCTACAGGTTACGAATTTAGAGTTACGCAGGAGGTCTGGTGCTAGAATTATTGCTCTCACTCTGATGATTGCAGCAATACCCCACATGTGTGGTGTGATTGCCGTTTACGTATGTGTATGAGACCAAAGCGTGCCTTCGCCTTTGTGTGCGAGCACAGGGGGACAAGATCACTTTTTGAAAAAAAATTTAAATTTTA
Source organism: Pelophylax lessonae (assembly GCF_965119305.1). Taxonomy (NCBI): domain Eukaryota; kingdom Metazoa; phylum Chordata; class Amphibia; order Anura; family Ranidae; genus Pelophylax; species Pelophylax lessonae. The sequence goes on along the minus strand of NC_138779.1, from coordinate 103,202,738 downwards.
TTAATATTTTTTTTTTATTACAATTACACATGGCTTCTACAGATGGCTGTGCGGTGAAGGAGAGAAGGAATGCAGATTTCAAATTCCTTCTGCACTCCCGCGCAGTCGTCGGCGGCGCCAGGCACATAGAGCAGAGCCGGGGCGGAGGGGGAATCGGTGGGACTTGGGAGCAGCTGAGCTGCCGAGGGAGGCCAGAGGCCCCCCCCCCCCCCCCCGAGCCATCGCATCGGCATCGGGGCAGGGATGTGCAATGTCTCAGAGAGAGACATTGATCAGCGGTGTCTCTGGTGGCCGTATGAAAGTAAAGGACAGGCCGCAACTGGTCCACGGGCCGGACTTTGGACATGACGGGTTTAGACACTGCTGTTCAAATCTGCTCTTCAAAAATCACCAATTTTTCATTCATATATTACAGTGAGATACACCATTGGATACTGTTGTTGTATTCCGCTTAGCAATAAAAACCCATTTAGGGGGAAAAAATGTAATTGCGGCCTAGTCTGCATATGTTACAGTGACTTACACCCATTGGATACTGTTGTTGTATTCCGCTTATCAATAAAAACCCATTTAGGGGGGAAAAAATGTAATCGCGGCCTAGTCTGCATATGTTACAGTGAGCTACACCCATTGGATATTGTTGTTGTATTCCGCTTATCAATAAAAACCCATTTTGGGGGAAAAAATGTAATTGCGGCCTAGTCTGCATATGTTACTGTGAGATATACCCTTTGGATACTGTTGTTGTATTCCGCGTATCAATAAAAACCCATTTAGGGGAAAAAAATTGCGGCCTAGTCTGCATATGTTACAGCGTAACAAGGCACACAGGTCTCGCATGGAGGCCCAGTTATTGGTGGTGAAGTGGTGCTGTTCTGCAGAGCAACTCACGCGTGCATGCTGCAGCTATGGCCTGCTGCTGCTTGCATAGTCTGGCCAGCATGTGCAAGGTGGAGTTCCACCTTGTGGGCACGTCACATATGTGGCAGTGAGCTGGAAGGCCGAAGTTACGCTGACAGGCGAGCAGCAGCAGGGTGAGAATGCCGAAAGTTCGCACAGGCGGCCCGCACTTTCTGCAGCAGCTCTGACATATCGGGTTTATTTCTAAGGAATCTCTGCACCACCAAATTCAGTACATGCACCAGGCAAGGGATGTGTGTCAAACCGGCTAGGCCCAGAGCTGCTACGAGATTTCGTCCATTATCACACACCACCAGGCCGGGCTTGAGGCTCACTGGCAGCAATCACTCATCAGTGTGCTGTTGAATGCCCCTCCACAACTCCTGCGCGGTGTTTGGTTTTCCCCCCAAACAGGCAAGTTTTAAAACTGCCTGCTGTCGTTTAACCCCTGGCTGTGCTGAAGTTGGTGGTGAAGGTGTTACGCTGACTGGATGAGGAGGCGGTAGAGGATGAGGAAGCGGAGTAGGAGGAGTTAGGAACAGGCAAACTGAAGCGCACTGCAATCCTCGGTGGTGGAAGGACATGCGCCAAACTGCTATCCGCCTCAAACTGCTATCCGCCTCTCCCTAACAGCACACTGCATTTACCCAGTGTGCTGTTAGGGAGATATAACGTCCCTGACCGTGCTTACTGGTCCATGTATCCGTAGTTAGGTGGACCTTGCCACAGATGGCGTTGCGCAGTGCACACCTGATTTTGTCACCCACTTGGTTTTGCAGGGAAGGGATGGCTTGCCTGGAAAAGTATTGGCAGCTGGGCACGACATGCTGTGGGACAGCCACCGCCATAAGGCTTTTAAAACTCTGCGTCTCCACCAGACGGAATGACAGCATTTCAAAGGCCAGGAATTTTGATATGCTGGCATTCAGGGCCAGGGATCGCGGGTGGGTAGGGAGGGTACTTCCTCTTCCGATCCAGTGTTTGGGAGATAGAAAGCTGAATGCTTCCACGAGACATTGTGGAGATGGTTGTTGGTGACCCAGGTGGTGGTGTTGCTGGCAGATCCTCTGTTTGCGGGGTGGCAGGTGCCGGTCTCACTACAGAGGTGGATGAAGAGGCCGAGACTGCAACAGAAGAGGAAGCAGGAGGAGCCAGAGAAGTTTCTTGGTTTTTGAGGTGTCTACTCCACTGCAGCTCGTGTTTTGCACTTAGATGCCTGGTCATGCAGGTTGTGCTCAGGTTGAGAAGGTTTATGCCTCGCTTCAGGCTCTGATTGCACAGCGTGCAAACCACTTGTGTCCTGTCATCATCACATTGTCTGAAGAACTGCCATGCTAGGGAACTCCTTTGAGCTGGCTTTGGTGTGCTCGGTCTCTTGCTGCGTTGGGCAGTAGCAGGCGTAGTGTCTAGGGCACGGCCGCTCCGCTTTTGCACCCTGCTCCCTCTTCTGTTGTGTTGGTGGCTCTGTGCGACCACCGCCTCTTCCTCCAAACCACTCAGGTCACCTGCATGACGTTCATTCCATGTGGGGTCAAGGACCTCATCGTCCTCCACATCATCTTCCACAGAGTCTTCACGCCTGCAACCCTTGTTGGTCTCCACAATTCGGAATTCCGCAGCAGTTGGCACCTGTGTTTCATCATCATCCGAGACGTGCTGGTCCTCCCATGTACTCATCTTGAGACATAAGACGTTGGGCATTGGTGCACTCAATCTCTTCCACTTCTGGGGCAGGGCTAGGTGGATGGCCCTGGGAAACCATGCTAACAGAGTCATCAAAAATAAGAAGAGACTGCTGCATGACTTGGGGCTCAGACTGCTTGGCTGATTTGCAAGGGGGTGAGGTGAAAGATTGATGGACATCGGCTGCAGGTGCCAACTCTGACCTTTCAGCAGAAGACTGGGTGGGAGACAATGTGAAGGAACTGGAGGCACTGTCAGCAACCCAATCTACTATCGCCTGTACTTGTTCTGGCCTCAACATTTGTAGAGGCGCATTAGGCCCTGCCAAATACTGCTGTAAGGTTCTGTCGCCTACTCGCAGCTGAGAAAGGTGTTTCACTTATGCGTGTAGCTGCCACAGATTGACCACGTCCTCTCCTTGCAACAGGAGCTCCACCAGCAGCACCAAGACCCAGCACTAACATGGTGGAGCAGTAGGTGTGAACACGCCTAGACGTACTGAATAACGGGTCTGCCCCCTTCAACTTCTGGGTCTCCAAATTGGGCACATGTCCTGAGCTTGCCCTTTACACCTTGGAGGTGCTGGCCTGCCCTACAGCCAGTGTATTATCTGAAGGTGTATTTAGCATGGCTGGGGGCGTTATCACAGACAAGCGCAGCTGCCTGTCCAGAGCCAATGTGGACAAGCTCATGTTCATTAAAATGAACCAGGCATGGATCCCACAGGACTTGTCCGTAACCTGTGCAGAATAGACATGTATACCGACCTTACCAAGCCGTTGTATTTGATCTTTCTAACTCTTTTGGGGTGTACCCTAATTTAAAAAGAAATAAAATTAAAAACAAAAACCAGTGTTGGCTACCTCGTCCTTCTCCACCGCCGCTTCCACCTACACCGCCACATCCACCGCCACCTCAACCTCCTACTCCATATGGGCCCCGTCCTCCTCCTCCTCCACCGCCGCCTCTGCTTCCACCTACACCTCCATATCCACCGCCACCTCAACCTGCTACTCCATATGTGCCTCGTCCTCCTCCTACATTATTCAAGATTATTATTTTCTATTTTTATGTTTTTTATGTTATTTTAAGTTATTTCCCTATCCACATTTGTTTGCAGAGCACTTGCCATGCTCTTAAGAAGATTTTGCTGCCATTTGCAGCCCTCTAGTCCTTTCCATGTGTCTTTTAGAGCCATTTTAGTGCTCAAAAGTTTGTGTCACCATTGACTTCAATGGGGTTCGGGATCGGGGTAAAGTTAGGGTTAAGTCCGGGTCACGAACCCAGACTTTTTTTTCAAGTTCGGCCGGATCCGCCAAACTCGGACATCCAGGTGTTCGATCAACTCTAACCACCACCAATACCCAAAGTCCAATTTTTCCGCACATGCTACTTCTATACAAAGTCTGTGAAAGAGACACCAGAATGAATCCAAAAAATGTCTAATCTTGTTCTGAGTGCATTAAATTGAGGCCTCATCATACACACTGGCTCCCCAAGCCATTGTTTACAAAATAAAGAAAGCTTGCAGGGAATATTTGGTTTTTTTTTTGATTTATAAATGTCATTATCGCTGCACCAGCTTCTATACACAGTACAGATATGCTACTTTACAGGTAGACTAAGGGGACCCCCCAGGCACTATATTTAACCGGTTGCCGACCGCCGCATGACTATATACTGCGTCGGTCAGCCCAGGCAAGGCAGAGTGACGTATAGGTACGTCACTCGCCTGTCACTGACTTGAGAGCCAATTGCGGGCGGGCGCGTGCGCCCGCCGAGGCGCGCGCCCGCCGCGGCTCGTTCACTGACAAGTCAGTGCGTGTGACCGGCGGACCCGATGTCCGCCGGTCACACTACGATCGCTCCGGTGAAGGGAGAAAGGCGGAGCGGCTTATGTAAACAAGCCGCCCGTCATTCTCCCTGGTGTAAAAATGAAGATCAGACGGTTCTACTATGTAGGACCATTGATCTTTGTTTTTACACCAATAGCCATGTCCCTATACAGTTAGAATCCCGCCCCTAGGACACACTTAACCCCTCCCTCTCCAATACAGTTAACCCCTTCCCTGCCAGTGTCATTTTTGCAGTAACAGTGCATATGTATAGCACTGATTACTGCAGTAATGTCACTGGTAACCCCAAAAGTGTCAAAAATGTCAGTCAAGGGTCCGATCTGTCCGCCGCAATGTCGCAGTACCGAAAAAAAATCGCAGATCGCCGCCATTACGCGTTAAAAAAAAACACCAAAAATGACAAAAATCTTTCCCTTTGTTAGTAAACGCGATAACTTTTGCGCAAACCAATCAAAATACGCTTTTTGCGATTTTTTTACCAAACATATGTAGCATAAAACAAATTGGACGAAAATGTTAAAAAATTTTGATTTTTACATTTTTTTGGGGGGGAATTTCATATAAAAAAATGTGAAAAATATTGTTATTTTTGCAAAATTGACGCTCTTTTTTTGTTTATAGCGCATGATCAAAAAATCGCACAGGTGATCAAATACCACCAAAAGAAAGCTCTGTTTGTGGGAGAAAAAGGACGTCAAATTCGTTTAGGTACAGCATCGCACGACCGCGCAATTGTCCGTTAAAGTCACGCAGTAAAAAAATCGCAAAAAAAACCCTGGTCTTTTAGCAGCCAAATCCTCCGGGGCTTAAGTGGATAAAGGAATTTTTTATTTTTATTGTTTTACTTTAAGCATCAGTAAATCACTGCTCATTTATAAATTATGTTTTTTACAAACCTTTTTTTTCATTGATACATATCCCCTAGGGCATTACCTGGAGCCCCATAACCATTGTATGGCAAATTACTTGCATATAAGCCGTCAAAATGGGCACTTTTGATTTTTCCAGTTCGGGTCATTTAGACTTCAATGGGGTTCGTTATTCGGTTCCGAACTTTTGAAATGTTTGAAAGTTCTACCGCAAACTGAACCGGGGTTCGTTCAGCCCATGATTACTGATGAGTAAGCAACTGCTATACTGCAACTGCCAACACCACACATCTTTCAATGCCATTTAAATGACTGTTTTTGAGTTGAGTTGTATTAATAGGACAGACATAAAGTTCAATACAGATCTTTTATATTATATATTATCATTCTATGAACTGATGAAATGCAATAAGTAAAAGTCTGCTCTAAATACAGTAGATACTTTTAACATCGCTAAAAACCTAGCTCATGGTTACTTGACATTTTTAAAGGAGAAGGTCTAATTATACTAAATTGGGTCCTAATGATAGATCCCATCTGTAATTCCTCAATGTGGAAACAATTACTTTAGGAGAATGGACATTCATTTGCAGATTCCCAGGAGCACCTATGTTTGTGCTGCACATGAGCCTTGACCTTCAGTGGCTTATAACATTGATTGCTGGGAGTTTGAGACAAAGCTTTATTAGTCTTTCTATTCTGCATTATTACAAGCACATCATGCTCTGGATATTGCTATCAGAATCAGTTGAATCCTAGATTTAATATTCTATACTTTTCACAAAAATATATATTTTTTGTAAAATGTCTTGATAATCAGGCTTTGTCTTTGTCTTTCTAGGTAACACTCAAAGTAGAATTAGTGTAAGATGGAGCTTTAAAATCAATCACTGTAAAAAAAAAAAAATGATATACTGTATATAATGATATATATGTGTTTGTTTAACTAGTCAAATAGTTTTTGCTGTTTAGAATAGAGTAGAGAAGGGTTAAAACTTCCATCAGTTTATTTCTTGTGGTATGTGATCATATAGAAAAAATCCCCTTTATTCGCTGTCCAAAGATGCCAGTTAGTTGTCATTAAAACAGGTTTTGCTATTGGAAGATTTAGCATCATCTTGTGTAATGATGACAACTGTAAAAAGTTGGATTTCTAGTGACAGTTTAGCCTCCCTGCACAGGTGGTGCTGTTTTGGCAGCCACTATGCAGAGGGAAGAGAGGCTAAGGGAAGCTCTTGTTCCTCTGAGGTCTCCATAGACATCATCAGAGGAACAGCCTAAATAGGTACTGCTACGCTGAATGACCTCTGCAGCTATCTTTATTGAGAGCAGTGTTAATAAATAGCAGTATCCCACTGCAGTTGGCATGCCTTTACGAAGTGGCTAGGTTAGGGACAGCAACCGCTGGTGAGGGACAGTGTGTCTAGAGCAGGGAATGGTTCTGGTGAAGGAGGGGCAGAGCAAGGACCTCACACCTGATTCTGCCAACCAGTTTACCTTTACCTCATGAGGTTGAAGAATTTAAACTACTTTCTGCTTTCTGAGTGCTTATGCCACCACACTATCTATCAGCCACCTCCTTCATCAGATGCTATCCAGTATCGTAAGCTTACTCTTTTGTCTTCTACCACATATAGACTGTGCTATAATTATTCTACTGTGAGGAACCATTACACTGAGTTGGCCATGATATTTAGGCCCTGTCACCAGATTTTTGGAACTACTAGGAGAGCTTGCGCTGCTATTACAAGTGTTGTTTTTTGTATAACTTTGTTCCAATACAACGTGAACATTCCTTGGTCTCTGTGTGCAATTACCCCAAATTGGATACCAACCAGCTTGCAATGCCCACAACTTAGTTTAAGCCAGGAGAGATTGGTTAGAGAAGACAGACCTACAGGTGTGTATCTGACGCACTCTAAACAAACAGTTACAAGACCAGTTCATTGGAGGGGTTAGCGTTGGCCCTGTCCGGCAAACCCTGCAGAAATGAGTGAGGTCTCAGCCCTCCCTAACTTTCATTGATATAGTGGTGGAAGTGGTCGCTCAAGAATAGAAAGATACGGAAGTCACTATTATGGTGACAAAGAAAAGTGAACCAAAATACTTTAGGGAGATGGCTTTAGCCCCTTGCCTGTTGTCGGCCCTGCAAACAGCCATATGGGAGCATGTGACAGGAAATTATTACAGTCAAGCAGGAATTGATCCAATTCTCCAAGGGTGTAAATCTGCTGCGGAGAGACCCAGATGAGGACCGGAGATGCTGCTGTTGTGTGTGCTATGGGCACCTGGCCAGGAGCTGCAGCCCCCCTGAAAATAAGGGTACCTCTTGTCAACCATTAAACTAGAGGTTCCCAGGGATGAGGGATGATCCCTGGCAAGAGCCCAGTTAGCCCATGTTTGCCCTGAGCCCAGTGGTTACCGCCCTAGTACACGACCAGCTGGTCCCTTGCCTGATAGACACCTGGTTTGAAGTTACCATAATGGAGTGTGATTTCTATTTGAGAGAACCAGGACCAGCTAGACCCATCATGGTTGTCTCTGAAAGCGGCCAACAACTTTCCCATCACAGTAGAAGGGTTTACCTGGCTGACAGTTCAGATGTTCACCAGATGGTGAAGCGAGAAGGGTTCTTGGTTTCCCGCTGTCTAGTGATTTCCTTGGTACCCATTTTCCTAGGCATGAATGTTCTGAAAGATCTGGACATATCTGCTTGTTGACAGAGGTCAAAAAGCTCTGTGGGCAAAAATGAGGGAGTGACTTGTAGGTCTCAATGTGATCAAATCTTATGAAGCCTGCCACGGAAAAGGTAGGTTGCAGACAAAAGGAGTGGGCATACGTTAAAGCCTAAGCAAGTTACTGTTGGCTCCCAATCAAGAAGTTGTCTGTTCATTACCTATCAGGGCCCACAGGAAGCTCCAAGGGACTACCATTATGATAAAACCTTGTAGAGACCTTAAAGTTTTAGGAGAATGGTTAACTACTCGAACGCAAACTCATTGCCTATATCCACAGGTGCCTTTGGGGAGAAAAGTTGCTCATAATGTTGGGCCAGGGTTGTTACTTCTGCTCTGTGGATTTGGTTAGTGACAACTGGCAGGTCCCATTAAGAGAGCAGGAGCAGGAAGAACAGCATTTTATCACCTTACTGGGACTGGGCAAATTCAATTCCATGCCTTTTGGACAAACCAATGCCCCTGTACTTTCCAAAGACTGATAGACTGGTGGCTAAAAGACTACAACTTCGAGAAAGTCCTGATCTATCTAGATGATATTATCATCTTTTCTAAAACCTTTAAGGATCACATTCAACATCTGGACAAGGGGTTTACTTACCTCTCCCAGTATAGGTTGAAGCTGAAGCCCAATAAGTGCTACCTGATGCAGCAGAAGATCCAATATCTGGTGCATGTTTTTGAGGCAGGAGGAGTTTGCCCTGATCTAACCAAAATTAAAGGGAAAAAGGGAAGGCATTTGCCTTCCATCCAGGCCCAATTGCAGAAGCCACAAGAGCAAACTTTTGACACTCTGAAGCAAGCCCGCTCCCCTCTTGGCATACGCAGGACTATTCTAAGCCCATTCCAGGTCTTTACAGATGTGAGCCTGCAAGACCTGGGCACTGTACTTGCACAGGAGAAAAATGGATGTGGGCAGGTGATTGCCGATGTAAATCACAGCCTCAGACCCTCTGAGCAAAACCCCCCTAGCTATTGCTCATTTTAGCTGGAGATGTTAGACCTCATATAGGCTATTGAGAAATTTGCTGAATATCTAACCAAGGCTGAAATCGATGTCGTCAAAGAAAACAAACTACCTGCCTATTTGGACTTTGTGAAACTAGGAGCCATGCAGCAAAGATTTGTTGCATGGCTAGCCCGTTTAAATTATAACTTAGACTAAAAGCCAGGGAGCTCAATGACCATGCCGATGCCCTCTGTTGGTTCCCGGTGGGAAAAAACCCACCAGAGATTTAGACTTGAGTCAGGGAGACTTGGAAGTAGCTCTGCTCTCTCAAATCAGTTCTTCCCTGCGTGTATGTCCAGGGGGCAACAAGCAGATCCCCTCCCAAAGATGACTGAAATCTTCACCTTGGTTGAAAAAGCAATCCTACAGCAAAAGGACCCTGACATATCCCAGATACAGTGATTTCTCTCCAATTGGCAGAAGCCCAGTTGTCAGGAATGTCAGGGATTGACCAATATGGCTAGAATTCTGCTGTGGCAGTGGGACTGACTGGAAATCAAAGACAATGTGCTTTATCTCAGAGCTCGATTTGTTACTGAGCAACGGGATATTCTGCAAATGTTCCCCAGCCGCACATTCTACAGGTTTGTGGAGTGATGCTGGCAACCATTGGATACTTTGAGGTAGAGTGCACTGAAGTATATGTCAGGAGGTACTTTCATTACTTTCATTAGTATGCGATGCATACTAGCACATTATTCATTTACTTTGCAGGGGGGAAAAAAAAGAAAAAAATAGGAAGAGTTTACTTCCTCTTTACCAGGTGCAAAGCTAGAAATATTACTGCAGAACAAGTTCAGGATGGCAAAAAATACATACATGCAGAATAATAAAAGCTGCACAAAAATGGTCCTTTACACCAAAATCTCTATTAAGCCATGGTATTATAGCTGCATAGCACAGCCTCTATAAGTCTCTATAACAACAGACAGCCCAACTTAGAATGACTACTTCAATAAACCAGTTCAGAACACAGCTACTTTCAATGATCTGCATTAACAGTGTCCCTCACAGTAAAGTCCATGGTGGCTCTGGTAACACAAGTGAGAAGCTGAAGGAATCCAGGGCCCAAGGGCAAAGGGGTGGGAAGCTGAAGGAATCCAGGGCCCATGGACAAAGGGGTGAGAAGCTGAAGGAATCCAGGGCCCAAGGACAAAGGGTCACCCCATTGGAACTGGAATACTCTGGTAGAAATGTGGGATGGGCTCCCCACAATAGTTGGGCCTCTCAGCAGTGTCGGATTAAACTCTGTGGAGTTCCCTAGGCAGTCAAAAGCTTGGGGCCACCCCTCAGGTTTATAGAGGTTTCTCTAGTGGGATAACATTAAACTAGGTTGTGTGCACATCTGCCGCTAGATGGAGATGGCCATCACTACTGTTCCTTACACATATGTAGGTTGCACCAAAATCTTTTACAAGCTGACAGATGAAAGAAGATGTTCTTTTAAGAAAAAAACTGTAATGTGAACCTAATGTCTGTGGTTTATGTACCTAAAGTGATACTAAAGTCTTGCTTACTAATCCCAGGAAGAAGTCCAGTAGGATCAAACATGTCGCATGATTGGCTGTATGGCATGGAGTGACATCTGGCACGCCCCCCGCTGAACTGGACACCCGGAAGTAATTCAATCAAGCTGTGCCTGTGTGTGAGCTACATGCTGTTAGACACAGAAAGCTATGCCTAATTGGAACGGTATCTTGGTCCTCCGCTGCCTGGGTTGATCACCCGACTTATGGAGGAGTTTACTTATCCAAGCGTGCATATGCTACTTCACATGTGAGTGTAACTTATTTATTTAATAAAGTACCCAGTGTTTATGGTTTTACACTGTTGTCCCTTTGTTCTCTTATCATATGGATCCCTGTATTGTTTACGGCCATTGAGGAACACCCCCGTGTGCAGCTGGCTATGTTATACTAACCTGCTCTGTGCAATGGTTTTACACAGAGCAGCCTGGATCCTCCTCTTCTCTGGTCCCTCACCCGCGCTCCTGGCTCCTGCCTCATGCCGAGTGCCCCCACAGCAAGCAGCTTGATATGGGGGCACCCGAGCCAAGCCGATGCAATGTGTGTCCATTCAGACATGGAGCTGTGGCTCTGCCCCACCCTCTCTTGCACTTTACTGGCTCACTGACTTTGATTGACAGCAGCGGGAGCCAATGGCACCCGCTGTGTGTCTAAGCCAATCAGGAAGGAAATTCCTGGACAGACGGGTCTCTTGTGCAACATCGCTGGATCGAGATGGTGCTAAGGTAAGCATTAGGGGGGCCGAAGGTTTTTTGGGGCTAAGGTAAGCATTAGGGGGACAGAAGGTTTTTTTATCTTAATGCACAGAATGCATTAAGATAAAAATCCTTCTGCCTTTAGACCCAGGTTTTGGGTACATTACAGTTAAACATTATTTTCTCTATAGAGTTTTTAAGATAAAGTTTTTGTTTCTTTCAGTTGATTAAAGCGGAGTTCCGGGCACAAAAAAAAATATCGTTTTTGTGCCCGGAACTCCGCTTTAATCAACTGAAAGAAACAAAAACTTTATCCGCTAGTTCAGCCTAACCTGAAAAGGAATTGGATAGTTAGATTTTTTTTTTTTTTTTTTTTTTTTTTTTTTTTTTTCCAAAACTCACCTTGTAATTGACGATCGTAAATACTCACCTCAGGGTACTTCCTCCCTCTGAGCCGCGGCTCACCCCGTCACTTCCTGCGCTGCAATGATTCCTGGGAGCTAAACATCATCGCTCCCAGGAATCAATCAATGCGCCGGCACCGGCCCCGCTCGTCACTTCCGGCGCGGCGTATTCTGGGAGAAGAAGACGCGGAAGAAGACGCAGAAGAGGACCGCGCCGGCTTCAGCTGCCCACAAGAGAGATGGAAACGCTGTGGAAGAAATTTTATAAGTAAGTATTTCTTCTAAAAGGTAAGTGCGAACCGGGACAGATCAGAGGCTAGCCATTGTGGAATGTGCTAGCCCTGACGGTCCTGGGGGTATGTTCATTAAAAAATGACATCTGTGCCCGGAACTCCGCTTTAACTTGTTTAATTTAAAAAAAAAAAAAAATTAGGAAATCAATATTATTTTGATCTGTTGCCATTTCACCATTAAACAGCATGGGACCATAGGCTGGTGCCTACTCTGCCTATTTGGCACTGCCTTCCAGAGAAGTTGAGTGCTATTAGGCTCTGGCCCGGCTGCCCACACACCAGTTCTGATAGTAGAGTGCCTGCAATCAAGATGCAAAATACATGCCCACATTATAAACAAAGCAGTGACATAATCACAGTTCTGCACATAGCCCTTGCAGAGCGCAAAGCTGTGAGTAGGACTAAACAGGTCCTCCCTCTACAGGCTGCCTGCAGAAATCTGCATGGGGCAGATACAAGACCAGTCACCCTGCAGAAGATGACAAGATATGGGAGCAGCAGTGACTGTTCTTTATTGCAGAAAACTCCTGCATTGGGGCAAAGTATAGAAGTTTTTTTTTAACTTGTTCCCATCCGCGCTACAGCCTATATACGGCTGCAGCGTGGACTCGAATTTTCAGGAGGCCATTTTTAAAAGGCCTCCCAGTGACACGCCCCCCGCGCGCTCCCGCGAGCGTGCATCGGGGAGAATCTGTGTCGGCCGTGTCCCTTGGACACGGCCGATCACAGATCGTGGTGAATGGCCAATCACAGCGGCCATTCACCACGTGATCGGACCATCCAATGAGAGATGATCTCTTATGTAAACATATGAGATCATCTCTCATCGCCGGCACTCCTTCCTCACACGGAGCCTGCAGTGTGAGGAAGGAGGGGGAGCCTCACAGCGCCGGGGACACAGAGACATGTAATCAGGGCACTGATCACCAGTCCCCTGATTACTAAAAGGTAAAAAAACCACACACATTACCCCCAACAGTGCCCACAGTGCCCCCCATCAGTGTCCCCCATCAATGCCCACAATCAGTGCCCATAGTGCTGCCAGTCAGTGCCCATCAGTGCCTGCTCATCTAGGCACCGATGAGCACTGACTGGCAGCACTATGGGCACTGAGTGTGGGCACTGATGGTGCTGCCCATCAGTGCTCATCAGTGCCGCTCATCAGTGCCACCCGTCAGTGTCCATCAGTGCCATCTGCCAGTGCCCATCAGTGCTGCCTCTCAGTGCCCATCAGTGCCGCCCGTCAGTGCAGCCTCTCAGTGCCCAGCGTGCCACCTCTCAGTGCCACCTCTCAGTGCCCAGCAGTGCCACCTCTCAGTGCCCAGCAGTGCCGCCTATCAGTGCTCATCAGTGCCGCCTATCAGTGCCGCCTATCAGTGCCGCCTATCAGTGCCACCTATCAGTGCTCATCAGTGCAGCATATTAGTACCTCCTCATCAGTGCCCATAAGTGCCACCTCATCAGTGCCCATAAGTGCCACCTCATCAGTGCCCATCAGTGCAGCCTATCAGTGCCCATCAGTGCCGCCTCATCAGCGCACATCAGTGAAGGAGAAAAATTTATTTTCAAAATTTACTCGCAGAAAATAAGAAAAACTTTTTTTTTTTTTCAAAATTTTCTGTATTTATTCTTTTTTTTTGTAAAAAATAAAAAACCCAGAGATGATTAAATACCACCAAAAGAAAGCTCTATTTGTGTGAAAAAAATGATAAAAATTTCATATGGGTACAGTGTAGCATGACCGCGCAATTGTCAGTCAAAGTGTGACAGCGCTGAAAGCTGAAAATTGGCCTGGATGGGAAGGGTGTTTAAGTGCACAGTAGGCAAGTGGTTAATATTAATCACTGGACATTTTGAAGATGAAATACCCAAAAGACACTAAGATTCAACTAACAATACTCATGAAAAATATTTAGACAATATACAGTGCTTTGCGAAAGTATTCGGCCCCCTTGAACTTTTCGATCTTTGTCCACATTTCAGGCTTCAAACATAAAGTTTTAAAACTGTAATTTTTTGTGAAGAATCAACAACAAGTGGGACACAATCATGAAGTGGAACGAAATTTACTGGATATTTCAAACTTTTTTAACAAATAAAAAACTGAAAAATTGGGCGTGCAAAACTATTCAGCCCCCTTAAGTTAATACTTTGTAGCGCCACCTTTTGCTGCGATTATAGCTGTAAGTCACTTGGGGTATGTTTCTATCAGTTTTGCACATCAAGAGACTGACATTTTTGCCCATTCCTCCTTGCAAAACAGCTCGAGCTCAGTGAGGTTTGATGGAGAGCGTTTGTGAACAGCAGTTTTCAGTCCTTTCCACAGATTATCGATTGGATTCAGGTCTGGACTTTGACTTGGCCATTCTAACACCTGGATATGTTTATTTGTGAACCATTCCATTGTAGATTTTGCTTTATGTTTTGGATCATTGTCTTGTTGGAAGACAAATCTCTGTCCCAGTCTCAGGTCTTTTGCAGACTCCATCAGGTTTTCTTCCAGAATGGTCCTGTATTTGGCTCCATCCATCTTCCCATCAATTTTAACCATCTTCCCTGTCCCTGCTGAAGAAAAGCAGGCCCAAACCATGATGCTGCCACCACCATGTTTGACAGTGGGGATGGTGTGTTCAGGGTGATGAGCTGTGATGCTTTTACGCCACACATAAGGTTTTGCATTGTTGCCAAAAAGTTTGATTTTGGTTTCATCTGACCAGAGCACCTTCTTCCACATGTTTGGTGTGTCTCCCAGGAGGCTTGTGGCAAACTTTAAACAACACTTTTTATGGATATCTTTAAGAAATGGCTTTCTTCTTGCCACTCTTCCATAAAGGCCAGATTTGTGCAGTGTACGCCTGATTGTTGTCCTATGGACAGAGTCTCCCACCTCAGCTGTAGATCTCTGCAGTTCATCCAGAGTGATCATGGGCCTCTTAGCTGCATTTCTGATCAGTCTTCTCCTTATATGAGCTGAAAGTTTAGAGGGACGGCCAGGTCTTCGTAGATTTTGCAGGCTCCTTCCATTTCAATATTATCGCTTGCACAGTGCTCCTTGGGATGTTTAAAGCTTGGGAAATCTTTTTGTATCCAAATCCGGCTTTAAACTTCTCCACAACAGTATCTCGGACCTGCCTGGTGTGTTCCTTGTTCTTCATGATGCTCTCTGTGCTTTAAACGGACCTCTGAGACTATCACAGTGCAGGTGCATTTATACGGAGACTTGATTACACACAGGTGGATTCTATTTATCATCATTAGTCATTTAGGTCAACATTGGATCATTCAGAGATCCTCACTGAACTTCTGGAGAGAGTTTGCTGCACTGAAAGTAAAGGGGCTGAATAATTTTGCACGCCCAATTTTTCAGTTTTTTATTTGTTAACAAAGTTTGAAATATCCAATAAATTTCGTTCCACTTCATGATTGTGTCCCACTTGTTGTTGATTCTTCACAAAAAATTACAGTTTTATATCTTTATGTTTGACGCCTGAAATGTGGCAAAAGGTCGCAAAGTTCAAGGGGGCCAAATACTTTCGCAAGGCACTGTATATATATTTTTTTTAAGTTCTCAAGTTTTCAAGTTTGCATTGAATGAATATATGATTGCATTGATAAAAGTTATCCTTAACCAAAAAAAAAGAAGCAGCCATCAAACAAAAAGAGACTTTGTGACCTATAGCAGAATGACATTATGGTTGCCCACAGCTAGTACCAGGTAAATTGAACCGATGTTGTGCTCAATAGAATTGTTTGGATTCTTTCAATTTGGTGTCGGTTTTTTCCTGTATGATTTAAGCGCTGTATTATAGATTATACTTTAGCTCACATTGAATATTTCTTTCTCATTAGTGATCAGTGGCCAACAAGAGGTGGGGGACCAAGAGGAGCCCAAAACTTTACAGAAAGTAATTAGAGGAAAGGATGATGGATTAAAGGCATAGGAAAAATGATTAATCGGGAAAGAAAGTGACAAGACTTTTGGCAGGAACTGAAATGATTGATGGACAGGGTTATTGCACAGCTGGATGGACAGCTGTAGAGTCAAATAAATATATAATGCAGATACAAAAAGAGAGGCGTATCAGCAATGAATAGGGTTTGACAAGAAACAGATCAGAACTGACAGAAGAAAGAGTAAAGGCGACACTGAATGAATAGTACTTAAGACAAAGGCTAGGACGAGCACATAGGAGGTAGAATTGGAAAGAACATATATTAGCCAGTGATCTTTAAATGGAGACAGGTAGTGAATACATCAAAAAGGCGTATAAGAACACAGAGATTTCACATCAAGTGACCTCTAAGTAAAAAGACTAACTTAATAGAAATTTATATACAGTAGTTTAACTCTGAGCTAATTTCATTTTAAAAACCTCCATGAAAAAGGCCAAAATAAATAAATAAATGAGTATCTCTGCCTGCAATACCCACCTTCAATCCAGAGCTGTCCCTCACAGTACCTCCTCTTCACTAAAAGATGCCCCAATTGTTTCTGGTTTAAATGATTAGTTGACTATCACTATCTTATGCCAAAAACATGCTGAAGCATTACAGCATGCTCAGTAGCTTAGTCCATTAACATGTAATAGTCTATTTTTTTAAAAATAATGCTTACTTTTTATCTGGTCACTTCATTGCCTTCTACTTTTCGTCATGCAGATGGCAAGGTAAATGCTTTGCACTGGAAATTCATGACTCAGCATTAACCTTCCTAATTGAGCACTTGACACATGCACAGTCCACTCACTTTCACAGCTCAGTGTATATATATACTCTGCCTTTGCATGCACATGAAGTTTAATGGCATACCAGTCTTAGTCTGTAGGGTTCAAAATTGAGTTGGCCAACCCTTTGCAGCATAAGAGCTTCAACTCTTCTGGGAAGGCTATGCACAAAGTTTAGGAGTGTGCCTATGGGAATGTTTGAGCATTCTTCCAGAAGCGCATTTGTGAGGTCAGGCACTGATGTGGATGAGAAGTCCTCGTTATGCCAAGGATGCCACATTATTTGATGGAAATCAAAATTATCAACCTTAGAGCGCTGAATTCAAAGACACCCCAAAAATCAAAGTGGAAAAATGATGCAGCAGGCTAGTCCATTTTGCTGTAATTTTATTTCAGTAACTCAAAATAGTACTCAGTAGTATGTATGGTCCCCACATGCTTGTATACATGCCTGACAACGTCGGGGCATGCTCCTAATGAGACGTTGGATGGTGTCCTGGGGCATTTCCTCCCAGATCTGGACCAGGACATCACTGAGCTCCTGAACAGACTGAGCTACAACCTGGTGGCGTTGGTTGGACCAAAACATAATATCGCAAAGGTGTTTTAGGTCTGGCGAGCGAGGGGGCCATTCGATGGTATCAATTCCTTCATCCTCCAGGAGCTGGCTGCTTACTCACATGAGGCCAGGCATTGTGGTGCACCAGGAGGAACCCAGGACTCACTGCATCAGCAAAGGATCTGACATTGGGTCCAAGGATTTAATCCCGATACCTAATGGCAGTCAGGGTGCCATTTTCTAGCCTGTTGAGGTCAGTGCGTCCCTCCATGGATATGCCTCCCCAGACCATCACTGACCCACCACCAAACCGGTCATGCTGAACGATGTTAAAGGCGGTATAATGTTCTCCATGGCTTCTCCTGACCCTTTCACGTCTGTCACATGTGCTGAGGGTGAACTTGCTTTCATCTGGTGTTCAATGGCATATGCCAATCGAGCTCCATGGGTTCCAGGCAGTGAATACAGGGTCCACTAGAGGATGTTGGGCCCTCAGGCCACCCTCATGAAGTCTGTTTCTGATTGTTTGGTCAGAGACATACACACCAGTGGCCTGCTGGAGGTCATTTTGTAGGACTCTGGCAGTGCTCATTCTGTTCTTCCTTGCACAAAGGAGCAGATACCAGTCCTGCTGATGGCTTAAGGACCTTCTATGGCCCTGTCCAGCTCTTCTAGAGTAATGGCCTGTCTCATGGAATCTCTTCTGGCAATGGCACGTATTGATGTGCCATCCTGGAGGAGTTGGACTGCCTGTGCAACCTCTCTGACATTCACAGACATGACTAGGCATGATGGGAATTATAGTTCCCGAACAACTGGAGGGCCATAGTTTGAAGACCCCTGCTATATAGGGTCCTATATCATCTCATGCTACCAGTAGTGACACTGACCCTAGCCAAATGCAAAACTAGTAAAAAACTGTCAGAAAAGATGAGTCTATCTCTAGATTCACACTAAACGGATATTCTACACACGATAGAAGCACAATAGCACACTAGTTCGCTAGTGGCACTGAACAGAGCCCTGTTCTATCTCTCTCAACACCAATATCACACTGCAAATTACTGCTATGGGGAGAATATTTTTATAGTGTGGGGCGGGACTAAGATCAATGAGCCATGATTGGATAGAGTCATTAATACTTTCTCCAATCATGTCTCTGACAGTGCTCTGTGCCCTGATTGGGCAAAGCAGTGCATTGTGGTCATTCGGCAGGCTGAACATACGTTCAAACCCCCTCATAATTTGGGTGTTCATCAAACGGGCGAACAGAAAATGTTCAGCCCAAACTCATGCTCAGGCCGAACCGTTTGCCCAACTCTACTGGGGAGCATCACATAAAAGAGCACAGAGCAGCTCTATGAACAGTGGTAGTTATGGATCTGCTTGACAATGCTACTAAAACAGCTAATCATCAGGAGACCACCTGCACCCTATCTCCCTTCCTATATACAGTACTTTGCATTATAGACATCCCCTGCATCCTACAATCTGCCTTTGGCTACATTTACAAGGATTCTAAAAAGAGGTGCTTGGCAAATATTTTAATACCTACCTCTCTGGTCTGTTCTGCCTTAAGTACTACTGTATACTCCATAGCATTATAAAAAGTGTTGAATCAAACAGTGTAGATACTTTCATGCTGTTGGAGAAGTGGCAGATATACCAAAATAGAGACTTAGGCCATTTGCAGATGGTGATGAATCCGTCAACCCGATCTGCCTGCTCCACTAACATCTGCTGCTTCATAGGGAACAATGGGTGGCCTGATTTGGTCTGCCTAAAAAACGGACAGTTGGACCCAATCAGTCCACTGGTGTGAAACGGGCCTTAGATATGTAGAATAATGTGTCAATCCAATTATTTGCTCAAAATTAAATATGTTTTATGTAGATATATCTTTTTTTTTTTTTTTTTGAATTTTGTAGAGTAGGTTAACAAAGGTACGAGTACTAAGCAGTAAAATAGAAGAGTTGGCAACATAACTCTAGTAAACAGAATACATGGTATGTAACAGTAAACATCAGATAAACAAGGATCACATTGTTGAACCGTAGTACCCGCAAAGGTAAGAGAGGAAGGTGGGCATGTAGGAGGGAGGGAAGGGGGAAAGCCAAGTACCGAGAGGTAAGTGTTTAGGTTGTCTGCGTATTGTACCAGTCACGCCAAGGTTGCCAACCTTTAGAAGATTTGAACTTAGCGTCATTGTCTCTAGGAAGTAGACTTTCATAGTGATAGTGTGTGTGTGCCATATGGATTACATCAGAGATTTTTGGAGTCAAGGATGACTTCCAGTTCCTCGTTAGGAGACGTCTGGTCGCTAGGAGTACATGTGTGACAACTGTTTGGAGGTGATGAGGAAAAAGATTAATACCTAGGTTTAGTACCACCAAGTGGGGGGTCAGTTCGGTGCATGAGTGAGTGATCTCTGAGATAAGGGTGGATACGTCTGACCATAATTTGTGTAGATGAGGACAGGTCCAAAAAGTAGATATATCTTTTAATTGAAAGATTGAGCTTTGCCCAAACTGCCAGTTGTGGCGAAAAGGTCACCCTTCCCTTATTCCTCTAGGATTGTGGAAGAGAGGGGACATACAGTGGGTACGGAAAGTATTCAGACCCCCTTAAATTTTTCACTCTTTGTTATATTGCAGCCATTTGCTAAAATCATTTAAGTTCATTCTTCTTCCTCATGAATGTACACATAGCACCCCATACTGACAGAAAAACACAGAATTGTTGACATTGTTGCAGATTTATTAAAAAAGAAAAACTGAAATATCACATGGTCCTAAGTATTCAGACCCTTTGCTGTGACACTCATATATTTAACTCAGGTGCTTTCCATTTCTTCTGATCATCCTTGAGATGGTTCTACACCTTCATTTGAGTCCAGCTGTGTTTGATTATACTGATTGGACTTGATTAGGAAAGCCACACACCTGTCTATATAAGACCTTCCAGATCACAATGCATGTCAGAGCAAATGAGAATCATGAGGTCAAAGGAACTGCCTGAAGAGCTCAGAGACAGAATTGTGGCAAGGCACAGATCTGGCCATGGTTACAAAAAGATTTCTGCTGCACTTAAGGTTCCTAAGAGCACAGTGGCCTCCATAATCCTCAAATGGAAGACGTTTGGGACGACCAGAACCCTTCCTAGAGCTGGCCGTCCGGCCAAACTGACCTATCGGGGGAGAAGAGCCTTGGTGAGAGAGGTAAAGAAGAACCCAAAGATCACTGTGGCTGAGCTCCAGAGATGCAGTCAGGAGATGGGAGAAAGTTGTAGAAAGTCAACCATCACTGCAGCCCTCCACCAGTCGGGGCTTTATAGCAGAGTGGCCCGACGGAAGCCTCTCCTCAGTGTAAGACACATGAAAGCCCGCATGGAGTTTGCTAAAAAAAACACCTGAAGGACTCCAAGATGGTGAGAAATAAGATTCTCTGGTCTGATGAGACCAAAATAGAACTTTTTGGCCTTAATTCTAAGCGTTATGTGTAGAGAAAACCAGGCACTGCTCATCACCTGTCCAATACAGTCCCAACAGTGAAGCATGGTGGTGGCAGCATCATGCTGTGGGGGTGTTTTTCAGCTGCAGGGACAGGACGACTGGTTGCAATCGAGGGAAAGATGAATGCGGCCAAGTACAGGGATATCCTGGACAGAAACCTTCTCCAGAGTGCTCTGGACCTCAGACTGGGCCGAAGGTTTACCTTCCAACAAGACAATGACCCTAAGCACACAGCTAAAATAACGAAGGAGTGGCTTCACAATAACTCCGTGACTGTTCTTGAATGGTCCAGCCGGAGCCCTGACTTAAACCCAATTGAGCATCTCTGGAGAGACCTAAAAATGGCTGTCCACCAACGTTTACCATCCAACCTGACAGAACTGGAGAGGATCTGCAAGGAGGAATGGCAGAGGATCCCCAAATCCAGGTGTGAAAGACTTGTTGCATTTTTCCCAAAAAGACTTCTGGCTGTATTAGATCAAAAGGGGGCTTCTACTAAATACTGAGCAAAGGGTCTGAATACTTAGAACCATGTGATATTTCAGTTTTTCTTTTTTAATAAATCTGCAACAATGTCAACAATTCTGTGTTTTTCTGTCAGTATGGGGTGCTATGTGTACATTCATGAGGAAGAAGAATGAACTTAAATGATTTTAGCAAATGGCTGCAATATAACAAAGAGTGAAAAATTTAAGGGGGTCTGAATACTTTCCGTACCCACTGTATATCTCTTGACTATTGTCTGATATCAGAGTCTGAGAATAACTGAGCTAATATCACAGGCTAGGATCATATTTTTTACCTGATATCTTGCCTGACATCAGAGGCTTGGCTCGTATTTCTTGCCTGATATCTTGGCATATATCATATGCTGAGATCGATTTTTTTACTGACAAAAGAGACTAGCATTATACATTCTATGGAAGCTCAAGGCTGTAAATAGCAGTGAAGCAAATGCCTTCTTTAGACCTGACTTTCCATAGTTCCATGGTAATAGGACAGCTCTGTCTGTAGTTTGCACAGTCTTCTATCATACGCTGCATGAGCTTTTGTTAATTAGTAAAGGGTTTTCTTCATGTGGGGCAGGCCTAATCATTTTCTTTTTCTGTCCATCGATGTGGGTTGCAACATCCCATCTTAGAACACCTAGATTTTTTTTTATTTTCAATACGGATATTAAAGTGCTTTCAGAAACAAATGTGTAATAGGGACATAAAACACTGCATGCTTCAAATGAGCTTAGCTATCATCAAGGTATGTGACTGGCAGATTGGCTGCCTCCATGCCAGTAATATTCAGTATCACTATACACGCTCATGCCGCCGCATTACAAAAAATAGGACAGAACTAAAATGGCAAGGATTGTCATATCAGAATAGAAGTGTTCAGTGGAGGAGAGAATAAAGAGATGTAGTTCAATGTTCACATAAAGCACTTTCACTTGAATCATCAGTTCTTTTCTTTGAAATTTGACATATTGAAATGGCAGAATTATTAAAAATCCTTCCTGTACTAACCATCAGAAAGCACTTGATAAGCACCTAAGAATATGTGACAATGGTTTGTGAATCAAAAGGATTATTGGCTGTTAAAATGAATATGCATATTGCCTAAGGACACCACCGCTATAAAAATTCACTGTGCGCCATCTGCTATAAGGATGCACTGTGACTGTGAGTCATCTGCTATAAGGATTCACTGTGAGCTGTCCGCTATAAGGATTCACTGTGAGCTGTCCGCTATAAGGATTCACTGTGAGCTGTCCGCTATAAGGATTCACTGTGAGCCATCTGCTATAAGGATGCACTGTGACTCATCTGCTATAAGGATGCACTGTGAGTCATCTGCTATAAGGATGCACTGTGACTCATCTGCTATAAGGTTGCACTGTGAGCCATCTGCTATAAGGATGCACTGTAACTCATCTGCTAAAAGGATGCACTGTGACTGTGAGTCATCTGCTATAAGGATGCACTGTGACTGTGAGTCATCTACTATAAGGATGCACTGCGACTGTGAGTCATCTGCTATAAGGATGCACTGTGACTGTGAGTCATCTGCTATAAGGATGCACTGTGACTGTGAGTCATCTGCTGTAAGGATGCACTGTGACTGTGAGTCATCTGCTATAAGGATGCACTGTGACTGTGAGTCATCTACTATAAGGATGCACTGTGACTGTGAGTCATCCGCTATAAGGATGCACTGTGACTGTGAGTCATCTGCTATAAGGATGCACTGTGACTGTGAGTCATCTGCTATAAGGATGCACTGTGACTGTGAGTCATCCGCTATAAGGATGCACTGTGACTGTGAGTCATCTGCTATAAGGATGCACTGTGACTGTGAGTCATCTGCTATAAGGATGCACTGTGACTGTGAGCCATCTGCTATAAGGATGCACTGTGACTGTGAGTCATCTACTATAAGGATGCACTGTGACTGTGAGTCATCTGCTATGAGGATTCACTGTGAGCCATTCGCTATAAAAATTCACTGTGAGCTGTCCTCTATAAGGATTCACTGTGAGCCGTCCGATATAAGGATTCACTGTGAGCTGTCCTCTATAAGGATTCACTGTGAGCCGTCCGCTATAAGGATTCACTGTGAGCCATCTGCTATAAAGATTTACTGTGAACCGTCTGTTATAAGGATTCATCCTGAGCAGTCTACTAAAAGGATGAAAGAACCTGGATAGACTTAGTTGTTTCTAAAGTGTGTTAGAATACATGTCAATATTTTTACATTTAGGGTGGAGACACTTACCGTGTCCAAAAAGATGGTTCATGTAGGTCCATTTTATTTGTAATCTATTCTCAAAATTCAATTTTGTGCACTCATTATATATCTTTACATACTGTATGTAGCACTGTTACTAGCCAATAATGCTGGTATTCCAGCCTGTCCAGTAAGGAAACCTCTAAGGAGGTATGGTGGATACAATTACTGAATTCCATCTTCAGAAATCCTGGTAATGCTGAAGTCCTGAAATACTGAAGTCATGCTGATCCTATGATTTCTGTATTTCCAAGTCACTGACTGAACAAATTGACATATACTCTGAGTAGGGAAAGGATCTCTTTCCTTGATATTGAAGTCAAACTTAAGTTTATGGTTGTATTACCACCAACCCAGTGCAGGCAACACCTTGTTACATCCAGCACCTTGTTACATCCAGCATCTTTCATCAGAAGTATCCCCTATGCCCAGTACCTGCGTGTCCGCAGGAATTGTACTAGGGATGAGGATTTCTGAACTGAAGCCAATAAATTGCATCAGCGATTACTGGCACGTGGCTATTCTCGTTCTATTCTTAGGAAATCCTTTAACAAGGTCAAAAATCTTTCTTGAGAATCACTTCTCTATCAATCTAAAATTTCTAAAAGTAACCAAACAGTGAAATTCATCACTAAATACTCCACCAATGCCCCAGATTTACGCTCTATTTTGTCCAGACACTGGCATTTATTAACAACAGAACACACACTCTCAAAATATATTAGAGAAACTCCTGATCTAGTTTTCAGATGAGCCACTTACTTGCGTGATCGTCTTATGTTGAGTCGTTATACCCCCAACTCTATAGTACCCCACTTGCCACATGGAACTTATCATTGTGGGCAATGCCCACGCTGTCCATGGGTAACTGAAGGTCCTATCACTACTCTTCCCAATACTCAATTTCATCAATTGCGGACTCACGCTAACTGCACAACACAGGGTGTCATCTACTTGATGACATGTCAATGTCAAGCCTTTTATGTAGGCAAGACGATATGCCAATTAAAAGAATTGACGATCATGTATACTATTCGGGAAATGGCGAAATACTTACACCAGTTACTAAACACATTGGTTTGTACCACAAATTTGACAACACTGTGGTCTCATTTCGTGTTTTGGAGGTTATCCATCCAGACCCTCGTGGTGGAGACTGGGATCGGCGTATCCTCCAACGTGAAACACTATGGATAGAATGCTTGAACGCACTTCTTCCCGCTGGTCTAAATGAAGCGCACTCATTCAAATCATTCCTGTGACCTGCTTAGTCCTTGGCCCTTTATCTGTCCTCAGCCCATATTTGATCTTATAGGCTTTGCTACCAGCAATCCTGAATTTTCCTAATTGATTTATTCACCACTATTATGTACAATATTGTGGTGCATGTATATTTACAATTGTTGTTTTTTTCCTCTTCTTAGAAGTGTTTCATGTAATATTATAATTACTGTTCTTTGCTTATATATTGTGTCAGCACTAGACTAACAGATACCAGAGCTAGCCAGTTACTCGGGTAGGGGGAATAGGACAATAAATCTAGAAGGGCAGGGAGTCTAAATCCAGGCTCTGTTTGTCACAAGTAACACCACTGAACATGACAAGGTTTTGTGCATTCATCCTCTATTCACCTCTTCTCATTGGCTGTTGTCACTTTGCTATAGTTTTTTTACATTTGCATAATTTTTCTGCTGGTGCAATGTGACTATTGCTACTGGGATTACTGTCCCTGCAGACCTTAACATTGTGGGATGGAGTGATGCTGAAATTACATTTCCTAAACCACACCCAATCTTGCCTATTTGCACTCCTACACATCTAAGTCGTACTCCCATTAAACTGTCTAGGATAGCAGCCAAGGCATGACACCATCCTTCCATGTCTGAGTTCACAGCAGAGGTATTTTTTTATTACCATGTCACATCTATATGCAAAATACTTAAATACTTATATTCACAAAAAGACCTTGAATATATTTACATATATAATAACAGGCAATTTTCTTGTTTCTGAATAAATAATGCATTGTTCTATTTTTTTATTAAACATTTAAAATTAAGGCAAAAATAAATGTGCGTCCCATTGTCTTGCTTTCTGCCAGCTGAGTGCCGAACAGTTGCTTCTTGTCTGAGCCATTTGCTTTAATGTAATAGCCCTTGTGTTCACAATTAGGCCATCCTGTTTAATAAGGCTCCCTCTAGTTTGTTTTAGAGTGATAACTCTAGAGCTGCAGACAGTTTTAGTTAGCAGAGCTTGATTGTGCTAATTCTACTGTGAAATAACACCGCAGCTCTTAAGTGTATGAAATGAAGTTTACTCATTGATACTTCACTGTGCTATCCTTATTTTGGCTAGAAGATGATGGTGTAAGGAAAACACAGTAATTGTCAGACAGGATTATGTCGCCATGGATCAGCGTCCTGTG
The DNA here is from genome assembly GCF_965119305.1 of Pelophylax lessonae. Taxonomy (NCBI): domain Eukaryota; kingdom Metazoa; phylum Chordata; class Amphibia; order Anura; family Ranidae; genus Pelophylax; species Pelophylax lessonae. The sequence goes on along the minus strand of NC_138779.1, from coordinate 103,176,771 downwards.
CTACAAGACCAGTGCATCATGACAAATTAGCAAAAAGCAAAGCGGCTTTAAGGATGTGTCCAATGCTCTACTCACTTCATAGATTTGTATTGGAATTAATTTGAATACATCAGAGGAACATGATAACTAGAATACATTTTACATACAAATAGGTTAGGCAACATGGCCATAGCCTCTTACCTAGAGTTTTTGTTTTCTGGTGTATTTGAGGAACATCTTCAACTACTTTCCAACCAGTCACGTAACTAGTACGTCGCTGGACTTTAAGTGGTTGTACCTGTATGATGCCTGCAGATACCGTTTTTTAGAGCTGACAGTTGGCTCTCTTGCAAAAGCAAGCAGCAAGAGGGGACTTCCCCCTCCTGCCGCCTTCCGCAGCTTTACCAGGATTTCCCGTACCACCGGGAGTCCCAATCGACCAGCTGGCACTTCCGCCAGCTGTTTGGAGAGCCAAACAAAGCCGATCCGACTATGGTAACCTGGTAGAAATTACCTGACATCATTTCCAATTAACCCGAATGTCAACGGCGCCATTTTCAAAAATCAGAAGCATTCGAACCCACCAATCTTGGTGTGTTCAAATGCTTTTAATGGCAGAGGAGGGATTTGGGATCCCTCCATTAAGAGTCACATGCCTATTGATGTCCCAAGGGATGTTTACATTCCTTGTGACAGCAATAAAAGTGACTTCAAAACATTTAAAGCGGCAGTGTAAAAATAAAAAATAAAAAAAAAATTTAAAGTGGCCCACCCCTTGTGCTCAAACACAAAGGCGAATGCATGCATTTGTCCCGCACACATGCAAACATTGATCGTCCTACACAGGTACCATCGCGAACATCAGATCATGGGCAGTAATTCTGTCACTCGACCTACTGTGTAAATCAGTGATGAGGAACCTTGGCACCCCAGATGTTTTGTAACTACATTTCCCATGATGCTCAACTGCACTGTAGAGTGCTTGAGCATCATGGGAAATATAGTTCCAAAACATCTGGGGTGCCAAGGTTTGCCATCACTGGTGTAAATCTAAAGTGGAAACCCATAAAGGTTTTTCAGATGTTGCCTATAGATAGTAAAATTAACGTTGTTTGCCGCTGTTGCATAGGCATGCGCAATTTTAAAGTGTGACATGTTTGGTACCTATTTACGTGGCGTAACATCGGCTTTTATATTTTACCAAAAAAATTGTGTTAAGCATTGTTTTTTGGGGGGTTTTTTTGCATTAAACTTAAAAAAAATGTATTTGTTCTTAAAAAAATTGCGCTTGAAAAACTGGTGCACAAATACAGTGTGACATAAAAAATTTCAAAACCCATTAATTTATTCTCTAGGGCCTCTGCTTTAAAAATATTCTAATTAATTTTCTAGCAAAAAATACAGGTTTTTACTTAAAAAACTGCCACAAAAGGCCTGGTCTTCAAGTGGATTTATAGAAAAAATGGTTAATGAAGAAAAGTGCTATATAAAAACAACTTTATTGACAGAAAAGGGCCTCTTACACACAGTACTGATGTTTGAAGAACAGCATTTCTGGACCTAAATTTAGACGCATGTAGACAAGTACAGTCCACTTTCTCCTCTGCAGGTGGCGATCAACCACAGTGGCATTGCAGAGGGAAAGGAAGTAAAGAGGAACATGGTTCCTCCATGATTCCTGGGTCACTGGGGCAGTGATCTGCTTGGATGCTGGATGGATACATGGAGCTGGAGATCGGCTGGGGTGCCCCCATAACAAGCTGCTTGCTGTGGGGGGAACTGAACAGGAGGGAGGAGCCAGGAGATCCAAAGAGGAGGATCTGGGCTGCTCTGTGCAAAACCAACTTAACAGAGCAGCTAAGTATAACATGTTTGTTATTTAATAAAGAAAAAAGGAGACTTTACAATCACTTTAAAGAGGTTGTAAACTCATTTAAAAAATTTTTTTTTTTTTTACAACCTGCAAGAGAAAGACATAATGAGCTAGTATGCTTCGCATACTAGCTCATTATGAAATACTTACCTTAGAACGAGCCCCCGCCGTGCCGCTCTCTTACCTGTATGACGGGCGACATGACATGTCGCCCGTCTTCCGGGATCGCGGCATCCGGTCATCTGATTGGCCGGAGCCGCGGTGACGTCACTCCCGCGCACGCGCACGGGAGCCGACGGTCACGGCACGGGGCTCTGAAGGAACGGCACGATCAGCCGTTCCTTCAGAGCGCATGCGCCAGTGACGTCACTGGCTGCATTAAAGGTAAATATCTCCTAAACGGTGTAAGTTTAGGAGATATTTACAGTACCTATAGGTAAGCCTTATCATAGGCTTACCTATAGGTACAACTTCCTGAGGAGGGTTTACTTCCTCTTTAAGTTGCAGGAACATATATTGCATGGAATTTACAGTATACTGTAAATATACATTGTTTAATCAACACATGCAGATTGATTTACTAGGCAAATAGACTGCACTTTACAGGTGCAGTTGTAAGGGTATTTTATCCAGAGGTTATTAAATAAAGGGAAAGTTTTGCTGACTTCCATCATTCAAACATGTGCAAGCAAAAATGCTGTTTTTTTTTTTTTTTAATTTTTAATTTTCCTTGCATGTCACTGGGTATTATTTGCAAAATGAAGCTTCATCACCTTGCAAATTGCACAGTCTATTTGCCTTTAGTAAATCAACCCCAGTTTTGGATAAAATTGTGTTTTTTCATATCTAGGTAGAGCGGTAAGCACCTGATGGACATTATGAATAACAAGAATGTAACTTGACTGACTGATGCAAACAACTGCGCTTGGATCTCTTCCCCTCTGCTTGCAATATTGCACTGTGTCATACTATCTGCAGTATTCACCCTTAGCTTGTTTCCACCCATCTGCTTGATCAGCTGAATTGCTTGCTATCTATCACTATATACTGTGAATGCAGCATTTATCTTGGAAGCAATGATGACAATTGTGAATGGATATCAATCGAACTTTGACATAGATAGAGGGCCACTTTTTACATCATCACAAACTATTGGCCCTGATTAATCTTGCAAACTCAAATTTTGAGGATTCTAAAGGACATCTCTTCCATTCCCAAAGTCCCTTTTTTGCCTAAACTTCACAATACTTCATCACTCCCTATAATGGTAATCTAAAGGAATTTGAAAGTGGTTTATTGCGATCACCTATGATAACTAAAGTGTTCAGTGTAATTAACTAACCCATTGTGTGTCCATAATTTAGCACAAGGTGTTCTATGCACCCAGACGGTCACTGAATATCTGGCTAAGCTCACAAACCGATGGGTCACCAATGACTACAGGCTCCAATACATTTGTTACCTTATTTTAATTGTTTTTAAATTATGTTTTTGTGTTTGTTTTTATGTTTTTCTGCAAGATGTGAGTCACTCACACGGAAAGTTTTTCTGTATATATTATGAAGATTAATAAATTCTAGTACATTATGCTACATGGTTTACTTTATGCTTACTTTATACAGTCTGTTCTTTACAGCTGTATATTCCCCCTTTTTTTCTATTCATATGCAGTGGCGGCTGGTGAAGTTTTAAGATGGGGGGGGCGCAAGACCCCGCCCTTCTATTTCGACCCCTCCCATTTCTCAGAAGCCCCACCCCTTATATACTCCACCCATTTTGTCCCCTGTATTTTGCTTGCGTGAACAAATTCTCCCAATATATCACATATTAAGGGGTCCATCAGTACTACTATATCCCATAATAGGGAGCAGGGGCCCTATTATGGGATATACTGTGAGAGACACCCTATTATGGGATACACTGACTGAGTGTGGCACAAACCCCACAGTACAGACCCCATAGCACAAACCCCACAGTACAGACCCCCTAGCACAAACCCCACAGTACAGGCCCCCTAGCACAAACCCCAAAGTACAGGCCCCCTAGCACAAACCCCACAGTACAGGCCCCCTAGCACAAACCCCACAGTACAGGTCCCCTAGCACAAACCCCACAGTACAGGCCCCCTAGCACAAACCCCACAGTACAGACCCCCTAGCACAAACCCCACAGTACAGGCCCCCTAGCACAAACCCCACAGTACAGGCCCACTTTCAATGTAGTGACCAGTATACATGTACCCTTTCAATGTAGTGACCAGCGTACAGGCCCCCTTTCAATTTAGTGACCAGCATACATGCCCTTTCAATGCAGTGACCAGCGTACAGGCCCCCTTTCAATGTAGTGACCAGCGTACATGCCCCCTTTCAATGCAGTGACCAGCGTACAGGCCCCCTTTCAATGTAGTGACCAGCGTACATGCCCCCTTTCAATGTAGTGACCAGCGTACAGGCCCCTTTCAATGTAGTGACCAGTATACATGTACCCTTTCAATGCAGTGACCAGCATGCATGCCCCTCAATGTAGCGACCAGCATACATGCCCCTCAGTGTAGCGACCAGCATACATGCCCCTCAATGTAGCGACCAGCATACATGCCCCTCAATGTAGCGACCAGCGTACATGCCCCTCAATGTAACTGTGCACCAGCACCATCCTCCATGGCTCCATCCATTGCCACTTGCCAGCGCTAGTGCAGCCGGTCCCGGTGCTTTCACTTACCTTCGTGGCCGGAGACGAACGTTGCGGTCCTCCGGTCACCTCGCATCAGATGGTCAGCTTCTTCCGGCGGCCGGTGTGAGACTGCTTCGGGCGGCTGGATCCAGTGGAGTCCGTCCGACTCCTCACGCGGCTCCCCTCTCTCTGCGACGGCGGGCGGGAAGGACGTGACGCCGGGGCGGTGCACCGCCCCCACACGTCACATGACCAAAGGACCGTCCCGGGATGTCCTCCTATGATTGGTCCAGGCAGGAGTCTGGACCAATCACAGCCAGGAGTCCAGTAAAGTGGGGAGTGTCAGGGCGCATTGCTCTGTGCCCCGACACTCCCCCAGAAGGCCGCCAATATGCGCCTTTATTCGGCTCACGTGGGGTCAAACCCCCCCCCCCCCTCCATACCCACCACTAGGTCCGGCGCCCCTAGTGGCTGAAAATGCACTTTTTTTTTTATCTCTTTTTTCGTCTTTTTTTGGGGGGGGGGGCTGCGCCCCCTATGGGCCGGCTTCCACTGTTCATATGTATAGGCAAATACCACACTTAATTGGTGAGTCAGCCAGTACAATAATCCCTCTTCACTAGGTGGTTGGTTACCTGGTAAACACTTTTTTCTATCTGTTTTTTCATATCTGCCTGTAGTTTAGCTTTAACATGTTCTATCCCCTTATAATTTATGTAGTATTCCAATTTCCTGTATAGGGCTATGCATCTGACTGTGCCACTGCTTTTTTCCTTTGTTTTGGATAGAGTGGAGAGACTAAAACACCTATTGGGCTTGTATTGCTGCTTGTGCCCCTGTAAGAGAGATTCACTCTCTCTACAGTATTTGTCCTGTTAACTGTTTTCATTGAAACTGAAAGTAAAGAAAATCCCACATTTTGGGTTATCCCCAGAAAAGTAATAGAAGGGAAATTTTCTACTGTGGACGCTAGTTCTCGTGATTTCCTCAGTTCCTATGTTGGCTATGGGACAGGGAATGAAGGTCAATCTTTCCAATAGGACCCACATGGCAAGAAAAAAACATAGTTATAGGGTTATAAGTTTTTCCTTTAGCTGTACTTTAAGAGATTTATTTACTAAAGCTAGAGAGGGCAAAATTAGTCACAATTCTGCAGAGAAACCAATCAACTTCCAGGTTTTATTGCTAAAGCCTAATTAAACAAGGAAAGGTTAGAAGCTGATTGATTTCTCTGCAGAATTGTGACTAATTTTGCCCTCTCTAGCTTTAGTAAATAAACCCCTTAAAGTACAACTAAAGGAAAAACTATAACCCCTGTCAGTTTTTTTTTTCTTGCCATCTGGGTCCAATTGGAAAGATTGAGCTTCATTCCCTATCCCATAGCCAACATAGGAACTGAGGTTATGTTATGCTGTCGGTTGCAGATCAGAACGGCAACATTTAAGCCCTGAAGAAGGGGGAGTCTCAGTTCCCCTGAAACGCGTTGGCTTTAACATGTTCTGCTACCAATAAAATGACGATCTTTTGATCTAAGTGGGAATTTCTTATTGCTGATTGTGGGCGCTCCTTTAACCGACTACCATTAGAAACCATAACCAACATAGGAACTGAGGAAATTCCTGCAAATTAAATGAATCCCTTGGAGGCCCCCCCCCGGGTCACCAGAACTAGCGTCCACATTGAAAAATTTCCCATCTATTACTTTCCTGGGGACATCCCAAAATTTGGGATTTTCTTTAATTTTACTTATAATGAAAACAGTAAACAGGACATATAGAGAGAGTGAATCTCTCTAGCGGGGGCACAGGCTGCAATACAAGCCTAATAGGTGTTTTAATCTCTCTCCACTCTATCCAAATCTCTCTCCACACTATTGTAGCACAATTCCCAGCCGTTTTACTGGATATGGGTCACCCTGGGTTACCGCTAGAAACAACAGCACATTTAAGCATGTTCTCCAAGTGTGAGCACTGAGACAATGACAAGTCCAGTATCTTTGGGTTTTTTTGTATTTATTTGGTAACTTGGATGGGGAGAAGGGATAAGTGGGATACTCCTGGAACTAAACTAGGCACATTTGGCGGAGACACTTGAATATCGCTGTTTGGCGCTGACTTGACGCTGGCTGAATGCCTATCAACGCTGACTTGACACTGGTTAACGCTGGCCAGATGCCTGTTAACACTGAATTCACTTGGGACTGCTTTCTGACTAAGGAAGTCTTCTTCTAGCTCCCCTAAGCACTCCTGCTGAGGTAGCTATTTAAATACACTGCTGCACTGCTGAACACTTCAGGGCCCGCACCGGAGCACCTTTTCTCTCTCTAATCTTCAGAGCTTGGATACTGGCACCCCCTTTCTAAGTCACCACTACTGGCTAGCTGGCTCACGGATACCTTTGACCTTCTGGAGTGGTCCCTTCTCTCAGGCAGACCCCTGGGCAGTTTCGAGTACTCACAACACTGTTTTTCCAGGAAACTTCTGCCCAGCAGCTCCACTCAGTCCACAGCACTCTGGATCCTTCCTGCAGCCCAGCTCAGCCTCCGGTCCTCTAGGCCGACTGCCCAGGACACCCTCTCTTGCTCTGACAGGAGGAGAGACAGCTGTCAGCCTCCTCCTGAGACTCTGCTTCCTGCCAAAGACCCCCTGTCACATGCTCCCCTCAGGCTTACATCCGATCCCAGGGTGCATTGCAGCAAACTCCGCCCACTGAGACAGCTATAAGCCCTGGTGCACTATTGGCCAGGTTTCCTCCACTGTCCAATGAGAGCCCTAATTGGATACAGTGGGGATACTCCCCAGACTCAACAGACCACACCTGGAAACACATGACAGCCTCACTAACTGAATCGTGCCCCCCTGATAAGCAGACAGGGCCACTATATACTTTTCCTAGCACCTACCTAGGAGGGTGCTACACAATCTATTACTAAATAAACCCCTAAGTGTATCATATGTAGTGTATATACTGTGAGGGATTAGCTCGGTGGCGGGTGTGGATGACCCCTTGGGGGGTGCGTTTTCCCAGAGAGGTAGCCGACAAGTGCTTGCAAACAAACAGTGTGGTTTATTAAATGGTGTTTTCTTCACCAGGCTGTATGCAGCAAAACATCCAAAATAAAATAAAACAGAAAATAAATCCTTGCCTCTGTGGGCGGCTACCTTCTCACAACTGGAACCTGCCTAAGTGTCTGTCTCCAACCTACCGTCGGGCAGACTTCCTTGTCCTACAGCGGACACTCAATAGTCCTTTTATAATAGCTTCACAGGGCAACACAGTCCTTTTGTTTCTTTCACATCAACAGTTCGTCTTCTCACCTTTGAGACGTATTCACCCTTGGTTACCATCCCGGGCACACATCACTCCGGGGGGTCTTCTCCCAGGCCCACACATCCTGTCGGGAGGCACACGCTGACTGTCCTCCTGCTCCCAGCCCACATGGCTTCAGGATGCAGCTTCTGGAGGCAGCAAACAATAGGACTTTCTCTGAACAAATTATAGAGCCTTAACTCCCTCATTCTGAACAGGTGAAGGCCTTTCAACTTCCTGCTGGCTAGCTCTGTAGCCAACACCCTAAATTAATTAATGGACTTTCTAAATCAGGTGGAAATGTATCTCCTTCCTGTGACTACATTCCCAGATTTAGCTGACTTCCTGTCACATACCCCCCCCTCTTGTTTCAACCCTAGGGTTGGGACACATATTTCCAGGCACGCATGTGTCAGGCACTGCTGACTCACTGATAAGCCTCCTATTATCCTCAAGCTTCCGGATGAAACTGTTTTGTCATCTTCATTGACGGATTTCTCATAAATGCCACACAGTTTGTCTCTCATCTCATATACACATTCTTCAACTGCATTTTTGGCATCATTTTGCTCCTTCTCGTTTCTGTCATCTTCATTGACAGCTTTCTCATAAATGTCAGACAGCTTGTCCCTCATAACCGTCTGTCCAATCCACCATGGAGGACCGTGATCCATAGGCAACTCAATTGGGCTAGTCTTAATGTCTTCAACATTCTTAAGACGCCTCTCTCTGCAATCCATAAATGTTTTCCACAAAACTTTGAGAACCTTTGCTTCACTAAGCTTTGTTCCAAGTAGGGACTCTTGACATCCCTCTGTGACTTGAGTTGCCTCTCCATACAGCTGTACACAATCATTGACTTTTTGTTGTAAAAGGGAATGATCTTCCTTCTTGAGCTTTGCTTGCTCTAAGATGCTGTGCAGAGAATTTTCCAATTGAGACAACAGGCTGTCACACATTTCTTCAAAGTGACCCCTGTTCCTTTTCCCAGAGATATCAATATCATTCAAACATTTCATATTCATAGGCAGATCTGAAGCATTTGCACTCATCAACTTCTTAAACTTTTCGCCCTCCTGAGCGAGTCGCAGTAAAGGCCTACTATTTGATTTGATATTCAGTTTATATTTCTTGCCAAACTCTTCACAGAAGTAGCCAACCAGAACATCATCAACTTTCCTTCCACCAACATAGGGGTTAAAGGCAACAACACAGTTGAACCCAGCGATCTGGGTGGTATCCATTATAGACCTCCTCTCTGCATCAGTGAAGAAGCATGGAACTGCAACACATTCTTTTACAGGTTTCTTCAATGCACTTTCTGCTGAACTATTTGACCGCTCAAGGTCACCTAGTTCTTTTTCTCTATCTGAATTCCACATGGAATGCATTTCAAGATCACGATCAAACTTCTGCCACCCGTCTTTCACCAGTTCCATTTTGGAAACACTCCCTGAAAGGCACTTATTCATTTGCTTCACGTTTTCACCAACAGCCTTAGTTTTCTCCACTAGGTTTTCAGCCTGAACTGAGAAATCACCACATTTCTTACTCAGCTCCTTTGTTTGCTGAAGTTCTAATGATACATTTTCCAATGCTTGAAGTTTTTGAAGGAACGGTTTATTCCAAAGGGGTGATTCAAGCCACATGTCGTCACATTTCTGAGGCTCACTCAGGACAGACCCCAAAACACTGATCCTTTTAAAAACTGCATCAGGCACACTATCCCCTCTTTGGGACAGATCCTCTGTTGCCTGGAATTCCTCTTCCAGTTCCTGCAACGGAATCTTCATCTCTTCTACTTGCTGTTCTAAGGCTCGCTTAGACTTTTCTAGCTCCTGAACTCTTTTCACAACATCATCCTTGGAGCGGACCAAATCTTCCATTTCTGTACACAGCTGTTGGTTAACTCTTTCTAGTTCAGCCTTACACTCTAGAGCTTCCTCCAAAGAGCGAGCCAAGAACAGGGCTTTGCTCTCGTTATCACGCACCTCCGTTTCTTCACGTGCGCGTTCTTCTGCATATTTTGCAGACACAGTCTTCTCTTCACCAAGCATCTGATCAAACTTCTTTTTCACATCTTCAACACACTGTAATGAACCAACGCTTTCTTCCATGCGTTTTTTCATATCCGCTATCTGAGCTTGCAATGTTGCGACTTGCTCTGATAGGTTTTTCTTTTCTTCCGCCTCCTCTTTTAATTGTTCCAGGAAGCCATTTTTCTCATCTTCCATTTGTTTGAGCTTTGTGCTAAAACTCAGCCTTTGACACCTCTCTTCCTGTAAGAGTTCCTGCGTGTCTTGCAGCTGCGATTCCAAGATAGAAAAATCTTCCGCAATTTCTCTAGATTTGCTGTCTGCTTGAGAAAGCTGATTTGTAACATTGTCCAACTCAACCTGCAGTCGGTTTGCCTTCTCTAACAGCTTAGCACACAATCGGTCACCTTCTGACACCTTGACTTGCGATTCCAGAAGCCGTGCCTCTACTTTTTCCCTCTTATGTTCACAATCTCCTTTTCCCTGCATAAGAGCCTTCACCTCATTGGCTAGTTTCTGGGAATGAGACTGTAATTCTGCCACACAGGCTTCTTTCTCCTTTAACTGCTGCTGGACACGTTGGGCTTCCCCTTTCCAACTTTCACAGTCCGCACGCCATTCATCTACCACAATGCTCAAAGTAGTGAGCTCATACACAGTACTCAGTAATTTAGCCTCTCTTTCACTTTTCTCGTTGTCGCTGAGAGACAATGTCGTTTTCAGAGCGACATTCTGTTCCTGCGACTCCTGCAGGTCTATTTTTGTAACTTCCAAACACTGAAGACTTTTTTCCAGCTGATTACGCAACTCCAACATTTCACACATACTTTGCTTCTGCAAAGTCTGAATTTCAATTTCCTTTTCCATGAGGATGGTATCTTTCTCCTTTATAGTGTCTTGACATTTTTGCAACTCGACCAAAAGAAGAGCAGTGGATTCTTCCCACTGTAACACATGAGACTTGAGTAGTTCATTCATTTCCTGCAAGTTTCTATGCTCCATTTTAAGCAATTCCAAGGCTTGTTCCTTTTCTTCCATTTTCCGTTGCAAGGCATCCAACTCAGCCCTGCACACATACTCGGTTTCCTCCAAACCGATGGCCTCCATTGGCTGCTGGCGTCTCTGTTTCCAGCCTGCCATGCTCTCTTGATGAGCCTTTTGTTGAGCTGCAAAGCTCTGCTGAAAATCCGCATTTGCCTGCTGTTGAGCTGCATTTGCTTGCTGTTGAGCTGCATTTGATATAATCAGATGTTTCAACATCTCCTCCATTTTGAGTTTACTTTTCATCTGAGCACACTGCGTCTCCATAGCGGTTTCATCAGTGTTGCTAGGGACAACAACCTTCCTCTTTAGTAGACTCTCTTTAGGCATGGATGGGGCTGGTTCAGACGGCAACATCCCCTCCATCCATAGAATCCGGTCTCTCATTTCATCTATCTTTGCATTCTTCAGGCGTTTTGAACGCCCCATCTTCAATAACTCCACAAACAAAATTTTTCACAGTCCAGCAAAAAATTTTCAGACCACTGTCTCTTTAACACATGTAGTTTTTCTCTCTCTCTTGCAAGATCTCTTTTCCTGCACACACAGTTTGTGCAGTCACTTGCACCAGACACAACAAAGTTCATCAAAAAATTTTGAGACCCCTGTCTCTTTAAAACACTTTTTTTTTTTTTTTTCTGTCAGGATCTTCTCTCCTGCACACATAGATTGTGCAATCTCATGCACCAGATAAAGTTCATCAAACATTTGCACTTCCTTGCAGGGATCTCTGCTTATGCCCGCATCCTCCACCATATGTGAGGGATTAGCTCGGTGGCGGGTGTGGATGACCCCTTGGGGGGTGCGTTTTCCCAGAGAGGTAGCCGACAAGTGCTTGCAAACAAACAGTGTGGTTTATTAAATGGTGTTTTCTTTACCAGGCTGTATGCAGCAAAACATCCAAAATAAAATAAAACAGAAAATAAATCCTTGCCTCTGTGGGCGGCTACCTTCTCACAACTGGAACCTGCCTAAGTGTCTGTCTCCAACCTACCGTCGGGCAGACTTCCTTGTCCTACAGCGGACACTCAATAGTCCTTTTATAATAGCTTCACAGGGCAACACAGTCCTTTTGTTTCTTTCACATCAACAGTTCGTCTTCTCACCTTTGAGACGTATTCACCCTTGGTTACCGTCCCGGGCACACATCACTCCGGGGGGTCTTCTCCCAGGCCCACACATCCTGTCGGGAGGCACACGCTGACTGTCCTCCTGCTCCCAGCCCACATGGCTTCAGGATGCAGCTTCTGGAGGCAGCAAACAATAGGACTTTCTCTGAACAAATTATAGAGCCTTAACTCCCTCATTCTGAACAGGTGAAGGCCTTTCAACTTCCTGCTGGCTAGCTCTGTAGCCAACACCCTAAATTAATTAATGGACTTTCTAAATCAGGTGGAAATGTATCTCCTTCCTGTGACTACATTCCCAGATTTAGCTGACTTCCTGTCACAATACACACACACTGTTCATAGTCGAATTAAAGGACCTTTGCATCCTTGCCCTCTGCAAAGTTTAGATTGCTTGACTGATCTTCCTACTTTGTGTTTTGTGTTTTGCTATAAGCTTCAGGCTGCAGATGAGCTCAATCCAACTCATTTAAAAGTTCCCAATTGCAATATTTCAAATCTATATGAAACATTGATAAAAATACACGGGAGCTGGATCATTTTGACAACCCTAGACATAGCTACAGGATTTGCTCATAGCTTATCATGGCTTGTCATCGCTATATTGAAGCTTGACCTTGTCTTGACCCAGCTTATGCTTTAGTCTTGACCCCGATCTTGTACTTGTGAAGCTGTTAATTTTCCACATACAACTACCTTTAAAGTTACTTGTTTTCTTATGTCTATCTGTATACCTTAACCTTTGTTTTTCCTGGGTCAGCTCTCCTGCCTATGCAAGTAACCCAAATTAGAATCAGATTGCTCCAGGGATATTATATAGTAACACATTGCAGTAACATGGTTTCTGTGATAGCCACAAGAACATTTTGAATTCAAAGCTCTAGCTCCCCTTTGCAATTGGTTTTCAGAAAAATCTCCTTTTTTGTAGGTTTTCTTAATACATATATCCGGCTTGTTAAAAGACTGTTAAAATAATGCCAATTCTTACTTTAAAGTAGTTGTTAAGCCTCTTGCAGGACTTTGTATAATCCTGTTAGTCTCCTAAGCATGTATACCTCTATCTATGTGTTTTATAAAAAATAAATGCTTTAAATACCCAATTTCAGTTTGCTGCTCAGTGATCACATCACTGACTGGCTCTCTCCTTTCCCCGTCTGACAGCTGGCAGAGATTCCCCTGCTAACGTCACTTGAGAGGAGAGGAGGAGAGATAGACAGCTGGTCACGTGATCTCCAAGCAGCACACTGATATTAGGATATATACAGCATTTGTACAGAGACAGAGGCACACAGGCTTAGGAAACAAATTGGATTATATACCATATTAACAGTTATGTGAGCAGCAGGAGGGGCGGGCGGGTCGTGACATGGAGTCGACAAGCAGGGAGGGGAGGGGGAGGAAGACAGAGGAGAAACATGAGCAGGGCTGAGGATGACGTAGGCACGTACACTGACCATGGTGTCAGGGCTCAGCAGCACACCATGGTCAGTGTACAAGGGGGAGGGCAGAAACTAGCAGGATCAGCCAGGTTTTTCTCATATACAAGATGGCTTGATTGGCATACAAAATGGCTGTTTTAGATCGAGATGTCTTTAAGGAATTCAATCTCATTTCTCTTTGATTCTTTACAAGTGTCACTGAGCTTGCAAAAGCTAAAAATATATATAAGCTGAGATGTTCCTACCTGCAAAGCAATACTCCCTATCTGTCATAAGAGGAACTCTGTCTGGACAGTTGGACCGCAGAACCATTAATATCTTCTGATAAAAGTCCCTCGGGAAACTTCTTAATGAGCATCACAAATCACAATCCCTGATGACAGAAGATTAACCCTATGCTTACCATAATTAATTGTTAACTATTGTTAACTTTGATTGGACAAAAGATGTTAATAACAACCCATTTCTTGTACGTCAGATTTTAATAGCAAACCCATTTTTGTACGTCATTTAGTATATTTAAACTCCAACACGCTGTAATAAAATCGGGTCATTTTTGATTCAATCACTGAGTCTTATTCTGATCTCATTATATATATATATATATATATATATATATATGTTCTGATTTGGTATCACTGACTAACAGGTAACAGGTATTTTGTACCTGAGGAAAAATTCCACAACAAGGTGATAGAAGGAGTCAAATTACACAGTACAAGCACAGTGCTGTATAATATGCGTTAAAGGAACAGGATCAATATCTTTTTTTTTTAGGGTAACAAACACTTTAAGGTCCAGAAAAACCAAATTCAACATCAGGCAGACTTGTGTTGCCCCGCACTACATAAAATATTGCATGGTCATTGCTGCAAGTGTATTTTCACATGCTTACAAGATGGTGGGTCCTGGCATGTGGATTAATCTATGCAAGCTATCGGTGGCCAGGGCTACCGATAGGGGTGTAGAGCCAGCCTTCCTGCACCATGCCTGAGCCCCGGTCTGGGCCCCATCAGTTCAGCAGGGGGTCTGGGGACACAGAGGGGACTCCTTAAATATCTATCGGTGTATGCTCAGTAATCCCATGGGTCTCCCGGTAACTAAATAAAAATTCTCTGGGCCCCATCAGTTCAGCAGCAGGGACCAGGGACAAAGACGGGACTGTTAAGGTATTTTCAGGAAAAGACAGTAATCCTCCATGCCCTGGCTCCAGACAACTAAAATAAAGTTCCAGCCTCTTCTTCTATATCAATCCACTGGGGCAGGTTGGAATTTAGTTTAACTGTTGGGAGCCACAGCATGAAGGATTACTCTGCCTGATCCCAAAAATGTGTAAAAAGTCCTCCTCTATCATCGGCCCCTGCTGCTGAACTGATGGGGCCAAGGGAACTTTTCATTTATGTTGGGAGCCATGGCTGGAAGGATTACTTTTTATGTGCAATGAGGCATAAAAAAGCAGGGACTGTCAGGCAAATTGTATGGGACCCACTGATTTCTAATGGGGACCCTGTGTACAGCACCCACTTGGTGTGTCGTTTGTGGACACAGCATAATACTAGCTATTGGATGGTTAGAGGGGGAGACTGGCAACATTGCACACAGGCCACACAGAGCAAGGTTTCACTTACTGCCATAACCTCATAACCATGTACATGTTATGTTCGTACACTAAACGCAAGTATTTTATTTTATTTTTTTGTTTGTATGTGAACAGCTAATTCAATTAAGGAAACATTGCTAAGAGGATTGAATGACTCCACTTGATATACCCTAAATTCTGGTAATTTCTGACATACCCAGAGGCTTTAAAAGCTGTGACTATGCCTTAAAATGAATAGTCAGCAAATATTGGATTGGTTCAATTGAGCTTAATCAGTACAAAAAAGATCAAACTTTTCTGAAAAGATTGTCTACCCTATTACTTTATAAGAAATATTCATGAATTGAAACATTTTTACATTATCCTCCTATCTTTATTTTAATGCACAATTGTACTAGTACCAATCTATTTTTAAATAAGTCTGAATTTAGGGACTTCCAGGTGGAAATTTAGATTGTGTGAGTACAAACTGTGCAATACGGATGAAAATAATTTATGGAAAAATCGTATGGTTTGAGGGCAATGTTATTTTAATTTTTTATGTTTTTCATTTTTAGCTTGTGTTCAATATAATTTTTTTTACTACATGCATGTAATCTTTATTTTGCAAATAATATTGATTAAATAAAAAAGGATTTCCAAAGTACTACAAGCTATAAAAAAAAAAAGACAGCGTAGCAGAGGATTTCTTTGTGTGACTGAAACCGGCTAATGCCCTCCGATAAGAGATTAGTCACTGCTGTCTCATTCACATGTATGTGCAAATTTTAGCTTGAGTTTTTGAGATCTGTAAGCAAAAACCTTTTTACAACAGTGCTTAAATAAAAAAAAATGGAAAACATGTGAAAATAGGCCTCTAGCTCCCCTTGTGGGTTAGATATAAGAATATATAATAGTCATATGCATAATTACATTTTGGCCACAAAAAAATCAAAATGAAATTATTTTTGATGAATGTAGTTTTACAATTCATAGGTATGTTAAACATGAAAAAAATGTTTTATGTGAAATAAAGTTGTATTTTTTGAAACCAAAATAAAACAGTAGGTGCCACAAGGATCCAAATTGTATATTTATATAAAGGTTACTGCTCCAACTACTCAGTTTTAAATATACATACTAACATGGTATTTGCATAAGCTCACACACATCCATCGCTGTTCTCTTCAACCAACAGTGATTGAGCCAAGGTATAGGTGGCTTAGGGAGAGTTGTCACATGGGAAAGGTGAGGTGGAGCATGTCCCCTTTCCCCTTATCCTTGAAGTAAGAGCTGGTGTAATTGGTCTTGTGATGATCTGAATTGCAAGACTGATTACAATAAAGGCCATATTGGCATAGCTCCCAACCACCTTGATTTCGACTGACTGTACCTGATTTGGAACAAAGTCCATCTGTCCCTCTTTCCTCATTATTTGTTTCTCATTTTGATCTGATCTATAGAGTTTTATGTAAAATGCACTTTTTATTTTTCATAAAGTGTTTCCCAGTGCTAAACCTTTCATCCAATTTCAAAATTGCTGCATTTTACATTTCAAAAGCCAGTATACAGCAATAGTAGTGGTAAAAAATAAAGCACTGGCGGGTTTAACTAATCATTCTTTTTTCTATAATTCTCCTTTAAGGGGGCGTGGCAGAGGATGTGTCCTATGCCTACATACTTTTGCCAATAGGTGTCCCTCGTTCCCATCTTAAAAAGTTGAAAGGTATGCTATTGGCCATAATATTCTTACTCACCAGGCAGGTGCTTACTTTAACAATTTTTAGCTGAGTCAGTTTTGTACACTGTAACAGTCTATGGGAAGTTAAAGTGCTGCTAAACACTCCATGTTATAATATCATCCGAATCCTACAATAAATTACTACACCACTGCAGTATATTAAAATTACTAATCAACTGCCAGGCACTGTAAATCAGCTGCTGATCACTGTAATAATTAACTGCTGGTCAATGTAATATAAACTGCTGGGTACTAGAATAACTACAGGGCACCATGAAAACTGCTGGGGACTGTTGTAACTGGGCACTTTTTAAATGGCTGGGTAAAGGGCTGCATGCTGTGACAACTGCAGGGCAAGGAGAAATTAGCTGGGTGCTGTGAGAAGACTGATCTTGGGTCTTGGGTCTGAGGTAATAGGTCAATAAAAATGATCTACAATGCTATCGCAAATTGGCGGTACACAAAATATTTGAGTATCCCAAAAAATTACTGATAGGCAAGTCCGACTCCTCAACTGGTGGTTTTGCTATATGGTGCACATCCTGCTCCATGTACATGTTCCATGGGTAGGTAAGAGAGGGGGATTTCTCTGTCTGTATGTCAAGAACGATCTGAAAGTGAATGTGAAACAAGACTTACAGAATAAACAGAAACCTTATGGCTGGAGCTTCATGTAAAAAAAAAAAAAAAAAAAAAATGGTAAATTACAGATGGGTAAATGCTATAGGCCCTCTAGCATGAGTTATGACTGTTTTCACTTTTTAACAGATAAAAATGGCAGGTAAACAGGGTAGTACTATCATTATAGGGGACTTCAGTTTCATTGGGGGGCAGGTGAGAGATCAGGAGAACCTGTCTCCAAAACATGACTCACATAGGGGACTTTTTGTCCCCCTTGTGATTAAAATAAAAGTTTGGTAAAACAAATGTAAAAAGGTGCAAAAAAATGAAGGTTACATCTAAGCACCTAAACACCCTCCTCCCACCGCACACACACATACACACACACACACGCACAAATGTAGTTGCACTCATCAGAGGTATCAATGTATAAAAACAATAAATGTGCTACATATGTTACATATCAGTGCACAGGCTGTGAGAATAATATTTTTCGATCTATCATTCAAGGTTAACTGTAACTGGTGACATGTGGGGGCTTTTAAAGTGTCACTTATTTCCTGGCCTTCAGGAAATATAAATCAGAAGGCACAGTTTTGGCTTTCGACCAATACAAATAAGAAGTGTAAACACGAAATCAAGATGGCTAAAATAGACTTTGAGAGACAAATAGCGGAGGATAGTAAAAAATTATTTTAATTCTTTAAGTATATCAACAGCAAAAAAACTAGGGCAGAGCATATTGCACACATAATTAACGATGATGGGAGGATGGTTACAGAGGACACTAAAAAAGCAACCGTGCTGAATGCTTTTTTCTCATCAGTATTTACACAGGAAACTGAGGGGTACACTGACCATGACTGTATGGTTAGTAGTAATACACAGGACTTGCCACTATGGCTAACAGAGGGTGAAATCAGGGAAAGGCTGGATAAACTTAACACAAACAAATCACCAGGCCCGGATGGCGTACATCCGAGAGTACTAAAGGAACTCAGTAAGGTTATATCCAGACCACTGTTCCTGATCTTTGCGGACAGTATTAGGACAGGAGATGTACCAGGGGAGTGGAGGAAAGCAAACGTGATTCCGATATTCAAAAAGGGTCAGAGGCATATACCGGGAAATTATAGGCCTGTCAGTCTGACATCAGTAGTATGTAAACTTCTGGAGGGGATGATAAGGGACTATATCGTAGAGTTTGCTAAAGACAACAGCATCATCAGTAGTAACCAGCACGGGTTTACAAATGGGCGTTCTTGTCAAACCAATCTCTTAACATTCTACGAGGAGGTGAGCTGTGAGCTAGATAGGGGCAGACCAGTGGATGTGGTGTACCTAGATTTCGCTAAGGCGTTTGATACAGTTCCCCATAAGCGCTTAATTTATAAAATAAGGTCTGCAGGTATCGACAGCAGGGTTTGCTTTTGGATACGGAACTGGCTAAAAGGGCGTGTCCAAAGGGTGGTAATAAACAGCGCATACTCAGACTGGTCTGAGGTAGTAAGCGGGGTCCCCCAAGGCTCAGTCCTGGGACTAACCTTGTTCAATTTATTCATAAACAGCATTGAGGTTGGGGTCAGTAGTTCGATATCAGTTTTTGCAGATGACACAAAATAGGGCAGGACAATAACTGCATAGCATGAAGCAGATATCCTACAGGATGACCTGGACAAAATAACGGAGTGGGCAACGACTTGGCAAATGAGGTTTAACGTAGAGAAGTGTAAGGTTTTGCACTTGGGGACTAGAAACATAAAAGCACAATACACATTAGGAGGGGAACCCTTGGGGGAATCAAAAATGGAGAAGGATCTGGGAGTCTTGGTTGATGATAGACTAGGCAACAGCATGCAATGTCAAGCGGCAGCTGCCAAGGCTAACAGAATATTAGCATGCATAAAGAAAGGGATGTATTCCAGAGATAAGACTATAATCCTTCCACTTTATAAAACTCTGGTCCGACCGCATCTGGAGTATTCTGTCCAGTTCTGGTCACCAGTCCTCAGAAGGGATGTGTTGGAGCTGGAGAGAGTCCAGAGAAGGGCAACTAAACTGATTAGGGGATTGGAGGACCTTGATTATGAAGAGTGTCTGCAATCGCTTGATTTATTCTCCCTGGAGAAGAGACGCCTGAGGGGGGACATGATAGCAATTTTTAAATATCTCAATGGGGATCTCAGCTTAGAAAAAAAGCTGTTCAGTCGAAGGGATTGCATGAGGACTCGGGGGCATATAATGCGATTAGAGGAGAAGCGTTTTAACCTCAGGCAATGTGGGGGGTTCTTTACTGTTAGGGCTACAAGATTGTGGAATTCTCTACCACAAGAGGTGGTTTCTGCGGGTAGTATGGTGGCTTTCAAAAGACTATTAGACGTACATCTCAAGGATCAGAACATTCAGGGGTATGTGAGATGATTACAGCCACACACACCTACACAGGTTGAACTGGATGGACTATTGTCTTTATTCAACCTCACCTACTATGTAACTATGTAACTTATGGAAAAAATAAGGTACTGAAGTGTTTCATCATTTCACAGGCACATGTGTATTCAGGCTTGACATGTTGGATATCTATTTACTCAACTTTTATATTTTATCAAAAATTGGATAATATAATGCATTTATGTATAGCTTTAGTGTATTTTTACTGACATTTTTCATTCATAAACCATTACACAAATATCTTGTGATATTATTGGAAATTGGAACTACAATTCCTTCTCTAGGATGTGTGCTTTCAGAAAATATATCATGTTTTGGGGGTTTTTATGTACTCTTCAGGTCTAAAATTATTTTTAAATGTGTGCAAACAAAAAGGAAGAAATGGTTCTGACAGCAAAAGGGTTAATTCTAAACTGCTTAAGAAGTTCTTTCTACAGCAGTAAAAATGTGAAACTCCCTTCTACAGTTAGTGGTACCAGTTGAGAATGAAATTGCCTTAAAAAAAAATGAAAATCTTAGGCAAGTTTCTCAGTTACCACAATAAACAGGGATATTGGAATCCATAGTGGCCTACACACACACACACACACACACACACACATATATACAAATATGGGTTAAACTTGATGGACCTATGGGGTCAATTAATTACTGTTTACTGCATGCAATAATGTGGTCATGTGACTAATTTGCATAAATTATTAAATTATTGCATGTGGTAAATTAAGTCCAATTCATAAAAATAACTAAATAAATAAATAAGGATTATGTGGTATTTACTGCAAAATATGCTTGTTAATATCATTTGAGGGTATGTTTAGGGCCATGTTGAAGGCATGTGGCCTGGTATGGTTCAGGAGTTGGTACCCTTTTCCTGACCTGCCGGGCTGCATGCTCGGATAAGGGTCTGGTATGGTTTTTTTTTGGGGGGGGGGGGATCCAACCCAATTTTTTTTTGGCATGCAGTTCCCCTTACAATCCATACGAGATCCGAAGGGCCTAGTATGTTTGGGGGGACACGCAGTTTTCTTTTTTATCATTTTTAATTGCCAATTTGTTTTTTTTTTGTTTTTTACATTCAGCTGACAGCTAATGAGTCATCCATTGTTAATGATGTGCGATTGGCTTGCCATCTCAGTGCAATAAATTACCACATTAAATAATGCGATAATTACCACTAAATTGAACAAATACAGCATTCCATATTTAACGCAAAATTCTTAGTGAATTGCACTTTTGAAATTGATTTACTGCGAACATTATTTCACCACCTTTTTTTGCCCGTTATTTAACTCGTTATTTAGTGAATTGACACCCTATGTCTCTATTCAACCTTACCGACTATGTATTTGTTCATTATTTGTCTTATAAAAGTTCTCTCTTTTCCCTTCACTTCCAATGTGTGAACTTGTGCACTGGTCCAAATCATTTAGTGGAGGGGAGATTATGGTGTGCGGTTGTTTTTCAGGGGCTGAGCTTGGCCCCTTAGTTCCAGTGAAGTGAACTCTTAAGATGTCAGCATACCAAGACATTTTGGGCAATTTCATGACCCCAACTTTGTGGAAACAGTTTGGGGATGGACCTTTCTTATTCCAACATGACTGCGCACCAGTGCACAAAGCAAGGTCCATAAAGATTTGGATGAGCAAGTTTGGGGTGGAGGAACTTGACTGGCCTGCACAGAGTCCTGACCTCAACCTGATAGAACACCTTTGGGATAAATTAGAGTGGAGACTGCGAGACAGGCCTTCACTCCAATATCAGTGCCTAACCTCACAAATGTGCTTCTGGAATAATGGCCAAACATTTTCATAGACACACTCCTAAACCTTGTGGACAGCTTTCCTAGAAGATGTGAAGCTTTTATAGCTGCAAAGGGTGGGCCAACTCAATACTGAACCCTATGGACTAAGACTGGGATGCCATTAAAGTTCATTTGCGTGTAAAGGCAATATACATATATATGTATATATATGTATATATTTATTTATTGAGTAGGAGTTTTCCCACATAAAACTTAAAGTGTTACTAAACCCAATACTGTATATATACTGAACAAAATTATAGATGCAACACTTGTTTTTGCCCCATTTTTCATGAGCTGAATTCATAGATCTAAGAAAACTGGGATTCATTCGTGGAGAACACCTCTCCAAAGTGCCAGACTCCATTGAATGTGAGCATTTACCCACTCAAGTCAGTTACGACGACAAATTGCAGTCAGGTCGAGACCCCGATAAGGACGATGGGCATGCAGATGAGCTTCCCTGAGACGGTTTCTGACAGTTTGTGCAGAAATTCTTTGGTTATGCAAACGGATTGTTGCAGCAGCTGTCCGGGTGGCTGGTCTCAGATGATCTTCGAGGTGAAGATGCTGGATGTAGAGGTCCTGGGCTGGTGTGGTTACACATGGTCTGCGGTTGTGAGGCCGATTGGATGTACTGCCAATTTCTCTGAAACGCCTTTGGAGACGGCTTATGGTAGAGAAATGAACATTCAATTCACGGGCAGCGGCTCTGGTGGACATTCCTGCAGTCAGCATGCCAATTGCACGTTCCCTCAAAACTTGTGACATCTGTGGCATTGTGCTGTGTGATAAAACTGCACATTTTAGAGTGGCCTTTTATTATGGCCAGCCTAAGACACACCTGTGCAATAATCATGCTGTCTAATCAGCATCTTGATATACCACACCTGTGAGGTGGATGAATTATCTAGGCAAAGGAGAAGTGCTCACTAACACAGGTTTAGACAGATTTGTGAACAATATTTGAGAGAAATAGTCATTTTGTGTATCTAGAAAAAGTATTAGATCTTTGAGTTCAACTCATGAAAAATAGGGGCAAAAACAAAAGTGTTGCGTTTACATTTTGTTCAGTATTTATATATATATATATATATATATATATATATATATATATACTGTATATATATATATATATATATATATATATATATATATATTGGGTTTACTAACACTTTAAGTGGCAAACTTGTGATCAGTCAGATCAGTGCGGCATTGGTCTTGATAATATTCAGCATCCTACTCAAATGACATTTGAGCAGAATATTGATGGTGGCCCATAAGCATGCTGAATATTGGCAAAGTATAAAGCTTTTTCTATTGATAATCTAAAAAAAGCTTTTTCTGACTGACCTAGAGCAGTGCTTCTCCTTTTGCAGTGGGACCATGTGGGCCATGTGAATGTAGGCACCCTCATAAAGGGAGCTGGAGAAGGGAAACATTCAAATGCATTTTTCTGAAAGTGCTGTTCAATGCTGCCATTGAAAGGGACATGGATAAATGAAATGTAAGGTATTGAATACAGTATCTACAGCATATTATATAGTATATACAGTATATACAGTATATTGGGTTTGGTTACACTTTGAGTTGATAATGATTTATCTATTTTTTATTACTTTGTAACTATCAGATCAATGCTGCATTAGTCCTAGGGTGAACTCGCACATAGTGCAGTGACAGTCATTTTACTGCATTGTAAAACGCCTGTCATCACAAGGACACACAGAACACATTTATTTTCTGTGTGTCACATTTACACTGCAATGCAGCCCAAAGCAGTTCTGAAATGCAGACTCACTGCATTTTATCGCAGAGCACTGTACAGCATTGCATGCCAGCGACAAGAATGAAGTGTACTTTTGTACACTTCAAATAAGGTTTGTACAAAAAAAAAAAAAAAAAGCAGCTGTGTGTGTGTCATGTACTGAATCGTTCAACATGCTGCCCCCCACCACAGTCAGGAACAGACAGCTGCCGCAGAGGTAAATCGCTCCAGCAGCGGTCTATTCTAATGTGTATTCAGCCTTATAATATTCAGCATCCTACTCAAATGAAGTTTGAGCAGAATATTGATGGTGGCCTAAATGCACACTGAATATTGGCAAAGTATAAAAGCTTTCTCTATTGATAATAAAAAATAAATGAGAAAATAAATTAAAAAAGCTTTTTTCCGCAGTAAATCTACAATTGTATTGCTGAAATTCCATATTCATTTCACACAGTCTGGTATGGTGTCATCAAGGCTATCATAATATGTTTGTAGCCTTTCTCAATATACAGTTCCCGTATTTCTTTAACTATTTTTATTTGCTGTAGCCTGTATTTGTTTTGATACTTTTTTACTTATTACATTTTTTAAAAAATATAGTATATTTGCAAATGTGCGTATCATCTCAAGCACAGATCATTTTTTACAGCAATACAATTAGCTCTATAGCATTGTAGAATTTCAGCCTTTAGAAAGGTCAAACTCAAGGTCATTTTGGAAAATGGTATCTCCTATTTCATGGGTCATTTGCTACTGGTCTGGTTATTTAACAGTTTTTCTCCCAGCTGCAATTTAATCTAAATGTACCCTTCAATGTTTTCCCCTATACTTAAAATAAAATCACAGTTGTATTTAATGCAAACATTTGGTGAATTTTGTTACATTTTTCCAATTTGTTTTCTAAATTCCCAATTTCCAGTAATCCATCTTTGTTGGAATTGAATGCCCTTCCATGTCTTTGCCTTGAGTCAGCCCTGCTTATCCATTTACTATTTTATCCTCTTATAGCTCATCTATCTAGTCTGACCAGCACCCACTGTTTATCTCTCTGTGTGACAATGCTGTGCCCCCCACAAAATTAATGATTAAGAGGGACAAAGATAGTGAAATATGAGAATGAAGATTGGGTGTGTTGAGTAGAATGTCATAATGAAAAACAGGCTTTGGTCAGTGGAAATGGAAAAGGTAAATAGAATTCGGAAATTAATGGGAACACAGAATGGAGACTGAAGTGAAAGAATAGGTTCCATTTTTTATTATTATTATTAACTATTGGTCTGGACCTTTCTGGGTAAAAATTGTTGAAGAAAAATTGTCATTTGGTTTGGAAAGAGCATGCCTAGCTGTGCAGATCTGAATTATATGTGTTATGCTTCTAAATTGCTTCTTTGCCACGTTGCTTGCAATTTTTGTTAGATCTGGAATTGCTTCGAAGATGTTAATTAGAGTGTTGTAGAGTGCTCAGTGCACATCCGCAGTAACCCAAGGAGAGACACAGCATGAGACAAAGGTTCCTCAGCTGTTGATTTTGCATTAGGGTAGCTGGTGTTTATAGAGCCACTGGCCTATTTCGTTCCTGAGTTTTTGGAAAACAAACATAATTTATGTGATGCAGCAGATACACATTATAGATATATTCTGAGTAAGAGACTGGTCCTCTAAATCTAATATAAACCTTGTGAAAATATGAAGTGTGCAACTGTTTCAGTGTGTTTCTAGAAATGTATTTGTATGCCTCTATGTAACATTTGTTATGTTAAATTTGGTATTTTTAGTTGGCTATATTTAAAATGTTCAGCTACTACAACAGAAGCCAGCATGACCCCGTTTGCATTTATAAAGCTCCATGTTGACTGCACTGAAAATCTGAACCTGAAATCTAAAAAAGTAATGTTTGTCCAAAAATAGCCCTCAAAATTTCCACTGGCATACTCGCAATTGGCGAGTGGAAATATGAGGAGTGCGAGTATGGACAAGCCTGTGCTGTCCCGGGAATGTATAGCCAGTGCCCCCCACCGTGCACAGGCTTGCAGCATGGGCTCAATAGGAATTGTACAGCTCCCTAGGACCGTCCTTCTCCACCTGCCTCCTGCCACGCATCCCTGCCCCCCGCACAGGCTCCCAGCACGGACATTTCAAAGGGAACAGTCAGCCACCTGGGACGGCCCCTCTCCACCTGCCTCCTGCCACACGTCCCCGCCCCCACACAGGCTTGCAGTGTGGGCATTTCGATAGGAACAGTCAGCAACTGGGACTGCCCCTCTCCACCTCCCTCCTGTTGCACCTCTAAGGAGTGGGGCAGTGCATATTTCAAGGCAGTCCTATGTGGGTGGGCTCAAACCCTCTCGGTCCGCCCTCAGTGTACACCAAAGCCTGACCCTCGTGGCTGTAGGAGAATGGTTACTATGACAATGTGCTGTGATTGGAAGCAGTGCATGTGCTTGAGGGGGTCGGAGGCATTGAATGGGGAATTGAACAATATGTGTGCTGGGAGGAAAGGGGGGGGGGGGGGTTTAGAGCATAGAGGTGCTGGATTGGGGGGGGTTAATTGGAGGAAAAAGGGGTAATGGATTGGGGGAGGGTTGAATTGGAGGCATAGGTCTGAATCATACTTATGCCTCCAATTCAACCCCCCCCCCCCCCCAATATAAGTATCATACCTATGCCTCTAATTCTACTGCATTGCATTGTGGCTGCATTGATGGGTATGGATCAGGCAGCATTGATGGTACTGGTGAGGCTGCATTGGCGGGCACTGATCAGGCTGCATTGATGGGCACTGGTGAGGCTGCTCTGATGGTCACTGGTAAGGTTGCATTGATGGGCACTGGTGAGGTTGCAATGATGGGCACTGGTGAGGCTGCATTGATGGGTACTGTTTAGACTGCATTGATGGGCACTGGTAAGGCTGCATTGATGGGCACTGATCAGGCTGCATTGATGGGGACTAGTGAGGCTGCATTGATGGGCTCTGATGAGGCTGCATTGATGAGCACTGATCAGGCTTAATTGATGGGCACTGGTGAGGTGGCATTGATGGGCACTGATCAGGCTGAATTGATGGGCACTTATCAGGCTGCATTGATGGGCACTGGTGAGGCTGCATTGGCAGGCACTGGTGAGGCTGCATTTACAGTATGTGCACTGGTGAGGCTGCATTGATGGGCACTAATCAGGCTGCATTGATGGGCACTGGTCAGGCTGCAATGATGGGCACTGATCAGGCTGCATTGATGGGGACCAGTGAGGCTGCATTGATGGGCTCTGATGAGGCTGCATTGATGGGCACTGGTGAGGCGGCACTGATAGGGCTGCATTTACAGTATGTGAGGCTGCATTGATGGGCACTAATCAGGCTGCATTGATGGGCACTGGTCAGGCTGCAATGATGGGCACTGATCAGGCTGCATTGATGGGGACTAGTGAGGCTGCATTGATGGGCTCTGATGAGGCTGCATTGATGGGCACTGGTGAGGCGGCACTGATAGGGCTGCATTGATGGGCACTGATCAGGCTGCATTGATGGGCACTGAGGAGGCTGAATTGATGGGCACTGAAAGGGCGGCAATAATGGACACTGATAAGCTGCACTGGTGGGCACTGATGAGGCTGCACTGATGGGCACTGATAAAGTTGTTGTTAATATTTATTTTTGTAACCTAATTCTGCATAAAGCATTTAAGAGTGTAAGATAATTTATGAGTGCGTGTTTATGGGCAGAGTTAGGGGGGCATGGTAGGGGTTGGGAGGGGCAACTGGTGGCGAGTAACACTTAAGGCCTGGCTAGTAGCTCAGGACTTGAAATTTTGAGTGCTGTCCAAAACAATACAAAAGGGTGCGCCAGCTGCAAATATGTCAAATCAAAAAACTGCTGCAATCAAACACTCCTTGAATAGAGAGGAGAAAAAGATGTTGTAAAATAAATAAGATGCGCTGTTTTTGACTAGAAATAAATATCCTAAAAGTGATTAGGTAACAGATGCAATAAACAATGTGCAATAAGCAAAATCAAAAAATACTGAATGTTCAACTGGCAAAGTATCACTAGATAAGTAAAACTCTTGCTGCCTAAAACAGTGTAACAAGTAAATTACAACATAAATAATTTTTTTGTGGCCACAAACTGTTCACAAAAAAATGACAAATAATAAACGGTGCAAAAAGTTAATAAATAGTCCAGTGCTCCACAATTCAATGTGTTTAGTAAAGAGATGATGATCCAGCTTTCCCACATGCAAATGCAACAAACTGTTTGTAGTGCTGCTGAAATAATCCACAATGGAAAGTGTGTCACCGCTGTGCTCTATATGTGAAAGTTGGCTGCTTACCAAAGCAAATGATCCCACCAAGAGATCATATGCGTGTGAGTGGAAGCGCTTCTGAAGACAAGTGGTCAGCCAGCTTCAGGGAATTTATTCAGGCTTATGGTGCTCCTTAATTTCATTAGTCACATCATGTGATTATAAAAGATAATGGAAGATGCTCATAGTGCATTATTGTGTATAAAAGTGTAAAGATCTATCAGCGCAATAATTAGTGTAAAAAGTATTAGTGACACAATAATTCCAAAATAACAGTGTCCAGCTGCTAACACTAATTGTATTCCCACTCCACAATAAAATCAATATATAACCAAATCAGTGCTGTGCCAGATCATATATATGCAATAAGACACAAAATATCAGATGGAAAAATCCAAAAAGTGCTCAAATACTATCCAAATAGCAAAATATAAATGTGCAATAAAATCACAAAAATGTTATATATATATATATATATATATATATATATATATATATATATATATATATTACAATGGAAATCCAGAAAAGTGCTTCAACTATCCAAATATATCCAATTGATGTGAATAGTGATAGGAAAAAAGTCCTAATAATCCCAGGAAAGTCCAACGCTGCACCTTCGCGAATGTGTTTCAGTATACCACAAACAAAAGATTTCTAGCCTCTCACCTTAATCTTTGACCCAAGAGTCACCTCAGTTCAGATGTAGCTATGCCCCACAGGGGTCAAGAGTTGGCAGGAGGGATTGCGTACAGGACAACAAGGGGTCTCCCTGGGCCAGGTCTCACTCATCCACAAGAAAGAGTCCCCCCCTTACATTAGATGTAGTAGTTATCTATAATATATATAGTATAGTAGTTATCTAATAGTCACCATCAAAGTCCAGTATACATCGGCGCCCCCCTTACATCAAAGTCCCCTTTTACACGAGTGTCTCCACCAGAGTCAAAGTGCCCTTGTACATCAGAGGGCCAGATGAAATCTTCAAGCTGGATGGAGTTAGCCTGTAGGCCGCAGTTTGGAAACCCCTGTGTTAAAAGATAACTAAACCAAAAACAATAATGTAATATATTGCGGCTCACAGTCCTTAAATGTGGTGGCTTCATTCATTTTATTTTTTGAAAAAGAAGAATATTCTTAGCAAATAGAGAAAAAAATCTGTAGATTTTGTCAGAAATTATGTGTCCTTGTCACTTCACGTGAGCTGCACTAAAGAATATCTTCCTTCCTAGAGATCTTCTATAAACCACCATTCGCTCTGCCCCCTATGTAATAGAGATGAAGGAATATAGACATGTTTTTAGTCCATATCAGGAGAGCAGTTTAGGGTGACAACCATGGCTCCCATCTTTGATACTATGCAGGAGTGTTGTAGCCATTTAGGAAAAGGAATTTTTTGCAGGATTACTAGGTGAAACATAAACAACAATAAAAACTAATAGAGCCACCACACCAAGGACTAGCAAGCTGCAATATACTACATTTTTGGTTTAGGGATTAGATATATTTTAATGAATTTTATGTGTGCCCTTGACTTACTTTTGAGGACAAATCATTAACAGAAAACTAGATGTTGTTTAAGCTGTAGGAGAAAAAAAGGGGGGTATGTAGAGGGGATATAGATCCTCTCAAGATGGTTGCAATTACTTGGCTCACAAATTTCTGAGGTGCATATTTAAACTTTATTGGTGATTACAGAAATTATTCAAAAAATAAAAAATGACATAT
This sequence comes from Pelophylax lessonae, assembly GCF_965119305.1. NCBI lineage: Eukaryota > Metazoa > Chordata > Amphibia > Anura > Ranidae > Pelophylax > Pelophylax lessonae. The sequence continues at coordinate 103,147,298 of NC_138779.1, read as the reverse complement.
ACAGTTGACGATAGAGAAAGATGACTAATTATAATCATCTATTTAAGACATTGTTCTCTGGACAGATAACGGTGGGGCAGCTAATTGAAGCGATAATCCCCGCCGTGCCTTGCCCACCCTCAAAAAATAGTGGTAGTTGGGAGTAGTACCTCCAATGGAACAGTGTATCACTTCTTTTGTACAATGTATTTCTTATAGAACCATATGTTGCCTATGGAGGTAAATCACTTGCAAATTAAAGGTAAATATATACACTTCTTTCAAAACATGCATGTAGATATTGAATTTCAGTACATGCAAAGTATGCAAGTGATATAACAAAAAGGCTTCTCCCGACTATCAAGTAGTTAAGATGAAATTTTATCAAAGTCACAATATGTCTCTTCAAAGTGGGGTGTAAAAATAATAATGCCCCTGTATGAGATGAATCCAGTGATCAAAAGAAGGAAGATTTATTCTTCTAATGATATTTCAGATCTGTGCGTTGGAGCTCATATTGTGAGGATTGACAGCGCTGTGGAGTAGTCTTAATCCTATCTTAGGGAGTATAACACTATGCAGCAAGTTGTGTTGATGTAGAATCTATGCGGAAGGGGGAGGAAAAGTGGAGGGGGAAGAAGGGGGGGTTGGTAAAGAATTGTCAGATCCAATTGATCCTGATTGTGGAAGGAGGGGGGTGAAACTGTTTTCCTTTTCTTGTGTGTTGAACTTGTGATTTAGAGGGTAGTATCTGTGTTTTGTTCACCGGCAATGGGGGCTCTTGGTACCCGGGACCTGGACAAGTATGAGTATGATGAGTATCTTCTGGGCTGTGCCCGATTGTAAGACAAAAGAATCGAACAGTGTGTGTGTTGTCTTTACTCACCGCTCGTTGTCCGGTCGACCTGTCTCGGTATCATAGAGCTACATTACCTCAGAGCTTCGCGGGAACATCCAGATTGGTATCCCTCTGTGTGGGACAAGGACCTCATAAATCCACACATTCCTACCCCCCAAGACCTCATAACTTTACCCTCATCTAACCATAACGAAGATACCCCAAAGTTAGATACTGAAGAAAATGACCAAAAAGTCATTAATCTATCCGACTTCCAACTAGAAGCTAGACACATTAAGCTTCTAAAGAGAGGATTATCCTTCTCTCCCAGGGAAGGAATGGACCATTTTGAGGTTTACAAAGACATCTGCCTTTATTTAAGAAAAATTTACTTCAAACTATTATACTCCGCAGACAAATCAACAACAACCGAACAGGAAAAGATAAACCCTACAGACCAGGAAGCCCTCGATATCCTTAATTCACTTCTAGAAGAATGTGACCCAGAAGATGATGAACCCCAAGAAGAAAATATGGAACGTAGAAAAGCAAACATCACCATTAGATCTACTGTCATGCCTAAGTTTAATAGCAATAAATGGCTAAATATGTTCCTAACACTTGTGGAAGAAGACCTCAAAAAAGTAAACTGGGACTGGAACCCCCCGGATAATCTATCAGGCCCTGAGAGGAAAGCACTTACAGACCTCAAAAAAGCCTCCAATCTAGTCATAAAGAGAAGTGATAAAGGAGGAAATGTCGTCCTGATGTCTGAGAATCTATACGAAAGGGAAGCTATGCGACTCCTCTCAGACACCCAAACATATAAAAGAATACAACAAAATCCTTTCCCAACCGTAGTCCAAAAATTAAATGAGAAACTAAACTTTGCAAAGGAAGCCTACCTTATTACAGAAAAAGAAAAACTTTACTTAAAAATAACGGAATACAACACCCCAACATTCTATATCTTACCCAAGATACACAAGAACCCACTATTACCACCAGGAAGACCAATAGTCTCAGCAGTGGGAGGCCCACTAGAAAAAATAGGTAAATACCTAGACGCCCTCATAAAAGAGCTAGTATTAGACCTACCCTCATATGTCCGTGATACTGGAGATGTACTAAATAAAATCTCAAATCTACAATTTGAGGGAGAGGTACTCTTGGTAGGTATAGACGTTGAATCGCTCTATACGTCTATACCGAACCAATGGGGAATTCTAGCAGTACACCACTTTCTGGATAAAAAATTTCCACTACTGGGAGCACAAAATGAATTCCTAATAGAGATTCTTGACTTTGCACTGCGTAACAATTTCTTCCAGTTCACAGGCCATTACTTTCAACAAATAAGAGGAACAGCCATGGGAGCCCCATGGGCACCATCGTATGCCTGTCTGCACCTGGGATTCTGGGAAGAGGAAGCTGTGGTCACTTCGTCTATGTACCACAGCCATGCACTTACCTGGCTGAGGTACATAGACGACGTGTTCATGGTATGGAAAGGTACACAACAAGAGCTTGATAACTTCATGCAAGAACTCAACACAAACAATCGGAACATCCATTTAACCTACACTGCAGACAATCATCGCATCGCATTCCTGGATCTGAATATTTACCTGGAAAACGGAAAACTTAGAACAACCACCTACAGAAAACGCACGGCAGCAAATACCTTACTCAGAGCAGACAGCGCGCACCCTGAACCACTGAAGAAAGGTATCCCTGTAGGGCAGTTTATAAGGTTAAAAAGAAACTGCTCCAAATACAATGACTACCTAATTGAAGCAAATAAGTTATACAAAAGATTTAGAGAGAGGGGATACTCTCATAGAACCCTTCGACGAGCAAAACGCAAAGCAGGCCAAAAAACAAGAAACCAACTCCTCAACACATCAAAACCAAAAAATGACAAAAACATCACAGCTCCACCTCGCCTTATTACAAAATTCGGAAATCAATGGAAAGAAGTCAGGGAAGTACTAAACAAGCACTGGCACCTTCTACAAATGACAGACAGAATTAAAAACGTGGTAGGACCAAAACCACTACTAGTGGCAAAAAGATCTAAAAATCTTGGAGACCATCTAGTACATTCCGAATACACCAGATCAAATACACAAAGGGATTGGCTGACAGATTTACCTAAATTAAAAGGCATGTACCCATGTGGACACTGCCACATCTGTGAATTTGTGGAAAAAACTAATACTCGTCAGGTACTAAAAACTACAGTATAAACTCATTTATAAACTGCAGTACCTCACGTCTTTTATACCATATTACATGCCCATGTAATAAAATCTACATTGGGAAAACCAAAAGAACACTCCGAATAAGGATAGGAGAGCACCTGAAAAGTATAAGACTGAAGGAGGAGACCCCAATAGCACAACATTTCAAAGAAAAACATGAAAGCAATCCAAAGGGACTCAAAGTCAAAGGCTTCTGGGCACTAAAAATTCCAGCAAGACGCGGAGACTTTGACCAAGTCCTGCTACGCCACGAAAAAGCCTGGATTTTTAGACTAGATACTTTGACCCCAAAAGGCCTGAATAATGAACTAAGTCTCAAAATATTTCTGGACCCATGAGCCCATCCCTGAAACTCTATCCTAACCCCCCTCCAGAGCATATCCTCTATATAACCCTACAACACTTAATTTCTGGAATGTCTGTCCTATATACATTAAATAAGATCTACAGAGAATCTAAAAATATCACCTCATCATAAGAAAAATACATAGTTTTTCTTAAATACCCCTTATATACTCTAAATTCAGTATCTGCGTTATTATGTCCCCTCTGCAGACGCCATCTGTATAATCACCACATAAAACTGACATAAGTTTTTTAAGCTCCTTATTTTAAGTCTCTACTATCCTTTGATTGTAACTTATTTATACTTAGTCAGTTTCTTAATTACTCTATTATTGTTTAAAACCGCACAGTAATCTGGAATAATTGTAACATAAGGGCATTACCTACTTCATCCACAAGATGGCACCACTTAAACCGGAAAAAATCATCCAATCAGAAATAAACACAGACTATTTAAACTATCATCCAATAGTGCCCTTTACGTTCTGAAGAAGCGTGTACAATCACGCGAAACGCGTCAACGGCTTACGGCAGACGCCACCGCAAACAGCCCATCCTCAACACAGGAACCGCCGACTCTGTAGAAGTCCTTAACCGCCGTAACACCGGATCAAAAAGACTCAACACTTGCATGCAGCAGGAAAAAGCACTTGCACGGAGGAAAAGCAGGTCTCCCTTCTACCCTTCCCCCCCTGTCAGATCCCGCTATACAGCGTTCAACATAAAGCACTATATTGGTGGAACGGAGCAACGGACAGCAACAAACGGCGTGGTCTGAAAAACCACACAGAGGGATACCAATCTGGATGTTCCCGCGAAGCTCTGAGGTAATGTAGCTCTATGATACCGAGACAGGTCGACCGGACAACGAGCGGTGAGTAAAGACAACACACACACTGTTCGATTCTTTTGTCTTACAATCGGGCACAGCCCAGAAGATACTCATCCTACTCATACTTGTCCAGGTCCCGGGTACCAAGAGCCCCCATTGCCGGTGAACAAAACACAGATACTACCCTCTAAATCACAAGTTCAACACACAAGAAAAGGAAAACAGTTTCACCCCCCTCCTTCCACAATCAGGATCAATTGGATCTGACAATTCTTTACCAACCCCCCCTTCTTCCCCCTCCACTTTTCCTCCCCCTTCCGCATAGATTCTACATCAGCACAACTTGCTGCATAGTGTTATACTCCCTAAGATAGGATTAAGACTACTCCACAGCGCTGTCAATCCTCACAATATGAGCTCCAACGCACAGATCTGAAATATCATTAGAAGAATAAATCTTCCTTCTTTTGATCACTGGATTCATCTCATACAGGGGCATTATTATTTTTACACCCCACTTTGAAGAGACATATTGTGACTTTGATAAAATTTCATCTTAACTACTTGATAGTCGGGAGAAGCCTTTTTGTTATATCACTTGCATACTTTGCATGTACTGAAATTCAATATCTACATGCATGTTTTGAAAGAAGTGTATATATTTACCTTTAATTTGCAAGTGATTTACCTCCATAGGCAACATATGGTTCTATAAGAAATACATTGTACAAAAGAAGTGATACACTGTTCCATTGGAGGTACTACTCCCAACTACCACTATTTTTTGAGGGTGGGCAAGGCACGGCGGGGATTATCGCTTCAATTAGCTGCCCCACCGTTATCTGTCCAGAGAACAATGTCTTAAATAGATGATTATAATTAGTCATCTTTCTCTATCGTCAACTGTATATGTCATTTTTTATTTTTTGAATAATTTCTGTAATCACCAATAAAGTTTAAATATGCACCTCAGAAATTTGTGAGCCAAGTAATTGCAACCATCTTGAGAGGATCTATATCCCCTCTACATACCCCCCTTTTTTTCTCCCATAGTAATATTACGGTTGCCTGTGGTTCCTGGTACTATACATACCAAAAAACTGAGATATCATATCCATCTGGATCCGATACCGTGATCACACCTATTCCCTGGTATTTTATTTTTTGTGTTGTTTAAGCTGTAGCCACAGTGTATGATCATGAGATCAGAGCTCAAACTATTATCTCAGAAAGTTTTAAATAAACTGATTAACAACATTCTACATTATTCTAAAGATCTAGATGAGGAGAAATATATCAGGCAGCATAGGGTCTTCCAGTGATGGGGTTGGGAGTAGTGATAAGTGAACTGAGATACCAAATCGAGATTAAACCCATATTTGACAGATTTGTGAATAACATAATATTCACAAAATTTGAATAATCCACCAGGAGTATATATTCACTCCTTACTTTCCCAAGAACTGCACATTTAATGGGATCCTTTAAACCACCTATTAGTTTACCTGAGCTCTAAAACTCCCATGTGGGTTTTTGGATCCCTTTACAGATCCAAATCCTTGTCAGTCACTAACAAACTTTACTCAATTGTGTGAAGGGAGTCACTTTACTTGGGGGGCCCGTGGAACCCAGCTTACCTTAGAGAGGTTGGGAAATCCCTGTCTCAGCTCCCCAGGTCCCTCTTATGTGTAAGTCACCCTGTGTCTATTAGGAGCTCAGGGTGACCGAGAAAATGATTGACAACTACTTAATGGACACTGAGAATATGGTTTGGATTACTTCAAATAGGGCAGTAATATTTATCCACAATATCCCTCAAGAAATCTATGATACATTAATTCCACTATATCAAAATGATGGAACATTGTATGAGGTTTGCCTCTTAGACTATTGTAGGTAGGAGCCAGACAGTTTGCTACTGGGGTCTCCTGCTATTGTCTGTTTAATAAGGTGTTCTGTGTTTATACTTAGGATAATGTGTAATGTACTTTGTTTTAGCCTTGTTGCCAGTCAGTCTGGTCACCCAGGCTGGTTTAAGTGCTGAGTTAATTAGCATGTTAATTAAATCACTGTCAGATATTAGTTGCTAGTGGGGAAGTAGAATACTGTTCGGGTTGGTTGTTCCTTTGTTATGTTAATTATATTTCTGTATACAATTTCATTTATATACGATAATGTAATCCGCTTCACCTGACTTGGTGGGGTTTATATTCTGTGTAAGTTTGTTCAATAAAGAGTTCCAGATTTGCAGCTAAAACAAGTTCTGCCTAGTTCTTGGTTGCAATGTGTAGATATAATATCTGATATCTATGTTCATGACTGGCGGAATCAGTATACTGACAGAAGCACTCAAGCACAGTGTGGGTCAGTCTTGCCATATTGGTAGCAGCAGTGGGATGCTTCCTGCAGTCTGGGACATCCAAACCTCCACCGGGATCCAAGGTCCGGATAGTAGGAGAGGAAAGGTACAGATACCAGCCACCATTAAGGAGGAATTTGGAAGGAGGTTGCAAGAGATCCTGATACAGCACAGGGGACCAGTGTCAGAGCAGGTCCTACTGGGATGGTATGATTTAACCTGCTGGGAACTCTGGAAAGAAGAGCTAGCCCATGAGCAGGGACCCCAGGGAAAAATTCTCCCCTCCATCCAGAAAAGTTACTGGACGCAGTACGAAGTGTGAATGGTGTTTTTGGGGAGACAACAGCACAAGGAATGGAAAGCTGAGTTAAGCAGGCTGGTCAAGGCAGAGATGCAGTTGGATGAAAGTTACAGAGCCCTCCGCTGGTATGTAACCAAAGTATGCCCATGGACAGTGGACGACAGCCCAACAGAAGGCTTTGCCTACAGAGGCCTGGGGCTGTTATTAGAGTGGCTGTCCGAGGACCATGCTTTTGGGAGCAATTTGGAGTGGCGTTTGGAGGAAATCTTGGAATACAGAGAACAGATGCTGAATGTCTTGGAAGTGCCCTGGGAACTAAAACATTTGGAGTTGCTAGCCAATCAGGAATGGGAGCTGGAGATCGCCTACAGTGGGCTGCTAGACTCTGTTCAGCAGCAGGTCTGGGCTCCCTTTGTCTGGGACTATCCAGAAGTACCAGCTGACAGCTCTGGAATCCTGACAGAACAGTCTGCAATGTGGCAGAGTAATAGTGTGCTTTGCTCACCTGCACCCACAGCTATTGAAGTGGAGGTCTTATGGCGGATGCAGCAAGTGTTGACTGACCTTGACGATCCTGTTTCTGCACAGGACAAGCTTGGATGGAGTAATGCGTCTGTCCATCAGCTGGATAAAGGTATGGGATATGGAGCAGCATGATTATCTTCCCTGCTGCAGTTCAAGGGCTCAGGAAAAGTCACCCAGGCTGGTTTAAGTGCTGAGTTAATTAGCATGTTAATTAAATCACTGTCAGATATTAGTTGCTAGTGGGGAAGTAGAATACTGTTTTTGTTGGTTGTTCCTTAGTTATGGTAATTATATTTCTGTATACAATTTCATCTGCATACAATAATGCAATCAGGCTCACCTAACCTGGTGGGGTATATATTCTGTGTGAGTTTGTTCAATAAAGAGTTCCAGATTTGCAGCTAAAATGAGTTCTGCCCAGTTCTTGGTTGCAATATGCGTCTATACAGTAATATCTGATATCTATGTTCATAACTGAAGGAAGCAATAAACTGACGAAAGCGCTCAAGCACAGTGTGGGTCGGTTGCGTCACAAATGGTTTCTTCACCTTCTGAGGAGGAGCCCTACGATGGACTCGAGAACTTGGTGGGGGGCCTTCTAGAGCTCAATAGGAGCTCTAAAGTAAGGAAAGGTCCAAATTTATCAGTTCACTTTACTAGCTGGCAAACTGCAAATATCTAACACTATAAAATAATTTGCAAGGCTAGATTTGGAGGATTGCATTTTGCCAAATTCATACATTTAAAAAAAAAAAAAAACATATTTGGTCAGGTTACAATAGCCCCATTAATGGAGAGTGGAAAAGTTGGATTCCAAACCCAGGTGGCAATATGTGAAGTAAAACGGGAAATATTTCAACTTTAATTAACAGAAATAAATCTTCAGCGACACAACCCACAGTTTCCAAGGTTCACAATTGCTCGTTGTCCCAGACCATGTTTTGCAACCCAATGGGCTATTTGATCAGGGGTGTTCAAGACTCATCCCCATCCTCTGCAGACATGGCCTGGCTTTAACTCATTGCTCCACACAGGAGGTCTCATAGCTCTTTCTTTAGGAGTTCACTACACTCACACCAGGTACCAAACCTGAGGTACACTGTCCTTTTTTAATAACATATAGTACAATGTTGAACAACACCTTATCCTCATGTTGAAATTGCATTTTGAAAACAGATTTCAAATGCACAACAACGAAGAATCCACACTTTCTAGAGATCTCCTTTTATTAGCGTCTGCCTAAACAAGTCCTAAAGTGTTTTATTCAATTGTGGTAGAGACATTAGGTTTTTGGGGTAAACATGACAGGTTCTCTGTATTCTGTAAGGAATTGAGCAATATGTTTGTGCTATATACTTTAAATATACAGTATATAATACATTTAGAGCTGACATTAGCTGATTAGTGAAAGTGGAAACATATAATTGTAAAGAGCCAAGCCATGATTGTAATAAACCATAATCCTGCAGTAGTCATACAGGTGAACCATATCATGTGTTTACATGTTCATGTTGTGAGCAGGTGCCTGTATATTGGCAGGGGAGCTCAATTACCTTCTCAGCAACTGTGTTATTAAATCATAATGTGTCTCAAGCACACCCATTAATCCTGACGTGCCTACAAAATCATCATAAATTCTAATCAGTTATAGACCTGACAGCACCTGGCAGAGGAAGATTTATTTTAACATTTATTTTCAGTAGAATGAGCAGCATTATTGACAACAAGCTAGTGACCTTTAACTCCTGTACCCCTTCATCAGTTACCAATGACAGAACTTGGTGAGGGCATGACTTTCTTTTTATACAAGAATAATTTTAATTTAGGTGTAGAGGGGCTCTTAAATGAAAACTAGAGGAAAGTGGAGGCTTTGTCCACAGAAACCAGTTGGATTTTGTGGATGAACTTAATTAACACGGCTAGGGTGAATAGAGGAAAGAACTCAAGACTTCTGTCCTGGGTGCAACACAAGCAATGTGACTTTTCATACCAAAGTGTGCCATGGTGCTGCAGTGATTGGTGGTTTTTGAGAACATAATTTATTGTAACAAGTAGGGTTGAGCAAACACGGGCTGTATTGTTTGGGATCGTACCAGACTTTTGGGTGTTCGGTACCCAGACACGGACCTGAACATTTTACTGTATGTTCGGGATACAGTCTGTTGTTCAGTAATTTATTTCATGTTTTGGCGCGGTTTTAATGGTGCGGTTTAAACAGCTGCAGGGCAGCCAATCAACAAGCGTTTAACTAGTGTGCCCTTAGAAGCCATCACAGCCATGCCTACTAATGGCATGGCTGTGATTGGCCAGTGCAGCATGTGACCCAGCCTCTATATAAGCTGGAGTCACATAGCGCTGCACGTCACTCTGCTCTAACTACTGTAGGGAGAGGTTCCTGATGCTGCTGAGGGAGAGATAGGAGATTATTGTAGGGGCAGGCTGGAGATTGCTTTCAGGGAAAGAATAGGAAGAATCTTCTTTAATCAGACAGTGATCTACATCGATTTTATTGTGTGGGGGTGCAGTTCACGATCTTTTTGCCCTGACCTAAGCCCAGTGAGGAAGAGGAAGAAAAAAATAATTTTTTATCAGTCTGGTAGGTGGGCGGCGTGTGGCGTGTAGCGGCCATGTAATGCAAGCTATGTGTCTGCTTAATCTGGATTTAAAAAAAAAAAAAACATTTTTTCCTTCATATTTTACTGTTACTTACAGCATTTAGACACTGCTGTTCTAATCTGCTATTCAAAAATCACCAATTTAAGGGAAAATTATTTTTCAGTGTTTCATTCATACTTTACTGTGAGACTGACATACAGCGTTTGTTTATACACTGCTGTTCTAATCTGCTATTCAAAAAGCACCAATTTAAGGGGACGATTATTTTTCAGTTTTTCATTCATACTTTACTGTTACACTGACATACAGCGTTTAGACACTGCTGTTCTAATCTGCTCTTCAAAAATCACCAATTAAAGGGAAAAATAAAAAATTTTCATTCATACGTTACTGTGAGATACACCCGTTGGATACTGTTGTTCTATTTCGCTTTTCAATAAAAACCCATTTAGGGAAAAAAAATTAAATTGCGGCCTAGTCTACATATGTTACTGTGGGATACACCCATTGGATACTGTTGTTCTATTCCGCTTTTCAATAAAAACCCATTTAGGGGAAAAAAATTAAATTGCGGCCTAGTCTGCATATGTTACTGTGAGATACACCCGTTGGATACTGTCGTTCTATTCCGCTTTTCAATAAAAACCCATTTAGGGAAAAAAAATTAAATTGCGGCCTAGTCTGTATATGATACTGTGGGATACACCCGTTGGATACTGTTGTTCTATTCCGCTTTTCAATAAAAACCCATTTAGGGAAAAAAAATTAAATTACGGCCTAGTCTGCATATGTTACTGTGAGATACACCCGTTGGATACTGTTGTTCTATTCCGCTATTCAATAAAAACCCATTTAGGGGAAGATCCTAAATTAGAGAAATATGAGGAGAAGGTCAAATAAGGGATGTGGCCTGGGTCGTGGTGCTGCTGGTTGAGCTCCTGTTGCAAGGAGAGGACGTGATCGATCTGTGCCAGCTACACGCACAAGTGAAACACCTTCCTCAGGTGTTAATAGGCGACAGAACCTGCAGCAGTATTTGGCAGGGGATAATGTGCCTCTACAAATGTTGAGGCCAGAACAAGTACAGGCGATAGTAGATTGGGTTGCTGACAGTGCCTCCAGTTCCTTCACATTGTCTCCCACCCAGTTTACTGCTGAAAGGTCAGAGTTGTCACCTGCAGCCGATGTCCATCAATCTTTCACCTCACCCACTTGCAAATCAGCAAAGCAGTCTGAGCCCCAAGTCATGCAGCAGTCTCTTCTTCTTTTTGATGACTCTGTTAGCATGGTTTGCCAGGGCCATCCACCTAGCCCTTCCCCAGAAGTGGAAGAGATTGTGTGCACCGATGCCCAACCACTTATGTCTCAAGATGAGTACATGGGAGGACCATCACAGCATGTCTCGGATGATGACGAAACACAGGTGCCAACTGCTGTGGAATTCCGAATTGTGGAGACCGACAAGGAGGGCAGGGGTGAAAACTGGGTGGAAGATGATGTGGAGGACGATGAGATCCTCGACCCCACATGGAATGAACATCATGCAGGTGACCTGAGTAGTTTGGAGGAAGAGGCGGTGGTCGCACAGAGCCACCAGCACAGCAGAAGAGGGAGCAGGGTGCAAAAGCGGAGCGGCCGTGCCCTAGACACTACGCCTGCTACTGCCCAACACAGCAAGGGACTGAGCACACCAAAGCCAGCTCAAAGGAGTTCCCTAGCGTGGCAGTTCTTCAGACAATGTGCTGATGACAGGACACGAGTGGTTTGCACGCTGTGCAATCAGAGCCTGAAGTGAGGAATAAACCTTCTCAATCTGAGCACAACCTGCATGACCAGGCATCTAAGTGCAAAGCACGAGCTGCAGTGGAGTAGACACCTCAAAAACCAAGAAAGGTCTCTGGTTCCTCCTGCTTCCTCTTCTGCTGCAGTCTCGGCCTCTTCATCCACCTCTGTAGTGACAGTGGCACCTGCCACCCCGCAAACAGAGGATCTGCCAGCAACACCACCACCTGGGTCACCAAAAATAGTGTGAGAGCTCCCTGCCATCTCTCCTCACAGCGGCTCACAGCGGCGGACCGAAGCGGATTCTCGTGCCAGCAACTTCCCTGCAGCCTCCCGAGCCTCCCGCAGACCGTTCCCGAGCATGTCCAAGCGGCGCAAGAATAACAAGCCGCCGAATGCGGCTGACGGACTTCTACCCGGTGGCTTCTCACAGAAGCCAGCAAGATGTCTCCCGCGCTCGGATGCAGGTAACATCCTTGCTTCAGCCCTGTCCCCTCAAGCCTCTGGATCCCCCCAGAGCACCCTGGATGTGCCTTCTCCACCCCTGTCTCCTACCACCAGTAGCCCCACAAAAACTAAGTACTGTAGGCATGAGGGAGAAGACCCCCCTGGAGCTCGTGCTGCGGCCTGTCAGGCATTACTTCTGACTAACCCTGGCAAAACTATAGAAGCATTCCCTGCCTCAGATCAGGCAATCTCAGAGGCCACCATGAAACGGATGCTCCTCTCCATAAAAAGCACCCTGTTTAACGAACTTGCCACCATGTTCTCTCCACTTCATGACACTGTACAAGTACATGATGACAGGATACAGCATCTAGAGTCTAAAATGGTGGATTTGTACACTGCTCACAATGACCTTGTTGATGCCTATGCTGACCAGGAAAGTGAGATGCAGCGCCTCCAGTACAAACTTGCGGACTTAGAGGACCGCTCTAGGCGCAATAACATTAAATTCAGAGAGAGGCATTCCTGAATCTGTACCGCATAAAGATTTGACCAACTTTGTCCAGCGCCTTATGAAGTCACTTATCCCCTCTCTCAGTGATATTGAGTTATGTGTGGATAGGGCCCACCGCATCCCTAAGCCTAACTTCCTGCCAGACACCGCACCTAGAGACACTCTGGCCCGTATCCACTACTATCATGTTAAGGAGAGAGTTATGGCGGCAGCCAAACACAACCCGGTTGTGCCGGATAAATTTACGGGTATATCCCTCTACACTGATATATCCCAACAAACGGCTCTCAACAGGAAGAAATTGTCCCCGCTTACGAAAATTCTCTGTAACAACAGCGTTATCTACAAATGGGGCTTCCCCCACTAAACTGCTTGTCACGTGGAATGGTAAAATGTTTCCTATTCACAGCATGGATAAGGGCATCCAACTGTTCAAACAATGGAACCTGCTGCCAGCTGATTCTGAGCCGCCTGGGAGGTCCACCCCTGAGCGCCTGAACCAAGCCGGGTCTGGGATGGATACTTGAATTGTTCTGCTTCTCTGCTTCCTTATGCCACTATAGGATGGATGGGACAGGGAACCTCTCACGTTAGTTGACGTTTTGTCTCTCAGTGATGCTTCTCTGTCATCTCCCCCGCTGTGCTGTAGCGACCTCGGCCGCCCATTGCGCCTGCATGCCCAGGCTTTTTTTTATGTGTACCTGTGTACTTTTTTGGTTTGATTTTTTTTCTCCTGCTTTCCCCTCTTCTGGCTTTCTTCCTCCTGGTCCAGTATCCACCATGGCTCATTGTGTTCACCATCGCCCTCCTGTTTGGCTGCCAAAGTGCACTGTTGCTCCGAAGATGTTGTGATGACTGCTCCCCAGGACACTTGGACTTCGTGGCATATACCCAATTTCGGTGCAGGACCTTCTATCGGCAAGTAGTAGTTCTAAGTCATCTTTTATTGCATCTCATTGCCACTAAGCTACGCATCCCTCCTATGCTGCTCTGCCACTGAAGTTCGTGTCATTGAATGCTAAGGGCCTGAACTGCCCAGCTAAAAGGGCCTCCTTGCTGAGAGAAACAAAGTCCCTTCACGCAGACTTTTTGTTCGTGCAGGAATCCCACTTCGCCAAGGAAAACTGTCCGGAGTTCTCCTTCCCTAACTTTTCTCACCTGTATATGGCTAATGCTCCCAAAAAGTCATGCAGGGTTTTTATAACCATAAACGCCTCGGCTACCTTCCTGCACAAACGTACCATTGATGATCCGATGGGGAGATATATTGTTCTTGTATGTGAAATCAACGGTTCCCTTTTCACCCTGGTGAATCTATATGCCCCCAATACCAGGCAGAGGAAATTTCTCACCCACCTCTTTAATCTATTGGAAGGTAATGTGCAGGGCACGCTTATTATTGGAGGCGACTTTAATACTGTTGTACAACCATCTATGGACTCTACTGCCCAGGCTTGGAGGCCGTCTTGCTCTCTCTCCTCCTTGCTGCAGAAACATGATCTATACGATGTATGGCGGTGCTTCCATGGGAACGAGAGAGACTTCAGCTTTTTGTCAGCTGCTCATTCATCCTACTCCCGTATAGACTATTTTCTGACTGATAAAAGGTCTCTGCAAAATGTATTGCGCGCTGACATTGGTACGATATCTTGGTCCGACCACGCTCTGATCACATTGGAATTTGATGATAAGCTTGCCAAATCTCCCCCCCCCCTATTTGGAGGATGAATACCTCCTTCTTGGAGGACAAGATTTCATACCAAAAGATCGTGCAGGCTCACAATGATTTTTTTGAGTTCAATGATAAGGCTGATGTTTCACGATTCACTCTGTGGCTCACGTATAAAGTGTATATGAGGGGTATTTTACTCCAACTCGCTTCAGGTCTTAAAAACCGCAGGAGGAAGCAAGTTGAAGAACTTCTGGCTACTATAGAAACCAAAGAGGCGACCAATAAGTCGAACCCGAGTCCTACTCTTACCCAGGAATTGTTAACTGACAGGCAAAAATTAAGATCCCTACTTCTCTATAAATTTGAGAATCACCTGAAATACACCAAGGCCAAATTCTATGGTCTCCGGGACAGGGCCGGGGCGTGGCTAGCCAAGCGGGTCAAAACGCTACAAGCTAAACGTAAAATTGCTTCCGTAATGCATCCTAACACTAAAGTCTCTATGACTAATCCAAAAGATATAGCTGACGCATTTGCGGATTATTATCAATCGCTTTATGACCTGCGATCGGACCCTGCCACTCCTCAGCCCTGTCCTGAACTGATTGTGGATTTTCTTAACAAGGTTAAGCTCCCCGCTCTCACGACCGAACAACTCCAGTCTATTTCTCAACCCTTTACTTCCCTCGAAATAAGCTCAGTCATCCGCAGGCTTCCCAACCATAAATCCCCGGGGGAAGATGGTCTCCCCAATGAGTATTATAAGGCTTTGGTTGATAATATAACTCCACACTTGCAACCTGTTTTTGACATTGCTTCCTCCTCATCTACTTTCCCTCCAGATATGTTGAGGGCTGTGATAGTGACTCTTCCTAAGCCTGGGCCGATCTCACTTCTAAATACCGATGTTAAAGTATTTGCTAAACTGCTGGTCCTTAGGATCCAAAGAGTTTTGCCTGTTCTGGTTCACCCAGATCAGGTAGGATTTGTCCCAGGCCGCCAAGCTCCGGACGGGACGAGACTGCTTGTTGGCTTGCTCTCCAGAGTTGGGGCCTGCTCGGACGCCTTCTCTGCTTCTCTCTTTGGATGCAGAGAAGGCGTTTGACCGGGTCCACTGGGGCTATCTACGGGCAGTCCTCGATGCTTTCGGGATTGGAGGATGGATACAGTCAGCCGTCCTGTCTCTGTATTCCAACCCGTCCGCTACTGTTCTCAACTCAGGAATGAAATCGAAACCTATCCAGATCACAAACAGCACTAGGCAGGGATGCCCCTTGTCCCCCATCATATTTGCCCTTCTCATGGAGCCCCTGGCAGAACAGTTCCGTTATCACCCCCGCATCAAGGGTCTATCAGTGGCTGGATTGGAACACAAGATAAGCCTTTTTGTCGATGATGTTATGCTTATGCTCACGGACCCTGCCACCTCCCTGCCAGAATCGTACACCCTCCTGACTGAGTTCAGTAGGGTATCTTACTATAAACTCAACGCCAACAAATCACAAATATTGAGCCTTAACATACCGCCCCCACTACAGCGTTCCCTAGCCGGGAGGTTTCCTTTTATCTGGTCCTCGCACTCTATCCCCTTTCTCGGCATTCACCTTATACCCCATACGTCACAACTGTATACACACAATTTTAAACCCTTTTTGGATTCCCTGCCCTCACTTCTGCAACAGTTGGGCACGCGAGAATTGTCCACTATGGGTCGGATAGCTTCCTTTAAAATGGTTATCCTCCCGAAGATACTTTATCTTTTTCGAACCATGGCCATACCCTTGCCTATGTCCTTCTTCTCTGCTCTCCAAAAACAGTTGACCCGTTTTGTGTGGAATGCCAAGCCTCCAAGGTGCCCCCTTAAAACTATGGTTTTACACAGAAAACATGGAGGTATGGGAGTCCCTAATCTGACCGCCTACTACGAGGCGTGTGTTCTAGACCAACTTAAATTTTGATGGGCGCCGTCTCCGCACAAGAGGCACAAGAGGTGGGCTTCCATTGAGTCCTCTGAGGTCCCTGGGCATGACTTACAGTTGGCTCTCATTGCTACTATACAGGGGGATTGGCCTAGGACTTCAGAGAGCCCGATTGTTCAAGCCTCCCTCTCTATGTGGAGGGAATTTTGTCGCTTACAATCACCCACAACTTCCATGCACAAAATACAGGTCCCACTGAAAGTGCTGTGCCACTTTCTCCCGCACCTAGATATTCAACTGTGGCTGAGCAAAGGGAGTATTACTCCTTAGTGACCTGGTCCACGAATCTTGCCTGAGCCCGTTTGATAGCTTACAAACCCGTTTTGATATTCCAATGGGAGCAATCTTCTCTTACCTGCAGATCCAATTATTCCTCCACAAACAACCACTTCCCACTTGTGTAGAAATCCCCAGTTCGGTACACCTTTTCCTTCAGAACACAGCTACTCACATGAAAGGTATCACGCTGTTCTACGCCATCTACAATAACCATAATCTTTTCTCTAAACCCCCGTCAGTCACCAAATGGGAACGTACCCTGTCGTCCTCATTCTCTGATCCCACTTGGCTGAAAGCCTTTGCCTACACCTATGCGGCCACGAAATGTGTTACCCATTGGGAACAGTACCAGAAGGTGCTCCACTCCTGGTACCTCACTCCATTCAAGCTTTCTAAGTTTTACCCGTCCCATCCCTCTCTATGTTGGTGACAGTGCGGAGAAGTAGGTACTCTGTACCACACATTGTGGTCTTGTGTTTCACTACGGTCCTTCTGGAACAAATTATTTACACTAATTTCAGATATAACACGGGAGATAATTTCCCCATTTCCGGCTTTAGCCCTCCTGCACCTCAATATTCATGAATTTAAGCCTTGCCATAGAGCGGTTATTATACACCTGCTTCTTGCAGCAAAAACTGCTATAGCCACGCACTGGAAATCTCCTGTGCACCCTTCCTGTAGTGGAGTCATCCTTGCACTTAACCAACATTGTATGATGGAGAGAACGCTCGCGGTTGTCAACCTTGCCGCTTCCTCGTTCCGGAGGAGGTGGGAAGTTTGGCTATCTCACCCCAAGTGTACGGTCTTAGACTGATAGATTGATGTGAATTTATTAACTGGATCTAGCTGGACCTTTCCCTGTCCTGTTCTCGCCACCCTCTACCGTTCCTCTTTCTGCTCTCCCTTACCTTCATTCCTGTTCCTTTTTATCTCTTCTTCCCACCGTTTTGCCTCTCCAGCCTATACCTCCCCCAAGTGCTCTACCTTGGAGTTTGGGTTGACTTTATGCACCTGGCTCTGTGTTCTGAGCATGTTGATTAATTCAATGGTTATAAGATTGTTCGCATTGGAGGTCTGTGAACCTGTATTGATCTTTCTTATGTCATCCTCCCGGGGCACAGTTTGTTCCCCTTGGGGTACCCGGGGGGCGATGTCAGACCTTTTCTTATGGAAATGTTCACTCACCTGTATTCGTATGCTATGCTATAATGTTATGTGTAGTTGCTTCACCATTCTGTCATGCCCGCTGTACCTTGACCCATATGTACTGCTTTACTTTGTTCACTTGGCTGTTTACTCTTGTTTACTTGTCAAATTCAATAAAAATCTATTGAAACTAAAAACCATCTCCACAATGTCCCGTGGAAGTGTTCAGCTTTCTATCTCCCAAACACTGGTTCGGAAGAGGAAGTACCCCCGTACCCACTGGCCCTGAATGCCAACATTTCCAAATTCCTTGCCTTTGAAATGCTGTCATTCCGTCTGGTGGAGATGCAGAGTTTTAAAAGCCTTATGGTGGTGGCTGTCCCACAGTACGTCGTGCCCAGCCGCCACTACTTTTCCAGGCAAGCCATCCCTTCCCTGCACAACCAAGTGGGGGACAAAATCAGGTGTGCACTGCGCAACGCCATCTGTGGCAAGGTCCACCTAACTACGGATACGTGCACCAGTAAGCACTGTCAGGGACATTATATCTCCCTAACAGCACACTGGGTAAATGCAAATGGGCCTGAGGCAGATATCAGTTTGGCGCATGTCCTTCCACCACCGAGGATTGCAGGGCGCTTCAGTTTGCCTCCTGTTCCTAACTCCTCCTACTCCGCTTCCTCATCCTCTACCGCCTCCTCATCCGGTCAGCGTAACACCTTCACTACCAACTTCAGCACAGCCAGGGGTAAACGACAGCAGGCAGTTTTAAAACTTGCCTGTTTGGGGGAAAAAACCCACACTGCGCAGGAGTTGTGGAGGGGCATTGAACAGCAGACCGATGAGTGGTTGGTGCCAGTGAGCCTCAAGCCTGGACTGGTGGTGTGCGATAACGGGCGAAATCTCGTAGCAGCTCTGGGCCTAGCCGGTTTGACACACATCCCTTGCCTGGCGCATGTGCTGAATTTGGTGGTGCAGAGGTTCCTTAGATATTACCCCGATATGTCAGAGCTGCTGCAGAAAGTGCGGGCCGTCTGTGCGCACTTTCGGCATTCTCACCCTGCTGCTGCTCGCCTGTCAGCGCTGCGGCGTAACTTCGGCCTTCCCGCTCACCGCCTCATATGTGAAGTGCCCACAAGGTGGAACTCCACCTAGCACATGCTGGCCAGACTGTGTGAGCAGCAGCAAGCCATAATGGAGTTTCAGCTGCAGCACGCACGCGTGAGTCGCTCTGCGGAACAGCACCACTTCACCACAAATAACTGGGTCTCCATGCAAGACCTGTGTGCCTTGTCGCGCTGTTACAAATACTCCCCCAACATGGCCAGTGCCAATGACGCCGTTCTCAGCTTAACTATCCCACTTCTATGCCTCCTTGAAAAAATGCTTTGGGCGATGATGGAAGAGGATGTGGCACAAGTGGAGAAAGAGGTATCATTTCCAAGGCTTTCAGGGCAGTCATTCACAAGTGGCTCCGAGGGTGGGTTCCTGCACCCACAAACGCCAGGTACACAATTGTCCAGCAGGGGCACAGTTCTGGAGGATGACGAGGATGAGATGGAGGAGGAGTTGGAACCATGTTCACAGCAGAGTGGCACCCAGGCCAGCTCATGGCTATCACTGGTGCGTGGCTGGGGGGATACCGAGGACACAGACGATACACCTCCCACAGAGGACAGCTTTTTGTTGCCTCTGGGCAGTCTGGCACACATGAGCGATTACATGCTTCAGTGTCTCCTCAATGACTGATGAGTTTCCCACATTGTAACTTGTGCTGATTCCTGGGTGGCCACGCTGCTGGATCCCCGTTACAAGGACAACGTACCGTCTTTAATTCTCTCACTGGAGCGTGATCGGAAAATGCGCGAGTACAAGCACACGTTGGTAGACGCACTGCTGGTGGCATTCCCACCTGACAGCGGGGGCACAGTGGAAGCACAAGGCCAAGGCAGAGAAGGAGGAAGAGGCCACCAGCACCTCAGAAGGCAGGGTTAGCATGGCCCGAAATGTGGAAAAGCTTTGTCAGCATGCCACACCAAGCAGCAGCACCACCAGCTGATATGGAACGTCTTAGCAGGAGGCAGCATTTCACCAACATGGTGGAGCAGTATGTGTGCACACGCCTAGACATACAAAATGATGGGTCTGCCCCTTCAACTTCTGGGTCTCCAAATTGGGCACATGTCCTGAGCTTGCCCTTTACGCCTTGGAGGTGCTGGCCTGCCCTGCAGCCAATGTATTATCTGAACAGGTATTTAGCACGGCTGGGGGCGTTATCACAGACAAGCGCAGCTGCCTGTCCAGAGCCAATGTGGACAAGCTCACGTTCATTAAAATAAACCAGGCATGGATCCCACAGGACTTGTCCGTACCTTGTGCAGAATAGACATTACCGGCCTTACCCAGCCATTGTTGTATTTTTGATCTTTCTCACTCTTTTGGTGTGTACCCTAATTTAAAAAGAAATTTAAAATTAAAAACAAAAACCAGTGTTGGCTACCTCATCCTCCTCCACCGCCGCTTCCACCTACACCGCCACATCCACCGCCCCCTCAACCTCCTACTCCATATGGGCCTCGTCCTCCTAGATCAAGATGAGTAATTTTTATTTTTATGTTATTTATGTTATTTTACGTTATTTCCCTATCCACATTTGTTTGCAGAGCACTTGCCATGCTCTTAAGAAGATTTTGCTGCCATTTGCAGCCCTCTAGCCCTTTCCATGTTTTTTTAGAGCCATTTTAGTGCTCAAAAGTTCGGGTCACCATTGACTTCAAAGGAGTTCGGGATTGGGGTAATGTTTGGGTTAAGTTCGGGTCACGAACCCGGACTTTTTTTTCAAGTTTGGCCGAACCTGCCGAACCCGGACATCCAGGTGTTCGCTCAACTCTAGTAAGAAGCCTTTTCACATACATATTCTTAAATAAACTGCTACGGATATGACTCTTACAATTCAGATAACAGAACACATGACTGAACTATTCTTGTTTTATTGGAAAGCAACAAGAGCACAGATACAGGAAATTACATCATAACCATGTAGTTCCACTAGGAAGAACATTACATTTTACAATGTTTGTTAAGGAGCGTGGCCTGGAAGCTGGCCGCTGCGCCCTAACAACCGATGAGTCATCATCTGTCTATGGGTTTTCCTGATGAAAGCTGATTTTTTTTAAAAAAGTGCTGTAAAACAATTACAGAAAAAAAGGGCACAGGGTTCCCCTTACAATCCATACCAGACCCAAATACCCGACGAACGCAGTGCTAATTCACATGACGTCAGAAAGGGACGGTGCCACCGGGTGATGTAGCTGGGTGGGCCTGCCAACACTCACCCCCGCCCCTTGCCAGTGCCAGTATAAAAAATGTCAAAGCACAGAGCGTGCATACGGCGGGAGGCCTCCCAGGAGGCGAGAGCATTTTTATTTTTTTCTATTTTCGGGGTCTGGTGGGTGTTGTGATTGATGATGGATTTACATCGAGGGACACTATTTTTTTTTAATTTTGAATAAAGGACTTGTCAAAAACTGTTTCTTGTGGCTATTACTTTTTGACACTTTTTTGATGAATGGGTAGGGGTACGATGCAACCGATGCACATTCACATGGAGGGTTGCAGACCCTGACAACCACAGCCCAGGGTTGTTGGAAAGAGGCCCTTGTCCCCATAAACATTTTATGAACTCCTAAGCCAACTCCTAAGCCAACATTAGTCTCTTCCACAATTTGCTGTGGCCCTAAGGGACTTGTGGAATCTTTTAGAAAACAAATATGGTCATGGCTGTGCAGTGGTAGTAAAACCTGACCAGCTCATGTGTGAACAGTTTATTTCTGGAATTAGGGGAGGATGCTTGAAATTGGTACTGAAGGATGAGTTAGAGTTGGTGGGGATGTTATATTTTCTACTATATTACAGGAAGATATTAAGCATAAAGCAGAGGAAGAAAACATTTGTGACTGCTGTCCAGGAGGTTGTATTGCCAGTACCAATAGAGAACATTGGGGTCCCCTCTGCTCTGTTCTCATTAGAGAATATTGACAGGAACCTTAAAGAGTTATTAGCCTTTATCGAACAGGTGATGAAACTGTTGAGCAGGAGGTTACATTAACTTTGAATAGGGCCTAGCTCTAGCTCTAGCAATGATCGGAGGATTTGGCAGTGTAAACAACTTTGTCATACTGCTCGGAACTGTGAGCAAAGGTGCAGCCTCTTCAGATGGAAACCTTTAACCCTTTCACTGATACCAATGTAAGGCTTATGTTGTGGCAGTGGCAGCTGTTACACACACTCTCGACAGCTGTGTGTGTACCTCATAGACTGTCAGCTGTCTGGCAGAAGTGATGTGGATTGTCTCCATACCCCACCTGGGGGTATGGTGGGGAAAACTCCCAGAACATCTGTTCGTTGATCCTCCCTCCAATAAGAGGACCTGGTATCAGCATGTATTACATCACTTCCTGGTTCAGAGCTCTCATTCCCTGGGAGTACTGGCTGAGGAAGGAGCTAACAGAGCACTATCTCTATTTTTATTCTGCAGAGTCTCTGCTTTGAGAAAATATATAATGTTTGGGGGTTTTAGCTAATCTTCAGGCCAAAAATGTGCATTTATCATCTGTGCAAAGAAAGCTAAAATGCAAAAACAGCTCTGGAAACTAAAGGTTTAAACAAAAGATTTCCATGGCAGAGGGGCAGGCTATGACAAGTGCCTTGAGCAGCCCTCAAGATGGAACCAGAGGGGCTCTTTTTGCCCTGTAATAATGGAAGTCATTAACAACTGTGCCAGGTTTGATTGATACAGGGCCTAAAGTTACCATGGACTATGCCTTTTATGAACAAATTTTTACTCTGTTTTTACACCCCCTGCATTGCATTGGAAGCAGCCAACAATTATCCCACACTGGTGGTAGTCATCACATGAATGACAGTGAAAATGTTTAGTCAAACATTTTATCAAAAGGGAGTGGGAGTGACCTGTATGTTTTAAGTGAAATTACTGTACTGAATATATTGTAGAAACTGAACTTTTAAAATTACAGACAGGGGAGGCTAAAATGCAAGGACAGGCTTCTTATCTCTACTTTGGAACAAAGCTAATTAAAGCTTTTCAAACACACCAGATGATGGCCACATGCCCCTCAAAAAAGGCTAGGATGATATGCTTGCCCCTCACTAAACAATGGTATTACCTCCACATCAAGAATTTGTTTTTCTACACAAGTCAGAACTAGACAAAGACCACAAGAAACTGTCATATTGGTGGAGCGATGAAAAAGCCTTGCAGTGAAAAGCAAGTGGCTAGAGCCTTGTCCACTGTTCAGCAAGGCAAGGCCTCAATCCACTTGATAAACCTGGGAGTGACGCTTATTTGAATGCTCACGCACCTTATCACCATAGATGTCTACTCAGTGTCAAATATAGTCAAGTTAAGTCTGAATTATTAGCTATTATTGGGGCTGTAAACAACGCATTTCTGAATATTTACTAGGTGGACTATTGAACATCTCTACTGACAATATATGAGACCTATTTGGGACAATGGGGCACATGCCTTTCTTTTTGCTGTTTGTTCATCATAGGAGTTTACCATCACCTTGCCTTTGATAGATTCTGAAACTGTGATCTTGAGAACTGTAGACTAAAGGGTTAAAAAAACGTTGGCAGTATCTTACTAAGGGCAAGCAACTCATATTGGAATGTCCCCAAACTTGGATGATGAGGATATAGTGACATTATTGCCATTAAAGCCAGGAGATAGAGAGTCTTGATTTAATACCCCAAGCCTACTTGTGCCAGCAAACTTAAAGCAAAATGGGAACCATTTTGTGTGGACACAAATTTGGTTCATACGGAAATGCTTAAAACTGCATTCCTTACACCCTCAGCATTTATATATGTAGCATTACCCCCCCGCAAGGGCCGCTGATTTTAACCAGCTCTGTCTCAAAAAGTAGAGAGGCTGTCCATCCACACAAGCAACAATCCACTCACACTAGCCCCAGTAAACAGTCAAGAGATGTCTTTTAAAAAGAATATTGCTTGGACAACTAACAGGGGAGAGGAGCTTGGCATGGGATACTTCAAAAACACTTATTATTAGTTGGTGATCAGAGGACAGTCTATCCTAGCAGCCGTAGTTAGTGCTGAATAGTCCAATGCCCCACAGCTGGAGACCATGGGACAATTATTTGGGCGTCGGTTACTTTTTGTCAATGCACAACTGTCAGTACCCAGTGCAGTTTCCAGCACACAGTCACAGGGATTAATTGAAGGTCACACCTCAAAGGTCCCCAGGACAACTGCTTCTTTCTAACTTCTTCCAGACACAGTCCAGTGAGTGAGATAGCACCTCTCAGGCTTAAATCCTATGTAGCATGTTTCTGTAATCAGCTCTAAACAAAGTTCATGCAAGCCTTTAGTCCTGGTGCTGTGGAGGCCTCTAAGCAGCTGTTTAGTCCATGGGCTGCCTGGAAGCAGCAGCCCCTGCACCTCTCGAATGCTCCTGGTGAGAAGGAACTCTGCTCTCTCTAGTGTCTCAGACTATGTATCAACATTCCAGCCTCCAACTAGACACTTCCTCTCCAGAGATTGTCTGAAAGCCGATAAATATTCAGGCTGGTTGATTTAAATCTCCTTCCCTAAGCTCTGGAACATTCTCCCAGGGGCAGGGGGAAGCAATCAAACTCCAAACCTGGCCGCGAGACCCTGAACAGACCAGAATAAACAATTACTGCTCCCTTGATTACAAAAGGCGCCAAGCTAAATTTGCCTAGTAACCCCCTGCTAGTGGGGTGCTACACATATGTGAGGTAAATGCAGAGGACTGAGCTAAATTTGCCTAGCAACCCCCTGCTAGTGGGGTGCTACACATATGTGATGTAAATGCAGAGAACTGTGCCTTTCAATAGGCTTGGTGCAAATGTTAGAAGAGGTTGGTTACCAACTTTATACTGTTACCATTTTTGCGGTGAGTGTGTTTGTGGGTGGCTTTAAACTTGTGCCTGTTAGTTGTTTTTTTTCTTAGCAAATGTCAAAAAAGCTTCTTCTGGTGATGTCCCCTATGCACACGTGTTACATTCACACAGACTGATAGGGGCAATTTGTAATGCGGGGAAACTAGTATTGCTGCACAGGTGGCATGAGACCAAGGACTCAAATAATGGACATGCAAAAATGATTCATTCTAAACTTCAGCAGTTTCAGCCTGAGCAGTCTGCAGTCAATAAAACCTTTGCACATTGACAGTGACAGCCCAAACTCTTATAAATCAATAGATAATGGTTTCCCATTATAAGAACTTGCGTACCGGTCATCCTAATAACCCCCTGTAGTGTAACTCTCTAAAATACACCAGCCACGCACGCTCCTTACATTCATAGCAGCAAATATTTTTATTTGTCTCTTTTCTGTTCCATTTTAAAATAAATAAACACATTTGTTTTTGCTGTTGCTGGCTCTGCTGCTGCTTTTTGCCTCATGGCTGCCTCTTGCCTCCATAGCAAAAAAGAGTCACAAAATAAAAAAAAGGGCTTTAGCTTTTTTTTCTGTGTCTTGTGATTTTGCAGGGAATGTTGGGTGATGTAGTGGGGTGCTGAAAAAGGGCAGCTAATGAAAGAATGGTCAACAACAAGTACTGCAGGCTTGTAATCACTCCAACCTAAAAAAAAAAACAAGACCCTATCGCTACAGAATAAAAACAAAGACCCTCAAAATGCATAAACTTTAAACAACTATTCCCCATAAGAAAAATCCACCATGAGACTACTTACATCTCAATTTAAAAGAAATGAGAAAATAAGGAAAACACCTCAATTAACCGCTTAAGGACTGCCCCATGTACATATACTGCGGCAGGGCGGCCCTTAAGCACAAAATCGCATACCTGTACATGATGCAGATCTTCGGCTCTGGGGCGCGCACCCTGGAGACACAGCAGGAGCCAATCAGTGGATCCGGCAGCCGTGATGGCCATCAGGACCTGCCGATCATTCACAGGAGAGGCAGAACGGCGGTCTGCCTATGTAAACAAGGCAGACCGCCGCTCTGTAAGGGAGGAAAATGGAGATCTAGTGTTTCTGTTAAGCAGAAACACTGATCTCTGTTTACCTCCAGTCACAGCATCCCCCCTACAGGTAGAAAGTACTCCCTAGGAGCCCACTTAACCTTTTGATCACCCCTGATGTTAACCTCTTACCTGCCAGTGGCATTTATACAGTGACAGTGCATTTCTTTAGCAATGATCACCGTATTGGTATAACTGGTCCCCAAAACGTATTAATTAGTGTCAGATTTGTCCACCGCAATGTTGCAGTCCTGCTTAAAGTCATTGATTGCCGCCATTACTAGTAAAAACAATAAAAAAAATAAAAAGTCCATAAATCTATCTAATATTTTGTAGACGCTATAACTTTTGCGCAAACCAATCAATATACACTTATTTGGGGTTGTTTTACCAAAAACATGTAGCAGAATAAATATTGGCCTAAATTGATGAAGAAACTTGATTTTTTATACTTTTTATTGGATGTGTTTTATAGCAGAAAGTAAAACATATTGTTTTGTTTTTTTTCTAAATTGTCACTCTTTTGTTGTTTATAGCGCAAAAAATAAGAACCGCAGAGGTGATAAAATACCACCAAAAGAAAGCTCTATTTGTGGGAAGAAATGGGAGATCAATTTTATTTGAGTACAGCGTCTCATAGCTGCGCAATTGTCAGTTAAAGCAACGCAGTACTGAATCACAAAAAAATGGCCTGGTCAGGAAGGGGGTAAAACCTTCCGGAGCTGAAGTCGTTAAAAGAAAGAAGGTAGGGTGCATGCACGGCAGCAGCTGATGGAAGACATTTGAAGAAACAACTTCGCCGCTGCTCTCCTTCCCTACCCCCCACCATGCTTATATCAGGTGCCAGCTGCACAGGAGGACTTCGGCCCAGTACCCGCCCACACAAATCAGCCTCTATGGGGAAAATTGGTAAATAGAACCCACCCGCTTCCCCCCTCGAGGGCACTGGCCTGCCAGGGATCTTCTAATGGCTTGGCAATACCCTGTGAAATAGACTCATTAAAACTTCTAACTCATTTCACAAACTCATACGAGAATACCATCTTTTTGCTAATTGGCAAGTTAAACCTTTTCTATATAAAAAATATTCCTTCTTTACTTCTTTATCTTAACTCCTAAGCTCACAACGGTTAAGTCCTCCGAAATTGGCCCTATAACATGGTCAGACAATGCCCCCATTGTTTTGGAGCTAAATATCTCTGACATGTGCCCTAGAACTTTACTTAAGCACCCTGACTCTCAAGCCATCTTAACTATGAAACAAGAGGATATTTTTTTATTTAAATAAAGAAACTGTGGATAAGGCATCTACCCTGTAGGAAATGCACAAGACCGTCTTTAGAGAACATTGTATTTCTGCCAGAGTTTGTCTTAAATGCGATACTAACTATCGCAAACTTCAGCTTCAGCAACAATTGATTAAAGCAGAATCTCAATTACTGCACGCACCCACGGTAGCTTGTCTTTGCACAGTCACCATCTAAAGTAACCAGATTAAAGCATTACCTTTGTCTAGCCTAGAGAAATCTCTAAAAATGGACTAAACAGAACTTTTATCAGTTCTCTAAGAAGCCTCATAGATTGCTGGCCAGTAGTCTGAGGGCAAAACAAACCTATACTATCTACTCCTGACTATATCTGTTAAGGAGATGGTACTCCCACCTATGATCCATAATCTATAGCTGAGACCTTTGGAGATTATTACAAAACATTAAACAACTGCCTTACCTCCCTTCCATTCTTCTAAATTTGAGAAATGTATATCTACTCTTAGGCTACCTAAATTAACCCCTAACTAACTTCTCTTAATGCTGTCATAACTAATGAAAAGCTAATGGAGGTAATTAAAAAAAACTCCCCCACAAATCCCCTGGACCTGATGGCTTTCCTTACTCCTACAACAAACACTTTATGACGCTCTATTCAAAGGGGAAATATATACGCCACTCTCAATTTTTACATTCTTTTAAACAGTGATACCCACACCTTGGAAAATCACTGCCTGCCTGGCTAACTGTTGGCCCATAGCACTGCTTAACTCGGACTATAAAATCTTTACTAAAATTCTGGCTAATAAACTATCCCAAATAGTACCCAGACTTATCAATAAGGATAAAGTTGATTTTGTGTTAGCCAGACAGGCAGATGGAATGCGGTGGTGGACGTGTGCATACCATCTCTAGGATCATATCCGTGTCTCCTCTAAAATTGAGGCCCCGGTGGGGTACACCATAGGCAAATTGACCTTCATAGGTCTCTGTGTTATGGTAGGAGGCCATCTTATCTGGTGGAGGATTTTCAATTTGGGTGACAATAAATGCACAATTGTGGGAGGAATACTATTGAAAAAATGTCTTTACTTCACTGGGGTCACGTTTTTAAGAAACATGGACTTTCTCCTTTTTTTTCATTTCATTTTTTTTTTATGTTATTTATGTATATTAATGTTTTTTTTAGCGCAACCTTTCTGATTTATAGTTGGCACCTGGCACTAGTAATTTGATTTTTATTCATGAACTTCATTATTTATTTGGACAGTATTTTGCAAAGTCTTTACACATGTTTAGTTTTAGCACTGTATGTACAGTATATACTGTATATCTGTATGCAATTTTTGTTTTAAAACTTCAAAAAAGTTCACACATGTTTATGAAAGATATCCATAACTTTTTAAAACATGAAACAAAGAAGAAATTAGCCCTTGGGGAAGGATTTATGGTAGAGTTTGTACATACTATATGGCATTACATCTATGTTCTGTGTAATATTTCTAACGTTTCACATATGGCTGCCGTTGGAAAGTACATAGGAACCATCTGCTTCCCATTCAACAGTTGCCATGATATATTTCTCTCATTGCATGTTACAGGCATTATCCCGAACACATTACTGCACAAATCAAATGCTTCAGCTACTGCTATCTAGATCTAAAGGTTTCTTCCTAATAATTGGAGAAATCGGGTGAAAGTTAGCTGTTTTTTTAAGCTAATGTCAAAATTGAATGGGAAAGTAATAAGTCATTATGGGAAAGCATAAGAGATAGCAGCCATAATTGTATGAAGTGTCAGATTTCCCAAAGTAGACGTTCTGTGTAGAGGTGAAATCTAGCAGTTTAAGTGGTTTGCCTGCGTCTGTTATCTCTTGGCATTTCAGCAATAAGACATCCCAGCTTATTCTGCCTTTGCTACCAGTTAACCTGCAGCCTCAATCCTACTGGCCATAAGTACTTCCAGCTCTCATGTTATATTTTTCTATAACATTAAAAATAAATTAACATGGATAAGGAGATTTGACTTGCATGTAATTGCAATGGCAACTTGAGCACAAAGCTCTTACTACCTGAGTTCTTGAGATCCATAAGAAACCCTTAGGCAATTTAAGTGACTCTGTTACCAGATTAAAACATGAAAAAGCGTTCCTTGCAAAGACAGGAAAACTTACTTGTCCCTCTACCCAAGCAACTGATCTATATTCTTTTCAAGACTTAGTACTGTATAGACGTGAGGTTGGGGTGAGGTGAAAAGGCCCAGCTGTGCCGCATTTTTTGGGAATGTGCTGCAACGGTGGTTGCAATGCAGTATTTTAATAAGAAAAAAAAGAAAGCAGGCATTCAGGAAGGCACTGCTGCCCTGGTGAAGAAATCCTAAATCAGGGATCCTTAACCACTTTACCACCAGAGGATTTTGCTGTCTTCCGTCCAGGCCACTTTCTGCGATTCGGCGCTGTGCGACTTTAACTGACAATTGCGCGGCCGTGCGATGCCGTACCCAAACAAAATTTACGTCCTTTTTTTCCCACAAATAGAGCTTTCTTTTGGCGGCATTTGATCACCTGTGCGATTTTTACTTTTTGCGCTATAAACAAAAAAAGAGCGTTTATTTTGAAAAAATAACAATATTTTTCAAATTTTTTTATATGAAATTCCCCCCCCCCAAAAAAATTTAAAAATCTAAATTTTTTTTTAATTTTTGGCCAATTTGTTTTTTTGCTACATATTTTTGGTAAAAAAAATCACAATAAGCGTATTTTTATTGGTTTGCGCAAAAGTTATTGCGTTTACTAACAAAGGGAAAGATTTCTGTCATTTTTGGTGTTTTTTTTTTTAACGCGTAATGGCGGCGATCTGCGATTTTTTTTGCGGGACTGCGACATTGCGGCGAACAGATCGGACCCTTGACTGACATTTTTGACACTTTTGGGGGTACCAGTGACATTACTGCAGTAATCAGTGCTATATATATGCACTGTTACTGTAAAAATGATTTTTTTTGCGGGACTGCGACATTGCGGCGAACAGATCGGACCCTTGACTGACATTTTTGACACTTTTGGGGGTACCAGTGACATTACTGCAGTAATCAGTGCTATATATATGCACTGTTACTGTAAAAATGACACTGGCAGGGAAGGGGTTAATTTTATTGGAGAGGGAGGGGTTAATGTATGCCTGGTGCTTACTGACGTGTGGGGGGGGGAGGTGACTGAGTGACACAAGGACAGATCCAGGGTTCAGCTATGCTGAACCCTGCAATCTGACCCTGCCTGCCACTTCAGAGATCCGCCCACTGTGTTTACACACAGCGGGCGGATCTCCAGACTCGATCCCCGACGATCGGGTAAGAGCAGCGGCGATCGCCGCTGCTCCTCCCCTGGCCCGACTCCCGCTGTGACTGAAAACAGCGGGAGCGAGCCTCCGGCGGCGCGCGCGCGCCGCCCACGAGGGGCGAAGTCCAGCGATGTAGGTCGCTGGACAGGAACGAGCCACTTTGTTGCAGTAGCAGCAAAGTGAGCGGGGGTAAAGTGGTTAAACTACGGCCCTCCAGCTGTTGCGGAACTTCACATCCCATGAAGCATTGTAAATCTCTGACATTCAAAAGACATGAGCAGGCATGATGGGAATTGTAGTTCCTGAACAACTGGAGGGCAATAGTTTGAAGACCCCTGCCCTAAATCTTCAAGAGAGAAAAGATCAGCTGCACGGGTAGTAGAAAGGTACTGTATGTGTTAACTTTTTTCTTTACAGGGAGCATTTTTTTTAGCTTTTTTAAATATGGCAATTCTTTTTTTTAAACTGGAGTCACTAATTCTGAACCATCTATCTTAAACGGAAAAATCACTCACTTTGCCTCGTATATCTATAGGGACAAGGTGAGATTCTTCCCATAGACAGTTCCAATTAGGACAAGGTAGTGGCAAACAGTTGTTGTTGTTGTTCAGTCGTTTAGTCGTGACCAGTATCACATAGCTCTTACTGCGCTAGCTGTCATATAGATGAAAATCTGCCAACACTTTAACCGACATAGAGTTGTAACAATGATAATATAATAAAAAGTGCAGAGCTAAATAATGACTGATACAATCCAATAACAGTGTATCAAAAAAATTCCAAAAGTGAGGAAAAATTAAGTTGAAAGTGAAAACGTAATAATAAGTCCCAGGTGTTTAGAAGTGAAGCATATACATGGAACCGTCCAAAACTTGCACAGATGATCAAACCAGATAAGGAATCCCACACCAACAAAGTGAATATAAGAATATGCTCATCAGAGGATGTGGACCCAAGTACCTTATAGCAAATGGGTCTACAACGCTTGATATGATCTGTGGATCTCACAATCTATGGTGATCTTAGAAACTGTCATTCATAGGATAGCGATGAATACCTGGAAGAGGAAGACCGGGGCTCCCAAAGTATTATCCATATGTAAAAGTAGATGACACGAACATAGTGTAATACCACTTTGCAAAATGGTTTATTAAAAGGGATTAAAACAACTTACAAGCGTCCAAGTAAGATCAGCATAAAATCAACATGAAGGTAAGAATGATGGCGGATGGCAGATAATGTGGTCTGACGCGTTTCATCATATGTGACTTCTTCAAAGGTTATTGCCAATAACAGTGTATCAAAAAAATGACAAAACCTTTGTCATTTTTTGATACACTGTTATTGGATTGTATCAGTTATTATTTAGTGCTGCACTTTTTATTATATTATCATTGTTTAGTCGTGGCCGACTCTTCGAGCCGACACTTTGTGACCTCATGAACCATAGCGCACCAGGCTTTTCTGTCCTCCACAGCCTCCCAGAGCTTGCTTAACTTCATGTTCATTGTTTCGATGATGCAATCCTCTTCTTCTTTTTCCTACCATGTTTCCCAGCATCAGGGTCTTTTCCAATGAGTCCTCCCTTTGCATTAGGTGGCCAAAATATTTGAGTTTCAGCTTCAGGATCTATCCTTCCAGTGAATATTCAGGGTTGATTTCCTCCAGGATTGACTGGTTTGATCTTCTTGATGACCAAGGGACTTTCAAGAATCTTCTCCAACACCATAGTTTAAAAGCATCAATTCTTCGGCATTCAGCCTTCCTTATGGTCCAACTTTCACAGCCATAGGCTACTACTGGGAATACCATAGCTTTGACTATATTGCACTTACATTGTGCCAAACTATAGTGGCAAACAGTATGGTCTTGCAATATCTACATTACTGCATTTTCTACAGGATTCTCCCAGGCATACATTTCCACAACTGAAAGAAACCTGTGTTTGACATGTTAAATGCAGGCCTTACCATTAGTCTTGCAAAGTTGCTCCTCTATTGAAATAGCTTACTTTGGTTTTACTGTACACTGTAATTTTTTTACATTGTGTATTTGAAGTTACAAGTTGGATAGACCCCACCTCTCTAATGCGGTCTGTCTAGGAATAGTCCCTCCTCCAGGCATTTTGGTATGTACATAACTCCTCCCAAGAGCCAGCCTATTGCTTTCATTAGGGCTGAGGGCTATTGAGAGGAGTACTAAAGTAGAGTGCTGTGATGTTTTTAGGAAGCTATGCACCTTGCCAGTCTCTCCCACCAACCACGAACTGACCTCAATCCATTGAGAAGTAGAAAGATCCAGTGATGACATCACTTACCCCAAAATAAGATATGTAATGAAAATGAAAAGATTATGTTGATGGGGAGGGTGAAACCGGAAAGGAAAATATAAGCAGAATAAACTTCAGCTTTAAAGCGGTAGTAAACCGCATCCAAACCTGCAAGACAGTTAATGTGCTAGTATGCATGCTTCCCGTAGAATGAAGCCCTCCAGCATCTCGCTGTTACCACTAACAGGGCTTCCATCTTCACCTGGTCTTCCTTCCAGGTTCGTGTGCTCCGGCCATCTGATTGGCCGAGCTGCAATGACATCACTACCGTGCACGTGCGCAGAAGTCAAGTCCGCAGCACGGAGGTCTGAATGGACGACACAGGTATGCCGTCCCTTCTGTGCGTATGCGCAGGTGACATCACCGGCTGCATGCAGTGTGAACATCTCCTATCCTTATAGTGTGGCACATGAATGCTGCCTCAAAACGCACTTTATTAGGGAAGTAAAATAAAATGTGTTTTTAAAAAAATGCTATACGGCCGTAACCCACTAGCAAATGTCATAATCTACTGCACTTGATTATTACATGACTGATAATATTTGAAAAATTCCAAATGTTTTATATGACTTTTATACTCTAATTGAGAATAGGGAAGACAGAAAGAAATGAGATCCTTAGATAGGGAATGAAGATGATCCCAAGAGATGTACACAGTAGAGCAGTGATAGTTGAAATGTTGTGATATTCACATCAGTCAGATACTTACATGCTCCACTTGTTCTGTATTTATATGATGCTTCCTGAGAGGCTGGAAGCATTTCGTCTTTAGACATGCCACCCGTCTTGCTTCATCTCTGCAGATGGTGTCAGTTCTGCAAAGAACTACCATGTGCCAATCAATTCTCCACTCCAATGTTTTCTGGAACATTTGATGTTAGCTTACTGTATATATACTAACTGGAACAAAAATAACTGGCAGGTCTATCAATGTGCACTAAGTATGCCCATTCTCTATGCACAACTAGCGCGTTGAGTTCATTATGAGGTGAACCCTATTATTCTTAATGCAATACAAACAATCTAAAATGACTCTTTAATTTTAATTCTAATGTCTGTTATGGATATATTGTACATGTCATAGAGCCAATCCATCAATAATAAAAAGTAACCTAAAGATGTGAATTGGTACACTGTAACAGAAACACAAGAGAGGTGGTATACTACAGGAACATAATGCATTTTTATGATGTTTGAGTGATGATAGCTAATAGCAAAATGCTAACTCAAATTTTAGCATTTCGTCTCCAACTCAGCTAATACAATATTGTGCTCCTCCTGCTAAATATTACATGTGCATATACTCCTACACAGACTGATACGGTACCAAACATATACTTTCTAAACATTTTTTTCTAGTATGTATAATTTGTTACAGGAAATAAATATTTATTGAAAAAAAAAAAAAAAAAGCACACGTTTTATTTTAATCGAAATAAAATGTGTTGGCTAAATCATTTGTTGCTTTTTTTATTATGTTTCAGTTACTACCTTGATTTTAGTATGCAGGTAAGCAATTAAACTGGCATTAAAATTAGAAATCTTAAACTTGAAACTTGAAGAAGTAAAGAAAGAACCTCAGTTTCCTCAGGTGGGATGGTTTGTTCTCTATCCACATGTAAAGCAAAAGCAAATGAACTGATTCCTCAAGCCACAGAATTGAGGTAGATGGGGGAATCCTCCCCGCTGCGTTATTTTTCTCTGACAGTGGGGGGCACAGCTCCACTATCAGAATACACATATCAGAGCTGCAGTCATTGGCTGCCGCCATCAAGCAAGCATTCAATAGGTCCATTCATTAGAAGTCGAACAACAGATCAACTTCTGTTGAGTAGCAGTGGCCACACATGTTTTGGAAATCAACCAGTCCCTGCTAAACCAGATGAATTTCAATCCATCTATTTTCACCTTAAGCCAAAGTGCAGCCATTGGCTAGGTTTATAGTAAAGACAAACATATAAGTAGTGGCATGAGCAGAAGTGTATATCTAATTTAAAACAAAGTCCATCATTACAGTCATTTGAGCTCCAGGCTCTGTGCATAATAAAAAAAAAGAAAATACAGTCCACTGTATCAGGGCCAGCCTTGTTGGGGAAGTAGAAGCGGTCCCCAAACATGCGGAAAAAAGAGAGATATACATTCACCTCGGAGTGTAGACTGCAGGGCCGCTGATAGGGCAGTACAACCAGTCCTGTTGTACTGGGCCCAGGCTCTATCATCTAAACAGGGGGGCCCAGGCTCCATCAGCTAAAAAGAGGGTCCCAGGGCAGCTTTATTGTTCATTTCTGCCTACATGAAAAAATAGATTTTACTGGTCAACACCCCAACACCCTCATTTCTACTTGCTTACCAGGGCCTAAATTACATTTCCCTGGGCCCCATCAGGAGGTGGGAGCAGAGGAGGGACTTTTTGTAAATTTTTGAGGCGTAGGCAGATAAAGTCAGCGCTGGTTTCCACTAATCCCCGGGGGAGGGGGGCATCAGGAGATCTTTATGATGTCTAACAGCAGCCCTGATAGACTGTAAAATATTTGTTATAATTCAAAAGGAAAAAAACTCACATTGAGGAGATAAAAAACAGGCACATATGATCCAGTGAAGGACGCTTCACAGGTTCACAGTAGACCGTACTGTAAAGTGCAACATTGTACTGGTCAGGCAACTGTTAGTGTCAGCTCCAGCAAGGAGAGGTGCATTGCTTGCTTTAGATTATCACGCTGCTTATTTTTTATCCTTTTTTACCCTTTTTTGAGGTGTCATGTAGTGACACTTCATTTATGTCTCTGCACAGCAGCGTGGTGCTTTGAGCTGTAGTACGGTGATATGCAGTGCCATCTAGTACAATGCAGAATATACAGACATGCTGTATTTTCCACGCTGCACCACACATCAAACCCATGTTGCAATGTGACTGGGCACATAGAAAACCATTTTTTTTTTTTTTTTGCAGTATGTACCCTAGGGGTGACCAGCCTTTATCCAGTGCAGAGAAACGAAGGTCACCACACATGGTGTGATTGAGCCCTTACAACCCTCCAATAGATTGTTTTTAGTTCTGAAAAGAGTTGTGAATAATTAGAATTCCCTTTAGATTATAATTTCTGTCTGTAACCCATACTGGGGAGATCTTAGCTTATTTTGTGTACCTGGTACAACTGTACAAGAGATGGGGGGGGGGTGCAGTTTTCTCTACGACAAGAAGCCAAGGAGAGAAATAAAACCATTATCCAAACTTCTAAATATTCTTAGCTCTTCTAAAAATTAGTTTTTGTCTGTGTCCCTATTAGAGAAGATTTGACATCACTCCCTGCCCTGACAGGTAAAGCAGTGTGACACAGTACTTACCTATCAGCTGCACTGTGCTCCCTCAGGTAGGTATGCCTCCAGAACTACATCTTCCTTTCCCTGTACATGCATGTACTGTAAAAATCTCTTGGGAGCCACTACAGCAGCATTATTTTGTTAGGAAAAAATCAATGTATGCCTGGGGAGTGTGATAGAGAGGGGTGGGGGGATAGGCAGGGCAGGCAGGACTGACAACGGGGGCTGGTGTTTCAGTGCAGCATAGGCACTGTGTGATCAGCTCAAATGGGAACTTAGTATTTCTAGCAGATAAACAGTTATTTTTTTGTACATTTTAAAGGGTTTAATAAGAGAAAATGCTTGACTATTAAGACGTGATTCATAGTTTTTTTAATTGCCATCACATACACTTTAATAGTAGAGCTTTGGGACAATACAATTGACAGTCCTAAACAGCACCAGAGTTCTCTGAAAAAAGAAGAGTCTCAAGATGAATGTAACAAATGGCAAATACGTTTTTTTTCCATGACCCCTATGGGACTTGGTCAACCCTTGAAAAGGTTTGGCTAAATCAGTTGTAGCATCTGTTCTTATAAGTTATAGGGGAGTAAGACCCATTTGAAAATACAGTAAATGCATCATGTTCAGATAAATAGATGTCTTACCAGGAATGACAGGATGTGGGATGTCTGCTTTAACTCT
The DNA here is from genome assembly GCF_965119305.1 of Pelophylax lessonae. NCBI lineage: Eukaryota > Metazoa > Chordata > Amphibia > Anura > Ranidae > Pelophylax > Pelophylax lessonae. Next base: position 103,110,418 of record NC_138779.1, on the reverse strand, counting down.
TCACTATACTGCTATGACCAGCTAAGATCTTTTTTTGGTCTACACTGGGCACTAGGATCCTGCACACCTTGGATAAAAAAGAAATATTACTGCTTTTACAGTAATTGCACTGCATAAATATTGGGTAAACGAGAGAAAAGTTGGGACTTTGGATGAGGCAAGTGGCATGCAGCTGATAAAATGATGTGAAACAATGAAATTTGTTCGATAATTTGATGGGGGGGGGGGCTGGGTAGGCCAGGTAGGTCTTCCCATAGAGCATCGGCGCCACGCCCCACGCCGTGCACCTGACGTCATTACTGACCCTGAAGTTCCGACCACGATTGTTTTACTAACAGCATGTAACAGGCAGTGAATCTGACGTTGTTTGCTGGTCAGCGCTAGTCGCTCTCTATGCTGACGCCTCTCTCGTATATCACGCAAACACTTCTGGGGGAGCATCTAGTCTATTGTATCTCTTTTCCTGGGGATGCTGATGACCACATCTTTGGTTCTACCACCACCATGGGATTCACTAGATAACCACTCTTGTTTGGTCTCTCATTCACCTTTTCTTTCCCCTTTTTTTCACTGCTTTTCAATACATACAATGTTATGGACTCTATTTTCTCTGACCCTCACTTATATCTTCCCACTTTGCACTCTGTTTTTCTTTGGGCCTATGTTATTCCTACACATTTCCATCCCTTTCGGTTCCTTACTTTTCTATTACCACGAGTCTCCTACTCACATGCAAGCCCCAACACCTTTCACATATTACAGTTTTTCAATACTGCTTACATCAGACTCCCCGTTTAGAGGGACCTCCTATGGCCATGTCCATCGTTGGCATCACTTATCTCTTTGGGGTCAATCTTTCCTGCTTTTACCAATCGTTCACTTTTTACATCACATCACTTTTTGTTTTCTTGGTTGCTGATTCTCTATTACAATCCCCATTCCACAGTAATTTTCTACCCCCCCGTGTTTGGATCAGGTTTCGCAGGTTTTACATTTACATGCAAGCAGTAATTTTCCTCTACTCTATATATTGCTTATTTTAGTTTTTATACAGACAGTGCTTGTAGCTGCTGTATGCATATTCTTCTACTTTTTTGGGGACTTTCCTCTTTGGAGTGGGCTGTTGCTGTGCCATGGCTGGCGTTGGTTATGCTCCCACAGCTCCCGGGTTGGACACACTTTTCAGCCTACTCTCCATCCTTAACACCATTTTGAACTTTGAGCTGATTTGTAAGTTATCATAGGGGGATAGATTTTTCTCTCCCCCTTCCACCTTTCCTCCCCTATATCTGGTGTGAGATTCTTTAGACACTCATACGTACATTTTTTTGCAGACCTATGTCCTGCATCTGCTCCTGAGGAAGTGCGTTTAGCGCACAAAACATGTCAAGCTTTTACTAATGCAGCCATACTACTACTGCATGTTTTACCATGTTCCAATGTATGAAATGGTGCTATTGTTTGTAAGGCTACCTGTTGTCAAGAAATATATATCAGCTGATATTAACAACTTACATTCTTCTTTCTGTAAGATGTCATGTTTACTCTTGTTATCATCAAATTATCAATAAATTGTCATTGTTTCACACCACTTTATAAGGTTCATGTCACTTGCCTCATTCAAAGTCCCAACTTCTCTCTCGTTTACCCAATATAGAGGGATGGAGATGCTTGATCTGTATGTACTAGGTGTCTCATTTAAAGTCCCAACCCACCTTCCTATTTGCACTGCACAAATATAAATTACCATTGTTTTTGTATTTTGCTTAAATACCAATTTCTTTTTTTTTGATTATAGCATAATATACTGTATATAGATCCACTCACATCTGAGCAGATGTGGGGTGAATTTAGGTTGACCATGGAAGACCTATGATACACCCATGTTTTATTGCCCATCCTCAGCAGCATATACTCATCTTTCTCTTACTCCCCAGTCAATCCTTTCAGCTACCATAAGAAAGAGTTTCTAATCCAAGTGACAGTGAAATCATCACATGGTTGTAGGGAGAATCCTCTGAAAAAGATCCAATTGGAGAAAATTTCTACTGCCTTTGTTTACTCCTGGCCACTGAACTGAACTATTGAGGGCAAAAAAGTAAGAAGGTACATGTAATAATGGGAGCATTTATGTGAACCTGTTGTTGAACTCCAGGTAAACAGCTAAAGACATGCCTGAAATAAACGTATGCAAAATATCATATTTAACATATTTAAAACTCTAGTCCGACCATATCTGGAGTATTCTGTCCAGTTCCGGTCGCCAGTCCTCAGAAGGGATGTGTTGGAGCTGGAGAGAGTCCAGAGGAGAGCAACTAAACTGATTAGGGTATTGGAAGACCTTAATTATGAAGATCGTTTACAAGCGCTTGATTTATTCTCCCTGGAAAGGAGATGCCTGAGAGGGGACATGATAGCGATATACAAGTACCTCAACGGTGATCTCAGCATAGAAAAAAAACTATTCAGTCGCAACGAATGCATGAGGACACATGGCCATACAATGCGATTAGAGGAGAAGAGATTTAACCTCAGGCTAAGCAGGGGTTTTTTTACAGTAAGGGCTACAAGATTGTGGAATTCTCTACCACAAGTGGTAGTAACTGCAGGGAGTATGGCTACTTTGAAAAAACTCTTGGACGTACATCTCAAGGATCATAACATTCAGGGGTATGTGAGATTATTGCATCCACACACACCTACACAGGTTGAACTAGATGGACTGTTGTCTTTATTCAACCTCAACTACTATGTAACTTTGTAACTATGTAACATATAGTATACATAGCCTGACAATCACAAACGTGTATATATATTATATATATATATATATATATATATATATGGATAAATAGATAGATAGATAGATAGATAGATAGATAGATAGATAGATAGATAGATAGATAGATAGATAGATAGATAGATAGATAGATAGATAGATAGATAGATAGATAGATAGATAGATAGATAGATAGATAGATAGATAGATAGATAGATAGATCTATATATTGTAACAGGAAGTCAGCTAAATCTGGGAATGTAGTCACAGGAAGGAGATACATTTCCACCTGATTTAGAAAGTCCATTAATTAATTTAGGGTGTTGGCTACAGAGCTAGCCAGCAGGAAGTTGAAAGGCCTTCACCTGTTCAGAATGAGGGAGTTAAGGCTCTATAATTTGTTCAGAGAAATTCCTATTGTTTGCTGCCTCCTGTCGCCGTGTAGGCTGGGAGAGGAGGACAGACATACGTGTACCTCCCGACGCCGTGTGGGCATGGGAGAAGGACTGCTGCCGCCTGTCGCCGTGTGGGCTGGGAGAGGGGGACAGTCGGATGTGTGCCTCCCGACAAGCTGGTGAGCATGGGAGAAGACCCCCTACAGCGATGTGAAGCTAAGGAGGGTAACCACGAGTGAAGACGTCTCAAAGGTGAGAAGACAAAGTGTTCCATGTGAAGAGTGTGAAGAGTAAAGGGACCTGTTAAATGAACTGTGTTCAATGTGAAGAATCTGAAGAGTAAAGGATCCTGTTATAAATGAACATGTGCTGTGTGAAAGAAAACAAAGGGACATGTTCAATGGACAATGTTTGTGCTGTGTGAAAAGCAAACCAATGGACATTTGAGTGTCTGCTGTAGGATCAGCAGTGTCGGCCCAACAGTAGGTTGGGAAGACTTCTTAGGTAGGTTCCAGCGTGAGAAGGTAGCCGCCCACAGAGGCAAGGATTTATTTTGTCTTTTATTTTATTTTGATGTTTTTGCTGCATGCACTGGTATGAAGAAAATTGCATGAATAAATCAGTCTTGTTTTCAACCTCTGCTCGGCTATCTCTCTGTGAAAACGCACCCCCAAAGGGGTCATCCACACCCGCCACCGAGCTAATCCCTTACATATGGTGGAGGTATGCAGTGGGCAGAAGCAGCAAGATCCCTGCAAGGAAGTGCAAATGTTTGATGAACTTTATCTGGTGCATGAGATTGCACAATCTATGTGTGCAGGAGAGAAGATCCTGACAGAAAAAAAAAAAAAAAAAAAAAAAAGTGTTTTAAAGAGACAGCGGTCTCAAAATTATTTGATGAACTTTGTTGTGTCTGGTGCAAGTGACTGCACAAACTGTGTGTGCAGGAAAAGAGATCTTGCAAGAGAGAGAGAAAAACTACATGTGTTAAAGAGACAGTGGTCTGAAAAATTTTTGCTGGACTGTGAAAAATTTGTTTGTGGAGTTATTGAAGATGGGGCGTTCAAAACGCCTGAAGAATGCAAAGATAGATGAAATGAGAGACCGGATTCTATGGATGGAGGGGATGTTGCCGTCTGAACCAGCCCCATCCATGCCTAAAGAGAGTCTACTAAAGAGGAAGGTTGTTGTCCCTAGCAACACTGATGAAACCGCTATGGAGACGCAGTGTGCTCAGATGAAAAGTAAACTCAAAATGGAGGAGATGTTGAAACATCTGATTATATCAAATGCAGCTCAACAGCAAGCAAATGCAGCTCAACAGCAGGCAAATGCGGATTTTCAGCAGAGCTTTGCAGCTCAACAAAAGGCTCATCAAGAGAGCATGGCAGGCTGGAAACAGAGACGCCAGCAGCCAATGGAGGCCATCGGTTTGGAGGAAACCGAGTATGTGTGCAGGGCTGAGTTGGATGCCTTGCAACGGAAAATGGAAGAAAAGGAACAAGCCGTGGAATTGCTTAAGATGGAGCATAGAAACTTGCAGGAAATGAATGAACTACTCAAGTCTCATGTGTTACAGTGGGAAGAATCCACTGCTCTTCTTTTGGTCGAGTTGCAAAAACGCAGAGAGACTATAATGGAGAAAGATACCATCCTCATGGAAAAGGAAAGTGAAATTCAGACTTTGCAGAAGCAAAGTATGGCTGATATGTTGGAGTTGCGTAATCAGCTGGAAAAAAGTCTTCAGTCTTTGGGAGCTACAAAAATAGACCTGCAGGAGTCGCAGGAACAGAATGTTGCTCTGAAAGCGACATTGTCTCTCAGCGACAAAGAGAAAAGTGAAAGAGAGGCTAAATTACTGAGTACTGTGTATGAGCTCACTACTTTAAGCAATGTGGTAAATGAATGGCGTGCGGACTGTGAAAGTTGGAAAGGGGAAGCCCAACGTGTCCAGCAGCAGTTAAAGGAGAAAGAAGCCTGTGTGGCAGAATTACATTCTTATTCCCAGATGCTAGCCAATGAGGTGAAGGCTCTTATGCAGGGAAAAGGAGATTGTGAACATAAGAGGGAAAAAGTAGAGGCACAGCTTCTGGAATCGCAAGTCAAGGTGTCAGAAGGTGACCGATTGTGTGCTAAGCTGTCAGAGAAGGCAAACCGACTGCAGGTTGAGTTGGACAATGTTACAAATCAGCTTTCTCAAGCAGACAGCAAATCTAGAGAAATTGCGGAAGATTTTTCTATCTTGGAATCGCAGCTGCAAGACACGCAGGAACTCTTACAGGAAGAGAGGTGTCAAAGGCTGAGTTTTAGCACAAAGCTCAAACAAATGGAAGATGAGAAAAATGGCTTCCTGGAACAATTAAAAGAGGAGGCGGAAGCAAAGAAAAACCTATCAGAGCAAGTCGCAACATTGCAAGCTCAGATAGCGGATATGAAAAAACGCATGGAAGAAAGCGTTGGTTCATTACAGTGTGTTGAAGATGTGAAAAAGAAGTTTGATCAGATGCTTGGTGAAGAGAAGACTGTGTCTGCAAAATATGCAGAAGAACGCGCACGTGCAGAAACGGAGGTGCGTGATAACGAGAGCAAAGCCCTGTTCTTGGCTCGCTCTTTGGAGGAAGCTCTAGAGTGTAAGGCTGAACTAGAAAGTGTTAAACAGCTGCGTACAGAAATGGAAGAATTGGTCAGCTCCAAGGATGATGTTGTGAAAAGCGTTCAGGAGCTAGAAAAGTCTAAGCGAGCCTTAGAACAGCAAGTAGAAGAGATGAAGATTCCGTTGCAGGAACTGGAAGAGGAATTCCAGGCAACAGAGGATCTGTCCCAAAGAGGGGATAGTGTGCCTGATGCAGTTTTTAAAAGGATCAGTGTTTTGGGGTCTGTCCTGAGTGAGCCTCAGAAATGTGACGACATGTGGCTTGAATCACCCCTTTGGAATAAACCGTTCCTTCAAAAACTTCAAGCATTGGAAAATGTATCATTAGAACTTCAGCAAACAAAGGAGCTGAGTAAGAAATGTGGTGATTTCTCAGTTCAGGCTGAAAACCTAGTGGAGAAAACTAAGGCTGTTGGTGAAAACGTGAAGCAAATGAATAAGTGCCTTTCAGGGAGTGTTTCCAAAATGGAACTGGTGAAAGACGGGTGGCAGAAGTTTGATCGTGATCTTGAGATGCATTCCATGTGGAATTCAGATAGAGAAAAAGAACTAGGTGACCTTGAGCGGTCAAATAGTTCAGCAGAAAGTGCATTGAAGAAACCTGTAAAAGAATGTGTTGCAGTTCCATGCTTCTTCACTGATGCAGAGAGGAGGTCTATAATGGATACCACCCAGATCGCTGGGTTCAACTGTGTTGTTGCCTTTGACCCCTATGTTGGTGGAAGGAAAGTTGATGATGTTCTGGTTGGCTTCTTCTGTGAAGAGTTTGGCAAGAAATATAAACTGAATATCAAATCAAATAGTAGGCCTTTACTGCGACTCGCTCAGGAGGGCGAAAAGTTTAAGAAGTTGATGAGTGCAAATGCTTCAGATCTGCCTATGAATATGAAATGTTTGAATGATATTGATATCTCTGGGAAAAGGAACAGGGGTCACTTTGAAGAAATGTGTGACAGCCTGTTGTCTCAATTGGAAAATCCTCTGCACAGCATCTTAGAGCAAGCAAAGCTCAAGAAGGAAGATCATTCCCTTTTACAACAAAAAGTCAATGATTGTGTACAGCTGTATGGAGAGGCAACTCAAGTCACAGAGGGATGTCAAGAGTCCCTACTTGGAACAAAGCTTAGTGAAGCAAAGGTTCTCAAAGTTTTGTGGAAAACATTTATGGATTGCAGAGAGAGGCGTCTTAAGAATGTTGAAGACATTAAGACTAGCCCAATTGAGTTGCCTATGGATCACGGTCCTCCATGGTGGATTGGACAGACGGTTATGAGGGACAAGCTGTCTGACATTTATGAGAAAGCTGTCAATGAAGATGACAGAAACGAGAAGGAGCAAAATGATGCCAAAAATGCAGTTGAAGAATGTGTATATGAGATGAGAGACAAACTGTGTGGCATTTATGAGAAATCCGTCAATGAAGATGACAAAACAGTTTCATCCGGAAGCTTGAGGATAATAGGAGGCTTATCAGTGAGTCAGCAGTGCTTGACACATGCGTGCCTGGAAATCTGTGTCCCAACCCTAGGGTTGAAACAAGAGGGGGGGGTATGTAACAGGAAGTCAGCTAAATCTGGGAATGTAGTCACAGGAAGGAGATACATTTCCACCTGATTTAGAAAGTCCATTAATTAATTTAGGGTGTTGGCTACAGAGCTAGCCAGCAGGAAGTTGAAAGGCCTTCACCTGTTCAGAATGAGGGAGTTAAGGCTCTATAATTTGTTCAGAGAAATTCCTATTGTTTGCTGCCTCCTGTCGCCGTGTAGGCTGGGAGAGGAGGACAGACATACGTGTACCTCCCGACGCCGTGTGGGCATGGGAGAAGGACTGCTGCCGCCTGTCGCCGTGTGGGCTGGGAGAGGGGGACAGTCGGATGTGTGCCTCCCGACAAGCTGGTGAGCATGGGAGAAGACCCCCTACAGCGATGTGAAGCTAAGGAGGGTAACCACGAGTGAAGACGTCTCAAAGGTGAGAAGACAAAGTGTTCCATGTGAAGAGTGTGAAGAGTAAAGGGACCTGTTAAATGAACTGTGTTCAATGTGAAGAATCTGAAGAGTAAAGGATCCTGTTATAAATGAACATGTGCTGTGTGAAAGAAAACAAAGGGACATGTTCAATGGACAATGTTTGTGCTGTGTGAAAAGCAAACCAATGGACATTTGAGTGTCTGCTGTAGGATCAGCAGTGTCGGCCCAACAGTAGGTTGGGAAGACTTCTTAGGTAGGTTCCAGCGTGAGAAGGTAGCCGCCCACAGAGGCAAGGATTTATTTTGTCTTTTATTTTATTTTGATGTTTTTGCTGCATGCACTGGTATGAAGAAAATTGCATGAATAAATCAGTCTTGTTTTCAACCTCTGCTCGGCTATCTCTCTGTGAAAACGCACCCCCAAAGGGGTCATCCACACCCGCCACCGAGCTAATCCCTTACAATATTTATAGTCACTATGTGAGAACCATAAATCAGAATAAAGGTGATGCACTACATAACCATGCATCTAACCCACCGCAACCTGAAATGTAACTTTTAATATCAATTTTCACTAAAAATTTGATCTAAAGTTTTGTGAAAAGTACATACAGTACATAAATGCGGCAAAATCAAACAGAGGAACTTTGTTAATATTGGGAGAGATCTCCTACTTTATTAAAGAGGTCAAGACACAAATTTTTCCTGAATCAAATCTCTTTAAAAAAATTGTAAACTGTCATCTTAGGTAAATAGTAGGTAAATAAGACATATTTGTGATTTAAAAAAAAATAACTTTACAATCACTTTATGTTTCCGGATTTAATATTGAAAGCATATTAATAGGAGCAGCATCCTAACCATGCTTATTTGTTTCTTCGTAATGGTGGCAGTCAAGAGAAATCACAGCAAACCTGCAACTCCAAGTCAACATTTCAGAATGCGCAGCACTGAATATTCTTTATACAAAGTTATTGTATTACTTTGAATTTGCAGGAATGAAGCATATTATGTGTCCATTCATGTACTGTTGGAGTGCAGGTGGTTGAGCATGGTTCTATCGAAACATGTCTAGGTTACAAATTGAAGAACAGAGGACAGAACAGATGAAAACGAGCAGGAGTGCCCTGGTAAGCCCTGAACCTGTTAGTATTGCAAACACAAGAAAATACATTACAAAGAAACTCAACTGAGAGGGTGAAATAATTTGATTTTTTCCCCCACAGTATACAAACTGCAGGATTTGCTTTCATAGTTCATTGTGTCATTCATTTCAATGATTGAATGTATTCTTACAAGTATTTTGTTTGTGGCATACAGAAAGCATTATATATTCAGTCATTTGATTTAGAGGACATTGTAAAAGGTTCCATGAAACAGCTGCACAAAGATGGAATGAGTATGCAATGATTATACATAATAGAAATACATGATGTTTCTGTGAATTTGAATTTTGAGTTTGCAACACTGTTCCCATAGGGCTTGCTGTGTGATGACTTCTTGGGTCTCCTCTGACTACCTGCAGGCAGTCACTTAGAGACAATTCACACATCCATCCTTACTCCCAGTTGCTCATTGCTCAGTAAACAGTCCAGGGGTTTTGGCTTTTTGGTATTTATTGTGGAACTTGGATGGGAGAAGGGAATAGTGGGATACTCCAACTTGAACTATTTACAGTTGATAAGGACAACTCTCACTTGGCCTCACCAGGTTACTTGTGGAAGCAGTCACATTGCTTAAGAAGGGGTTAAGTCTTCTTGCTCTCTCTCCAACAACAGACTTGATGCACTACATTATATCCAGGACACTCTATAGCATCCCCTTTACTGAATCCTGTCCACTAACTCTTCTAGCTGAAGGGATGACCGTCTCAGGACAGGCCCCATGACACAGATCTGTACTGTATGCAGAATCAGATCCTTTCCAGTGTCTCCCTTCCAGTCAACTCTGCAGGACCTCAGGGTTCAGTTCCTCTCTAACTCTCAGGCCTTCGGGTCGACCACCTAAGGCCGCATGGCAACATCTACAGAGAAGGGTAAGCCTCCAGGACTCTAATGTTTGGTAGTTATGGGTGCCTCAAACCCAGTATGTGGGGACTTTATGGGCAAGAGTGAATCAAATAGTAGGTAAAATTAAACAATTTATTTATAATCGTAACACAATACAATTCATAATGGGATAAACCCATAATCCAGTATCCTCCTGTTTTTCCACATTTGGGAAACAAACAAGAGCAAAAGAGTCGACTCCAGTCACCGCACATTGTTATTCACGAGTCACTATAAATTCCATACTTTCTCTAACTTCACACTATGGGCCTTTACTCATTCACTAATTATCTATGTTTATGGGTTTATCCCATTATGAATTGTATTGTGTTACGATTATAAATAAATTGTTTAATTTTACCTACTATTTGATTCACTCTTGCCCATAAAGTCCCCACATACTGGGTTTGAGGCACCCATAACTACCAAACATTAGAACTTTTGGGACCGTGGCAAAAACCAATTGAAGGGCTCCACCGAGATCAAAAAAACCCCTTTCCAAGCCCCCAGGACTCTGATCTTCAACTGAAAAGACCCAGAGCACATGTGCCCTTAGCATTTATACAGTATCCCAGCATGCACCGAGGCACTTTCCTCTGCCAATCACCAGAGCTGTACTAAATGCCTGTGCACTCATTTGTCAGTTTTCCTCCCACTGTCCAATATGCCTTCCTATTGAACCAGTGTGAAACACTTCAGACAAACTGAGCTGCACCTGAGCACCATGAGCAGACCTCATTAGCAGATCCTGCTCTCTGGTAGTCAGACAACAATATAGATTTACCTGGCAATCTTTCTGATAAGCAGAAAAGATCCAAAACGATACTCTCTCTCTAGCTCCTACCTAGGCGGGTGCTACAAGTTTATGTAGTATGAAGTCCTATGTGAGATTAGCAAAGATAGATAAACAGATATCCAATAACTTTGCTGTACTTTATACGGTACAAGAGTGATTCCACCACAGAAGACATGGTACAAACCCTGACTTGAAAAGTGACAGACATAGGGAGCTGTCAGGTTTTTAAAATCCACAAGTACTTTTCATAGACACATTAAATGGAACATCCCCCAATATCTTTGGTTTTATTACAGTGTTGTCCTACTGTGATATGCTATTTGGGTGCCAAACAGCAGGTCATGTACTCTCATCTTGGTCCTTTTTAGCTGGCTGCCTCTTCCGGGTGTAGGCATTCAGCTCTGATGATGCACAGACCCGCCTACCCTCCGGACCCTCCACCAGTAGTAGCTCTGTGTGCCGATCCTGCAGCCTCCTGGTAGATGTGATGTAAGTATCACGGGAAGCTGCAGGACCAGGTACAAGGGGGAAGTGGGGGGGGGGGTAAAGTTGCACTTTATTGCTGTTTCATAGTTACATATGTAGCACCCTACAGGTAGGTGCTAGGTAAATGCATAGTGGGCCTAGTCTGCCTAACAGCAGGGCTGTGTTTCTTTTTGCTAGGTAGGTTGTCATGGTTTCCAAGTGTGTCTCCTGAGAGGGGAGTCTCCCCACTGGCTTTATTAGCGGTTTTTAATAGGGCAGTGGGGGAAACCCAATCAGGGGACACATCCAGGCATGTAACTACCCCAGAAGGCAGAATATGCTGCAAAGGATTCTAGGAGTGGGTATAAGATTGGGGGAAACCCGTGACACGGTGTCTTTGGCAGGAGCAGAGTCCCAGGAGGGAGAGAGCGGCTGTCTCTAATCCTGTCGGAGGAAGTGGATGTCTCGGGGTGTCGCCTGAGAATCCAGAGAGAGCTGAGTTGAGCTGAGGGGATCCGGTGTGCCGAGAACCAGCAGAGAGCGAGAGGGGTCCAGTCCCAGGAAAGCCTACACAGGTTGTGAGTACTGAGGATTGCCCCTGGGGGTCTGCCTGAAGAGTTAGAGGAGACCACTGCGGAGGAGGTTTTGCGATCCAGTGTCAGCTAGCTGTAAAGGGGGTACCTAGGTTGAGGACCCTAAAGTAGTAGAGGGGGTACATAGTCAGTGGACCCTGAAGAGCTTAAAGTGTAAAAGGGGCACCTGCGGTTTGGGCCCTGAATTGTACAGAGTAGCAGTTGAGAGTTGCAGCTATACAGTAATTTACAGAAAGCTACCCCCAGCCAGTGCCAGGCTGGAGAGAGTGGTCAGAGACTTTGCATTGCAGCAGTGTCAGTAGTTCTATGCTTCAAAGTCCTGAGTATTTTGGACCTAAAGTCGAGGATTCAGCACTTCTGTCAAGTTACAGTGTGTTCCAAGCATCAGTGAGCGCTGGCTAGCGTCGGCTGGCGTCAAGGCAGCGCTAACAGACATTTTTCCGGATAAAGTGCCAAATTGTATCTAGTTAAGCCTAAAGGAGTATCCTACTCATTCCCTTCTCCCATACCCTTTCTCTACAATAAAACCACAAAACAAAGATGCCGGAGTTGTCAATGTCTCAGTTCTCACACCCAGGGTCGCAGCGCACATGGGCTGGAGAGGTAACCGGTAACAATGACAGACCCACATCTGGCCCAATGCCTGGAAAACCTGCTACACATACATAGTATAATAAATCTGGTTGAAAAAAGACACAAGTCCATCAACCAACACAGAAAAAAAACACACACACACACAAATACAAAACCTCCATATACACTATCCTTTACCCACAGTTGATCCAAAGGAAGGCAAAACAACCCCCAATAAAGCATGATTCAATTTGCTCCAATTGGGGGGAAAAAATCCTTACTGATGTCCCAACAGGCAATTGGATATTCCCTGGATCAACTTTACCTATAATATTTTAGTATCCAGTTATATTATGTGCATTTAGGAAAAAATCCAGGCCATTTTTTTAACACAATCTACTGAGCTGGCCAGAACCAGCTCTTGAGGGAGTCTTTTCCCCTTTTTTACAGCTCTTACTGTGAAAAAGCCTTTCTGGATTTGGAGGTCAAATCTCCTTTTCTCCAGGCGTAAAGAGTGCCCCCTTGTCCTCTGTGATGACCTTAAGGTGAATAACTCTACACCAAGTTAACAATTTGACCAATTATGAATTTGTACATGTTGATTATATCCCCCTTAGTATCCCCTTCTCAATAAATTCAGTTCCTCTAATCTTTCCTCCATACCTCTTATCAATTTGGTTGCTCTTCTCTGTGCTTTCTCCAGTTCCCCAATATCCTTTTACGAACTGGTGGCCAAAATTGAACTGCATATTGAGGTCTTACTAATGATTTTTACAGGGGCAAAATTATATCTCTCTCTTTCTCTGGAGTCCACACCTCTTTTAATACAAGAAAGGATTTTGCTCGCTTTGGAAACCGCTGCTTGGTATTGCATTTTATTATTATGCCTATGACCTAACAGATTTATGTTATACTTACAGCCCGCAAGTGTCACTGATTTTCTAGAGATAAAAATTTTTTAGGATTGCCCCTGCAAATGTTTGTGTTAGTGCCACAACGTTTATTTTATTTGCATCAATAAAGTTTTTGTTGTACTGTCCTGTAGGGATGAGAAAAATTGTTAGGTTTTGCTTTGCCAAATTTCAGCAAAATTGGGGCTGTTAAATATCACCATTCAGTTATATGCATGGGAGTCACTGGGGAAAGAGAAAATGAACTTAGATTTTTTTTTTTTTTTTTATTAAAATGGACCTTAAATAGCTAATAATTGTTAGAAACATAGAACAGTGATGGCAGAAAAAGGACAGAGTTGTCTATCAAATCTGCCCCTTTTTTTTTTTTTTTTTTGCTTTTTTTATTCACTTTTTTTGTCTGAATATAGATCTATATTTCTCCCAAGCATGTGTGAATCCACCTACTGTTGACTGCACTGGCTTTGCTGGAAGTCTATTACCAGTATCAAATACTCTTTTGATAAAATAATACTTTCTAATGTTTGTTTTTGAAAGTTAACCACTTCAGTCACAAGTAGAGATTTCCTTTGGAGCTATTTGATCACCTATTTTTTGCGCTATAAACAAAAAAAGAGTGACAATTCTGAAAAAATAAACAATATTTTTTACTTCATGCTTTAAAACCTACCCAATAAAAAAATGTAAAAATTCCAATTTATTCACAAATTTAGGCTAATATGTATTCTATTGCATATTTTTGATTAAAAAAAAATTCCAATAAGTGTATATTGATTGGTTTGCGCAAAAGTTATCGTGTCTACAAACTATGGGATATTTTTATGGAATTTTTATTTATTTATTTTTTTTACTAGTAATGTCAGCGATTTTTAGCGGGACTATGATATTGCGGAAGACACATCTGTCCCTAAGTGACACTTTTTTGGGGACCAGTGACACCAATACAGTGATCGGTGCTAAAAAAATGCACTGTCACTAAACTAATGACACTGGCAGGGAAGGGGTTAACATCAGGGGTGATCAAAGGGTTAAGTATGCTCCTAAGGAGTGCTTTCTAACTATGTGGGGGGTGACTTAACTGGAGGAAGACAGAGATCCATGTTTCTGCTTAGCAGAAACACAAGATCTCCATCTTCCTCTAACAGAACGGCAGTTATTTTCCTGAATGTAACTGTTTTTTGAAACTGTTGAATCGATGGGTTTAGTTCCACTTTAAAGTTATTGTAATATATATTTTTTTTTTAATACCAAACATGTTATTCTTACCTGCTCTATGCAATGGTTTTGCACAGAGCAGCCCTCATCCTCCACTTCTGGAGTCCAACACTGGCACTCCAAGCTCTCCCCCCCCTGCCGTGTACCCCCATAGCAAGTCACTTGTGTAGGATCAATCCCCCTGCTATCTGCTTATTGTCTGTGACTGAGAGCAACAGGAGCCAATGACTCCCACTGCTGCCTCTCTGTCCAGTGAGGAGAGAGAGCCAAGGGAGCGCCAGCTCTTGGACATAGTGCTGGATTGAGATCGGGCTCAGGTAAATATAAGAAGGGCTGGGGTGGGGGGGTGGGGGAGATGCACATAAAAGTTTTTTTTAACCTAACGCAGAGAATGTATTAAGATAAAAAACCTTCTGCTTTTAGAACCATTTTAAAAATAACTGCAGTGTGCATTATTATGTTGCAACTGTTTTTGAGCAATGTTTATGCATATAGGGTTCAGGGTTTAGAATGTGTAAGGGCTCTTTCACACGGGCGATCCGATCAGATCCGCCTGTCAGTTTTTTAGGCGGATCTGATCGGATCCTCCATGCAGCTCTATGGGGCAGCGGGTGTCAGCGGAGACACCTCCGCTGATACCCGCTGCCATCCGTATCCGATCCTGTCCGTGAAATCTGGACGGATGGAAACCCTATTTTTCCATCCGTTCAGTAATCGGATCGGATCTGATGAGAGCGGACAGGCGGTCCGCTCTCATCCGATCCCCCATAGAGGGCAGCGGGGGCTGAGACACCTCCCTCTCCGCTCTGCAAGCGGAGACAGAGCTGTCATCCGCCGGCTCAGCGGGGATCGCGGATCGATCCCCGCTGAGCAACACGGATCCGCCTACGGAGGCGGACCGTGTGAAAGAGCCCTAAAACTGGATTCCAGACACAAAAACTTTCATTTAAATAGATTCCCTTAATAGTCACAATATATATATATAATGACTTTGTGTGCACCAGGTGCCTGTGCAAACACAGGTACAGTATATTATTACAAAATGAACACAGACATCATCACTGTGCTGCACATAGTTTGTGCAGAGAGCAGAGCTAAGGAAGAGACCCAGTAAGTCCACCCACTACAGGCTCTACAAACCTACAGAGGGGGCAGATACAAGACCAGTCTACCTGCAGGGAGAGCAGCAGTGACTGCTCTGTATTACAGGAAGCACAGAGGCAAAGTTTCTCACTGGATTACTGCATATATCAGGAAGAAATACAAAAATCACTCCGTGGTTTAGGCAAGAATGTACATGTCTCTTGTATTTAAACAATATTTGCTTATCCTGGCATTCAGCTTTAACCACTTAAGTACCGCCCCCCGCAGATTTACTGCGGCAGGCAGCCCCTCCTGTGCAAACTGATGTAACTGTACGTTGGCCGCGTGCCTGCAGCCAGGGGGCGAGCGCGCGCCACCGGTGGTGCGCTCCCGTCCCCACTCGGCAGCGGGGACTCCGATGCACGGGGCAGACGGCTCCGATTGCCGTCTGACACCCACGATCGTTCCCCACTGAGAGAGAAGAACGGTCAGCTGTTGTAAACACAGCTGACCGTTCTTCTCTCTGGAATGATCACAGACCTCATGTGATCTTTCTATGTAGGATCACAGGTCTCTGTGATCATTTCAAAAGCCCAACCCCCATACAGTTAGAATTACTCCCCTAGGCTTACATTTAACCCCTTGATCACCCACTGTGTTAACCCCTTCCCTGCCAGTGTCATTATCACAGTAACAGTGCATATTTTTAGCACTGAAGTAATGTCACTGGTCCCCCCAAAAGTGTCAAAAATGTCAGTTAGGGGTCCGATCTGTCCGCTCCAATGCCAGAGTCCTGCTATAAATCACAGATCGCTGCCATTAATAGTAAAAAAAAAAAAAAAAAAAACAATAAAATGACATAAATCTTTCCCGTAGTTAGTAGACACAATAACTTTTGAGCAAACCAATCAAAATACGCTTATTGAGATTTTTTTTACCAAAAATATGTAGCAGAAAACAAATTGGCCTAAAACGTTAAAAAAATTTGATTTTTACATTTTTTTGGGGAATGTTATATAGCAGAATGTGAAAAATATTGTTTTTTTTTTTTTTCAGAATTGTCGCTCTTTTTTTTGTTTATAGCGCAAAAAATAAATATAGCACAGGTGATCAAATACCACCAAAAGAACGCTTTATTGGTGGGAAAAAAAGGACTTTGATTTTTTTTTAGGTACAGCATTGCATAACTGTGCAATTGTCTGTTAAAGTAATGCAGTGCCAAATCACAAAATTTGGCAAGGTCATTAAGGGGGCAAATCCTTCCGGGCCAGAAGTGGTTAAAGGATTTGAATTAAATGTTTGATTTTGTTTTTTTTTTATCTATATTTTCTTTTACAAAAAAATCCAAACTTTGTTGCAATACCTACCTGTTTTATTAGTGGTAACAAAAGGCTGTCAGTGATGCCATGCATTAACTACCAAGTGCCGTATTTATACCGAAGCGGTACGCTGAAATGTGTATGTTATTGCCTTGCAGCAGTGGCGTATGGTCAGGGGTTGCAGAGGTCGCAATTGCGACCTGGCCCTTGCTCCAGGGAGGATCATGTGGCCTCCCTGTCACTTTAGGTTTTGCGGCGGAGGGCAATTAAAGGAACCAATCCTCTGTATGCAGCAGCTGAAAGCCAAGCAGTTTGCTTTCAAATGTATTATCTTTAGTGAGAGAAGGTTCCCCACCCTTCCAGCCTCTGGAGTTCTTGCTGCCGGGATCACTGTTTACGTAACTTCCGGGTCGTGGCTTGGCCGCCGACATCACTTCCTGCATTCTGTACACACAAAGGGGGGCAATCGGTTTGGCCTCCGCTGCATTACAAGCCTCAGAGTGGTATTTTCCCTTTCCCTGGCTCACGTATGGTCCTTTGCCCATGACACAGCTGCAGTGATGGGTACGTGCACTGAGGTTTCGGCTTCTCTATAATACCAGGAGTTGTAGGACCTATTGTGCTTCCTATTCTTGATGGAACCAGGAAGTTTCCTTTTATGTGACACAGTGCTTGGTATTTATTTCTTCCATGGCACTGAGCTGTACCCATTGATTATTTCAATAAAATGGTTTTATCTTAATTTTTTTTTACTCTGTAGTAGCTGAAAACCAGCTTATCCTTCTCTCCCTCCCGCTGACTTCAGCTGCTGTATACAGGGGATCAGTTTCTATAATTTCCCCCTGCCACACTGATCACCTTCTCTGTACTCTGTGGCTGCTGCCCATTTGTGCCCCAAGATGGCAGGAACGGGGTCCACTGCAGAACATGTGAAAGGGTCTCATTGTGGGACCGTAATAAAGACCCCCGGGATGAGAGGAAAGGGCCCCGGGATCAGTGGGAAGGGCCCCAGTCAGGGGGGGCCCTTTAAGGTTTTTTGCACAGGGGTCCTGAAGGTTCTAGTTAGGCCTCTGTTTTGCAGGTTATCTGTACAAGCATGTATGCCAGCCGTTTTTATATAGGATCAAACAACTAATGGGTATACTAGAAAAATGGTTAACTGATCTTCGTAAGTTTTAGACTAAATTAAAGTAATTACAAAGCTTATTTTTTTTTTTTGTAAATAAAATAACAAGCATGCTATGCTTACCTGCTCTGTGTAATGGTTTTAATCAGAGCAGTACTGATCTTCTTCTGGGGTCCCCCACCGGCGCTCCTAGCTACAGCCCTTTGCCAAATGCCCCCATAGCAAGCCACTTGATATGAGGGCACTTGTGCATGCTCACTCCTGAGCCCTTCTCTGTTTGTCCGTAAGACACACAGAGCAGGGTCCCCCCCCCCCACTCCCTCCTCACTGGCTCTGATTGACAGCAGCAGGAGCTAATGGCTCCCACTGCTGTATCTGAGCCAATGAGGAAGGAGTTTTATCTTAATTTTTGGATTGGAGATCTTCTCTTGAAGGGTTCCTTTCACAGAACTTCTAGTGCACTACATTTTACTCTGTAGCAGCTGAAAGCCAGGCTATCCTCCTCCCCCCCCCCCTCTGATTTCATCTACTGCATACGGGGGATCAGTTCCTCTAATTGCCCCCCACCTTCTCTGTGCTCTGTGGCTGCTGCCCATTTGTATGTCTGTGGGCCCCAAGATGGCAGGAACGGGTCCGCTGCAGAACATGTGAAGGGGTCCCATTGCAGGACCGCAATAAAGAGCCCCGTGATGGGAGTAAAGGGCCCCCGGAATCAGTGGGAAGGGCCCCAGCCAGAGGTCAGGAGGGCCTTTGATGCTTTTTTGCACAGAGGCGCTGAAGATTGTAGTTATGCCTCTGCCTTGCAGGTTATCTGTACAAGCCTTTTTATTTCAAAGTCCAACTGTAGCTCTTTACAAATGTGTTGTATTTTAATAAAATACAGTAAAAAAGGAAACAAAATTGTAAAAATTAGTTGACAATAGGCAACCTGAAAGATTCCCCCAGTGAACAAATAAAAAGGACAAAAGTGTACAGCCATTGATCCCTTTAGGCCAGGGATCCTCAAACTATGGCCCTCCAGCAGCTGTTGCGGAACTACACATCCCATGAGGCATTGTAAAACTCTGACATTCACAGACATGACTAGGCATGATGGGAATTGTAGTTTCTGAACAACTGGAGGGCCATAGTTTGAAGACCCCAACTTTAGGCCCTCTTTATATCTGTGCGGTCCTATGCAGTGTGTTAACTTGCATTAATGCATGTAATGTTAATGTGCATTGCTATAAGGCAGGGGTCTCCAAACTATGGCCCTCCAGTTGATCAGGAACAACAATTCCCATCATGCCTTGTCATGTCTGTGAATGTCAGAGTTTTACAATGCCTCATGGAATGTGTAGTTCCACAACAGCTGCTGGAGGGCCGTAGTTTGAGGATCCCTGGCCTAAAGGGTTCAATGGCTGTACACTTTTGTCTTTTTTATTTGTTCACTGGGGGAATCTTTCCGGTTGCCTACTGTCAACTAATTTTTAGAACACTAGTTCCACAACAGCTAGAGGGCCGTAGTTTGGAGATCCCTGCTATAAGGCAACCCATTGATGAGAAATACCTGCCAAGCACCCACAGCAAACCTAAAATCGCTTAGGCACCATTTTTGCTGACGTACTCACAGGTGTGTTGGAGGTACATTGGGGCACCCTTTAAAATAATAGCACCACAACACACCACAATCCAAGCGCCAATATGCATTGCTATTCATTTCTGCAATGTTGGCCTTGTAATTACACCCCCCACCCTGAAATAGAACTTGCAGAACTTGGGTCATTCCTTTTTGCTCCTCCTCTCTCATTTTAAAAATGACACCAGAAAAACGGTAATCTTGTAACATGTGCTATTATAGTCTTCTATTCCAAAGTTCCTCCGCCACAAACTGGAGCTTTCTGCCTGTGTATGAAAATAAAATGATTATGCAGAAAGCTTTTGACAGATCTTCTCACGTGACACTGATCAAATGGGATCAAGCCTCGCTCTGAACTGACAGGACGAATTGATGGAACTATTTTATAAGACGCAAACATCAAAAACGCATTACTCTTTCATTAAAGTGTTTTCTTAAGATTTGCTCCTGAAAGACTAATCACAAGCTTATTGATAAAAGGCGACTAAAATGAACAGTGACCTAGTTGAAATGAGTGGAACATGCAGTAAGTCAAGCTAAAGTCATGTGAATTAATTAGAATGTTTGTCACAGTGCCCTGTTTAACAAGGTGACATTTTATGAAATGGTGTCTTAACATTTAATCATAGCCTAGTATGATGTTGAGATCTAAGGGGTTTCACTTAAATGAGGCATACCTGGCAGGGTACATTTCTGGAACTTGGAGGTCTGGAAAAGCTGAAGGACTGCAGCTTATTAATGCTCGATTTAAAGTGAAAAAGCCAAAATGAAAGTGGAGTTCCACCCTAAAAATGATTTTTGGCTTGTCCGCTTGCTTTAAAGTACCTGAAAAAGAATTGGATAATGTCATTTTTTTTTCTTTTCACTTACCTTGTTTTTAATGCAAATATACTTACCTTCCTTCCTCTTCCTCCCTCTGCGGACACGGCCACCGAAGTCACTTCCTCCTTCGCACTGCGTCCTGGGAGATGAGTGTCATCAATCCCAGGATGCAATGGGAACGGCTTGCCGCTATTCAGAATGCCGATCGCAATCTACAGCGCATGCGCGAGATTGCGATCGGCATTCTGGGTAGCCAGTTCCAGGAAGAAGGACACAGTGGGGGACACAGTGGCTTCAGACGCCCACAACCGAGATGGCCGCGCTCTGCAATAAATGTTAAAGGTAAGTATTTATCTTTATTTGTTTATTGTAATGACCTGTAATGTGGGGTTAGTGGTAGGGTAATTAGGGATAGATTAGGGGGATATTTTTATCTCAAAAAGTTGTATGTGGCCGGAACTCCGCTTTAAGCACCTTTAACCATTTGCCTACCAACCGCCATAGTTATACTGCAGCAGGTCGGCTCTGTTACGTGAAACGACGTACGTGTACGTCACTTCGTGCAGCAGTTAGTGTGGGGGCGCGTGTGCCTATTGGCTAGATGGGAAGCCAATCATTGGGTCCGGCAGCTGCGATCTCCACCGGGCACCCGCGATCCCTCCCCATGGAGACAGAATGGCGTTCTTCCAATGTAAACACGGCAGAGCGCTGTTCTGTCAGTGATGAACGCAGGGATCCTGTGTTCCTACTATTTAGGAACACGGGTCTCTGTGTTCATCCAGTGATTACAACCCCCACACAGTTAGAAAGCAACCCATAGGGACACATTTAACCCTTTTATCGCCCCTGGTATTAACCTCTTCCCTGCCAGTGTCATTAGTGCACTGACAGTGCATATTTTTAGCACTGATTACTGTAGTAATGTCACTGGTCCATCCCAAAAGTGTCAGTTAGGTGTCCGATCTGTCCGCCGCAATATCGCAGTCTCGCTAAAAATTGCCGATCGCCGCCATTGCTAGTAAAAATAAATAAATAAATAAATAAATAAATAAAAAAGATGACATCAACTTTTCCCCTAGTTTGTAGACGCCATAACTTTAGCGCAAACCAATCAATGTACACTTATTGGGATTTTTTTTTATCAAAAATATGTAGCAGAATACAAATTGGCCTAAAATTTAAAAAAATTGAAAAAAATAACATTTTTACATTTTTTTTTTTATTTAGAATGTTTTATAGCAGAAAGAAAAAAAATTTTTTTTTTCCAAAATTGTCACTCTTTTTTTGTTTATAGCGCAAAAAATAAAAATCGCAGAGGTGATCAAATACCACCAAAAGAAAGCTCTATTTGTGGGGGGAAAAGGACATCAATTTTTTTTGGGTACAGTGTCGCACAACCACACAATTGTCCGTTAAAATAATGCAGTGCCATATCACAAAAAATGGCCTGGTCATTAAGGGGGTAAAACCTTCTGGTCCTTAAGTAGTTACAAATCTGAATCTCCATACCTTCAGAGGAACTACAGTCTGCTCACATAATTTGTAATACAAACATCTTTGTCATTCGGAAGCTTTCCTTCAACCATATTGCATATTATTTTATATATACTGTGATTTTGCACTTGCCAAATATGTTGCAGAAATCTCCCTCCACTAAGTCTGGCTGCAGCCATTTTAACTGTGGGCAGCTGATACACACTGATGCACACAGACACACACACATATATAAAGACAGACACACTCACACCACTGCTTGCCTGCACATTTCTCCTCTCATGATGAATACTCATGGATCTCTGAATTCTCCTGTTATCTCTGCCCTCATCGAGCCCCTCCAGCTCTGCAGCTCTCATTGGCCTTCCTATGACTCATTCCTTCCCTCCCTTGCTGACAAACTCTCACGAGAGTGAGAGAGAAAGCTGTGCATGATGTCATTAGCCTAGGCTAATGACAAGACAAGAAAGAGGAAGTGGGCTGTATAAGGTAATTATTGGCAGAAAATAAATGTTTTGCTATTCAAAGTTAAAACAACAAGGACAGAGGATTTAATACATGGAAAGATGACTGAAGAGCGGCTTTACAGCAGAACTCAGGGCAAGTAAAACAGACACAAATTAAAGGGGTTCTAAAGTCAGAAGGTTTTTTTTATCTTAATGCATTCTATGCATTAAGATAAAAAAAACCTTCAGTGTGCAGCAGCCACCCTAATATTTACCTGAGCCCCATTTCGATCCAGCGATGTTGAATGAGAGTCTTGGCTGCTGTCAATCAAAATAAGTGAGCCAATGAGGAAAGAGAGGGGTCTGTGTCTGAATGGACACACAGAGCAGGGGCTGGGCTCGGGTGCCCCCATAGCAAGCTGCTTGCTGTGGGGGCACTCAGCAGGAGGGAGGGGCCAGGAGCGAGGGACCCCAGCAGAGGAGGGTCTGGGCTGCTCTGTGCAAAACCAACTGCACAGAGGAGGTAAGTATAACATGTTTATTATTTTAAAAAGAATAAAAGCGAGACTTTAGTATCACTTTAAAGGGGTACTAACCAAAAATATAACATATTGCAGCTTATCAATCCTTAGATGTGGTGGCTAGGGATTATCGAACTTTTGAAAAGTTCGGTTCGACCAGAACACCCGAACTTCCCAAAAGTTCGGCCCGGATTTCAGAACCCCATTGAAATCAATGTGACCCGAACTTCGGTAATCAAAAAACACCATTTTGAAGCCCTAAAACCTAATAAATGCCCCTAAAAAGTGCCTAGGGTTCTGGGTCATGCCCCAGGGACTATTAATCACACAAAAAAAGTTCTTAAAAATTGTCATTTTTGATAGAGAGCCAATTATTGAAAAAATAAAAAAAATAAAAAAAAATAGATTTTTTGATTTTGACTTTGGATTTAGTGTCTGGGGGGTCTAAAAGTGTACCTGTGAAGTTTCAGCTCTGTAGCATGTCCAGAACCATAAAAAAAAAAAAAAGATCGTTTGTATTATGTCACTTATAGAACAGGGATATGGCTTCGCTATTTTCACACCTTGCCGTTTTGTAGCAAGTGGTTTTTTGGGCATTTTTTGGGGGTTATTGGAGGCAGGCATAACATCAGAACTTCTGTGTAGGGGTATATATACACACACACTTATATGTATTTATACCCATACACATATATAGGTGTGAAAGTAGCAGAACACTATACTTGCGCTAATGAAATAATTAACACCAATATGGTTACGCTCCTATCACACCTATATATGTGTATGTGTAAAAAACATATAAGTATGTGTGTATATATATATATACCCCTATACAGAAGTTCAGATGTTTTGCCTGCCTCTAAAGAACCCAAAAAAATGCCCAAAAAAACGCCAGCGCCAAAAAAAATCGCCCAGGTGTGTATTTGCAGCAGGCGTTTTTTTGGGCATTTTTTGGGGGTCTTTGGAGGCAGGCAAAACATCTGAACTTCTGTATAGGGGTATATATATACACACACACTTATATGCATTTTACACATATATAGGTGTGATAGGAGCGTAACCATATTGGTGTTAATTATTTCATTAGCGCAAGTATAGTGTTCTGCTACTTTCACACCTATATATGTGTATGGGTATATATACATATAAGTGTGTGTGTGTATATACCCTTATACAGAAGTTCAGATGTTTTGCCTGCCTCCAAAAAAATGCCCAAAAAAACGCCTGCGCCAAAAAAAAAAAAAAAAAAAAAAAAAAAACGCCCACGTGTGTTATTGCAGGGGTTTTTTTGGCCATTTTTTGGGGTTCTTTGGAGGCAGGCATGACATCTCAACTTCTGTATAGGGGTATATATATACACACACACTTATATTTATTTTACACATATATAGGTGTGATAGGAGCGTAACCATATTGGTGTTAATTATTTCATTAGCGCAAGTATAGTGTTCTGTTACTTTCACACCTATATATGTGTATGGGTATATATACATATAAGTGTGTGTGTGTATATATACCCCTATACAGAAGTTGAGATGTCATGCCTGCCTCCAAAGAACCCAAAAAAATGCCCAAAAAAAACCTGCAATAACACACCTGGGTGCTTTTTTTTTGGTGCAGGCGTTTTTTTGGGCATTTTTTTGGAGGCAGGCAAAACATCTGAACTTCTGTATAAGGGTATATATACACACACACACACTTATATGTATATATACCCATACACATATATAGGTGTGAAAGTAGCAGAACACTATACTTACGCTAATGAAATAATTAACACCAATATGGTTACGCTCCTATCACACCTATATATGTGTAAAATACATATCAGTGTGTGTGTATATATATATATACCCCTATACAGAAGTTCAGATGTTTTGCCTGCCTCCAAAGACCCCAAAAAAATGCCCAAAAAAAACGCCTGCTTTTTGGCGCTGACGTTTTTTTGGGCATTTTTTTGGGTTCTTTGGAGGCAGGCAAAACATCTGAACTTCTGTATAGGGGTATATATATATACACACACACTTATATGTATTTTACACATACACATATATAGGTGTGATAGGGGCGTAACCATATTGGTGTTAATTATTTAATTAGCGCAAGTATAGTTTTCTGCTCCTTTCACACCTATATATGTGCAGGTGTATATATACAGACATGTGTGTGCATATATACCCCAATACACAAGTTCATGCCAAGTTCAATGTCATGCCTGACTCCAAACTTGTCCTCAAAAAATCCCTATAAACGCCTGCAGCCAAAAAGCAGGCTGACCGGCGAGAAGCCATATTAGTGCACTGAATGTGACCTAAGAGAAACTATGTTTTCTCTACAGCGGTCACCCTGATATGAAAGGGTTTGGTCACCCTGCCATAGCAGTCAGTGTCAGTTCACCCTACACTACATTACGGTCACCCTGGCACTTCACACTTTCCCTACAGAAACTACATTTTTGCATCTAACTAAAGTGGAAAATAGCACCCTAACTACACTAGATATCCCTTTCCTCACACTAATAAATGCTAAATGACACTTTTAAAGTAAAATTAACAGAACTGCTTCCACTCTCTTCCATGTCCCTGTATTACAATGCTAGGAATTTGGCGGGGGCTATCTTATATACTGGTATTCACTAATGATTGGCCTAGGGACCCCCTAGTCACTCCAATCACATTCCTAGCATTCTCCTGCCCCCTCAATTGGCTTTTACCAATGGTTCTGGTCCAATCACGGGCTTTTAAAGCCCATTTCCTGGCCCATTGCATTTTGGTCGGTTCTGGTTGCCGAATTCCGAACTTTTTTAGCAAAAAGTTCTAAATTCGGCCGAACCTCGAACAGTCAATGTTCGGGTCGAACCGATGGTCGACCCGAACCGTTCGATCATCCCTAGTGGTGGCTGCATTCATTTTCTTTTTTTAATCGCTTTTCCCCCTGTTTTCTTTTGGTGATCTGGCCAGTAACACACATCTTGTATTAGAGTGCCTCAACACTGGATGAATGAACACAGGGGGCACCTTTGAACAGCAGCATTGTTATTCAGTGCAGAGGGGAGTTTTAGATATACTAGCAGATTTAGATACACTAACAAATTGAGACTGAACTCCAGCTAATACTTTACAAGCAGTTACAGAAAACATTTATTTTTTTCTTTTTGTATAAATAAATAAAAGCTGACCATTATAAGCACCCCTGTCAGAAGGAAATGTTTTTTTCTCAACCCTTTAACTACTACATCTGCAGAACAGATTGTTCTGCTGAAAACGATAGACTTACTGGCCAGATCACCAGGTGAAAATAAAGAATAGAAAGCCTAAAAAACGATTGCAGCTATGACATCTAAGAATCGGTAGGCTGCAATATGATAAATGTTTGCTTTGGGTTTAATACAGCTTTAATGCAGTCATTAATATATAATGTAAAGTGTTATTCAAATGAAGCTAATATATGTATCTGAACTTGACTCAGTATTAGCCTTTTGCAAATCCCTGTACAGCAGCAATCACACTTGGATAGAGAAGAGCAATACTATAAGCCAATCAAGTGTGCTGCAAGTAAATATGCTGATAAAGAGTGAGATTAAGGCCCGTACACACGATAAGAAAATCCGAAGTAAAATTTGTTACGAAGAACGATCTGCCGATTTTTGGATTGTTGTTATAGTGCTTTCCACAGCCGATTATGAATTTTCATACGACAAAAGTTGAATGTGCAGGCTATAACATTATTATTGTACGGGACTGCTGAGGCGCATAGGCTCATAAACAAAGTTAACATAGTAACACAACCCCTCCTTGCCCCCTCCCCATATAAAAAAAACACACTTAATACGATTAAGTTGGAAAGGGCAAGGCCACAGCTTTATTTTGTTTCCAATATCAAAACCAGTACACATTTAGACCAGTGCCAGTCACAGTTGTACAACTGTCATTAACAACTTAAATTCCAAAAAGGGGAAGGGGGGAGAGTCTGTTCTTACCATCAGTGCATGACAGACAGCCTACCCCCAATTTACAAAAAAGGGCATAACCCATTACCGGAACTTTAACTGCTGGCAAGGTCAAAAACCGCCACCAAAGCTGTGACAGACTGACCGAAAAACAGGGCGGGGGGGGGGGTGGTGCAGGTCTTTACCACGTTTCTTCTTAAAAGACCCAGAATTCCCTGGGGAAGGTCCTCTTAACCACTTAAGCCCCGGAGGATTTGGCTGCTAAAAGACCAGGGGGTTTTTTGAGACTTTTTACTGCGTGACTTTGACGGACAATTGCGCGGTCGTGCGACGCTGTACCTAAACGAATTTCACGTCCTTTTTTTCCCACAAACAGAGCTTTCTTTTGGTGGTATTTGATCACCTGTGCGATTTTTTGATCATGCGCTATAAACAAAAAAAGAGCGTAATTTTTGCAAAAATAACAATATTTTTCACATTTTTTTATATGAAATTCCCCCCAAAAAAAATGTAAAAATCAAAATTTTTTAACATTTTCGGCCAAATTGTTTTACGCTACATATGTTTGGTAAAAAAAATCGCAAAAAGCGTATTTTGATTGGTTTGCGCAAAAGTTATCGCGTTTACTAACAAAGGGAAAGATTTTTGTCATTTTTGGTAATGGCGGCGATCTGCGATTTTATTTTGCGGTACTGCGACATTGCGGCGGACAGATCGGACCCTTGACTGACATTTTTGACACTTTTGGGGGTACCAGTGACATTACTGCAGTAATCAGTGCTATATATATGCACTGTTACTGCAAAAATGACACTGGCAGGGAAGGGGTTAACTTTATTGGACAGGGAGGGGTTAAGTGTGTCCTAGGGGCGTGGACATGGCTATTGGTGTAAAAGCACAGATCATTCGGTTCTACATAGTAGAACCGTCAGATCTTCATTTTTACACCAGGGAGAATGACGGGCGGCTTGTTTACATAAGCCGCTCCGCCTTTCTCCCTTCACAGGAGCAATCGCAGTGTGACCGGCGGACATCGAGTCCGCCGGACACACGCACTGACTTGTCTGTGAACGAGCCGTGGCGGGCGCATGCCCGCCCGCAATAGGCTCGCAAGTCAGTGACAGGCGAGTGACGTATACATACGTCACTCTGCCTGGCCGGGGCTGACCGCCGCAGTATATAATCGTGCGGCGGTCGGCAACCGGTTAACGAAGCTCAGGCCCAGCCCCAAACCCAAACTCCATCCAATCCTTTTTCCCCTTGTAGCCTCCTGCTTAATCCTAGCTCCCGGTCATGCCCCCATCAGTCAAGGCTCTCTTTCCCTAAAGGGATCAAAAGGCCTTTGTGAACACAACGTCTGATTTTAGTTTACTTAGTACAGTTTTCGTCTGAAAAAAATCGTAAGAGCAAGACTATGCATTCTCGGAAACTAAAGAACACATACAAAACAATCCAACACATGACATCACTTCTGAAGTTGAATTCTGTCGTACAGGAATTTTCATATGAAAGTAACTTCTTCACTTTTTAATATGAGACCAGCATGCAACAAAAAACAGATGAAAATTTGCCCAATAATCTGATCATGTGTACGAGGCTTTTGAGTGTGTTCCCTGTCCAACCAACATGGTGTCAATGGGATATTCCTTGACACTGAACTTCATGGTAACCAGTTCAAAACACAGATAAAATACAAATAGGGCCTCATGTACACTGCTGCTCATAAACTTACATTTTTGTGGGTTCTGGTGGGTTTTTTCTTCTGCCCCTGAACTCAACTCTATACTATATTGTCAAAAGTATTGGGACGCCTGCCTTTACTCAGACATGAACTTTAAGGGTATCCCAGTCTTAGTCTGTAGGGTTCAGTACTGAGTTGGCCCACCCTTTGCAGCTTCAACTCTTCTCAGAAAGGCTGTCCACAAGGTTTAGGAGTGTGTTTATGGGAATGTTTGACCACTCCTCCAGAAGCGCATTTGTGAGGTCAGGCACTGATGTTGGATGAGAAGGCCTGGCTCGCATTCTCAACTCTTATTCATCTCAAAGGTGTTCTATTGGGTTGAGGTCAGGACTCTGTGCAGGCCAGTCAAGTTCCTCCACCCCAAACTCACCCATCCATGTCTTTATGGTCCTTGCTTTGTGCACTGGTCCAAATCATTTGGTTAAGGGGAGATTTTGGTGTGGGGTTGTTTTTCATGGCGCCCCTGTGTGCTCACAGAAGCGAATGCATACAAACATCACACCCACTTATGTAAATGGCGTTCAAACCACACATGTAAAGGTGTCACCGCGAACGTTAGAGTGAGAGCAATAATCCTAGTCCATTATCTCCTCTGTAACTTTAAACTGGTAACCTGGAAAAAATGTTAAAGCGATGCCTATGGAGATTTCTAAGTACCGCAGTTTGTCGCCATTCCATGAGCGTGTGCAATTTTAAAGCGTTACATGTTAGGTATCTTTTTACTCGGCGTAACATTATTGGGCAAACTAGTGTTTTGCTTTTTTTATTCAAGAAACTGTTTTTATGGGGGGGGCGTGGCGAACGCTGTCCATGATGGCCGCATAATCTGAGTGCTCCGGCGTGTGCTCCGCTCCAGCAGACTCCACAGCCATCTACAGCGACGGTACCGGACGTCCGCAACCAGATTCCGACGTGGGAATATCCCCAGCACCAGACCGGCATGACGAGGGGGAAAACGAGTGCCCCGGCCGCCCGCAAACTCTCCGAATTCTTCCCGGCGGCTGCCGGACTCCGCCAAAATGGCGCCGCGGCTCCTCCGCTCCCACAACGCGTCCGCCCTCTAGCGGTGGCGCGCATTGATGACGATCCTTCGCCTGCATCTCCCGGGCTTCCGACACAGAGCGGCCCGATGCGCCCCAGTAGGTCTGCGGACTCCTCTCCTTCTACTCCCTCCACACAGAGCCCTGCTAAATCGAGACCGAGGTGGGAGGAGGCCCTGCCAGCCCTGGAACATCACAATATGGAGGTGAGCAATATATCCCAGGAAGATGCCGGCCCTGAGGCCTACATACCCCCCCCCCCCAATCCTTTTGCCTCTTTGGTTACGACGGGCCAACCGGTGTCTGACACCACTTTGAAGGACATGTTGTTCATGCTCCACAATTCCATGCAGGACAATGTTGCCGCTTCCATAGCATACTGTAAGAAAGAGCTCCATGGCATTGGACATGCCCTTGAAGACAAAATGGGGGAAGTTACTGCGTCACATCACGCCCTGATAGACTCCCACACTGCACATCAAAGTGACATCCACCGTATTCAAGCAAAATTAGCCGATCTGGAAGACAGGTCCCCGCGTAATAATCTAAAGATACGCGGAGTCCCTGAATCTGTAAAGCCGAACCAATTGCCATCCTTTGCTAGAGTTCTATTCCAGAAAGCAGTTCCTGAACTCACAAACGCGGACTTAAAGATTGATAGAATCCACCGCATCCCGAAACCGTCCTTTCTCCCACAAGAAGTGCCTCGAGATGTCCTGCTCAGGGTGCATTTTTTCCAGGCCAAGGAAAAAATACTCGAGACTTTTAGACACAAAGATCGCCTTCCTGAACATGCTGTGACACTCCAGGTCCTCCCGGACTACTCCCAATACACCCTGCAGCAGCGACGCAATCTCAATTCCATCACAAAAGCCCTCCGAAACCACAAAATCATATATAAGTGGAAATACCCAGCGAAACTTTGTGTGACCTACCAGGGCGCCACATCCTACATCACCAACATCGATCAAGGGATCCGCATATTGCGTCAATGGGGAATCGTCCCTGACACTCCTGATGCTCCTCCAACTTCCGACACTCAACAGCCTCGGCATGTACAACCTGATTGGCACGTCGTGTCAAGATCGTCCAGATCATCTAACCGTCACAAGTAGCACCCGAATCTGGATGGACACACCCGGCCTCACCGCCTTCTATGAGTACCCACCACCGTACTCTTACCCCCTACCGTCTTTGCAAACCTATTTGCGCACCTGGTCTTAACGGACCAAGTTCTTTTTACCACCGAACTCCCCTTTGTGTCTTTTGTCTCCCCCTGTTCTTTTTGTTTTTGTTCTTTTCTACAGTTTTCGCAAATGGACTTCATTTTGGAATCTTCGTATATACGTCACTACAGACTGCACACGAACTGCTGCTCCAGAGATGGAGGAGACCTAGTCCATGGTCTTTGGTCGCAGACTATACCTCATGTTCCCACGTTCTAATGACTGTTCATCACTCAGGTACCTGTTCTTTGCCTTACAGCTGTCCTATGTCTCATGCTCTCAAGCATGCTACTCATGGCCTGGTCACAGCCCGTAAAGGGCTCAACTGTTTTTTCTTTTCTGTCGTATCAACATACTCGCATGATTGTGTAGTTTTAATGTCATGATGCCTCTTCAATTCCTCTCTTTGAACGTCAAGGGCCTTAACCACCCCGCCAAGCGATATTCCATGTGGCAGGAGGCTCTGACGTCCAAGGCAGATGTCCTGGCCATACAAGAAACCCATTTTAAACAGGGTTGTGCCCCCAAGTGTTCACATCCAGAATACCCGCAAGTTTTCATGGCATCGGCCACAGAGAAAAAGAGGGGTGTGCTGTTGGCCTTTCGGGCCTCGGTGTCCTTCGCCTACTCCAAGGTGGTGCAGGACACGGAGGGCCGGTACGTCATAATCAACTGTACACTAGACAACTGCGCCTACACGATTGTAAATGTTTATGCCCCCAATGTTCATCAACTGAAGTTTTTTCGTAAACTATGCTAAAATCTCCAAATTAAGAGTGGGTAAATTAATCATATGTGGCGATTTCAACTTGGTGGCAGATCACGTCATGGATTCCTCTTCTAGGGGCAATTCGAAACTACCATCTCTGGCTTCCCTTATCCACTCGGAGAGGCTCCATGACGTGTGGCGCTACCAACACACGGAAGAAAAAGACTACTCTTACTTTTCCCCCCGTCACAACACATACACTAGAATTGATATGTTCCTAGTAGATTCTTGTACCCTGCCCTTAGTGGCTGACACGTCCATATCTCCAATAACATGGTCCGATCATGCCGCCATACACATGACTATTTCCACTAGCCCTTCCACCCCGTCGTCCTTTATCTGGCGTTGCAACAACTCCATCCTCTCTGACCCTGAATCCCTCAAACACCTACATACACAGCTACATGAATTCTTTGAGCTCAACGATACCCCTGGGATCACCCGCACCACGTTATGGAATACCCATAAAGCATTTGTTAGGGGTCTCCTTATACAAATGGGGTCCCGTCTCAAAAGGAAATACCAGGCTAAGCTTCAAGCCCTCATTGCAGAAATCCACTCCTTAGACAATACCAACAAAAATTCACCCTCTACGGCCAATGCGTCTAAACTCACATCCCTCAGATCAGATTTACGCAGACTCTTGGTCGAACGTCACGATAAATGGTTGGCTCGTCTCCGCTTTAAATATTATTCCTCCCATAATAAAGCGGGTAAATTTTTAGCATCCAAATTAAAAGCCAAAAGGTCCAAAACCCAAATTGACTCCATCACTCACCCCCACACCGGGGCTAAATTAACGCACCCCAATAAAATTGCTGACGCTTTCGCGGACTACTATAGTTCCCTTTATAATCTAGCCAATGACCCAGACACACCACAACCATCTGAAGCGGACATCCTGACATTCCTAAGCAGCCTTAACTTGCCCTCTCTGTCAGCAGAATCTCTCTCCACACTGAACGAACCCTTCACGCCCCTTGAACTGACTAAAACGATAAAAGCATTACCGATGCACAAATCCCCTGGTCCAGACGGACTAACAAACGAATACTACCATGCACTCAATGACACCCTACAACTACATATGTTGCCCATGTTCTCTGAAGCAGTCACAAATGGCACGCTCCCATCCGAAATGTTACAAGCCAATATTACTACTTTACCAAAACCCGGGAAGCCACCCTTCACCCCTGCCAATTTTCGCCCCATATCATTGTTAAACACTGACATTAAAATCTACGCCAAACTTATAGCAAACAGGATCGCATCAATTCTCCCAACGCTGATTGGAACGGACCAGATGGGATTTGTCAAGGGCCGACAAGCTCCAGATGCCACCAGGAGGGTGGTGAACTTGATTCATTGCGCAGAACGCACAAAAACGCCTTCTCTGCTCCTTTCTATTGACGCAGAGAAGGCGTTTGATCGCGTACATTGGGGCTACATGCGTTTGGTGCTGCTAAAATTTGGATTTTCGGGTCCAATCCTAGATGCCATACTCTCCCTATACTCGTCCCCTTCAGCTAGAGTCCTATCGGCAGGAGTATTGTCAAAACCCCTTTCCATAACCAACGGCACTCGACAAGGTTGCCCCCTATCCCCTCTTGTCTTCAATCTCTTAATCGAACCCCTAGCAGCCACTATTAGACAAAGCCCCCTAATCTCAGGCTTCAAGTTCCGGAACTCGAAACACACAATCACATTGTTTGCTGACGATGTGATTCTCAGCATTACCAACCCTATTGTCTCACTCCCAGCGGTTCACGATATCCTACAGCAGTTCAGCAAACTCTCGTATTATAAGGTAAATTTTAGCAAATCGGTGGTCCTTAATATGGGGATAAGTCCAACCGTTCGCAAACACCTACAAACTACTTTACCTTACACCTGGTCCACCTCACCTCTGCGTTACCTAGGCATCAACCTAACCTTCCCCACGGCTAACCTAATATCGTCCAATCTGAAACCCCTAATATCTACTATCTCGACAGACGTGTCCAAATTGAAAAATACCGAGCCTTCCTGGATGGGGAGAATTGCAGCCTTTAAAATGGTATGCTTACCCAAAATACTCTATATCTTCCGTACACTCCCAGTGTTCATCCCCCTCAAGCACATCAAACCCCTTACATCACTTCTCCGTACATTTATTTGGCAGAAAAAGAGGGCCAGATGCTCATACGCCCATATGATTCGCCATAAGTCGGTGGGAGGTCTGGGTGTACCCGATCTGGCAGATTACCATTACGCAGCCCACCTGGCTCCCCTACGTTACTGGTTCTCCCCTCACTCTGATCTCCCTTGGCACCCCATTGAAGCTTGTGAATCAAGCGTAGTAGACCTCCATACGTTACTTATTGCTGATAGATGGAAAGCAATCCCCCTCCACCCCCTCCCCCTTCCTACACAGGCCTCCTTACTGTCATGGAGAGCGTTAGCTTCACATATGCCGAGTTCCTCGCTGATGGTTGATATCCCAATAACACTAGACGCTCTCAAAGTTCATCTTCCCTATGTCAATCTCTCTCAATTTACCTCCAATGGCATCACCACCGTAGATCAACTATACCAGGACACTACTCTCAAATCTTTCAAATCACTGGCGGAGTCATACTCACTACCAGCGAAGGCCATCTTTACATACAATTGTATAACTAGTTTCCTCCGCAAAAATCCGCCACCCAAAATTTGTCTCGCACCGCAATTATGGCGATATCTCACTGACCCTATGTGCCTGTTGAAAGGCGTTTCACTATTTTACAACACCCTTGGGAACAAGATCACATTCCACAAAACATCACACATGACTGATTGGGAAAAAGATCTACGCAACTCGTTCTCTGAAACACAGTGGAAGCTGGCTGTACAGGCAACATACAAAGCTTCTCAATGTGTTTCCCACTGGGAACAGGCTCAAAAAGTTATCACTCGATGGTACCTTACACCTTACCGTTTGTCGAAATTCTATGCTACTCTCAGCCCCCTATGTTGGCGCAGTTGCGACCAGGTGGGCACCATTGTTCATGTTTTCTGACATTGTAAAAGCTTGACCAGCTTTTGGGGTAAGATCTTCGAAATCCTGTCCACCGTCACTAGTATCCTACTGTCTCCTGACCCTGCTTTCGCCCTCCTCCATCTGAAAATGGATGTTATCCCACCCCCCATGAGGACAGTAGTGACACATATCCTTGTTGCAGCCCGCACAGTAATAGCCAGATACTGGAAACAACCTATTGCACCTTCCCATCTGGAAGTTGTGACACAAACTAACTACCACTACTCCCTTGAGAAAGCGTACGCCTACTCCACGCAAAAAGGTCAAAAATTTCACAAAAACTGGTCAATCTGGACACAAAGCAGATATTATGTTCCTTCTCACTGAAATATTGTTACTGCTTAGAATACCATAGATTCCTTAGTTATTATTCTTCATGATATCCATCTTTTCGATGTGTATTTTCCAAAGTTACCCATCCACCCTTCACCATACTGTATTGTTTTTGTACTGTATTGTTCCCCTACTGTAAACCCTTTGTTGTTATTTGTATCTTGAAAAATTTCAATAAACATCATTGAAAAGAAGAAACTGTTTTTATTTGGCTTGAGTAGCGAGTGGTTAAATCAAGTAAATATAATATACCTTTCTATCTATTTACTAATGCTAGCAGCATAAAGATTAAATATAGTCAATGTTGATTGAGAGAGAGAGGTTTTACTTTAAGGAAAAAATAACTTTTCTGGATGTTCTATTCTCGTTTGAGTGCAGGTCCACTTAAGTGATTGTAAAGTCTAGTTTTTTTGTTTTTTTTAAATAACAAACATGTTATACTTACCTGCCCTTCCCTGTGCAGTTGGTTTTGCACAGAGTAGCCCAGATCCTCATCTTCTCGGGTCCCTCTTCACTGTTCCTAGCCCCTCCCTTCAGTCGAGTGCCCCCACAGCAAGCCATGTATATTCAGACACAGAGCTGCCATTTGGCCCTGCCCCCTCTCTCTTCTGATCAGCTGACTGACAGCGGCAGGAGCCAATGGCGCCGCTGCTGTGTCTCAGCCAATCAGGAGGGAGAGTCTCAGATGGCCACAGGACTCGTGGACAGAGATGGGGTTCAAGTAAGTATTGGGAGGGGAGGGGCTGGGGGGGCTGCAGCATTACTAAGCAAGTAGTATTAAAAACATTTTTTGAAAAAGTGTTTACCAATCCAAGGTGTGTTTTGTATCACCCAAGAAAGAAATTCCTCCCTGTTTATCAGACTGGGACCATAAGTAACATACTTACATACCTTAGAGAGAACATACAGGTATATAAATCTCCAATATTTAATGGTTCTGCGTCTGTAGCATGTGAAAAAATGTCCAACACGTTTCATGATGAATCCCTTCCTCAGGAGTAATCAGGAGATACACATAAATTAGTAAAAGCATATTTCACACACCTTTGCAACACTATGAGATTCATTTATTAAAACTGGGGGGTGCATAATCTGCTGCAGATCTGCATAGAAACCAATCCGCTTCCAGTTTTTTTAGCAAAGCTGAAGTTAAAAGCTGATTGGTTACAGAATCCTACCAGGGAATTCTGGAAGTGAGAGATTGGATAATAAACAAGCTCTTTAAAGAGGAAGGCTCCTTTAGATCCATTATATATGTAGGTAAAAAAAACAAGGTGAGCGCATGGTGTGAAAGGTGGAAGGACATACCAGAGATCACAATCTCATAGTGTTCAGCACAAGGCATGATTATGCAAAGTGTTAGTAAACTCTTGTTTTTTTCTTTTCTTAATCTACAAGGCAATGTCATAATGTGCTAGTATGTATCACATACTAGCACGTTATGTGAAAGTTACCTTAAAGTGAAGCCCCCCAGCGGCGCACTGTCACCGCTGAATGCATTTCCATCTTCAACTGATCTTCCTTTTGGGTTCACATACTCTGGCTGTGTGAGTGGCTAGGGCCGCGATTTCGTCATGCCCACGCATGCGTGCAGGAACCACCGTTTACGGCACAAGACTTACAGGACTCTGAAGGAATGGCACGGGTATGCCATTCCTACAGAGCGCATGCACCAGTGACGTCACCGGCTGCATCTACAGTAAATATCTCCTAAACGGTGCACATTGTGCGCATTTTAGGAGATATTTACAGTACCCATAGGTAAGCCTTATTATAGGCTTACCTATAGCGAAAATTCACGCATGGGACTTTATTCCCACTTTAAATTTGGAGTACCTTTTTTTCACTATACTCTACACGTGGTAATGTTACTGTATGTAATCAAAAAAACTTTCCAACATGTAGGATTAATGTTTTGTATGTGAAAAGTGCACGTAATTAAAGTTTTTGAAACACGCAGGTTGATATCTTAATAATTTAAAAAAAAATTCCAGTACGCAGGTTTATTTTCACAATTCTTTATTGTTTGATTGATGTGTAATCCAGTATAAGATTTATCACTGTGCACACTGTAATAAGCTTTGCGTGGCTGCACTGTATAATTTTATACATATTAGGGAAGGTGTGTGGATCAAATTATAGTGTCAGCAGCAGCAAAAATACAGGCACATACATATGCAAGAGAAGTACTGCATATGCAAAACACTTTCTTTGACATTAATGATTGCGCAAGGGTTTTTTTTAAAGGGAATATCTTTATATATGTGTTTAAAGTACATTATTAGTGTTGCAACTTTGGCATCATATGTGGCATCCTCAAACCTGTCTAGAAGCTTCATGTCTAAGAAGTTTCATTTAAATGCTTATGGTTCCTTTAAACATCTAGTGATTTTAAAGGAACCATACAGATGTGATTGAGGTTTTCATCATGATTCAATCTCATGTTATTTTTACTGTATATATCGGCTATATTTTAAACTATAATTGTATCAAGCTAAGTAGGTTTTTCTACAACTGTAACACAAGTGCACCACCTAGTGCTTGACAAGAGTGCGCAGTCTGGCACTATAAATTTTCCTAAATGGAACAAGTAGATTATGCATCAGTACCATCAAATTGAATACATTTGAATACATCTACCCAGATCTACATCATTCAGAAATAGCATAATTTAAAATGAAATATACGTGGCAAGGCAATAATCTGTCTACTTATTAAACAAGCAGTACATATGAATTTTGATGACATGCAAAGGTTTAATCTACACATTTTGAACACAGTCCAGAAGGTCACAAAATTCTCTTTAAAACTAAAGAAAAGGCATAAAAGAAGTTTGATTGTGTTTTTGCAATTGAAAGCATTGTGTGACCGTTTTAAGAAGCGTGATCCTGTAAGACAATACTTTTTATGCTTTATATGGATTGTAAATAGGGATCAGGTAAATAGCCACATTTTTTAGACTGCTAGCCCATCCCTTCATCAAAGAAACCCCACCTGTTCTCCCAAGAAATTTAACTTAAAGGTCCCTGCAATTCAAGGGCTATTTTATTCCTCTTTCCGGCAACCCTGGTCTCCTACTTCTCCTTTGTTCGAGCTCAGCAGACTCTATGAGACTCTTCAGAATGTGATATTTCTGGGAGTGTTGGATGCCTGTGTATCCTACCACTGGCTGTTGTTCCTTTCTCCAATCCCTACATCACTGATGAGTCTTATATCAACATAGTGGTCAGAGAAAAAAATTACAATGCCCAGCAGGGGGTGCAGGTATTTGACAATCCTAGAAGTGTTGAATGCTGATGGGTCTGACAGAGGCTACAGCACTGAAACAGAGGTGACGGTGGAAGAAAGAGGCTGCTGAGACAGGTAGAGCTTTCTTTTGATGGTATTTAATCACCACTGGGTTTTTTCTTTTTTGCTAAATTTCATTTTTCTCCTTCACTGATGTGTGCTTTTGAGGCTGCACTGATGGGCACTGATAGGCTGCACTGATGAGCACTACTAAGGAGGCACTGATGGGCACACAGTGAGGTACTAATATGCAGCAGTGATCGGCACTGATGGGTGGCACTGATATGCAGCACTGATGAGCACTAATAGGCGGCACTGACAGGTAGCACTGATGGGCACTAGTGGGCACTGATAGGTAACATGGATAGGCGGCACAGATAGGCACTAATTGGTGACACTGACAGGCACTGATGAGCAGGCACTGATGAGCAGTGAAAGGCAACACTGACTGGCATCACTGATGGGCACTGACTGGCATCACTGCTGGGCACTGTTGGGACTGCACTGATCATAAGGGCACTGATCATCAGTGCCCTGATTATCAGTGCAGATGTCCCCTGTGAGGAAATGCTGCTGATTGTCTCTCCTCTCCTCATACACTGTCAGTGTGAGAAAAGGAAAGCTGATAATTGGCATTTCCTTGTTTACATGTGATCAGCTGTGATTGGTCATCTGCCATATGCCATCGGCTCTTTACTGAGATTGATTATGTGCCATGTTCCAGCAACAGAGTGCATCACCAGTCGACATGCTGCAAAATCTCCCCCTCCCCTCCCGGGCAGACAAGCGCTGCGAGAGTGGGACGACGTCATAGGACATTGTCCCAGAACGAGAGGGCCGTCGTCTGCCCAGCAAAGGACAATACAGCAAGCGGGAGGTGGTTAAAGTGGTAATAAAACTTTCCTATGGACTTGCGCCTACAAGTAAGATTTTAATAAGGCTTAACTGTAGATTCTATGAATATTTTTAAACTTGCGCCATTTTGAAGATATTCATAGCAGATGCAGCCAGTGATGTCACTGGCACATGCAACGAGCTACTCTCAATGCAGAGAGCGCCATGCCAAAATCATGACTCCCCTGTGTACAGTATGTGCAGGAGTGACATTATCAAGGCCTGGCCATTCAAAAGGACAGAGAACGTGAAACCAGAAGAAAGACCGGATGAAGATGGGAGCCCTGGCAGCGTGTTGCTGGAGGGCTCTGTTTGAAAGATAAGTCTGCCATAATGTGCGGGTATGTGATGCATACTAGCACATTTTTCCTTTAACCTGTAGGGACCTGGCTAAATAACTTTTTGTTTTTGTTTCATTTTTTTTCAACCGCTTGAAGAAAGGGAAACAAAAGTATGTTAAGCAGTGTTAAGGCGACATCTTGACAGTGCATCCAGATCAGTGCAGAGCACTATTCATCAGCTTAGCCCTCTTCCCAGGCTTCTACAATAAACCCCCCAACAATATTCACAATAGGTCTCTCACAATATTCAGCTTACCAGAGAGTTCCTCAGTCCCAGGCCACAAGGCCTCTATGCACCAAACCACAAACCTGCAGCTAAGGGTCAGGGGTGGCAACAGTGGTGTATTTTGGTTTTGTGCTGCCCTAGGCAAGACTAAAGTTGGGCGCCCCCTCCTTTTTTAACGGATGTGACTCCCTCCAAAATTGAAGGAGAGAGAGAGAGAGGGATGAGAGAGGGGGGGATGAGAGAGAGAGAGAGGGGGGGTGAGAGAGAGGGTGAGAGAGGCGGCTTTAGCAATCAGTGGCCAATAGTCCCAGGTGGAGGGGGTGGCTTTTTTGCTGCCCCCCTGCAAAGTGCTGCCCTAGGCCTGGGCCTTGTTGGCCTAGGTCAAAATACAGCACTGGGTGGCAAGGTGAGTACAACTGCTTTTGGAAACATGTTCATCTATCCCACTTGTTGGTGCTGCCCAACCAGACACCCCCACTTTCACTGAATCACATAGAGCTACACAGGGGTGAAATGTTCCCATACCCCACTCTGACTTGGGCCCTACCCACAGCTGCTATTAGTGATTTTGACAAGGAAGAGAAAAATAAACACAATAAACAGAATAACGGAACAATTATTTGCTTTACTTCCTTGCTTTCAAAACAATAGTTAATGGTGAAGCTAAGTCAAGTTCATTCTTACAATTTCCAACAATTCTTGCATATGAGCTTAAAGTCATATCTGAACCTACCAGTTTTAGAGATAGAATGAGCCATAAGACTGAGAGAGAGAGGCCAAATGGTCAGTTACACACTATTAACTATACAGCCATATCTAGGAGATCCACGTGCTTTGCCAATATACGCTTTGCCCTATGGTGTTACCAGTCTCCAGCTGGCATTTGCTACAGCATCTGATTAGCTTACTCCTTGATCTTTTCTAGCAATGCGTGGGAATATTTCATGTTGTCAATAATGGATAGTCCCACAAAACGAGTTAAAGGGAAAATGGCCACATACCCAGCACTTTGTTAAGTTCAAATCTCTTGCAGTAACACTGTTTAATTGCATCAAAGCATTGTTGGTCCATGGAATTTGAGCAATAGCTGGAAAAATAAAAAAGATGATAAAGAAATCCACTCATCAACTAGCAGAAGGCTCAGACTTATGGCCAGCTGGGCTTAAGCGACACTTCTAAAGGCAGCACATAAACAACAAAAACCTCTTGATGGTAGGACTTATGTGGCTTGGGGAGCATCTCTCTCTTCAGTGTTGCCTACTTTACTAGTGATTCAGTACCAGAGACTACCTAGAGCGCTGATGTCACTGAGGAGGGTTCAGGTCAGCATACCCATACATTGACTGATATAGCAGTGGTGGACAAAACCTGAAAAAGGCCCTCCCACTGAGGCTGCAGAGTAGGGCTACTGATAGGGGGGAGCCACTGGTCCTCCTGTAGAGGACCCGGCCACACAGGGGGCCCAAACAGCAGGAGGATTGGTGGAGTAGAGATGGAACGATGACAGAACAATGCCCTTCGTGTCTCTCCTCCTCTCCCTCCCTTTGGCTTTCAGATGCTGTTAGTAAGGCTGCATTCACATGTCAGCGTATGGATCGCGGGCAGAATCGCCGCGATTCCGCCCGCGATCCGGAGTTTATTGCAAATCGCAGGACGCCTGTGCGTTGCCCGTGATTTGCAATAGCCCCCCAAACGCTGAGCGATGTTGCCGCGATTTCCGCCTGCCGAATCGCGGTAACATCGCGCAAAAAAAAACCGCGGGACGCAATACGCTCCAAAGAAGCTCTTGTACTTTTTTGGGCGTAATGCGTCCCGCAATTTTGTTTTTGCGCGATGTTACCGCGATTCGGCAGGCGGAAATCGCGGCAACATCGCTCAGTGTTTGGGGGGCTATTGCAAATCACAGGCAATGCACAGGAGTCCCGCGATTTGCAATAATCTCCGGATCGCGGGCGGAATCGCGGCGCGATCCATGCGCTGACATGTGAACGGAGCCTAAGAGACACACATGGCTGGATTTAGGGGGTGCTGGGGTGGGTTGTACGGTTGTGCCCACCCAGATTTCAGTTCTGCTCCCCTGGTCCCTTTAGGTAGGCTGTACGGGGCCCTGGGATTTCTAACAGCAGCCCTGTTGCAGAGCCTTGTGTTCAGTGTCCTTAGCTCTGAATCTCTCAATGAAGAAAACATTTGTAAATGCAGGTCAGTTTATGCTCAATGTAAAGGAATTTTAAGTTGATCCAAAGCCCCAAAGTAAAAGAAAGATGAAAATCATAAAGAAAACATAGTTCTATCTTTGGTGCATGTCCAAAAGGCATCTAAAAATGTTTGAAAGCTTTCTGGGTGTGTCTGATAGGCATAATCACTAATCACTTACTTTTCTGTTCACTCACAGATTTTATTAAATCTATTTCAAAGCAGTTCTATTTTTTACTCTTTTTTATTAGCTTGCAGGGCAGGAAGAGTAAGTTTGCTGATACATCTCCAACTTTTACACTACATTTTTACCCCTTTAACTGGCTAAAACATCTACTGATCCCAGATAATTCCACATAACAACACATTCATACTCAAAGAGGTTACACTTTAATCTTTAGATGTAAATTAAGATTAACTTCTGGAAAGCAATAAAATATCCCCCTGAACACTGTTAAGGCACATCAATGGTCAAAAAATGTAAAAAAAATGGCTTCAGTTTCGTCTCCAGCTGTGAAAGAACCCCTCTAATGTGTTTCACCCAATTTAAGGGCTTAATCTTGGATTAAGCCCTAAATTGGCTGAAAGATCAAGCAAAGTGGGTGCGCCTACATACAAAAATGACAATTACCAGGGGCGTAACTACAGGGGTTGCAATCGCTACCGGGCCCCATGCTCCAGGGGGCCCGGTAGCAAACCAGTGGGTGAACTTCCAGGATCGCAAAGGTCACACTTGCGACCGGACCCTGGCATTGCACCACTGTGGGGAGGCCCCAAGATTGCAGGAAGTGGGCCCACAAGATTGCAGGAAGGGGGCCCACTGCAGAACTTGTGAAAGAATCCTGCTGCGGGACCTTAATAAAAGGCCATACAACAAGTGTAAAGAGCCCCAGGATTAGTGGGAAGAGCCCTGGGCTTGAAGGTAAGGGCCCCGGCCAGGGGTCTGGGGGGCCCTTCATGGTTACTTGCATCAGGGCCCTGAAGGTTCTAGTTACGCCTCTGACAATTACACTACGCATGTTACATATCTTACAAACAGAGTGAAAGCAATGATTCTAGAGCCATCAGACAAAGGTACCTCTAAACTAATTTTCTGTAGAGGCTTTTAAATAATCACCTATGGACAATCTTGGGTACTAAAGTTTGTCACTGTTTCACAGGCACAAGCATATTTAAAGCTTGATATGTTTGGTATCTATTTACTCATTGCAACCTCATCTTTTATAACTTAAATATCTTTATATCTTTTAAACTGTAGCAGGCTAGACTAGTAGTGGACCAGACTGCAGCATACAGGAGCTCAGGAGGCGCAGAGCAGTGGAACACTGCCCGACATAATGCAAGAGCAGATTGAAACACCATCTCCTGCTAGGGACTAAAAAGATTTCACTTCTGGGACACATGACGCCACCAGGACATCCCAAGGAAGGAAGAGGAGGTGCCAAAGTTGGATTGAAGCAAAGCTTTAATGCCTCGTACACACGTACCGATCGTCGGCCGAACGATCGGCCGTCTTTTGTCCGAGGGCTGTCGTGTCTGTTGAAAACTGCAAAAGACTGCACACGAATTTTGTCGGCCAACAACAGCCGACTGCAGAAGTGATGTCATGTGATGGTTAACTTTCCTTGTCTTTTTTCTTTTCTGAGCATGCCCAGTCTTGCAAATCTGCTGTCTGTCGGCCGAATTCTGTACTGACTGGCGAACAATCGGCCGTTCTGGTGTCGGCATACAAAAATTTTAATGCTTGCACGACAGATTCTGTTCGGCCGAAAGTGCGCTGTCAGCTGTCGGAAGCATCATACTAACAAGCCTACAATCGGCCGATCGGTCGTCGGCCGAATCTTTTCGGCCGACAATCTGCACGTGTGTACGGGGCATAACTGTGATGCATTATTGTTTTATAACTCTCTACAAGGCTATAGGAACTGAAAGGAACAAGAACATAACCACCAATCTCGTAGCCTGATTTTAGCCATGTTCAAAATTCCCCAACACCACCAGTTATGTGCAAGCTAAACTCCTGTTTTTTTATTTTTCTTGCACATGATTGTGTATTCTTTGCAAATTACATTTTACTTTGTTTTGCCTTATTCAACAGTAAAAGTAAAAATAACCTCTCTAATCCTTTGGCATATTAGATTTATTGTGGATTATTTACTAAAGGAATAGAGCATGTTCCTTTTGCAGATTTGAAGAGTGAAAAATGTATTTTTTACTAAGCGTAAAGTGTTACTAAAATCAGTCTGTATATGCAGTAATGCATGCTTGTTATACTCACTGTGGAACCTAAGGGGTTCATCCTCTGCAATGGGTAAAAAGACTGTTTGATCTTATCTACTCTGATCCTCCCCTTTGCACATGCTCAGTTTGGTGCGTACTGCTAGAAAGGTTTTTTTTTTTTTTCTTGGGAGAGTGCATGTGATCAGCACAGCACAGGGCCAATCAGCATTGTCCAGACAGAGGGACTGGGGTCCTGCAGCACCCTAGGACAGTCAGAGCAGAATGAAAACTCCTCCTACAAGCTTTAACCAGACACTGATAGAAATCACAAGACTACTATAACTGCTGATGAGAAAAGGTATTCAGCAATTTATATTTACTAAAACTATTGCATTTATATGTTCTGTGTACTGTGGGAGACCAGACATAGTGAATGCAGGGTCCTGGGTTTAGTAAAACTTTAATGAATGTGATCAAAATTCACTTTGCAAAGAACACTCAATCGTACAGGGAACTTTGAAAATCAAGACTTGTGCTTGCAGATGATTCAATGATGATAGAGCTCATTCACTAAGCTAAATGAAAATTCTACTGCAAAGTGAACATGCTTTGCCCCTTTAGTAAACCAGCCCCAGTTTCTTAATATTGTGATTGAATCTACTGTGGTATTGAGATATTTAAAGGAGAAGTACAGCCGAAGCTCATTTGGCTGTACTTCTCCTGTGGATCACAGGAGTGCGGTTCGTTCGGCATTGCTGCGACCCCTTTTCAGCAGCCTGAGGCCCGCTGTTGGCTGATGTCACAGAGCTGATCCAGGCTCAGGCAAGATCGCAAAAATGAAGTCCGAATCCACCCACAT
This sequence comes from Pelophylax lessonae, assembly GCF_965119305.1. Taxonomy (NCBI): domain Eukaryota; kingdom Metazoa; phylum Chordata; class Amphibia; order Anura; family Ranidae; genus Pelophylax; species Pelophylax lessonae. The sequence continues at coordinate 103,065,458 of NC_138779.1, read as the reverse complement.
GTCTGGACCGGCACCTGGCTCAGACTTTCAGCGCCTGAGCTGTCCACTCCTGCTCTGTCCACAGCTTAGCGCTCCAGTGAGCGAGGAGGGGGCAGAGCAGAGAGCTGCTGATTGACAGTCAGCAGCTCTCTGCTCAGGGAGCTGTGAGAATCGAGCGATATGCAGTGTTAGATCGCTCAGCTCTCAGTGTTAGTGCTGACGGGGGACAGATGCAGCATCAGACAGATGCTACATCTACCAGTAGCGGAACTATCAGGGTCGCAGAGGTCGCGGTTGTGACCGGGCCCTGGAGTTTCCTTACAGCGGCCGCGGTGTGAGGGGGCCCGTCCGTCCGCCTGATGACTCACTCTCACTGTTCGCTAGTGGTGGCTGTCGCTGAGTGAGAGACTAGGCTGGGGATGCCGCTTTCCCCGATTGTGGGGGGGGGGGGCCGGAGAGGTACAGGCATGTTATGTGTGCAGTCAGTGTAAAGCAATCTACGAGACAGTACCTGCATTCTGCTGCTGCCTGCACCGCCCTCAGCCCTGCCGATCCTCCAATCCGAGAGATGGCTGATGCAGTGAGGCAGCAGGGGTGGTCAGTCACTGAAAGTCAGCTGACCAGCTGACACCAATAGAGTGCAGGGGGAGGAGGAGTTCTCCCCTCTGCCAGACGAGTGTGAAGAGACTCCATGCTGTATCTGCCTGGCTGGAGTTGCCTGAGCCTGAGTGAGGGGGAAATCGTCTTGACTGGACTGACTGCTAATCGTAAGTGAACCAAGTTCAACTTGCCTTTTTGATCCCAAACTCCACCCTTGCTGGCTTACTGGAATGCTGCCTGTTAATGATCCCATCCCATGCCTGGCACAGAACAGATCTCATCCTCTACAACAGAGCTTTTGGGGGTGTAGGGATGAGATCTGCGGCGGTGGGGGGGATGGGATCAGTGAGACAGAGGTAGTGGTGACACCACATCCCACCCCTCCTCCACCCCCCCCCCACCATCGCCCCCACTGATCCCTCTCCACCATTACCCCTTCACCACTGCCATTGATCCCACACCCCTCCCCACCACCATTACCGCCCCTGATCCCACACCCCTCCCCACCATTACCGCCCCTGATCCCACACCCCTCACCACCATTACCGCCCCTGATCCCACACCCCTCACCACCATTACCGCCCCTGATCCCACACCCCTCACCACCATTACCGCCCCTGATCCCACACCCCTCACCACCATTACCGCCCCTGATCCCACACCCCTCACCACCATTACCGCCCCTGATCCCACACCCCTCACCACCATTACCGCCCCTGATCCCACACCCCTCACCACCATTACCGCCCCTGATCCCACACCCCTCACCACCATTACCGCCCCTGATCCCACACCCCTCCCCACCACTGCCGCCCCTGATCCCGCACCCCTCACCACCATTACCGCTCCTGATCCCGCACCACCACCACCGCTGCCACTGCTCCCACCATCCTCGCCACCATCGCCATGGTTGGTGCACTATTACTGATCCCATTCAGCCATTTCCCTCTTCACCAGCCCTGCTGCTGATCCCATTCCCCAGGTCAAAAGTATATACGTTAGTTTTTATTTTTTTTATTTTTTGTATGTATGCATCTCCTGTCAGTGTCCAGGGGGCCTCCTAAGCCTGTGAGAGGTTGAGGGTCTTGAAGGAGTTCTAGAGGGTGATTAACATTTAGATAAACTCTGATGCATCGCAGAAAAACGCATCCTTCCTTACACTGGAAGAATACATATGAGAATATGTGTCTGCTGTACCATGTACTGGTATAAAGAAGTCTCCCGTTCTTTGTATTATTTCATTTATGTGAAATCCCTGGTGTTCTGACAGTCCCTCTGCTTTCCTACTAAATGCTGACCACACTAGGCAGGAGAGAACAGCATGGTTAGTTCCATAAATATGCTGGGAACTCGGTGTGCTCTCCTCCAATGATCAGACTTGTCCTGTCACCCTCCCACCCCCCGCACAGCCATTGCCTGGGAAGCTTAGTGTGCTGCTGCTTCTACTTCCAAAAAAAAAAAAAGAAGAGGGCTAAAAAAAGGTATTCACACACACACACACACACACACACATATATATATATATATATATATATATATATATATATATATATATATAATTTTTTTTTTTTTTTTTCTATATCTATACACAAATGTTCAAATGTTTTAACTTTCCTTTCCATTTTAAACTGAATGGTTGTTTTACATGGTGATTGTTTACGTATACTCAAGTAATCAACTTTTACTCTGTCTAGAGTTCCTGAAGGCCAGCTAGAACATTGCTTCTCTGGGTCTTCCAGAACAGCAGAGGTGAAGGTGGACCTTAACAAGCCTCTTGAAGGCGTGCAACCAGCAGCTTTGCAGGTATGATGAGCCAATATCTATACCAGATCCATTTATTGATGTCAGAGATTCCCATTTCACAGTGTCCAAACACTGTGCTTATTTCTTTGCAGGAAAGAAATTTGCACAATTTCCCCATCAACACAGACAGTGCTGACAGGGGAATCCCTCCTGCCGACCAATCGTCTTCTCCCAGCGGGGGGCGCCATCCCCGCCAGGAGAAGACTGTGATTATTGCTAGTGGCTTTAGCAGCTGCTAGTGATGATTGTTAGAGAATCCGGCCAGCTGGTTGTACCCAAGTTGATCGATCAACTTGGTACATTCAGCCTGTCCATTAACTGTTCGAATCTTGTCTAGTCCTTGCTTAACCAGCCAAAATTGAATAAGGGTATGGTTAGTTTACAGCCACTTACTGTGGTTCCTGATATATGCATTAAATATGACACCATCTCAGTTAAAGGAGTTGAAAAGGCAGAAGGTGCATTATATGCATTAAGATAAAAAACCTGCTGTGTGTAGCAGCCGCCCTCAGCCCCCCCCCCAATACTTACTTGAGCCCCCTCTCTGTCCAGCGATGTCCCTTGGCCAACCAGGACTCTCTCTCCTGATTGGCCAAGACACAGCCACGGTGCCATTAGCTCCCACAGATGTCAGTTAGCCAATCAGGAGAGAGGGGGCAGGGCTGATGGGCAAGCTCCATGTCTGAATAGACATACAGAGCTGCAGCTTGGCTCGGGTGCTCCCATAGTAAGCTGCTTGCTGTGGGGGCACTCTATAGGAGGGAGGGCTTAGGAGCAGGAATGAGGGACCCAAGAAAAGGAGGATCTGGGCTGCCCTGTACAAATCCAACTGCACAGAGGAGGTAAGTATAACATGGTTTTTATTTTTTTAGAAAAAAAAGAAAGACTTTACAATCACTTTATTAAGGGTCCTTTTACATGAGCAGTCTTATTGGGTTCACATGTCAAATTTTCATTTGGACCCCATCAGACCCTCCATTCTCCTCTTTGAAGTTGTGGGTAGAAACGTACTTGGCTCTGTTTATACCCACCTACCTCCAATACGACCCACCAAAAACAGAAGGGGTGGATTGGAGGGCAGTCAGGTGTAAACAGACAGGTGGTGGTAATTCTCAGACTTAGTCTGCAGGCATATCCCTATTGTTAATTTACGAGTGTAAACTTTTCCAGTTTGTATTTAGTTTCTGTATTGTGCTTTTTTCTGTTTCCTATGGCCACCTGTGGTCCAGGAAGGAACATTCTATCTGTTTTTTTTTTTTCAGCATTTGTCCTAGGTACTGTAGGATGTATATTGCCTATTTTTCTGAAGCACTATTACAGTACTCTTTAATCCTGTCCTTTTTTTTTTTTTTTTTTTTTTTTTTGTACCTTGTTGCAATTACCTTGTTCTACTGTTTTGTTTTTTTTTTCAGTTCTTTGTAATACTGTTCTGTACAAAATCATATTAAGAAGTGATTACAAAAAAACAGACAGGTGTTCCATGTACACCCAACTGCCCATAGAGCAGAGTGGACTGTGTTCATGTCCACTCTGCATAAGCAGAGCCGACATGGACCAGTTATCCACCCACTCTGGTCAGCAGGGGGTCATTGGGCAGATCCCCTGCTGAGCAAGCAGATCACAAGTGGAGTGCACCCCATGTAAAAGGGACCTTAAAGCAGTTGTAAATCACGGGTGATGCAAAAAAAAAAAAAAAAACTGCAAGGCAATGGCATAATGTGCTAGTATGCATTGCACACTAGCACATTATGAAATACTCACCTTGTAATTAGGTCCTCCAGCACTGTAATGTCACTGCTGAGAGGGCTGACATGTTCCTCTGGTCTTTCTTCTGTGTTCATGCGCTCTGGCAATGTGATTTTTCCTGGAGCCACAATGACTTCACTCCCGCCATGCATGCGTGCAGGAGACCTCAGATCCGGCTGCATGCAGGGTGAATAACCCCTAAATGGTGCACGTTTAAGGGATATTCATGTTACCTACAGGTAAGCCTTATTATAGGCTTACCTGTAGGTAAAGTAAAAATGACCAATCAGGCTTTACAACCACTTAAATGGAACCTCTCTAATTATTCCCTATGATTGTCAGCTCCATCTAGTGGTCATAATGTGGTATTTCGGGAAAATTGTGCATTAGACCCTCTTAGGAAATAGAAACTTCGCACAGCAATATTTGTTATTGTTGAACCCCAAAAAGTTGACGAATATGTTTAACCCCTTAGTGGAGAGTTAAACAAATGTTAATGCCTAGTTTTCCACCTTTTGACATGTATTAGTAAAACTGTACATATCATCAGAACTAGTTAGTGTATCCAGGTGGATTAAACCTTTTTTTTCAGGATGAATTGGGCTTTCTTTAGGTAGTAAATGATAATAGAGATCTCCTAATTTTCTTTTTTAATTATCAAAGGAAAACTGGCCCAAAATAGTAAAGAAATATCCTGTATAGAGTATATATTTTTCTTACTTAACAGTATATTTCTAGTAGCTAAACTATGGAAGTTGTGGACTACCTGTATTCCCCATGATGCTCAGCCAGCTATGCTTTATGGGAAAAAGTAATTCGAAATAGAGTGACAATGGCTATCCAGCATTGTATAGTAGGAAAAACAATGTGTCACAGAATATTGAAATGCAGCATTATTTTTCTTAGATATTAATTGTGTGTGCTTTTGGTAAACACAGTCTAGTTCCTTTTATGTAAAGTAAAACCTAACTAGAGAGTTTATTCACTTTTACACAAATTCAAGCAATTTGCAGATAAATGAATAGAGCACTTTACTTGGACATACTATAGGACTGAATATGAAATATTATCCCAGATTATGGCCATGCCCCACCTATACTTCCTATCCTTCTAATTCTTCACTTTGGGTCACCTTAGGCAGGGGGTTCCCGGCAGTCATTTTACTAGGCTGCACCATGGTGCAAGTCCATTTACTATAAAGCTTCATCAAATCAGCTAGTTTTTACTTAGAATGACCCTGGCTAATCCTGGGTCACTTCTGTGAAAGTGTGATTTAATGGACCATACTTTGCATCTTTCAAAATGGTGTGCTGCCCCAGAAATATAGCTGCACTGGGGCTGAACTGTGACTATATACAAGAATGAAAAATGGTTTACAATATTTTACAGCATTTCAGTTAACAATACCCTAGTTGGCCCTGTTCATTGTGAATATTGAACAATGCTAGACTGTGCATCTCTCATGTAATCCTGGGCATTATATATGGAGTGCCTTTTTTGAAGCGCTTGCATACTATGACTCTAATATAATTTTATTTACAGAAAAGAAAAAAAAAAACGTTTTCCATTATAATGTCATCCACTCAGTCCAAGAGTGGTGCTCACAAGCGTAAAAAGGCTAAGGAAGAGCAAATGAAAATACAAAAACTGCCTAAAATTAGTCACTTCTTTTCCACACCAAAAACTGTAGCTGAAAGTGCTAGAAATAGCAGTGAGGAAACTGAAAAAGATATTCCAGAGGAAAGTGTCAATATTTCACAGACCAGTGAGGTGACAGTCAGTGAAGGAACTTGCTCTACTGAATTTTCACTAGAAGATGACAGCAGTAATCCGCTTGAAGGGTGTAGCACAATACAAGAGCAACCTCTTGGCACCACCACAAATACTGATGAAGATTTCGATTTGGTGAGCAGTAGAGCATCTTCAGGGGGTGCTATTGAAAATAGTATTGTTGGTGAGAAATATGTGACTGATAGGGGACATTACCCAGTCACAATAACAGATCGAAATGTTAAAAGGTTTATATTGGCTCATGGCCCATGCAGACCTCCAGGACCTATCCCTCGGGATAATGATGCTAATAAAAGATGCTTTTCTGAAAGCTATTATGAGCGAGTCACCAAGACAGGTCTTAAATTACCTTTAATGTGGCTTTGTTACTCTCCATAGCTTAATGCAGCGTACTGTGAACCATGCTGGTTGTTTGCAGACCGTAAAAAAGTTGGATTTGAACCTGCATGGGCAAAAGGGATCCAGAAGTGGCAGAGGTTGTCTGCTAAAATTCAAATCCATGAGTCTTCACAAACTCACATGGAAGCATGTGTACTTTATGATCAGTGGAGGCGTAACAAAACAATTGATGAGGAAAATGAAAAACAAATTCGACGGGAAAAAAACTTTTGGAGGCAAGTCCTACAAAGAATTGTTAATGTAACATTAACAATGGCAATGGCTAATCTAGCCTTTCGTGGTCACAGAGAGCGCCTGGGAGAGGTTAACAATGGAAACTTTCTCACCATCATAGAGCTACTTGCCGAGTATGATCCAATTTTAAAGGAACTTCTCCAGTTACCCCAAGGCACAATAAAATATTTGAGCCCCAAAATACAAAATTAATTAATAGAAATTCTGTCCAGTAAAGTGCAAAGTGAAATTGTGTCTGAAATACAAAAAGCACAATTTTATTCTATAATAATGGACACAACCCAGGACATATCCAGAGTAGACCAAATGAGTCAGATATTTCGATATGTTTCTGTGGAAAGAGATACCAATCAGAGAGCTTGCAGCATAACCATAAATGAGGCTTTCTTAGGGTTTCATGTCATTGAAGACCAGAGTGCAGCACAGATTGCAAGCAATATTGTTGCCTGCATAGAGAGCAAGGGCCTTGAAATATCTAAGTGTCGTGGTCAGGGGTATGATGGTGCAGCAACAATGAGTGGTGTTTATTCTAGTGTGCAGGCTCGGATAGCAAAGATAGAAAAGAATGCCCTCTATGTTCATTGTGCAGCACACAATCTAAATCTTGTCATCCAGGATGCTGTCTCTGACATAGCGGAAGTTTCTGCATTCTTTGATGTGGTGCATCATTTATACACCTTCTTTGGGGAAAGTGTACGCAGATGGGCCTTTCTCTCAACATTCACATCTGAATCATCTGTAACACTGAAACGACTTTGCCCTACACGGTGGTCTTCTAGACATGATTCCCTGCTTGCACTACGTTTTCGTTTTCTCGACATCATGCAGGCTTTGTCAAAAATAATTCTTCTTTCATCAAAACCGAAAGAAAGAGATGATGCTGGAAATCTAAAAAAGAAAATTGAATCTTTTGAGTTTGTGCTTCTTGTTGCCCTGCAAACTAAAATCTTGAACCATGTAGATGCAATTTCAAAAGCCCTGCAATCAAAAGACATGGAACTGTCTGGAGCAGTGCAGCTCATTCAGAATGCTGTTACAGCCCTTTCCAACTACAGGGATCATTTCGATGAAGCCAAAGAAACTGCAGTGACACTTGCAGAAAAGTGGGGAATTGAAGTAAAATTTACCAATAAAAGATTTAAAAAAGTAAGGCGCAACTTTGATGAGCTGTGCGTGGATGAAAGGTTATCCGATCCAGAGGAACGTTTTAAAACAACTGTATTTTATAGATGTTTGGACACTATTATAAGCCAGCTGTCAGACCGATTTACAGGGATGAATGCAGTCCTTCAAAGATTTGAAATAGTTCAGCCTGCCATTCTTGTTTCTCAATCTGATGACAATCTGATTGCAGCAGCATCAAAACTGCATGAATTTTACAAAGAGGATCTATCAACAGATTTTCCTGGGCAGCTTCTTTCATTCCGTTCAGCGCTTCAAGAAGAGATTCACAGTTGTTCCACTGTCAAGGATCTTGCTTTCTTACTGCTTGTTGAAAACAGCGCACTGTCTTCTACTGTTCCAGATGTCTGCATAGCATTATTGCTATTCCTCACACTCCCAGTAACAGTAGCAACTGCAGAAAGGTCATTTTCAAAATTAAAACTAATTAAAAGTTACTTGAGAAACACCATGTCTCAACAAAGACTCACTGGACTTGCTTTGTTAAGCATAGAAAATGAGAGAGCTAGAAGACTCAACATTGAAAGCATTGTAGATGACTTTGCTGAAGCAAAAGCAAGGCGTCGTAACTTTTAATGACCGTAGTAAGTTTGATGTTGTATCTGTTCTGTTACAAGTTACTCTAAAGCAGCCTTTCACAACCTTTTTACCCCAGAGGAACCCTTTACTTAATTTTCAGGTCTTCTTGGGGAACTTTTACTAAAGCCTTTTCATCAGGGGTAAATGTGAGGAATGAAGCCTACATTGGTGGACAGTGGGAAGAATGTCTTTCTTACAGTGGTGGTCAGAATGCCACCTTTCAGACAGCTAAATAGATCAATATGCCCTGGATCCTGTCATGGTCTTACCTTCTTGCTGTTCTCCTTCGTTTGACATGTGCTGGCGGCCATCTTGGTTTCTGGGTTTCTTGTAGCCTCCCACTCTGCGGCTCCTCCTTCCCACTGGGAGGAGCTGGATGCCTAGCTCATATATATAGGAGGTCTGTGGCTTCAGTTCCTTGCTTGGTCCTCCTGTGTTCATATGCTTCTAAGACTGCTGCTGCTTCTGGTTCCTGATCCTGGCTTCGTCTGATTACCCTGCTGGTTCCTGATCCTGGCTTCGTCTGACTACCCTGCTGGTTCCTGATCCTGGCTTCGTCTGACTACCCTGCTGGTTCCTGATCCCGGCTTCGTCTGACTACCCTTCTGGCTCCTGACCTCTGGCTTCGCAAAGACTCTGCTTCGGTTTTGCCATCCGTTTGGACTTTTGCTTTACAACTTGATTTTCAATAAAGCCTTCTTATTTTCACTTATCTGTTGTTGTACGTCTGGTTCATGGTTCCCTGACATTAGGACCAAGCCATGAATTCCGACGGTACAGGGCCATCCTCGCTACCCACGCTGGTTGCCAGACTTGATCAGCAGGATCACCTGTTGGGTCAGTTCGCCGTGGCGTTGCAAATCCTGCTTGAACGCACGGCTCATTTCGCTCCCGTTGCCGATGGGTCGGTTGTCGCTCCTGGGCCCGCTCCTACTGCCGCTCCGGTTGTTGCGCCAGAGTCTACCCCGACACCTGTTGTTGCGCCTGCGGTGTTTCGGGGTATGACCGGTTCTGCCCCCCTTCCACAGCGCTTTGGGGGAGAGCCAACTCAGTGCCGAGGTTTCCTTAACCAGGTGGGCATTTATTTCGAGTTGCTGCCACATGCCTTTCCTACTGAGAGATCAAAGGTGGGCTTCTTAATTTCGCTGCTCTCGGACAAGGCCTTGGCCTGGGCCAGCCCTTTATGGGAGAACAACAATCCGGTGGTTGCCGAGTTTTCCGGTTTTGTTGCTTCTCTTCGGAGGGTATTCGATGTGCCGGCTCGTGCTGCCTCTGCTGCGAAGCTCCTTATGTCCATCAGACAGGGTTCACGATCCGTAGCTGAATACGCCATTGAGTTTCGTACCCTGGCAGCAGAGGTGGGCTGGAATAATGAGGCTCTGGTCGCTGCTTTCTCTCATGGTCTCTCGGATGCCTTGAAGGATGAGGTTGCAGCTAAGGACCTACCAGTGGAGCTCGAGTCTCTTATTTCTTTCCTGATTTTGATTGACACCAGACTCAGGGAGAGACCTTCCTTTAAGGAGAGTCTGCGGAGGCCTCCTAACAGATTGGCGCCTACCTTTGCTGTCCCACCCGTGCCTCCCTCTCCTCCCACGCCTCCTGGGGATGACTTGGCTGGGGATGAACCCATGCAGCTGGGCTTTGCTCGCCTGTCCGAGGGGGAGAGGGTACTCCGGAGACGCGAGGGCCGATGCATGTACTGTGGTCTCGGTGGGCATTTTCGGTTGGCATGTCCGAACCGTCCGGGAAACGCTCGCACCTGAGATCCTGTCGGGGGCAGATCTTGGGTGGAGTCTCCTCGTCCCCGGTTTCCCGTGTTGACAAACCACTGATCACTGTTGTCCTCTCCTGGGTCGGGGGCTCAGTGACGACCCAGGCGTTGGTGGACTCTGGTGCTGGTGGTTTGTTCATTGATAGTGTGTTCGCTGCCGCCAATTCCATTCCTCTGCAGGCCCGAGGTTCTCCACTGGCTCTTGAGGCGATAGACGGCAGACCCCTTCTGCCGCCACACGTGACTCATGAGACCCTTCCAGTGTCGATAGCCATTGGTGCTGTTCACAGAGAGTCGGTCTGCTTCCAGGTTATTTCGTCTCCACACTACTCGGTGGTCTTGGGGTACCCCTGGCTCCAGAAGCATAATCCGACTTTCGATTGGAGATCGGCCGAGATCCTCTCATGGTCACCACAGTGTGGGGCTAGTTGCATCCATGGGCCTGTCAAGTTGCTGTGTACTTCCTCGGACTCTCTGTTGCCTCCTGAATACGAGGAGTACCGGGATGTATTCGATAAGGTGCGCGCGGTTGCCCTACCTCCGCACCGCCCATACGATTGTGCCATCGAGTTACAACCTGGTGCCGTTCCTCCTCGTGGCAAGGTCTATCCACTGTCGGTAGCGGAGAATGAGGCCATGGAGGAGTACGTGAAGGAGGCGCTTTCACGTGGACACATTCGCAAATCCTCGTCCCCGGCAGGGGCTGGATTTTTCTTTGTGAAAAAGAAGGGCGGTGAGTTGAGGCCTTGCATCGATTACAGGGGTCTCAATCGCATCACGATCAAGAACGCTTACCCGATACCCTTGATTTCCGAGCTGTTCGATCGCCTTAAAGGGGCCACGGTCTTTACCAAACTCGACCTGAGGGCGGCATATAACCTCGTAAGGAGCAAGGCGGGTGATGAGTGGAAGACCGCGTTTAACACCAGGACCGGTCATTATGAATCCTTGGTTATGCCCTTTGGGTTGTGCAATGCGCCCGCAGTCTTTCAGGAATTCATCAAGGATGTTTTCCGTGACCTGTTGCAGCAGTGTGTGGTGGTCTATTTGGATGACATCTTGGTATATTCTGAATCCATGGAGACCCACATTCTGGATGTCAGACGAGTGTTGCAACTGTTACGAGAGAACAAGCTGTTCGGTAAGCTTGAGAAATGCGAATTTCACCGATCCCAGGTAACCTTCTTAGGTTACATCATTTCCGCTGAGGGGTTCTCCATGGATCCTGAGAAGGTTTCGGCTGTCTTACAGTGGCCCCAGCCCAGTGGTCTTCACTCCCTGCAGCGCTTTTTGGGCTTCGCCAATTATTATCGGAAGTTCATCAGGGACTTTTCCATGCTAGCCAAGCCTCTCACGGATCTGACCAGGAAGGGCAGTAATTCCCAGGTCTGGCCGCTCGAGGCCATCCGAGCTTTTGAGGCTCTAAAGTCCGCCTTTGTGTCGGCTCCCATTCTGTCGCATCCCAACCCTGGGTTGCCCTTTGTCCTCGAGGTGGACGCCTCTGAGATGGGAGTAGGCGCCCTTCTGTCTCAGCGTAGAACACCAGAGGGTCCTCTGCTTCCTTGTGGGTTTTACTCCCGGAAACTGTCTTCCGCGGAGTGCAACTATCAGATTGGTGACAGGGAGTTATTGGCCATCGTGCAGGCCCTTAAAGAATGGAGGTACTTGCTCGAGGGTTCGGTGGTTCCGGTCCTCATCCTGACGGACCACAAGAATCTGACCTACCTTTCTGAGGCCAAGAGATTGACACCACGTCAGGCCAGATGGGCTCTGTTCTTGTCACGTTTTAATTACGTGGTCTCCTACCTACCCGGTTCCAAGAACATCAGGGCGGATGCCTTATCACGGCAGTACTCCGACCTGTCCAGGGAGGAGTCGATTCCGACTTCGGTCATACCTCTGAATCAGATCCTGGCCGCCATTCGCACCAGCCTGACCTCTCCCCTGGGTGAGCAGATTTTGGCGGCTCAATCTGGTGCTCCCTCTGGGAGACCCAACGGCAGATGTTTTGTGCCTGAGGAGTTGCGCACTCGGTTGTTGCGAACCTACCATAACTCCAAGACCGCGGGGCATCCTGGAAAGAATCAGCTGTCCTGGGCTGTTTCACGTCTGTTCTGGTGGCCTTCCCTACGTTCCGACATTGCCGCATATGTAGCGGCATGCTCCGTTTGTGCCCAGAGTAAGTCCCCTCGGCACCTTCCGTTGGGTCTTCTGCAACCCATAGCCACCGGGGAGCGCCCATGGTCACACCTGGGGATGGATTTCATTGTGGACCTCCCTGCATCCCGAGGCCATATGGTCATTCTCATGATTGTGGATCGGTTTTCCAAAATGTGCCACTGTGTTCCTCTCAAGAAGTTACCCTCTGCACAGGAGTTGGCCACGATTTTTGCCAGGGAGGTTTTCGGGTTGCACGGTTTACCCAAGGAGATTGTGTCGGATCGGGGGAGTCAGTTTGTGTCCAGGTTCTGGCGCGCCTTTTGCTCCCAGTTGGGGATTCATCTCTCCTTCTCCTCGGCCTACCACCCTCAGTCCAATGGGGCCGCAGAACGATCCAATCAGGCCTTGGAGCAATTCCTTCGTTGCTATGTCTCCGATCACCAAGACAATTGGGTTGACCTCCTGCCTTGGGCTGAGTTTGCCAGGAACACGGCGGTGAACTCTTCCTCTGGGACGTCTCCCTTCATGGCCAATTATGGGTTCCAACCTGCCGTGTTACCGGAGGTATTCTCTCCCCAGGATATTCCGGCTGTGGAGGATCACCTTTCCGTTCTACGTGCTTCTTGGGTACAGATCCAGAAGTCCCTTGAGGTCTCTGCGCAGCGCCAGAGACTCCAGGCTGATCGCAGACGAGCGCCTGCTCCTTCCTACCAGGCCGGAGACCGTGTATGGTTGTCCACCCGCAACCTCAACCTTCGAATGCCCACTCCCAAGCTGGCGCCTCGCTTTGTTGGTCCCTTCCGAGTGCTTCGCAGGGTAAACCCGGTAGCCTATGCCCTTGCGCTTCCTCCTGGCATGCGGATCTCCAACGTGTTTCATGTCTCCCTGTTGAAGCCACTGGTGTGTAATCGTTTCACTTCCTCTGTTCCTCGGCCTCGTCCGGTCCAAGTGGGCAATCGTGAGGAGTATGAGGTGAGCAATATCCTGGACTCACGCCTGGTCCGCGGTCGGGTGCAGTTTTTGGTTCATTGGCGTGGTTATGGTCCAGAGGAGCGTTCCTGGGTTCCCTCTGCAGATGTCCATGCTCCTGCCTTGCTCCGTGCCTTCCACGCACGCTTCCCTCAGAAACCGTTCTTTACTCCGCGGAGGAGGGGCCCTTGAGGGGGAGGTACTGTCATGGTCTTACCTTCTTGCTGTTCTCCTTCGTTTGACATGTGCTGGCGGCCATCTTGGTTTCTGGGTTTCTTGTAGCCTCCCACTCTGCGGCTCCTCCTTCCCACTGGGAGGAGCTGGATGCCTAGCTCATATATATAGGAGGTCTGTGGCTTCAGTTCCTTGCTTGGTCCTCCTGTGTTCACATGCTTCTAAGACTGCTGCTGCTTCTGGTTCCTGATCCTGGCTTCGTCTGATTACCCTGCTGGTTCCTGATCCTGGCTTCGTCTGACTACCCTGCTGGTTCCTGATCCTGGCTTCGTCTGACTACCCTGCTGGTTCCTGATCCCGGCTTCGTCTGACTACCCTTCTGGCTCCTGACCTCTGGCTTCGCAAAGACTCTGCTTCGGTTTTGCCATCCGTTTGGACTTTTGCTTTACAGCTTGATTTTCAATAAAGCCTTCTTATTTTCACTTATCTGTTGTTGTACGTCTGGTTCATGGTTCCGTGACAGATCCAAGCAGTTATCATCAGATAGGAGGTCAATAGAACCCCTAGCAACCTCTGGAGGAACACCAGGGTTCCTCTGAACCCTTGTTGAGAATGGCTGCCTTAAACACTTTCAGTTTTGTTACCAGTTACACTAACCTTTTTTTATGGTTGAACTTTGCATGCTTGGTTCCAAGTTACACTAACCAGTTGAGTTGAATGCATGCTAGTTTCAATAAACCATGCTAATATATATATTTCTGTTTACAGGTCTTTCTTCACAGAAACAAAGTTCAGAAACAAAGTTCAATGTGTGAAATAGTTAAAGTTCTTAAAAAGTTGAAGTTATTATTGTTGGCCATGTTGTGGACCCTTTTTTTTGAAGATTCTCTTCCATCTTTGTGAAGATTATTAGTAAGTTTGTGTGTGTCTGTTCATGTACAGTGTTTATATTTTACAAATTAATCTCATTTAAAATTATATTTTATGTCTCTAAATATCTTATTGAAATGTGGATCTTTGGCTATAACTTTGTCCAATATATGTCCATACAGTATCTCTTTAATTTATGGTTGTTCTTTATGTTTTGCAGGTCCCCTCATCATTGTGACCTGTCATGTCAAGTCCTATCCTGAAGCTTCAGTTATGGTAAGTTTAAATCAGAAACAGAAATGTTTTACTTTGTTATATTGCAAAAAAAAAAAAAAAAAAAAGGGTCAAAAACATGATTTCTTGCACCGGGGCCCTGAGAAATCTAGTTACGCCTCTGACATCTACCTAGGTAACTATAAATGTGCAAAAAAAAGTCCATATTTCTCTTTTAATTGTGTAAATGTAATAAAACAATAAGGGCTTTTATTATGCAGCAAAGAAGAGTTATGCAATCGCATTATTTTGCTATTAGACAGATACTAACGGTAATAGCACGCTATATATGGGATTTATTAGTACATTTTTTGATAAAAGAAAATAATGTGGGCAACTATACTAATCCTTTTGTTATTTTATTTAATCTGAGCAAAATTCCATAATTTGTAATTGTGCCAAGAGTATAGTAACTTCTTGGGCTTTCTGCCATCCTCCTGGGGGAAGGGTTGGGGCACTGTGTACCGATCATGTACTGGAGCATTGGGTGAAGATATAACCTTTTCTCTGTAAGTGAGGGTCCCACAACATCACACCTAATGCATCTCAGCTCTATGTGGGTGATTTAACTACCATTCTTGGTTCTGTGTCCTACCCTGGAATCATCTTAATGCATATGTACAATTAATGCATATTCAATACTACTCTGCAATGAATGCACATTCCACTGTGTTTTTTCCCTCCATACCTTTCTGTTTGATCTGACAAATGTCATTGCTGAACTTAAAGTGATTGTAAGGCTTTATTATTTTTATTTTTTTTTTAAATGACAAACTTGTCATACTTACCTGCTCTGTGCAATGGTTTTGCACAGAGCAGCCCCAATACTCCTCATCTTGGGTCCCCCACTGACACTCCTGGCTCCCCCCCCCCCTGTTGAGTGCCCCCAAAACAAGCTGCTTGCTGTGAGGGAAATTGTATGTGTTCGCTCCTGAGCCCTGCTCTGTGTGCCCTTTCCTTTACCCACTCCCCCCCTGCCCCCCCCCCTGGGCCCTCATCACTGACTCTGATTGACAGCAACGGGAGCCAATGAGGTGTGAGAGATCCGAGAGCATGCGCATCACTGGATTGAGATCGGGGTCTGGTAAATATTTTGGGGGGGGGGCTGCAGGGGGAGCTGCATCAAGAAGGTTTTTTACCTTAAAGCCTAGAATGTAGTAAGGTAAAAAAAAAAAAACAACCACTTCTAAGCAGCATTATCAGCCCTTCCAGACTACAAAACTCTTTCTATCCTGTACCCCCAGCCCTCTCTGTCGCTCTCCACATACATGTATTGTATGCTGTTGTCATGAATCCCAAGAGCCATCCACACACATTATGTAAGGAAGGGGCTCTTGGGAGCTGTAGTTCTGGGGGACTGAGCTCCCAGCAAATGCTATTTAATGAAATTTACAAGCTTAATGATGTCACAAGGAGTAATAAAAACTGTTCATTGCTAATGTAAAGTTAAAAGAAAAAAAAATGTTGGGGCATGCTCTAGATGGGGAGAGAGATATTTTGGGGTTACACTTGGGTTATGCCTGGTTATACTTTAACCAGGTTGTCACCTCAGGTTATGTGCAATGCAGCTCACAGAACCACAAGAGGGAATCAGTGCATGTGGGTTTGAAGACTTTTTATATTTAGCCCAGTTGACAGAATTCCAGAAGAAAAAAATAGTAGATACAGGATCATGTAAAGAGTTGAGAATAACCAGAGGTATGTATGAAGACGTAAAGAAGAGAAAAAAAGTATACATAGATTAAATAAGCATGTGGAAACATCTAAGATTTTATTTTCTTAGGTATAAAACTTTGTAGACAGCGTATCCTACAACTCTCTGGGTGTAATATTTCATTAGAAATACTTTTTACCACACAGAATTGGATCATTTGTAGCAGAGTGCTTTATTCCCATGGATAATTTTTCCATCTGTCAAAAATAGAAATCTCTCTTCCTTCTCATTTATAATAAGAAAGTATTTTTTCTTTTGGAAATATTGTCCCACTTACATATCTTTTAATCTGTCAAGGTCATGCTAACCCATTAATGAAAGACATTCTCATCAATGGAAAACGTCAATTATTAAAAGGGCCTGTGGCCAGCATGTTTTGTTCTTCTGCATTTTCATAAGGAGGACAGTTGGTCTAACCTTTTTCTTCTGAACAAATAGGTCACTTTTTTAAAAGAAGAACACTGGATTTTTTTCAAAGTGCAATATACATTTTCAAGATAATGCTGTAACTTTACGAGTATAGTAGTAAAAAAACGGAATTTTTGTAAAATCTTACCTGTAAAATTCCTTTCTCTGAGTCCTCCGACAGTCGCCGCCCCTTCATATTCGTCACCAATGGGTTAGTGACCTTTGCTCCGTAGGAGTGGCTAGACAACAGAATATGTTAATATCAAAGCTTTTAGCATACCCCACCCCCAGGGGGTGGTCCCCTCAGTCAATATCCTCCTGCTTCCTGCATTCCAACCTCAGTTTCAGTAGCATAGCAGTAGAGTACATAAACAAAACCCCAAAAGAGGGGCGGGGCGGCGACTGTCGGAGGACTCAGAGAAAGGAATTTTACAGGTAAGATTTTACAAAAATTCCGTTTTCTCTTACGTCCTCCGACAGTCGCCGCCCCTTCATATTCGTCACCAATGGGACGTCCCAAAGCTGTGTAGACATGAGGGGTGGGAAAAAAAAACAGCCGCGCCTAAGGCAACGCAATACCCACATCAGAGAAAGGAACCTTACCAAAGGAAGGAAACCAACTGGGCAACATGAAAAAAACTTGAACAGGAGCAACAACCCAGGAAAGAACAAGTAACCCAGGGGTAAAAATACCCCAACAGCCAAGGACCCAAACCAGGGACCCTAAGGCACTGCCGCACTAAGAACTTTGCGGCCAAAGGAAGCATCCGCTGATGCCTGAACATCCACCTTGTAGAATTTTGAAAAGGTGTGAACGGATGACCAAGTCGCCGCCTTACACACCTGGGCCACAGAAGCCCGATGATGACAGGCCCAAGATGTACTCAGAGATCTTGTAGCGTGCGCCTTCACAGGCATGGGGGGAACTTTCCCCTTCAAAACATAGGCCTGCTCAATGGTCTGTCTGATCCATTTGGCGATGGTAGAAGCCGACGCCGCCATGCCCTTCCGAGGTCCCTCTGGAAGGACAAATAGAGAATCCGTCTTGCGAAAGGATTCAGTCGATGACAGGTAAACCCTGATCGCCCGAACAACATCCAAGGAATGCAAAGCCCCTTCCTTTGGATGTTTAGGCTTTGCGCAAAACGAAGGCAGAACAATGTCCTCATTGAGGTGAAATTCCGAGATCCTCTTCGGAAGGAAAGACGGGTTAGGACGCAAGACCACCTTATCCAAATGAACCACCAAGTACGGAGATCTGCAGGACAAGGCAGCCAGCTCCGACACCCTACGAGCCGAGGTGATTGCCACCAAAAAGGCGACCTTCTTGGACAACATAGACAACGAGATCTCCCTGATTTTTTCAAAGGGAGCATGTTGCAACACGGACAGAACAAGATTTAAATCCCATGGAGGCAAAGGCTCCCTCCTAGGAGGGACCAGATGCCGCACCCCTTGAACAAAGGTGCCAACTAAAGAATTAGACGCCACAGGGCGCTGAAAGAGAACGGCCAGAGCAGAAATCTGACCCTTAATCGTGGCCAACGCCAAACGCTGGTCCACGCCCGTTTGAAGAAAAGCCAACACCCTTGACACCGAGTATGAACGAGGGGAATACCCCCTGGACTCACACCAGGCAAAATAGGCCTTCCAAGTACGGTAGTAAACCTTCCCCGAAGAGGACTTTCTAGCCTTAATCAAGGTGTGGATGACCTCAGGGGATAGACCCCTATCCTTCAGGATCTGGGTTTCAACAGCCAGGCCGTCAAAGCCAGCGACTGTAAAGCAGGATGAAATATCGGCCCTTGAGACAGGAGATCGTCTCGAAGAGGCAGACGCCACGGAGCGTCGACCGCCAGATTCACGAGGTCTGCGTACCAAGACCGGCGAGGCCAGTCTGGTGCCACCAGAATCACCGTTTTCGGTTCCGAGGCCAACCTCCAAAGGAACCTGGACAGCAGCTGAATCGGTGGAAAGGCATACATCAGACGATACTGATGCCAGGGTGCCACCAACACGTCTGAGGCATCTGCCCGAGGATCGCACGTTCTGGCCACGAACCTTTCCACCTTGTTGTTCAGACGAGATGCGAACAGGTCCACATCTGGGGACCCCCATTTCGCGCACAACATCCGAAAGACATCCGGGTGAAGGGACCATTCTCCCTGGTCCAGGGTCTGGCGGCTCAGATAATCCGCCTGCCAGTTTTCCACCCCCGGAATGTGAACAGCAGATATCGCCGGGACGTGCGTCTCGGCCCAAGACAGAATGTCGGCTACTTCCCGAGCCGCTCGGGCACTCCTGGTGCCCCCTTGGTGGTTGATGTAGGCCACCGCAGTCGCATTGTCCGTCTGCACCCGAACCGGACGGCCCTGCAGCCTGTCCGACCAACGCCGAAGGCAGAGATTTATTGCTCGCAATTCCAGAATGTTGATCGGAAGGGAGGACTCCTCCTCCGACCAAGTTCCCTGGGCAGACAGAACGCCCAGAACACCACCCCAGCCCGACAGGCTGGCATCCGTGGTGATCACAGCCCACGAGCAAGGGCGAAAGGACTTGCCCCCCGACACCGCCGGGGACTGGAGCCACCACAGAAGGTCCCTTCTGGTGCGATGACTCAACGAAATCTGGAGATCCAGAGATTGCAGACGTCCGTCCCACCTGGCCAGAATCTCCCTTTGGAGATCCCGTGTGTGAAACTGGGCAAAGGGTATCGCCTCGAAAGCCGAGACCATCAGTCCCAGACACCTCATGCACGTCTGGAGGGACGAACACTGAACGTCCCAGAGGGACCCGACTTCTTCTTGAAGCTTCCGGAGGAAGACCTTCGCCTGAACAGAGTCCAGGATCATTCCCAGGTAAGGGAGACGAACCGACGGACACAGCGTCGACTTTGGAAAATTTATCGTCCAACCGAACTCTTGCAGAGTCTGCATCATGACGGACAGGTCGTTCACCAGGCCCTGACTGGTCGCAGACCGAACCAGAATGTCATCCAGATACCCCTGGATCGAGATGCCCTGGGCTCTCAACAAAGCCAGAACCGGCGCAAGCACCTTGGTGAAAACCCGCGGAGCCGAGGCGAGACCAAAGGGCAACGCCACGAATTGGTAGTGATCCTCCGCAATGGCGAATCGAAGGTACTGCTGGTGACCCTCGAAAATGGGAATGTGGAGGTACGCATCCTTCAAGCCGATGGAGGCCATGAATTCCCCCGGAACCAGGGCAGCCACCACCGAGCGCAGGGATTCCATGCGGAACTTGCGAACCCGCACAAAGCGGTTCAGAGCTTTCAAGTCCAGAATCGGACGTACCTTGCCCTCCTTTCTGGGCACAGTGAACAGATTTGAATAGAACCCCCGAAATCTGTCCCGATGAGGCACCGGAATCACCACTCCATGAGCCCGCAGGTCCCGCACCGCCAGGTGCAGATCCCGCAAGCGCTCCGGAGACAGCTGAAGATTTGAGGGAAAAAATCTGCCTGCCGGCCGAGAGAGAAACTCGATCTTGTATCCAGATCGAACGATTTCCTGAACCCACCTGTCCCGAACGCGGGCCAGCCAGGGTTGAAGAAAACCGAGCAAACGTCCCCCCACCCCAGAACTGGGTGAGGGCGCCCCTTCAGGCCGCATTGTTATGGGCAGCGGACCCGGACTGGCCGGACTTCTGCTTACCTGCCCACGGCTTCTTCTGGGAGCCTTGTCCCTTGAAGGGCTTACCCTTATAGTGCGACCGAAAGGCATGAAAAGAATCCTGAGAGGGCCTAAACGAAGCATTCTTCTTACCGCGAACAAACTTAGACTTGTGAGACTGGGGCAAAAGAGTACTCTTACCCCCAGAAACACCCTTGATCAGAGTATCCAAGGATTCACCAAAAAGGAGAGAGCCCGCGTAAGGCAAATTAGCCAAAGTCTTGCGAGAAGATTGGTCAACAGACCAACATTTCAGCCAGATCAGGCGGCGGTTCAACACCGCCACACTCTGCAGACGCGCAGCCAAAGGGACCATATCTAGGTCCGCATCACACAAATACATGACACCCTGATGAATCTGATCCACCATAGCCAATGTCGACGGCGAAGCAGAGTCAGCCACCAGAGCACGCCTGAGCACCTGCGTCCAATCGGCAATAGCCTGGGCTGCCATAATGGAAGCAAAAATAGGCTTCAGCATAGAGCCCACAACCGTATAAGAGTGACGGGCCAGAGACTCCAATCTCCTGTCCGTAGGGTCCCGGAACACCGGGGTATCCTCAGCAGGAATCGCAGTGGATTTATTCAAAATCGCCACCGCGTGATCCACCTGAGGCGGCACACACCAACGCTCATCAGTAGCCGGTGTAAAAGAATAACGCAGCTTGAACCTACTCGGCACAGCAAAAGGTTTCTTTATGTTGCGCCATTGCTCCTCAACAGCGCGCTGAAATTCCGTAGAGCAAGGAAAAACCTGCGACATTTTGCGTTTTCTCTGTGTCCCATAAGAGGACATCAAAGCAGGAGGACATGGTTCATCCTCCAAATGCAGCGTTTGTTTGATAGAAGCAACCAACTCATCCATGATTGCAAGCTCTTCGGACGAGCCAGGGGGAGAATTATCAACCCCTTCCACCTCAGCCTCCCCTTCAGACCCCGCAAGGTCTAAAGAAGAACGAGACCCTGAGAAGAGGCACACCAGCCATAGCATCCCCATCGCCCTCTGAATCCGAGGAAATGGACACCCTGGGCCTTTTCATGGAACGATCAGCCACCAGCATCTGCACCTGAGCAGCAAGGTTAGCCACAATAGCAGCCAGATCAGCCCCCTCAGGGGAAGCAGCAGCAGCCCCCTGGCCCCCTACCAAGGAGGGAGGAAACTTGCTTTCCTGAGAATCCATGCCCCAGTAACTTAGGAAAAAAAGAAGTACTGCCCCTTTAAGGCCGCGGCGATCGCTCACCGCACTCACAGAAACACACTGACCCACCGGGCTAGGAATACAAAGGCAAGGAATACAGGAATGGAAGGTAAAACCTGGAGAGGTCACACAGGCTGCTGCTTCATCGATCGCTGTCCTCGGAGCAAAAGGAAGTGATGCGAGACTGACCGCCCTCATAAAGCCTATGTAAGGCTACACAAACATGGCCGCCGGCCGAGGCTATAGAGGCAGCAACACTGACATGTGGCCCGCGCGATCGCCGCCAAAATGGCGGCGTTTGGCGCCAAAACGGCGCTCTCACCACACAGGGTCGGTCACCACAAAATTGTCACAAAAAATGGCGGACCGCAGTAGCGGTCGCCGCACAGTATGCCCACAACATGTCTTACACAAGCATGTCCTTCAGAGCACACAGCATGTCACACAGCCTGTTACACAGAGCAGAGCAGAAGAGCCCCCCCCCCCTTGCAGCCCACAGAGAGCAGCTATACTGACAGGGAGCTCAGCATTATGCACAGACATGCAGGGTCCCACAGTCCCAGACTGACACCCAAGGCAGACAGGTCCCCACACAGAAATACACTTACCATCCGGATGGCATGGGGAGCCTGCACAAGCGATCAAACCGCTGCACCAAGGACAGGGAGAGTCGCAGCCAGGACGCAGTGGAATTGCGGTGCGAAACCGCATGGCGTCCAGTGAGGTAGCCACCTCACCGCAGCATCCCTGAAGCGGACAGGGATGGGTCGTTCATATTTGCCAGGGAAACCTAGCTGAACGCTCGATGGCAGGCTGGGAAGCCACTGGCCCGAACCCCGGATAACCAGGGAGGCCAGCCCGAGACCCAGCACCGCACGATCATCTTCATCAGAAGACCTGACTAGAGCTGAAAATAAACAGCTAAGTAAAGAAAGAGAAAAAAACTCCAAATAAAATCAAAAATAGAGAAGAAGCTGAGGCTGAAAAGCCCCAGCACAGGAAACGTCTAATCTACTCCTGAGCTAGACAAATGAAACTGAGGTTGGAATGCAGGAAGCAGGAGGGTATTGACTGAGGGGACCACCCCCTGGGGGTGGGGTATGCTAAAAGCTTTGATATTAACATATTCTGTTGTCTAGCCACTCCTACGGAGCAAAGGTCAATAACCCATTGGTGACGAACATGAAGGGGCGGCGACTGTCGGAGGACGTAAGAGAAATGACGATTCCGGCGTTCTTTGAGCCCACTTCTTTGGCATAGACCCCTTTTGAACGGGAACCTTTTTGATATATTACTCCAGTACAACTTTCTGTCTTGCTTGCTTCAAGCTACTCCTAAATAGAGAGGATAGGCCCCTATTACAAAGACCTTTCCCCAAAACACAGGACTCCCTTTAAAGTTGGGTCTCTCTGAGGCAATTATATAAGGAATTCCCTGGGAATTTTTACATCTTTTCCTTAAAGAGACACCAGCCCAACTTTAGTAAGGACCTTCGAGAGGCATGCTCTAACACCATGTGACAGTGCTCCCCCACATATTAAGCTATCTCTATGAAGCTTTCCATCTTCTTATCCTGGCACCTCTAACTTCTTGGTGTGTAATATTGTTCTTAAAGTGGAGTTCCACCCTAAAATGTATCTTCGGTCCATCTTCTTGCTCCGGGTCACCTGAAAAACAAATGGATAATCGCAATTTTTTTTTTTTACTTACCTTGTTTTAGAAGATAGTATACTTACCTTACTTCCTCTTCCTCCCTCGGCGGCCACGGCGAGTCGCCACTTCCTGGCTTGCAATGATTCCTGGGAGCTGAACGTCATCGCTCCCAGTAATCAATGAGCCTGCACCGGCCCCTACGTCAGTTACGGTGCAGGCGCCGTCATACCTTGCTAAACAGCTTCTGGGCATGCCCAGAAGCTGTGCAGGGATGACGCTGCAGCCCCGGAAGTGACGGCGGGGCCGGTGCAGTGCATCGTGGGACCGAAGAGGACGGAAGGGGATGCAGAAGAGGATTGCGCTGGCTTCAAGCTGCCCACACCTGAGATGGCAGCGCTGGAGAATACATTTTCAAGGTAAGTATTTCTTCTTGCAGGTAAGTGCAACCCGGGACAGTTCAGAGGCTATCCATTGTGGAATGTACTAGCCTTGACTGTCCCGGGGGTATTTTTATGTATTTTTTTCACCAGTTTCTTGTATGACCTCTTGTTGTAAGCCGTGAATAATCTTTTAACTTTTTCATGTCATATAGAGATGCAGTCTCTCTATATATTTTACAGTGTTTGTATAAATAAAATTTCTTTTATCTAAAAATGTATACTTGGGTATCATTTGGATGTCTGGTCACCTACATAGACCCACTCCTTAAGGGGCATTTTCTGGATTTATTGATTCTGGAATGATGGCCACCTACATCTAGGTCTTGCATGATGTGGTAGTATTTTTCTTTTTACTGCAAAAGAAGAACACTGAATTTTTTTTAAAGTGCAATAAATATTTGCAAGATAATGCTGTAACTTTAAAAGTTTATAGTAGTAAAAAATGTGTTATACCAGATGTCAAATGTTGTGATAAAATGCCAAATGGGATTCCAGATCGATGTTTTCTCCTTTTCCTTTCGATACTGTTTTAGGAGTTGAAAGTGGTGGACACAGGATTAAGATACACTGCTAGTGTGACAGTCTTAGAGGAGAATCAAACAAGGCTCCATCAAGTACATATCTAAGCTGTCACTTCTTGATGACTAGGCATTGGTATCAGAACCAATTACCACAGTGATGTGCTCCTAGATCATTAAAGCTGGTCGTTGGACAGTTAGATCTTCTGCAGATTTGGCCTGAAATATCTGTAACCCCTAACCTAAAGTCCAAATTCAACTCAAACTTTTTCTTTTTGTTTTGCAGTGGAATGGAGAACAGTTTTAGCCCCTGTTAGTTTTTTTTTTTGTATTGCTGGGACAGCAATGAAGAATGTTTCCCGTCAATTCATGTCAGAGTCAAAAACATATTTTAGTAAAGTGTGAAAGATTTAGTACATCTGAAAATATTTTACTGCTGTGTGTGTGTTTTCCTGTCCCAGTGACAATCACACCCTTCATTTTCTGTATGGGTCACAAAAACAAGTGGAGGTCTCTTTAAAGCAGGACTTTACTCATAACAGCTTGATAAAAAAAAAAAGTTCTTTATCAAGGAGCTTACATTCCACATAATAATAATAATGCTACCAAAATGAGCGTGCCCTGAAAATTGCCTCCAGCATTGCTCATGATTCTCTTAGCTGGAGGCCGCCATTTTGCTGAAGCCCAAAGCCTCTAAGCAGCAGTAACTCTTTAGGCTGTCAGCAGTTCAGCCTCTACATGTTCGGCACAGTGCTTAAAAATAGAGAGCAACTAAGCATGTTCAGGGTGAAACAGTGTATTACAGGCCTGGATTTTAAACACTATAGGCACTTACAGTATTTTTAATGTTTTAAATAGCTATACCTACAAAAGAGGCCAGCCTGAAGTGATCTAGCTGGAATTCATTTTATGACTAAAGTTCCAAATGGGCCATTGAAAGAAATAAGAACCTGGTACAAAATGGTAATCATTCCTACTCTTCCCTCCCCCAAAAATAGGTTGAATTTAGATTTTTATAATCTGCAAAAATGCTATGTCTGACCAGATAGGCTATTTTACTTTATGTTCTGCTACACTAGCGAGGTCTACTTGGTAACTGTACACAAGTACACTCTGCAGGTAAAGCCAACTAGTGTGAGAAGTTTGTATTTATACAAAACTGACCCCAAAGGCTTGCAATAAACTTTGCATTTAGGCCTTACATTCTATATTTAGGCTCAATATTTTATTGAGATGGCCCTGATCACAATTAGTTAAGGTTTTTATTTAGTTACACAGAAAAAAATGCAAACTATATAAAGCTCCTTCCTGCATACTGTGGTGATGGGCGTTTTTAAACACTGGGTCAACCCTAGTTACTGCAAAGGCACATGGAATACAATAGTTTATGTGCCCCACTCACACCACAATGCTAGTGTGTTGTGCAGTGCGGTGCAATGCAATGCAGAAAAATGCAGACATGCTGTTGATGATCGCAGGTCACTGCAGCTCAGGGTTCCATGCTGCTGAGCAGAGACCTGCATCAAGTGTACAGTTTGTACGCTTACAATAAAGTTTAAAAAAATGCAAACAATGCTTTGCATTGTAAAATGTTGTACAAACAGCCACTAACTGCACACTAAAATGGAACTTTTTGTGAATGAACGCTAAAACAGGGTTTTGTTGGCCTGCAAAAGTAAATACATGACTAATATTCACACTAAGCAGACACACTGTTTATGTTTTAAAAGTCCTTCTCATTATTATATATAAAAAAAAAAAAAAACAGTCCTGCACTGAACAAAAAAGTTAACGGAAAAAAAAAAATGGGCAGACTCGATGGACTACTCTGCCTTTTTCTATGTTTCTATGTTTTATTCAAGTAATTGTTCCTAGATAGTCTCTACCTCAGAAAAGCATGACGGGAGATTGATGACATTTGAAATGCAGAAAGAACACAATCCAAAGCCTAGAAACCCTTTCCAAATGGAACCCAGAAAAAAAAAAGAAACAAAAGAAATAAGGTGCATCAAAAAATATCAGTAGATCCAGAATTTAGAAAGTGAATCGATGTAAAGCGCTCACTTTTGATGGTGAATAGGAAAACACAATGATATGAATCACAGCCAACAGGCTTGGATATTGATTACTCACATCATATGGATTTCAAAATGTATTTAGGGTGATCTTCAATCACTAATAGTTAAAGGAATATAATATCTAACTACAGCTACATCTGGCAACAGACATACCCACAGGAAAAGACTCACTAAATTTTGATGCCCAGTATAATATCATTCAGCTCAAGCACTGAACAATACTGTATAATCACAAGGCTCAAACCAGAGGAAGGCAATCCCACTAGGCTTCCGAAATAAAAATCCAAGTTTAATAAAATGGACTAAAATTAATCAAAAAAACATATTTCATTACACAAATGCCGTTCGAGTTACAACGAATAAAACATCATTTTATATATCTATATACGATCTAAAGAAAGGACACTCCCCAACATGATTGACATTTGATTGAACACCTGATGATTAACCCCGGATGAACCAGTCTCCGCAAAGCCTTGCCATCATGCAAACACCAGCCTCGAGCTACATCAAACTGACAACTTGCCAGTTGTGAACTACATCTGTTGAAGGAAGAAGAAAGCCTTTTCTCAGTTTTCTCTTCCTCAGTGATAACTCACATTGACCATACTTTGTAAGTGTCTGGTAATGTAACGGTAACTGTAATTTCAAGTCAAAAAGGCAAAAAGTATACATACAGTACAGAATAATGGAAAACACTGTTAAACAAAGCAATGTCTCTGTAGCTCATTTAGGGCACTAGATGGCCGCACAGTACAGTCTCTATACAGTTTTTGGTAACAGAGACTAGAGAAAAATCCCTACTTCAGTAAACCGCACATTAAACACACAGCTAAGTGTGCTTATCCTCAAAGTGATTACTCCTGACAGCAAAGTCCAGGCTACATCTGGTAACACAGGGGAACAACTAGAGAGATGTCAGGGTTGGTAACACAGGCGAGTGGCTGGAGGAGTCACAGCAAGCTGCTGGAGATGCAGGGCCACCCTATTTGTTGCATGGTATTCTGGTAGCAATCGGAGAAGTTTTTTCCACAGTGGCTGGGTCTTCTGTAGAAGCTGCATGCTATTAAGCTCCTGCTTGGTTTGCTTCAGCCTCTGAGCATTGTAAGTGGAGGGGCAATGCGCTACATTTGAACTTGCTGTCCCTGGAAATTTTGTCGACAAAGTCATTCTGTAGCAAGTGTACAGGAGGTCTCACTAAGTTAGGTCTCTTGGGCAAGATGTGATGCATCTTTATCTTCAGGCATATGGTGGTTTAGAGGACTCCACGAGGGAGTATGGGCCTGATCTGGGTAACCAGTGGGCTGTGTAATGTTGTCAGGATCCTTAGCTTCTCCTAGGGTTCTTGAAGATAATGGTATATAAGCAGGAGACAGTCAGCATTAAACCTCTGGTGACTTAGACATTTATGGCCCACAGACTTAAACAGGTTGTTTTAAAAAAAATCTGTATAGACCTCTGTGGTTTAAATGGGATTAAGGAGCTTCTGGTATAGGTGTCCCATTTTTTCCTTGCATTCCTTCTCTCTCAATATCATAGACGGCCCACCTAGAATAGGTTGTTGTAGGAGAACTCCATGGATTTCTGCCCATGGTGTTTGCAATTTTTCTCGCTGGTAAGCATGTTTGTCTCAGAGTAGCACTCTGCCCCTAGGGTGAAGGTCAAAGTCTGACAATTCTGACTTTTTTTGCTCCACCAATACCTGGGCTATAATGATCTGTCAGTCTTCAGACAGGTGTCGTTTCCATTCCTGAACCAGGAAGTTGGAGTGTGATCTAGTTGTTTTGCAAGAACTGTGGCCCAAAGGTCTGTTAATTCCCCAAGAGTATGGTCAAACATTAAATTGGTTGCTGTAGTTGAATCAGCCTGTCATGGAATGCACCAAATAGTTGTATTTCCAGACCACTTAGGCAAAGTATCAGGTCCATTACCAACATTTTTCATGAGCCAAACCTCTCAGCAGTTGTATAATGTTGCTATTGAACTTCTCACATTCCCCATCATCTTTTGCCACAGGACAAAATGGTTTTCTTGGTTTCTAATAATGCATTTAATCATTTCTGTGACTGAGCCACCACTGTAACTGTATTTCCTGTATTAGGGAGCCAACTACTGGATCCTCTTTTTGTATCTCTGCCCAATTATACTGCCAGGCCTTCCATAAGTCAAGTTAGGGATTGCTATCTCTTCAGGTTCTTCATTCTCATCTCAGACAGGTCTGGTTACCGGGTATTGGGCACTGTGACAGGGCATCTGCCACTTGTTTGCTCTTTCTGGGGTGATAATGCAAGAATAATTAAAACTTCACCAGATGGGCTGCCTAACTTTGCACCAGTGTGTCAAGTTTAGCTATTTAGAGATTCACTAATGGATTGTTGCCTGTCCTGACTTTGAACTTGGCTCCTGTCAGGGGCCCAGCAAAGACCTACACCAAGACCAACAGCTCCACCTTGAAGGAGTTGTAGTTCATTGGGTTCCTCTGAGTTCCTCTGAGTTGCACATAGGCTGCGACTGGAATAGATGATAACACTCTCTTGGTTGCCTTGTACTTGCAAGAGTATGGCCCCTAGGCTCTCAGTAGCATTGGTCCTTAGCCAGAACAAAAGTCAACAAAGTCCAGCACCAGAGTCGACATCATGTCACTTTAAGAAATAAAATATCTCCTGTGGTTCTGATCCCCATACTACTTTCATGTGACCCCCCTTTTAGCATTCTTGGCATGGTTGCTCCTGAATATGGGCAGAGTGATGTACATAGTGCTTAATTAAATGTCAATATTATCCTGCAAGTCCTAGAAAAGCTTTGACTCTGACCACAGTCATTAGGGGCTTCCATTCCAATATGCACTGTACTTTCTTGATATTATCCCCTCGCCTGGAGATGACATGTCTTAGGAAGTCAATACTGAATAGATAGATAGCACTTCTTGGGTATGATCTTCTGCCCATATTGATGCAGTAGGAATATCACAACATTTAGCTGTGCAAGGTAGTCCTCATATGTAGCAAAAACACTACTACATCATCTACATAAATCAAGATACGATCTAGGTTCATGTCCCCAAGGCAGTGTTTCATCATACTCTAGAATGAACCTATTCACCAAAATGGTAGATGTGTTCATTTTTATTTAATGAGACCCTGTCACTACTTTTAAAATAAAAGTAAATCTCCACAATTTGGATTCCCTGAAATGTTATACATTTATTGACATATTTACTTTCTAGTTGTTGTTATACAGGTACTTCTCAAAATGTCCCTTTTCAAAGAACATTTTGCTTATAATTTTTTGAAATAAAAACTTACTTGGGATGATGTCAGCTATCTTTCTAGATAGTAAAAGTAGAAGTCTCCATCAGGGGTAGTATTGTGATTTCTTTGAAGGATAATAAGGACCCACAAGTTTTACATTTACACACTGCTTAACACGTGCTTAGCATGAAAAAAATATCTTGCTGTGGTCAAACCACTTGCAGAATTTGGGCATACTGGGTACAGCATACTACCAAAGAATGTCATCAAAGTACTTAGTCATATGCCCTGCTACTTTACCTCTGCCACCTCTCCCTCTATGCAATTAGTGGCTGTGGCCATGCCTGTGTAAATTGATACTTTCAGGCAGTGTCTGCAAGTATCATTAAAAAATATAATGTATGTATTAAAAATGAAAATTATTTGTATTTAATTCCTTATTAACCCTGGTTGGCTCTTAATAATAATTCCTTCCACCTATTCTCTTCTTAGCTTTTATTTATCTGCTGATTTTTTTCTTTTTATTATCATAAATCTTTTCCATTAAATTCTTTAGTTTTCATTTGTAAATATCTTAACCATGCTTTGTATCAGAAATGCATTTCATTATCATTACAAATGGGACAAATTATAAAACAAAACATATACCTTTTTATCATAGTTACATAGTTACATAGTTACATAGTTACATAGTTAGTGAGGTTGAAAAAAGACAACAGTCCATCCAGTTCAACCTATGATGTGTGTGTGTGTTTTCTTTTAACCGTACATTGTATACCCCTGTATGTTGTGGTCTCTAAGGTGTCCATCTAACAGTTTTTTGAAACTATCAATGCTCCCTGCTGATACGACTGCTTGTGGAAGAGAATTCCACATCCTTACCGCTCTCACAGTGAAGAACCCCTTACGCATTTTAAGGTTAAACCGCCCTTCCTCTAGTTTTAGTGAGTGGCCACGTGTCTTAGTGTATTCCCTTACTCTGAATAGTTTGTTCCTTATGCTAGGGTCGCCAGTACAGTATTTGTACATTGATATCATATCCCCCCTCAAACTTCTCTTCTCCAGAGAGAACAGGTTCAGTGCTTATAGCCTCTCCTCATAACTGATGTCCTCCATGCCCCTAATTATTTTTGTTGCCCTTCTCTGGACTCTTTCCAGTTCCAGCACATCCTTCCTGAGGACCGGTGCCCAGAACTGGACAGCATACTCCAGATGTGGCCGGACCAGAGTCTTGTAGAGAGGGAGAATAATCTCTTTATTTCTGGAGTGAATCCCCTTTTTTATACATCCCAGTATTCTGTTGGCTTTTCTTGCAGCGGCCTGGCATTGCATGCCACTGCCAAGCCT
Source organism: Pelophylax lessonae (assembly GCF_965119305.1). Taxonomy (NCBI): domain Eukaryota; kingdom Metazoa; phylum Chordata; class Amphibia; order Anura; family Ranidae; genus Pelophylax; species Pelophylax lessonae. Next base: position 103,034,628 of record NC_138779.1, on the reverse strand, counting down.
GTTGTCTACCAGTACCCCCAAGTCCTTTTCCATCCTAGACTCACCCAGAGGTTCCCCCCTAGTAAGTAGCTTGCTTTCTGGTTTTTGGCCCCCAAGTGCATTACTTTACATTTATCAACATTAAACCTCATCTGCCATGTAGTTGCCCACCCCGTTATTTTGTTCAGGTCCATTTGTAAGGTTTCTACATCCTGCATAGAAGATATCAGCATGCCTAGTTTAGTGTCATCTGCAAATACTGAGATTATACTAGATATCCCCTCCTCTAGATCATTTATGAATAAATTAAACAGGATTGGTCCCAGGACTGAACCCTGGGGGACCCCACTTTCCACACCCGCCCGATCCGAGTACTCCCCATTAATCATCACCCTCTGGACTCTCCCCTGGAGCCAGTTCTCTATCCAGGTACTCACCTTATGGTCCATACCTACCTTCCTTAGTTTGTACAGTAAGCGTTTGTGGGGAACGGTGTCAAAGGCCTTTGCAAAGTCCAGATACACCACATCCACAGGCTTTCCTTTATCTAGGTGGCAGCTCACTTCATCGTAGAAGGTTAATAGATTGGTTTGGCAAGAACAATTTTTCATAAATCCATGCTGATTACTACTAATTATACTGTTTTCATTACTAAAGTCTTGTATGTAGCATCCCCTCCAACATCTTGCAGACTACAGATGTTAGGCTGACCGGCCTATAGTTCCCCGGGATATACCTCGGCCCCTATCATGAAACATAAAAAATTGCCACTACCACCATTTTATTTTCAAGGGTCTCTGCATTCAAAAAATATATTTGGGGGGTTTTAACAAATCTTTCAGGTCTAAAATGTGCATTTTAACATGTGTACAAAAAATGAAAAATTGACTGTTAGAAATAACTCCACATGCACATGACTTTTAAATATATATATATATATATATATATATATATATATATATATATATACAGTATATATATATATATAAAAAACTGTTTATTTTCTTTGAAAATAACAATGTGTACATGTTATATTGCCATAATAGATCAACTAAGGATCTGTAAATTTCTTCTCTAGAGCAGTATTAAACCCTCAAGCTTTTTTAGTTTAACATAATTGGTCAAAATAAAATAAATAATCCCCAGTCAACTATGTCTTAACTTTCGTACCCTAGCACTTATAGTTTGTAACTTTTCAATGTTGCTGATTCCTACTCATATTTTTTATTTTGTACTATTAACCATTATTTTGTCAGTACTGGGCAAAGCGACAGGTTTGCTCTCCATGAAGAAGCAATTTTTATCTACCCTCAAAACTGTTCTTCACCACTGTAATATGTCACTGCAGCATGGAGAAATACCAGGCAACACATAATTCTCGATTCTCATTATGCCTGAGCGGCTAATTAGCAGGCACAATGGCACTAGAGGCTCAGATTTACCACTACCATGGGTTCAAGGCAAACCCTGTGGGTTTGAGATAACCAGTTGAAGTGAATCTATGCGCACAGAAGAATTATTTTAAACTTTAATGCACTGCATCCCCTTTGAACTATTGCCAGTATGCTTAGTGGGGCGAATAAGAAGGCTTTTGGTTAAACCAGCCTCATCTCTATAAAAAGGAGGGCAGGGGGCAGAGCAGCCATAGTGTCAGTGAATTTAAAGTTTTTGAAAGGGGAATACATAGGAAACTGTAGTTTAATTACTAGCTCTTTGGGGAATCAATTCATTTGCTGCCTTTTTTCTTGTTGTTAGAATTGGGAGCTGTTTTGTCTTCCATGTTTTTTGTAGTTGATTTGAGGCCAGCAGTCACTTTTTTTTTTTTTATTTACCTGTATTTATTGCAAGGCCTTAAACTGTGGTCTATGGTCAAAATTTAAAATCATCAATATTAATTTGTGCACTGTAATTCAATGATTCCATACCCTCTGTGGTAAAATATTTTTCTTCTTGCATTGGTACATGTTCCTCATGACAGTGCCCCATTCCCAATGCCTTTTTAGACACTTGTTTGCCTATTAGCCCCAAAAATAAAGGGTTCAAAGAGATTTGCCCCAAACTTCAGGTTTGCCGAATTTAGAGCAAGATAAAACTTAAACAGATTTGCCCATCACTGTTGAGCACTAGTTTTAGAGTGTCTATAACAAGGGTAGGCAACTTTTAAGAGCTAGAGATCTACCTAAACAACACTGAAGAGATCAAAGTGCCCCGTTTTTTTTTTTTTTTAAAGAAATTAACAAGCAAGCATAAAGAAAACCTAGAACAATCGACTAAAATTAATGTCACTGTAAAAATTTAAACTTAGCCTACCTTACAAACTAGTATCAGTGAAAAACTCGGCATTCACATTTTTTTTCATGCCTGGGGAGTAATTGGTCTCCCCCACAAGTCTGATACAGGAGTTCATAATGAAAGCAGAACATCTGGTACTACAGGCTGATTTTCTTGACTAGTTCAAGGCCTTGCTATCTGCTCTAAATTTTTCTGGCCAGTGTAAGTAGTATATGAGGGGAAGTGTCCAGTGCTTCATAGTGGGTAGGGCAGTGTACAGAAGTCAGCAGGATGTAAGGCAGCGTAGAGAAATTAGTAGAATGTAGAGCAGCATACAGAGGTAAATAAGATGTAGGGCAGCGTACAGAGGTAAGTAGTATGTAGGGCAGCGTACAGAGGTCAGTAGGATGCAGAGCAGCATAAAAAGGTCAGTAGGATGTAGGGAAGTGTACAGAAGTCAGTGGGATGTAAGGCAGAGTACAGAGGTCAGTAGAATGTAAGGCAGTGTACAGAGGTCAGTAGGCTGTAGGGCATGGTACTGTGGGGTCAGGAGAGTATGGTACTGGGGGGTCAGGAGGGTATGGTACTGGGTGATCAGAAGGGCACAGTACAGAAGGATCGGGTGGCTGGAGTGTCAAGAGGGCATAGCAATGGGGGGTCAGGAGGGTATGGAACTGGGAGATCAGGAGGGCACAGTACGGGGGGATCAGGAGGGCTGGAGTGTCAGGAGGGCATTGGGGTCAGGAAGGCATGGTGCTGAGGATCAGAAAGGCATTGTACTGTGGCATCAGGAGGGCTGGGGTGTTAGGAGGGAACATAATGTATTGTTTTTTTAATGCAGAGTGGTGCAGGGAAGGTACAGTGGCTGATCCACATCTTGGCTCTGATCCCTGACAGCAATCCTATCTCACCTTCCCACCTGGTATCCCCTGAATTCCACTTCGAGGTGTGGTTGAGCGCATTAGAGGAAGAGCTTGGGCATGTTCAGAGAAGAGTTCCGAACTTACCCGAGCTATTCTGGAGGCTCTCTCCACCCCGCAGCTGCACGGATGCAAGGGATGGGGGCTACCTCTGCAGCCTAGGCTTGGGTGAGCGTGTGACTATGTTGCTCTGGAGCTCTGAGTAGAAAACCTAGGTTGGCAACACTCGGGGCGTGTTTTGCGAGCTACCCATCCCCTGTCGGTGGTCAACATTTAGCTCGCGATTGACCAGTTGCCGACTCCGGTCTATAACCTCTTAGTTTATAGATGACCCTCGTCACTCCATGATAATTGATTCTGCTTGTTACTCCATGTCTACATTAGGAGCCCATAGTGTGGCAAAACAATGGCAAACCAGGAAGTAACTTGAGGTTTTCATTGTCATGCTGATACAGAAAGATCATGCTGACAGTAAGACCCCTTTCACATTAGCGGACCGTTCAGATCCGCCTGTCAGTTTTTCAGGCGGATCTGAACGGATGCCCCATGCATCTGTATGGGGCATCGGATGTCAGCAGAGACTTGTCCGCTGACATCCAATCCGATCTGGTCCGTCAAATTTGGACGGATGGAAACTCTATTTTCCATCCGTCCAGCGGATCGGATTGGATGGGATCGGATGAGAACGGACGGGACCTGACAGGACAGCTCTTTCTCTGCACACAGCGCGGAGACAGAACTGCCATCTGCCTGCTCAGCGGGGGATCGGCGGATCAATCCCCCGCTAAGAAAAATGGAGTCCGCCGACAGACTCTACAGTGTGAAAGGGGCCTAATGATAAAAGGTATTTATTAGTTATTAAGTATTTTATGAAATGCAGGGCTTGCAGAGGAGACATATTATAGTATGAGGAAGCTTTATTGATTTTAATTCCTCGGTTTTACAAAGGGAAAACTAAAGCCAGACTTTGGTAGGCTTTGGTATTCGATTGGCATCGCAGGTGAGCATAGGAACATAAACGCTGCCAAGTTCCAACACTGCCTCCTGTAGAACAATCCCGTTTTTCAGGATGGGCACAGTCAAGGTTTGCTTTAGTAAGCATTTTGTTGAGACTCTTCTATAAATCAGTAATCTTAAATGTGATCTGGGAATATTCTTTAGCCTTCCCACTTGCCAGAATTTCTTTCCAATCTAGCTGAGTCAATGTGTGTTTTGTATGCTGTGAAATAACTGAAGTGACAGTGATGGATGAAGGCAGGCCCTGCTAAATTTCACCATCTCTGAGTCCCCATTTAGCAATCCTAACCTCTTGTAAAAGTCATTTTAGCATTAAAGAGAAAAAAATGAAGAGCTCTGTCTGTTCCTTGATAAATGGATTTTGGTCTTCAGATTAATTTGACTTCAGGAAAGATACACTGTTTGTATAGAGTGCGCTCTGCTCAAATGCATTTATGAAGGCTGTTAATCTTTCTTTTTCTATGCTTTTCTCTATTACAGAAGTAAGAAAACCTGCATCTTTGTTAGATGTCTTACTATTATTTCTACAGAAAACTCAGAAGTGGAGGGGATAAGGGCAGAGTGGAGGGGAGTAGATTAGTGTAATGTAGTGTAGTGTAAATTAGTATAGAGTAGTGTAGGTCTGGTCAGAGAGGGATTACTTTGACCCAGTTTGCAAGCTTAACCACTTCCATACAGGGCAGTTACACCCCCTTCCTGCCCAGACCAATTTTCAGCTTTCGGTGCTCTCACACTTTTTTCACACAAATAGAGCTTTCTTTTGGTGGTATTTAATCACCACTTGGTTTTTAATTTTTTGCGATATAAGTGAAAAAAGAGCGAAAATGTTGAAAAAAAACACATTTTGTTTTAGTTTCTATTATAAAATTTTGCAAATAAGTATTTTTTTTTCATAAATTTGGGCCAAAAATTATACTTCTACATATCTTTGGTAAAAATAACCCAAATTAGTGGTTATTATTTAGTCTGTGTGAAAGTTATAGAGTCTACAAGCTATGGTGCCAATCATTGAAAATTGATCACACCTGATGTACCGACGGCCTATCTCATTTCTTGAGGCCCTGAAATGTCAGAACAGTACAAATACCCCCCAAATTACCCCTTTTTGGAAAGTAGACACTCCAGGGTATTTACTAAGAGGCATGGTGAGTTTTTTGAAGTTGTAATTTTTTCCCACAATTCTTGGGAAAATTAAGAAATCCTTTTTTTTTTGTCATAATAACAAGTTATTTCTCACACACAGTATATGCATACTTGCAATTACACCCCAAAATACATTCTGCTACCCCTCCTGAGTATGGCAATACCACATGTGTGAGACTTTTACACAGCCTGGCCACATACAGAGGCCCAACATTCAAGGAACACATCAGGTGTTCTAGGAGCATAAATTACACATATAATTTCCTAACGACCTATCACACTTTTTCTGTTCAATAGTTTTTATTGAAATTTTGCAAAAAGATAAATGAAGAACAATAACAAACAAGGCAAGTGCATAGCAAGCATACATAGGAATTTTTGTTCAAGACAATATAGCAAATATAGTCTTAGCAGGTAAACAAGTCCAACGGATGTGAAATAAGGCTCTAAAAATAAAAAAAGATAAAAAAAATAAACCAAGCATGGATGGAATCCGAGAAAAAGTAGAAGCCGATCATACCGGGGCACCCCTAATGGGCTCATACTGTGTCCCAGAGAGAAGCGGCGAAAGGAGGCGAAGTGAGAACATGAAGGAAAACAGCCCTGGTCACTGATAACCTAAAGGGAGGGTTGAGCAGGATGAGAGTCTAAAGGCCAGCAGCCAATGCAGCGGAGGACCTGTGAGGCACACTGGGGATTTGAAGCTGTTCAGTCCTATCTTTGCTTCTACTAAAGCTGCTCAGGTTAAAAATCAGGGCATTTGGTTATGTTGTTACAGTCTAGGTGGTAGTGGTGGCTGTGTGTGAGACAACATCATGGGACATCATGTGTGGATATGTTATGTTGCACCAATAACTACATGAAGTGCTGCAAGGCTTAGGCTATTTATATTTGTCCCCAAAATTTAGACTACTTTACTTGCAAAGAAACTCACTAATGCATTCTATGGAGGAGGTGGACATCTTTGGCACTAATTCTCTCAGAGAAATAGATTACTGCCTGGCTGGGGAAATAGGAACATCTTTCCTAGATTCTTTCCTAGAAAATAAAAAAAGGGTCAGTTTGGATGTATTTGGTGAGGTCAGAAAGTGTCCACAGATCTTTAACTATTTTCTTAGATCCAGTAAAGGATATTTTAATTTAGTGGACACCATGGGGTTGATTTACTAAAACTGGAAAGTGCCAAATCTGCTGCAACTCTGCATAGATACCAATTATAAAGTGAAAAAGATGCGCTGGCCTATATTCAATCACAACTGCTGCACCTGAAGCTCCCTGAACACCGGGAGAAAAATGATTCAAATGTATAAATGAAGTGTGCTGTCATAGAATAAAGTGGGTACAAAAAGGAAAATATACATATATAAATAAAGTGCACATATATCTATATAACAATTGCCAATATGTGCCAATACATTAAAGTAGTAAAAAAAGGCACTAATACACAAAATTAAAATCATAAAAGATCCAACAAAGTCCAAAAGATAGTGTTTTGAATGGTGAAATCTTGATTCTGACAAAGTGCTGCATGCATCACCACTGTGCTAGAGTAATGAATTGGCTGCTTACCAGCCCCAAAGGGTCAGAGAGCATATGAACTGTAAAGGGATCAATCCATGGACCGCAATCGGATGGGGTCTCCAAGGTCACGAAAAGGTATGTGAAGTAAAGAAGGAGGACCAATAGTGCATTGGCTCTTAAAAGACCTAAGGGCTCCAGTAATTTCCTCCACTCCATCAATTTGATGTCCAAAGGCTTGCCAGTACCAACATTGGGGGTGACATAACTTGTGCACGGGAGTTCATTTATTCTGGCACCAAGGAGTACTTAGGATGTACATTGAGCTTTGCATAGGCAGTTTTGTGTGGGTTCAGAAAAATTTGCAAGCAGGCAAATAAGAAAGTTTTAATGCAGAATAGACATGGTGGGCCATGATGCAGATGCTCCTGTGAAAAAAATGACTTTGCATTATGTTAAGTAATTGTAATGTACAAAATTGCATTTGGTCACCGAGTTGATAAATGTGAAAATATGAGCTATTACGTTAACAGATTTTTCACTGTGACTGTGCTGCCACACAGCTTTAACTGTCCAGCAGTTGTTATTACATGTTATGTTATGCTATGTTATTGGTATCTTCCTTGCACCCCTGCTGTTTCTGGCTAGATGATTTCTCCCATCCTCCATTTTCCTGCTGTAACTCCCATTTTGTTTAGTTGTTATGAGGAGACTGCAGAGTGTGGAAGCTGTGTAACTTCATTGGAAATTTACCTATGGAAAAGTCTCTATGTTTATGCCTTTTCTAACTTGAAGCATAAAGAAGCATTGGAGAACACCTCTGGAGTCTTTATTCATTGAGTAAACTATCTGTTAAAGCCATCATTCAACCTGCTGCACACACTTTCAGACTGGGTCTACAAGGAGGTCACAGGTACAATCGATGCTGAGACAGAACAGTAAATTTCCAATGGTTTCATCACACAGGTATCTCTGCAGCTTCAGAAAGTACATTTCAAAGAAGTACTTGAAGTAAATTTCCAATAATCCATCACACAGGTATCTCTGCAGCTTCAGAAAGTAAATTTCCAAGACTCTGCAGCTTCAGAACACCTTCTGAGGTGATCCAGTTTGAACTAGTTCCAGCAATAGCTAGCTATTGTATCAAATACCCAGCACCTCAGCCAGCCTGCTTAATAACAGAAGTCACTACTTACAGAGCTGAGCTCTGGCAGATTTCTAACAAGACACCAGAAATACAGTACTTATTATGTCTAACAGAGATCTCACAGAATTACCTGCATTTAGTCAAGATAAAGCAGACTCCTTACTTCATTCTGCTCGTCCTGTCAGAGCCCCTCATCCATCCTTGAAGGCAAGGGAGGTTTATGAAGCAAGTAAGGAAGAAACATCTAGTAACCTGACTGCAACAATTCTGAGCAATTGAACACTGCTCTCTCAAGGGTTAAGAAGGCATTTGAGAATTATAAAAGACTTTCTGAGAAGTACTATTCCCTATTGTCACATTCCAACATAGAGGAAGCTGCATTGGAATTAAAGGACTTTACTTCTAATGACCAGCAGAGGCATAGTACATATCTTGAAGCAAAGGCACAGATAGAAGGTAGATTGGCACAGCTACATGAAACTATATCCTGTAACTCTGCTTCTTCAAGACACTCAGGAAAATCTTCTAGGTCTGCCCGCTCATATCATAAATCTTCTTCTAAGTCATTGCGGTCCTGCTCTATAAGGTCAATACTGAGTGACCAAATACTCAAAGCTCGCCAAAAGGTTGCAGTAGCCCAGGTTCAAGCTGCCTGCTCTGAAAAAGAAGCAGCCATCAAGGCAGAAGCTAAATGCAAGGAAGAAGAAGCTAAATGCAAGGAGTCAGAAGCTAAATGCAAGGAAGCAGAAGCTAAACGCATTCAGGCAAGAATACAAGCAGAAACAGAGGCTCAGCTAGAAATTCTTCAGAAGAATAGAGAAAAGGAAGTAGCTTTAGCAGAGTTATCTGTCTTGGAACAAGCCCTATTGGAAGAAGAAGGAGCAGCTTGTACCAGCTTGGCTGCTTTTCAAAGGACCCTACAGTTTGTCTTAACTCAGAACCACGACAATACAGTCCCACCTACAGTTGGAGATTATTCTCATAATCATCCAGCAAGTGGATCAGAAGGCAATGTGTCGCCAAAGCAAGCTGGTCAACTAGACACACCTACTAACAGAGACCCTCCACAACTACCGCACGTCACAAAATCAAGTGAACCAACCTACGCAGCTCATGTGCCACCACAACCCTATGTGCATAGAAATTACAAGGGCACAGCAGAAGACTACAGAATGAACTCTATACCCCCTTTGATACAGCTCTCTTTAACTTCAAATGCTCAGAGACCTTCAGACGACAGACCCTTACCTAGATTATACCCGTCTGCAACACCTTTCTCACTACCTACCAGCCAACATCATATACCAACCATGGTCCAAGACGGCGCACCATCAGTACCCCCTGTGGCTATTAAAACTGAAAGCACTGACATTGCAGAGTTCAGCAAGTATATGATTCGACGAGAGTTGATTACAACTGGACTGTCTAGATTTGATGACCGCCCAGAGAACTACAGGAGTTGGAGATCTACATTTAAGGCGGTAACCAAGAACTTGGACATTGAACCTCAAGCAGAACTTGACTTACTAATAAAGTGGTTGGGGCGTCAATCTTCAGAACAAGTAAAGAGACTTAAATCTGTCTACATTTATAACTTTAAAGCAGGCCTTGATGCTGCCTGGGAACGTCTAGAACAAGACTATGGGAGCCCCGAAGTCATTGAATCTGCCTTATTCGAGAGACTAAACGACTTTCCTAAAATCTCTGTTAAGGACAATCATAAGCTTAGAGAGTTAGGTGACCTCCTTCAAGAACTTGAAATTGCTAAGTTAGATCCTAGTTTACCAGGTCTTAGCTATTTAGACACTGCTCAGGGCGTAAATCCTATTGTAGCAAAGTTGCCTAGTTATCTTCAGGGAAAGTGGACTAGTGTAGGATCAAAGTATAAGTATGAGCATCGTGTTTCCTTCCCTCCCTTTTCTTATTTTTCAGAGTTCGTGCGGAAGGTTGCAAGATCTAAGAATGACCCAAGCTTCTTCTATCCAGATACAACCACCATTCCTTTAAGTACTTCAAGGGGTATTGCCACCAACAGTAAATTCAAGGATTTAAGGCATCCTATTGCCGTGGGGAAGACCGCGATAGCATCCAACGTCTTAGCTACAGACATCAAAGCAAGCAATCTTAATCAACAGTGTCCTATTCATAATGCGCCACACTCTCTCTCCAAATGTCGTGCATTTAAGGACAAGCCTATTGAAGAACGCAAGTCATTTCTCAAAGAGCATAATATCTGTTTTAAGTGTTGTGCATCCTCCGATCATTTAGCTAGAGACTGTAAGATCGCCATCAGATGTTCTCTCTGCAACAGTGACAAACATGTGGACGCTCTTCATTCAGACCTGTTCAAAAGGAAACCTTCACCCGGCAGCAACCCCAAGACTAAATCAGATGATGGCGGGGAGAGAACTGAGCAATATGCCGACCCCGTAACCACAAGGTGTACAGAGGTATGTGGAGAAGGGCTTCATAGCAAGTCTTGTAGCAAGATATGTCTTGTAAGAGTTTTTCCTGAAGGATGTCCACAAAAATCCATAAAAATGTATGCCATACTCGATGATCAGAGCAATCGCTCATTGGCCAGTACAGAATTCTTTGACCTATTCAACATTCAAGGAGAGACCTGGTCCTATACCTTGCAGACATGTGCAGGAAAGGTCAATACTTCTGGAAGAAGAGCCCATGGCTTCGTAGTTGCATCAGAATATGAGGACACAGAGTTTCCTCTTCCAACTCTAATTGAATGTGATCAACTACCGAACAACAGAGAAGAAATCCCCACACCAAAGGTTGCACGTCATCACCCTCATTTGAGCCACATTGCTAACTACATTCCACCACTTAACAAGGATGTTAAGATTTTGATTCTACTAGGGAGAGACATTCCTAGAGTTCATAAAATAAGAGAGTTATGTAACGGTCCAGATGATGCTCCTCAGGCCCAGAAACTTGATCTTGGATGGGTGATAATAGGAGAAGTCTGTTTAGACCAATCTCACAAGCTCTTGGATGTAGCTTCCTACAAAACTAATGTTACCTGTCAATTGATGAAATGTCCATCGCATTATTATGTGAAGGAAAGACTTGATTTAAAAAAACGAAGTTCCATATCAAGCACTTCAAAGTATTAACTGTAAACTCACTTCTCAAAAGGACTTTGGTGATTCAGTGTACCAGACTACTTGTGATGACAACAATATTCAGTCAAAGACAAGGAGTTCATCAAGATTATGGATGAAGAGTTCTTCAAGGACAATTCCAACAGTTGGGTAGCTCCAGTACCCTTCCGAGTACCAAGGCTTACTCTCCCTGACAATCGAGAACAAGCTTTAACCAGATTTGCTGCACTGAAGAAAACTCTCTGTAACAAACCTGAGAAGCGAGAGCACTTTCTAGCATTCATGCAGAAGATTTTAGTGCCAGCAGTTGTCCTCACACAAACCATTTGGTTTTCAGGGCCCAAGTTTTTAATGGACCAGTCATCTACAAACTCAGAAGAAGATATCGATTTCCACCTGGAGGATCCAGATACTGATCCTGAAATCCGGCCTGAAGTTGTAGCATTGAGTTCCAACATCTGCTCAAGAAGAAATTTGGAGGATGAAGATGACTCCACAGATATGGGGGATGCAGCTGATGAATGGATGCAGGCCAAGACTCTGGTTAAGCCTCCGGACCAGCTGGAACTCAGCGATGCTGAACTTAAGGAGGAATTCACTCGTATCCTGACTGCAAACAACCCTCATGCCCCCAGAACATTGTGAGGCACAGTTTTAAGAAACGGGCCTACAAACCCATTAACATCCTGGACCAGCTGGCCGTACACTTCTCCCTGGATGGAAACATGTCACACAAAGACTCTGATGAAGCGCGGCGACAGGGGACGAAGTTGGGAGTCATTGAAGAGACTCAGACCAACGACTCCACAGAGCCGGGAGACAAAGATACAGATGGGAAGTCTGACGCTCAGGCTAGTGAAAAATGGACAGAAGGTGAGGAAATACCATCCAGGAACAAGAAGGAGAGAAAACTGACCAACCAGTTCAATTATAGCGAGAGAGCGTCCCAGAGCATTAACAAACCCCTGCAGGAGCGAGCTTCTCAGACAGAGCCACCTCCAAGGGCCACCTTCTCCGCCACTGCAGACCAGTGGAGATTCAGCCCACCACACGCTTCACACATGGGCGGAGCATGGGAACGTATGATTGGGATAGCAAGGCGCATTCTGGATTCTATGTTGCTTGATGTGAGTTCTTCACGTCCTACCCATGAAGTACTTACTACATTCCTTGCTGAGGTCGCAGCAATAATCAACTCAAGACCGTTGACCGCTGTATCTACAGACCCAGAATGTCCGACTGTTTTAACTCCAGCTGCATTATTGAGCCGGAAAATTGGACAGATCCCAGCGCCAAAGAGCATCTTTGATGAAAAGGACATATATAAACGTCAATGGAGATACGCTCAATACCTTGCAGATTGTTTCTGGGACAGATGGAGGAGGGAATACCTCACACTTCTTCAAGGACGTAAAAAGTGGCAAACCCAGAAGCCTAACTTAAAGGAAGGGGACCTGGTTCTTCTAAAAGACAAGCAAACCAATCGGATCCAGTGGCCAGTTGGAGTTATTAAAAAGGCCATTGCTAGTGATGATGGAAAGGTCCGAAGTGTGGAAGTCAGGATTGTAAAGGACGGGAGCCCAAAAACCTTCCTGAGACCAGTCACTGAGACAGTCCTAATTATGCCTGCTTCCAAAAATTCTGATTCAGTGTTATGTGAAGGAGTCACTTAGATCTCTAGCATAGTTAGCTTAGAGGAGAGGGCTACATAGCATTCTACTGTATGCAATGTATATTGTATGTTTATGGAAAATAATTGTGTAGTGGTATCTCACGATACCAGGCGGAGAGTGTGCTGCAACGCAGCTTTAACTGTCTAGCAGTTGTTATTACATGTTATGTTATGCTATGTTATTGGTATCTTCCTTGCACCCCTGCTGTTTCTGGCTAGATGATTTCTCCCATCCTCCATTTTCCTGCTGTAACTCCCATTTTGTTTAGTTGTTATGAGGAGACTGCAGAGTGTGGAAGCTGTGTAACTTCATTGGAAATTTACCTATGGAAAAGTCTCTATGTTTATGCCTTTGCTAACTTGAAGCATAAAGAAGCATTGGAGAACACCTCTGGAGTCTTTATTCATTGAGTAAACTATCTGTTAAAGCCATCATTCAACCTGCTGCACACACTTTCTGACTGGGTCTACAAGGAGGTCACAGGTACAATCGATGCTGAGACAGAACAGTGACAGATGGTTTTTCATAGTTTACTGCAAGCAGGGGGGTCAGCTAGTAAATGAGCCTAACTTCCCCAACTGTCCCAGCATTGGTTGAGTGAAATGCATTGTGGAATTGGTTCAAATTTGTCAAATGACTTAAGAATCATGTGACTGGTCTTGCAAGTGATTAGCAACTCTCCCTGGCATATCCATATTCAAATGAACCATTTAGAATGTCAAACGTATTGGTACAGTATTTAACAGCAGAAACATGTTTCATAACATTTCATATTGGATTTCTCCTGTGTTTCCATTTCTGTAGGAATGTGTCCGTTATTATCAGTGATGTGCTGTGTATAAATTAGAATGCAGCAGAATGTCATGAAATATGTGGCTTATGACATCTGACATCGCCAGACTTTGCTATTGTTCCTGGATGTCAACAGCAGCCATTATTTGTCTTTTTTTTTCTCTTGTACTGTTCACTGTAAAAACAAAAAGAAGGAGAAAAACGTGCAACTACCTAAGTGTAGTATTTATTAAATCATATTTATGAAATGAAAAACAATAAATGTGCACTCACATTTACAAGATATAAAAAAAGTGTATCGATAAGTTTCCAGCAGGTGGCAACCTTCCAGGTGGTCAATGGTGAGCAAGCCCCTCCAGGTGGAAGTGACGTAAGGTGCTTGGAACCAGGAAATAAACCAGGGAAACACCAGGAAGAGCCAACAGAGGCAGCAGAGGCTCTACCTACAACCATAGAAGGTCGCCACCTGCTGGAGACTTGTCAAGATACGCTTTTTAATATTTGGTAAATGTGCATATTTATTGTTTTTCATTTCATAAATTTGTTTTAATAAATGCTACATTAGGAAGTGGTGTTTTTCTCTCCTTCATTTTGTTCATACGTGGTTTGCTGGTGGGAACTTCCCCAGATCCTGCTTTGAAGAGAGACTGCTGACATAGTGTGAACTTCATGCCACAGTGTTTTTATACAGACTTTGTTTAACCACTTCAAGACCAAGCCTATTTCTCACATTTGTTGTTTTGTTGTTTTCAAGTTAAAATCAGTATTTTGTTTACTTGAAAAATACTCCCAAACATTATATATATATATATATTTTTTTTTTTGCAGAGATCTAGGGAATAAGAATAAAATGGAGGTTGTTGCAATATTTTATGTCAAACTGTATTTGCGCGGCGGTCTTTCAAACACATTTTTGGGGAAAAAATACACTTTATTGAATTTAAAAAAAACTAAACAGTAAAGTTAGCCCAATTTTTTGTATACTGTGAAGGATGATATTACACCGAGTAAATAGATAGCTAACATGTTACGCTTTAAAATTGCACATGCTCGTGGAATGGTGATAAACTACAGTACTTAAAAATCTCCATAGGCGTCGCTTTGAAAATGTTAACAGTTACCTGTTTAGAGTTACAGAGGAGGTCTTATGCTAGAATTTTTGCTCTCCCTCTAACAATCACGGTGATACCTCTCATGTGTGATATGAACACTGTTTACATTTGCGGGTGCAACTTACGTATGTGTTTTCTTTGGTGCGCAAGCAAGGAGGGATAGGGCACTCTAAAAAATGTTTTTTTCTTATTCATTTTAATTATTTATTTTTATTTTTATTTTTACACTGTCCCTTTAAAAAAAAAAAAAAAGAATTCTGATCACTTTTACTGCTGTCACAAGGAATTTAAATAAGAGGCAGTGACTAAAATACCCCAAACCCCTCCTCTGCATTTAAAAGTATTTAAAACGACAAGATCCGCATTTTGAATACTGTCATTTTTTTAAAATTGGCACCGTTGGCTGCCAACTAAACCAGAAGTGACGTTGAGACCCGATCAAAGTTGAATTTGCAGCCAGGGACATGCCGGTTGGTGGCTCGGGTCCCGGGTGGGATGGGAGATCAGGGTGGAGTGGTGGAAGGCGGCGGGAGGAGGGACTCTCGCCCTGCCCCGCCCCTGCCACTCCTAACAGCCTAGTGGCTGAATAGCCACATCGGTTGTTATAACTAGAAAGCTGACCGTCGGCTCTAGGCATCACTCTGGTAAACCACTTCAGCAAAATGCCGTACATAATTTTGCAGGAAGTGGTTAAGGACTAAAAGACTCTTTCTTTATGTTGTTTATCAGTCCATGCCTATTGTTATTTTTGACATTTGCATTAGTGTTCCCCTCTTTTTTTTGCGCCTGGGTACATTTAGGATTTTAATGCCCTTTATAATAACTTTTTTGTGTTTTCTGTGCTGACTTCCCCTCCTTAAATCCATCCTCTTAGCACCTCTGTAGTACAGAAGGACAGGTACTGTGAATTCTGTGACACAGCAGTGCCTACCCCCAGGGCATAATGAATATGTGTTACAGAATCCAAGAAAATAAATATTCACAAAGCAAATTTACATACTTCAAGAATGCTCAGATTAATAGGAACAGGCCAGAAATAATCGATATACAATGTGGAAAAAAAGTAAATGATTTTAGATTTTGACTATATATATATATATATATATATATATATATATATATATATATATATATATATACATGTTAAACAGCATTAACCCTGACACAGATTCCAGGAGTGCACTACTCACATGTGTTGTGTTAAAAGTGCACTGTCTCTTTAAATAATAACTGTGCAGAAGTTCATAAGTCAGTGCTCATATCTAAAAAAAAACAATGTGATAAAGCAATTTATGAACACAAAAAGGAACTCATATACTCAATAAATAACAAAATGGTATAAACCTATTTGGAAAAATAATTTTACAGTATAAACAAAGAGTCTACGTATATTTATTTAATCAGATGTAATTAAAATGCTTCATGCCCAGAAACTTTCCTAAAAGGTTCTCCAGTGCAAAAAAATGACTCCTTAAGCTGAAAAGGCCTATTACCAAATGGGGATGATCTCAAGTTACAGAGATCAGAAGCTCTTGTTTGATCCAATAGCAAAATTGACACTCTCACTGCTAGACCCTGGCATGGGTAAATCATCTCACATGTGAGAAGCACAAACAAGAAGAAGCCTCATGGTGTAGTATATCAAAACTATCTTTATTAAAAGGTTAATTGCACTTACAGTATCTCACAAAAGTGAGTACACCCCTCACATTTTTGTAAATATTTTATTATACCTTTTCATGTGACAACGCCGAAGAAATGACACTTTGCTACAATGTAAAGTAGTGAGTGTACAGCTTGTATAACAGTGTAAATTTGCTGTCCCCTCAAAATAACTCAACACACAGAAATTAATGTCTAAACCGCTGGCAATAACAGTGAGTACACCCCTAAGTGAACATGTCTAAATTGGGTCCAAAGTGTCAATATTTTGTGTGGCCACCATTATTTTCCAGCACTTTCCTTAACCCTCTTGGGCATGGAGTTCACCAGAGCTTCAAAGGTTGCCACTGGAGTGCACTTAACTTCTTTGGTCGACCATGGCGAGGCCTGTTCTGAGTGGAACCTGTCCTGGTAAACCGCTGTATGGTCTTGGCCACCGTGCTGCAGCTTAGTTTCAGGGTTTTGGCAATCTTCTTATAGCCTAGGCTATCTTTACGTAGAGCAACAATTCTTTATTTTAGATCCTCAGAGAGTTTTTTGCCATGAGGTGCCATGTAGAACTTCCGGTGACCTTCGGAGACTGGGCCGCAGGGCAGTATTCCAACATGATAACGACCCAAAACACACCTCCAAGACAACCATTGCCATGCTAAAGAAGCTGTGGGTAAAGGTGATGGACTGGCCAAGCATGTCTCCAGACCTAAATCCTATTGAGCATCTGTGGGGCATCCTCAAACAAAAGGTGGAGAAGCGCAAGGTCTCTAACATCCACCAGCTCTGTGATGTCGTCATGGAGGAGTGGAAGAGGACTCCAGTGGCAACCCATGAAGCTCTGGTGAACTCCATGCCCAAGAGGGTTAAGGAAAGTGCTGGAAAATAATGATGGCCACACAAAATATTGACACTTTGGGCCCAATTTAGACATTTTCACTTAGGGGTGTACTCACTTTTGTTGCCAGCGGTTTAGACAATAATGGCTGTGTGTTGAGTTATTTTGAGGGGGCAGCAATTGTACACTGTTATACAAGCTGTGCACTCACCACTTTACATTGTAGCAAAGTGTAATTTCTTCAGTGTTGTCACATCAAAAGATATAATAAAATATTTACAAAAATGTCAGGGGTGTACTCATTTTTGTGAGATACTGTATATGTAAACAAATAAATTCATGTGATCAAACAGTAAAAGACGTCCAGCCATGGTGATCAGCCGACACTCCGGTACGTTATGACATCATGCTTTAACTCCACTCAATGCGTTTCCCCACAAATGGCGTACTCACAGCCTTAGATAATTTAGAGATTAAGTCAACTTTCACTGTTCTCTGGACCTGTACATGTAACATGTTTCCAATCCATTTACTATTTCTTCAACACCAATAAATCGTGTTTTATGAATTAAAAATTTATGATGTACAAAATGAAATGCTTTACCAAAATCCAGATAAACTTCATCCACTGACCCTCCTCTATCTAAATGACTACTCTTTACTCTTTACTTTCCTTATGGAGACCAACGAGACTGCATGACACGGCTACCGCCCTGCAGGATGCCGCCAACCTCAGGAACTTGACTCTTCACCGATGATCATATATAGATGTGCCTGTCTACTTCTACTTCAATGTGAGTCTATATTGTTTTTATTGCATTAAACTGGAAAACCTTCACTTAGAGGCACCTCTCTCTTTCATCTCTGTTGAATGTGTGACACTGCACTGTCTATCAACAGTGCATAATGAATATGTGTCAGAGAATTCAAGGAAGTAAATCTGGGAGGATCTTCAAATAGCAGGTTTACAAATTTCAAGATTTTGCTAATTAATAGGAGTAAGCTAGCAATAATTAAATACAGCGTGGAAATACATTTTGACAATATTTAATATAATGGAAAACAGTTGCGTAATTTCCTGCTTGGCGTTTTTATCTTATCAAAGTAAGCCTAATGACAAGTGTCAGTGCCCTTTTACTGTTGCCCTTTTGTAACGCTCCTGCGTTTTTGTAGTAGGCTGGATTTGCAGCTGCAGAATCTCCACTCAGTAGTCATGTAGAGATGTGTTGAATAACCAAATCCAACTCTCCAGACTCATCACTGTGGGCCTGTCAGCTTCAGCATACAGATATACACACTCAATAAGATGTTCCTGGAGTGATAGGATGTATATGTTAGTATGAAGATGATGTGCTGAAGGGACAGGTGTGAACAGTGACAGAGATGGTAAGCACTTGATAGAAATGTTCAGGAGAGTACTAGATGGTATTAGGTAGAATGCAGATAGGTTAGTAATCGAGTATGGTAACAGGTGGTAAGGATAGCAGATGACAAATACAGGATAGACTAACCCAGTGCAAGGATAGATGGTAGTAGACTCAAGAGCTAGCAATCTATGTAACAGTGCAGATGATAGAATTAGTATGCATAGATAGTAACAGTCCTTAATGTGCAGAGGTAGATAGTGTAAGTAAGGTTATGGAGGATTCCCCTGTGGGGTACTTATCACTAGTAAGGTTAGTAGTAGAAGGGTCCAGTAGTGAGGGAGTGATCCAGTAGCGAGATACAGGGATCAGTAGCGAGGTTCCGGTCTGTTTCCAAGTAAAAGAAAGTAGCTGGAGGTTCCGGTAGCAAGACAAGCTTGTAAGCATGTGGACACACAGGCAGGTTGAACGAACAATGTGAGAGAGAACGCCGGCGGTTGAAATAGCCGCTCTGCGGCGCTCGGCGATGACGTCATCCGTCTTAAAGGTGTATGCGTACCACCTAATTAGAAAGGTGGGCTGCATATTTGAAAGAAAAGTGGAAAATAAGGGTACCAGAGGTACCAGAATCTTACAGGAGGGCCTATAGCACTGGTTTCTCCGGGTATTTCGAGTGAAATCTTCGTATAAGCCTAGGTGCGTGAACATCAGTGGTATCCAACCAGGTGTCCTCTTGGGGTCCATAGTTCTTCCATCTTATGAGATACTGGAGTCTTCCTCTATGGATGCGAGAATCCAAAATTTCCTTGATCTCATACTCTTCTCCGCCTTCAACTTGTACTGGAGGTGGAGGCAAGATGGTAGGCCTTATTCCTTGATTAGGAACATGGGGTTTCAGTAGCGACACATGGAAGATGGGATGGATCTTGAGATTTGCTGGTAAGGTGAGCTGTACTGCAGCTTTTCCAATAAGTTTTTTAATTGGGAAGGGTCCCAGAAATAAAGGTCCAAGCTTTTGCTAGGGATCTTTAATCTTAAATTTCTTGTCGATAGCCAAACGAGGTCCCCAATAGCATACTGAGGAGAAGGTCTTCTACGTAGGTCGTAGTACCTTTTTTGTTGGCTGTGGGCGTGTGAGATAGTGGTATTAAGTAAACCCAGAGAGTCCTTTATTTGGGTAAGATAGTCTGAGGCTACTGGGTTACTTGATGGTAGGATGCGTGGTGGAAGAAGTGTGGGATGAAACCCATAGTTCAAGTAGAACAGACTTTGCTTAGTAGTACTGTGGGTTGCGTTGTTATAAGCAAATTCCGCCAGAGGGAGAAGGTCCACCCAATCATCCTGTAGGTATGATGTGTAGCAACGCAGATATTGTTCTATACACTGGTTGACTCTTTCAGTCTGTCCGTTGGTCTGAGGGTGGTAGGGAGAAGTGAGCTTTCGCTCAATCCGTAATATTTGACAAAGAGCTTGCCAAAATTTGGAGATGAACTGTGAACCACGGTTGGATAAAAGAGTCTTTGGAATTCCGTGTAACTTGAACACGTTTCATCAGTAGTTCCGCTGTTTGTTTAGATGAAGGTAGTCTACGGATAGCGATGAAATGGTCCACTGACACTAGAATGGTATTAAATCCTTTAGAAGGTGGTAGTTCTACTATAAAGTCTAAGGACACAATTTCCCATGGAGCCTGGGGTATTGGTAGACTGCAGAGTAGACCAGATGGTTTTGTAGTGTCAATTTTGGACCTTGCACAGATGTCACATGAAGATACAAATTTTTGTACAGACGTCTTCATATCAGGCCACCAAAACTGCCTAGTAAGCAAATTAAGGGTTTTCGTCATACCCATATGTCCTGCCATGGGCACATCATGTGATAACTCCAAGATCTTGGTGCGCATAGTAGGGGGTATGTAGAGTTTGTCGTTGTAGTAGAGGAAGCCTTCTGCATCAGTACTTAGTTGTGGTGGAGGTGAATCCAATCCTATACTGTGCAAAATCTCTTCCTTCAGGGAACGAACAACCCCAATAATACGTTCATAGGGTATTATAGGAATAGAAGGGATTTCAGCGCAGTTATCTTCGGTTAATCGTGATAGCGCATCCGCTTTTTTATTTTTGTCTGCAGGCGTGTAGGTAACTAAGAAGTTGAATCTTAGGAAGAATAATGACCATCGTACCTGCCGGTGGGAGAGAGTTTTGTTAGTCTGGAGGTATTGAAGGTTTTTATGATCTGTATATATGAGTATTGGTAACCGGGTACCCTAAAGTAGATGTTGCCAATTCTCCAGTGCCAGTTTTATGGCAAGCAACTCCTTTTCACCCATTGGGTAATTCACCTCTGGGCTGCTTAATGATTTTGAAAAGAAAGCAACTGGGTGGAGTGGTGAAGTATTTGTTGGTCGTTGGGAGAGAACTGCTCCTACTGCCATATTTGATGCATCTACCTCCAGAATATATTGGAGGGATGGGTCTGGATGGCGTAGTATGGGAGCAGAAGTAAAGCTTGATTTTAACAAGCAGAAAGCTCGATTTGCTTCTTCTGACCATTTGAATGGTTTCTTTATACTTGTCAGTTGTGTGAGAGGTCTCACAATGGCAGAAAAGTTCTTGATGAACTTCCTATAGAAGTTTGAAAATCCAAGGAATCGCTGTAATGCCTTACGAGTTGTTGGTATAGGCCAGTCCAGAATACAGGATATCTTGCCCATATCCATCTTAATTCCGGTTTTGGATATGATGTATCCTAGGAATAATATTTCTTCTTTATGAAATAGGCATTTTTTTAATTTCACGTATAGATTGTGTGCGAGTAATCTGGATAACACAAGTCTTACATGTTTTATATGTTCAGAGAGAGATCGAGAATAGATAAGTATATCGTCCAGATATACTACAACACAGACATCAAGTAAGTCTCTAAAGATGTCGTTTATGAACCTTTGGAAGGCTGCGGGAGCATTACACAACCCGAATGGCATCACAAGATATTCGAATAATCCGTATCTGGTTCTGAATGCTGTTTTCCACTCATCTCCGTCACGGATTCGGATTAGGTTGTATGCCCCTTTCAGGTCTAATTTAGAGAAGTAAGTAGCCCCACGCACTTGTTCAATGAGTTCAGGGATGAGCGGTAAAGGATAGCGATCCTTTATTGTAATCGTATTTAATTGCCTATAATCGATAATAGGCCTAAGACTTGAATCCTTATTGCTGACAAAAAAAAGTCCTGCAGCTGTGGAAGAAGTAGAGGGTCTGATGAACCCTTTTGTCAAATTCTCATCCAAGTATTCCTTGAGATGAGAAAGTTCATCCTGTGAAAGAGGATAAACATGACTGAAAGGCAATTTGCTGTTAGGGAGTAGATCGATAGTGCAATCATAATCCCTATGGGGAGGCAACATTTGAGCATTTTTTTCAAGGAATACTTCGGACAGATCCTGATAGCATAGTGGTGCAATCTCATCTGACACCACAGACAGGATCTTTCCATAAGATGGGAGGTTACACGTAATCTCACAATAGTGAGAAGGGAAAGACAAAGTCCGTCTTTTCCAATCTATGATTGGTTGATGTGTGTGTAACCAGGGGAGTCCCAAAATAATAGAAAAATGGGGTGAAGATAGTATATCAAAAGTGGTGGTCTCCATATGAGACTCGTTAGTAGTGACGAGGAGTGCTTGTGTCTGGTTGGTGATTGGACCAGAAGATAGTGGAATACCGTTAATGAAACTAACAGAAACAGGTTTAGGTTTTGAAATAATAGGTATTTTATTTAAGGTAACAAAACATGTATCAATATAGTTTCCACAAGATCCGGTGTCGATCATAGCCTTGGTGGTAATCCTAGTCTGGTCCCACTGTAATGTCAAATGAACAAAGAGATAGGGGTTAGAAAAGGAAGTCGTTAATCCTCCTAGCAAGACATGTGAACACTCACCCTCTTTTTTGCGGACAAGGGGACAGACGCTTATCAAATGATCCGGGGATGCGCAGTACATGCAGAGGTTTCTGGATCTTCTTCTGGCTCGTTCGGTAGTTGATAAAGGTGGGCGTATGGTTCCTACCTCCATGGGAGTAGGGTCAACGGCCGAAATCCGAGAAGGACTAGACAATGGCATTCCCATTTTCTCAGCCTTTCTTTCACGCAGTCGCCTGTCGATGTTGATACTGAGTTGTATTAAGGCATCCAAGGTGCCAGGTAAATCCGCTCGGGCGAGCTCGTCTTTAACAGCTTCTGACAACCCGAGTCTGAATTGAGTTCGCAGAGATGTATCATTCCACCTTGAATCAAGGGTCCATCTTTTGAACTCAGCTACAAAGTCTTCTACAGGTCTCCTTCCTTGTTTTAAAGCCCTCAATTGAATATCAGCAGTACTCTGCCTGTTGGGGTCATCATATAAACTAGCGAGTTCCGCTAGGAATAAAGAATAGGAGTTGAGAAGCTGATCATTTTTCTCAAAGAGAGAGTCTGCCCAGGCCCGTGGATCACCCGTTAAGTATGAGATAACGGTACAGACTTTAATTTGATCAGTAGGGTATGTACGAGGTTTTAACAAAAAAAGCAATTGACATGCGTTTTTGAATTCACAAAATTTTTTCCGATCACCTGTAAACACTAGAGGAGGGTTTATTTTAGGTTCAGGGGGTTGAGCAGCAGTGAGCCGTGAAAGATGGGTTACCTGCTGTATCAGAGTCTGATTTTCTTCTTTTACTTCAGTAAGAGCAAGCATTAATGCATTTACTTGTTGTGTTAATTGTGTCACTTGAGTGGGTAATTCTGCTGAATCCATTTTTTAGGTTCGTTCAATCTGTAACGCTCCTGCGTTTTTGTAGTAGGCTGGATTTGCAGCTGCAGAATCTCCACTCAGTAGTCATGTAGAGATGTGTTGAATAACCAAATCCAACTTTCCAGACTCATCACTGTGGGCCTGTCAGCTTCAGCATACAGATATACACACTCAATAAGATGTTCCTGGAGTGATAGGATGTATATGTTAGTATGAAGATGATGTGCTGAAGGGACAGGTGTGAACAGTGACAGAGATGGTAAGCACTTGATAGAAATGTTCAGGAGAGTACTAGATGGTATTAGGTAGAATGCAGATAGGTTAGTAATCGAGTATGGTAACAGGTGGTAAGGATAGCAGATGACAAATACAGGATAGACTAACCCAGTGCAAGGATAGATGGTAGTAGACTAAAGAGCTAGCAATCTATGTAACAGTGCAGATGATAGAATTAGTATGCATAGATAGTAACAGTCCTTAATGTGCAGAAGTAGATAGTGTAAGTAAGGTTATGGAGGATTCCCCTGTGGGGTACTTATCACTAGTAAGGTTAGTAGTAGAAGGGTCCAGTAGTGAGGGAGTGATCCAGTAGCGAGATACAGGGATCAGTAGCGAGGTTCCGGTCTGTTTCCAAGTAAAAGAAAGTATCTGGAGGTTCCGGTAGCAAGACAAGCTTGTAAGCATGTGGACACACAGGCAGGTTGAACAAACAATGTGAGAGAGAACGCCGGCGGTTGAAATAGCCGCTCTGCGGCGCTCGGCGATGACGTCATCCGTCTTAAAGGTGTATGCGTACCACCTAATTAGAAAGGTGGGACGCATATTTGAAAGAAAAGTGGAAAATAAGGGTACCAGAGGTACCAGAATCTTACACCTTGCCTGTAGTGATGCAATGAGTGGAGATAGTGTCCCTTTATATGCCAGCTGTGGGTGGGGCCTAGTGCACTTGGGGTATGGGAGCTGGACATCTCTGATCACCAAAAATGTAGTGCTGTAATGGATCTTTAATAGAGAGCCCCCTGCAGGACTGAAGTACAGAGTGGTGAGTGAGGACACTAGGGAGGAGATAGAGAAACCTTGATTCCCTTGACCCTCACCTAGAAGGTCCGTAGCTTGGTTTGCTGTGGCCTCTGAGCCTATGGAGGATTTCCCTCATGTGAGAGGAAGGTATATCCTGTGTAACACCTGTGATAAGAGACATCTGAGGAAGATGACTGTAACTGTTTTGTGAGGCATTCAAGTGGTCTACACTTGTGGGACCACTATGTGGGAAGTCATGAGAAGAAGGGAAGTGTTCTGCAGTGAGGACTGAGTCATGTACTGCTAATTGTGTTAAAAAGTGCCTGTGACCTTAAAAGGATTGTAAAGGCAGAACATTTTTTATATTAATGCATTCTATGGACCCGCCATTCTATTCTAAGGACTACCCGCCCGCATTGAACTGCGGACGGGCAGCTCCTACAGGTACAGCAACGTACCTGTGTGTCGCTGCCTGTTTCCGGGTTCAGGGCACATGTGCACGCCCCCGTCCGCCGGCTCCCATTGTGATTGGACACAGTAGGATTTTGTCAGCAGGTGCTGGCCAATGATTCATGGCTGGGACTTGCTAATGGACCCAATCACAGCCCATGACCCTGTGTTAACAAACAACACAGGGATCTGTACATAGGGAACAATAAAGCAGGTAGAAGAAACAAACACATTTTTAGTTAAAAGCAGCCCTTGATTACCCTGAGATGTTTTTGTTTTTTTTTTTCTTCCCTTATATAGGTTGAACTAGATGGATTTGTGTCTTTTCATTCTGAATAACTATGTAACTATGTTAACCCCTTCCCAGTCAGTGTCATTCGTACATTGACAGTGTATAGTATTATCACTGATCACTGTATTAGTGTCACTGGTGATGTCAGTGTCAGTTAGTCAGTTCCAACTCAGTGTCAAATTGCCCACTGCACTATCCCAGTCCTACTATATGTTACTGATCGCTGCCATTATTATTATCAAAAATTAAATAAAAATTCCAATATACTGTATATGCCATAGTTTGTAGACAGTATAACTTTCACACAAACCAAATAATATACACGTATTGGGATATTTATTACCAAAGACATGTAGCATATTACATTTTGGCCTAAATTTATAAAGAAATTAGTTTCTTTTTATTTTTTAAATTATATATTTTATAGCAGAAAGTAAAAAAATATTTTTTTATTTTTTTGAATTTTTGGTTTTTCCTTTATATAATAAAAAATAAAAAAAAAAACCCAGTGGTGATCAAATACCACCAACAGAAAGCTCTATTTCGGTGAAAAAAATGGCATACATTTTATTTGGGTAGGGACCCAAGACAACACAATTGCCAGTTAAAGTACTGCAGTGCTAAATAGCAAAAAATGGTCTGGTGATGAAAAAAACCTTCTGGGGCTCAGGTGGTAAAGAATTGTGCTAAAGTGACACTATGTAGTAAAACATTAAAAAGACTTTAGGCCTAGACATTCCTCTATTCTGTGTAATAGGCCCTAGGTCGGAAATGTGAGAAAATGGGCTTTCGGCCAAGAAGTGTTGCACAATATGACAATATGAGTATCTTCAAACAACAGGTAGGTGACTGTCCCATCCAAGTAGGGGCGGAACCAGTGTCAGCATGGTGCGAACCACCAACCAATAAAAGGGAGCCTTACCAGGCTTCCCTCTTATTTCACCAGTAGCTCTTGCTCCCTCCAGCCAGTCAATGATGTGTTAGAAATTGGTAGAGGTAATTTAGGAGAGAGAAACCTATCACTATCTGCCAATTGCCATTCTCTTGGTGCAATAAAGACCTCCCCGATTATCAATGACCTCCCCTATCTTGTGTAGCACCCTCCTAGATAGGTGCTAGGTAGTTAGTGTATATTTGCTCTGCCTGCTTATCAGGAGAGTAACAGGTAAAACCTAGTTGCTCTTCTGCTTATCAGGGAGCAGGATTTCTAGTCAGGCCTGTTGCATGTGTCCATGTGTGATTCTTCTGGTCTGAAGGAGTGTCCCCACTGTTTCCAATAGGGGAGCCTGTTGAACAGTGGAGGAAGCCCAGCCAGTCACACACAGGCTTTTGTGGCTGTCCCAGTGGGTTGGCACAGACAGGGGTGCATCCTGGGATAGGCTATAAAAGCCAAGGGCACATGTGTCTTTGGGTGGGAATCCAGGACCCAGAAGGAGGGTGATGGCTGTCTCTCCTTATGTTTGCTGTGGATGATGGTCACAGGCGGTCGGCCTTGTGGACCAGGAGAGTGGTGCTGATTCCAGAGGTCCAGCAAAGCTGACTGGTGGAGTAGACGGCAGAGCAACTCTGGGAAAACAGTGTCCATAAGTACAGGGAAGCTTGCCAAGGGGTCTGCCCAGGGGACCACTCCAGTGGATAGAGTCAGTGGACGGATGTCAGCCCACACAGGCAGTGAAAGTAAAGGGGGTGCCAAGTTAGAACCCTAAAGAGAATGACTAAAACAGGAACCGTTTAAACTATCTTCACTTCAGTGGCAAGGTGAAGCAGCGGCATTGCCGCACACTACAGCTAGTTGTCCTCAAGATTGTGCGTAGTTCATAGTTGGAGTATCCCACTCATCCCTTCTCATATTCCAGTTCTAAATAAAAACACAAAATACCAACATCCCCTGGATTGATTATTGACTGAGCCAAGGACTTTTAATGCTGTTTGTCTGCTATCATTTGCTAAGGGTGACCCAGGGGAATCCAGAAAGTGTAATTCTCAGCAGTCCCCTGGGGGGCAGTGCTACATTTGGGGTTTCGTCCGGAATATCGCCCTGGGTTACCGGAATGGTTGCTAATGGCAACAGCTGAAGAAAATTTCCAAAAATGTTGTTTTCCTCTCAAGAACTTTTAGTTGCTAAGGGTAACCCAGGGGAATCCAGAAAATTTAATTCTTAGCAGTCCCCTAGGGGGCAGTGCTACACTTGCATTAAAACAATTGCATTAAAGAATTCTTGACCCAAATTCTCATGGTCCTACAGCACACTTTCATACAGGGCTGAAGGACCTCTAATTGGTAAACATATTGCTAATGGGGCTACTCAGTCACCCGTACACCACTAATGGTGGCCATACATGGTGTAATAAACCTGAACGATTGATGTCTGATTCGACAAAATGATCAAGTCAGACATCAGCCAAGCAATAGTGATGGTTTCGATAATCCCAAGTCAATCAGTTTTGGTGGAAAAGAACTTATCGTACAGGGTAGATCGATTGTGTTTTTTTTTGCATCTTTAAACATAGCTTGATCGAAATGGCAAAAAATCTGCTATTGCTTTTGTGATTGTTTTTTTCTATCACAACTGATCCACTTGGGTTTATTAAAATGGTCTGTATAGATACGCTTTCACATTAATGATCTGTCACTCATCGCTCAACCATGGCATTTTGATCTTGCTCGATCGATGTCCAATGAAATCGCTTTGTCACTCATTTTGTTTTAACACACCATTAGATTGATCGCTTCACGCAACGCATGCGACGTTTCAAAATGCTTTATATTTTTTCTGTCTGAAGTTTCTGTGTAACCCCTAGCAACCAACCCCGGGAAGGAACCCCTGGCTTAATTAATCTGCATATCTTATAACTTAGCATGTTTGCAAACAGAACGTCTTGTTTTGGAAACAAAATAATGAACGCCATAGAAAAGCACATTCTCGTGGTGCGTGTCTATAAATATCCTGACAGATGTCTCTTGTGTTTCTTTGTAGTGTACCTTGCATCGCTCTGCACTTTGATCATCCCCCTCTCATGTGACAATGATGGCAATCTAAGCAGATTTTCTCCAGATTCAACATATTTACCCTTCAATGATAAAGATAAAGCGACAACTACAGTTACATAATATGCTAAACAGATTCATTAAAACAGCTTTACTCACAGTCTGGTTTGCTAAAGGAAAAGATATGTTCAGAGCAAAAAAAAAGGAATGTGTCACCACAAACATTAGTACAAACTGGGATAACATGCAGATGACAGGCAATGCATGTGTTGACAGGTGATAATATAGTCACTGTATACACAACTATTTTAATTCCCAGTATCTATAGGGTTAATTCTATGCAGTGGTGGGTGGGTGGCCAGTGGCAAAGTCTCCTACCATGTGAGGGCATAAAGGAAAAAAGGCCACACATCTTGTTTTGTGAACGATAGTGGAAGATGAGTTTGCCCGTGATGGGACGTGAGGACGTGGAACTCTGCTAACCATGCTTATGGGAAGTGTTTGCACCAAAGGTGTGCACTACCGTACAGCCTGAACCATTATACACCCTGCATCATAGTACAGTCCTCACTAATGTTTAGTAATAGCCACCTCAGAGAGACTGTTGCTGTTTGTATTTCCTATATCTCAGAGAAGTTCAGCACCTAAGTCAGTTCTAATATGAATGATGGTGTATAAGACATTTAAGTAGCAGAATAATGTAACCCCTATGTATTGTATGTGTCTGGTCACTAGATAAGGATAAGCTCAAGAGTGACTTCACAGTGTATACAACAAGAGGAACAAAGTTTAAGGCTCCATGTACACGGGACATTGTTAAAAGTCCCTTTGAATGCTGGAATTTTTAGGATGTTTGAAACGTCCGTTTCGGTCGCGTTTGTACCCGCGTTTAGCGGGCGTTTAGCGGGCGTTTGCGGGCGTTTGCGTTTAGAACCGTTCCTAGAGGTCAAAAAAATTATTCCCCTTTAAAATGGAATAACGCGAACGCCAAACGCGGGTCATCGTGTTCGGTCGCGTTTGGACGCGTTCGGTCGCTTTTTTGCTTTTGAAACGCCGGGAACCACACGTTCGAACGCAAATAATTGCGTTCTAAAAACAGTCCCTGAACACAACTGCCCGCAAACGACCGCAAATGACCTGGTGTACATGGACAGATAAGATAAAATGTAGATGGGTTCAGGGGCTTCTAAAAAAAACGCCCAACTGCTCCTAAACGGCCATTTTTCCAGCGTCCCGTGTACATGGAGCCTAACAGAGTAAGAATGATTAAGAGTTCATGTGAAAGAAGGAAGAATAGCCAGTTGGGGAAGGGAACATTGGTGGCCAGTGACCCTTCCAGCTTGAAGGGTGGCTCTTTGCATGTCTAAACTTGCCCTTCTTAGTGCTGGGTCCCTATACTAGGGCCGCTGTGTTATGGAACTGTGGTATGACCATGGAAGAAGTTAAGCCTTGCATGTGAATGGTGTCCCTCTCCACACCTGCAGGTTGATCCAAGATAAATGTGCTGCGCTGGAGAACTGGTGGAGGATAGTTAGTGTTCTGCACAGTAATGTTGGCCATACACTAGCCGAAAAAACGGTCAAAATTCTAGAGTGACGATCGTTCGGCCGATTTTCTTATAGTTAGTGGATGACGAACAATAATCTCTTTCAACTTTTTGGCCTTGAAAAATCGTATGAGAATTTAGAAATATTTTTCCTGATTCCGAAATTCTGAAGTTTTGTGGCTGCCTCGCATGAGAACAATCGTACGACTTTTCGTGCACATGTGCAAAATCCTTTAACCCGGAAGTTAAACAGTTTACAGAATGAACAGAATAAATAGACATCTGTTATCCGCAAAAAATAGTTTTGTGTAAAGTGCATTTAATTTCCACGAACGTTCATTACTAAACTCAACAAACAAGGGCACACAACATGTGAAATGAGACCAATCAATAACAAATCAAAATACTGTAATTATAAAAAAAACTTTTTTGCAAAGAAGAGCCCAGCAACACGCTTTATAGAAATGTCACAAACAATATAATAAAAATTTTACAAACATTATAAAATATATAACGATATACAAAATACCATGATAGATATTTTTGTTGTAATGTTCTCATTGATTTTTATTTCCAAAAAAGACCTTGCAGTGATGTACTGTAATCTTTATTCCAAAAAATAAAATAAAAATATTAAAAGAGGTAGCATGTTTATTCACAGTAGTCATGTGGCATGACAAGTGAGCAGCATATACAGTATATGTAAAGGCGACACATGTACCACTGCGATAGGAGCATAAGAGGCACATATCTAGTAAATATGCAAAGCTTTTGACGTGATTCAAAAGTGACATATGGTAAGTGCAAAACGTAAATATAAAAAGAGGTAGTATGTTCATTTTATGCCAATTGTTCAGCAGTGGTTCATGGGACGCATATATATTTAAATGTGGCACATGCACCACCGCAATTGGAGCACAGGAGGCACATACCTATTAAATATGCCAAGTTTTGGACGTGATCCAAAAGTGAAACATGCCATTTGCAAAACGAAATATGAAGCGTATCTGTAACAATTTAAAAAACAAGAAAAGGTAAAAACCAAACATATACCCCTATAAAATAGATTTTTACATTTTAAACTTTTGCAAGGGTATCAACAGCAGGCAATAAAGTGGATACAGCAGAGCCCCCAAGATCTTTAATTTTCTCGAAATCAGTTGTGCATTTCACATTGTCAGCAAGTAACATCTGTTCGGTGACCCTATTCATAGTGTTCTCTTCAGAGGGTGGATTGACTGCAAGAAAAAAAAGACTGACAATAAAAATGAACAAAATTAAAGGTGTTTGCATTCACTATATGTGCTGTATATGAACATACCTGTACTGCTAGTAATCTCCTCTGACAATGCCATGGGATCTTGTAACTCCACATCACATTCAGCTGTTGGTAAAGCTAGGGTATCTCTGCTGTCATCTTGCATTGGATTGTATTTGATTGGAACAGCAGTCACAGTTGATTTCTTTGGTCTCTCTGTGTTAAAAAACAAAAATACATAGCATTATCAAATGTTCAATTGCAATAATACAAAGTAACTTATGCCAAAATGTTCTGTAATGTAAAATGGTAGCAAATGTGCATATAAATACCCAAGCATTCACAAGCACATCTGAATACAACTTAGATTTGCACTTAATTAAATAAAACATATTGAATACCTTTTTGTATGATTTTGTGGAGTTTGTGCAGGTGTTCTTGCTCTCTCAGCTTAAGGTCTGACCATCTCTTCCTTAGCTGATCCTTGGAACATTGTACTCCATGCTTGCTGTACAGGGCCTCCACAAGCCTCTGCATAATTTTATCTTTTCTGGAGTTTGGCTTGGGATAATTCGCTAATCTGCCATCATAATCTTTTCTTTCCAATATTTTCACCATGGTGACCATCCCCCCTAAAGACATAGCTGTGGCCTTTTTTTTTTGCTTGTGCGCCGATGCTTCGTGGTAGCCATATAGGGTTCTTTAACTCCCGCCAAGTTTCTAGTGCAGATGGCGCAGAAATAAGAAGAAGGGTGGAGTACATGAGTTTCTTTACACGAGGTGACGTATTTCCTGTTACAGTTTAAAGATTGTTGTCACGAACGTTCTCTGTCACCTCTCAAGAGTTTTCTGCTCAGATCACCTCACGAGACTATTCTTCTAAGACTTTTCTTGAGAATTATCGGTAAGTACTTATATTTACTGCTTTAAATAACTTTTTTTGCAAAGATAGCATGTCTGTGAGCATGTCATGAATATTCAAAAAAAAATGTTTTTAATTTTACAGGCAATATGGTTGTCATGTCTTCATCATTATATTGTCATGTTATTCTAATGAGAGTTTTCACAATGTGTAATTTACTGTGTAACCTACTGTTCGTGTTGTACCAGCGCCATCTAGTGGCCATTTACATATATCACATATTACATATATAGAACAAGTTTGTCCCAGTTCAGCTACCATAGCTTCCACCTACGAACTTTGGTGAAATCATCAGTTACTAGGGCTACTATCTTCCCTCCATATCTTGCATTCTACAGGGAACTCGGCTAGAGGAAACATGGCTAGTTGCATCCTCCCTCATCCTAGTTTATGGCGGCATCGCTGTTTTATCTCTCACTTTCACGTATTTCCTTGCAATAAAAGTTGAAGTTGGACCTTGCTCCTTTGTCAATGCATTGAAGGAAATCAGGGTTATACTGCCTGTCAATCTATGTACCCTCACACATAGGGAGGACAGAACAATGGTTGATAAGTTCACATCACCCGACTTCCTGCCTCAATTTATCTAATTGTATAGAGACCACCTCTGTCTCTGGAAAGTGCAATCCAGGGAATACTCGGACCGCAATAAGAAAAATGAGGCCTACCTTAAATTGGCAGGAAATATCCACATATAATGCAAACAACTCATTATTTTTACCATATATCTTTCAGATATGGTGATCAACCCTCTTTCCTTGATAAAGGCAACATATAGAATGCCGAAACGCGTTGGAAATTAGAGATATACACTCTCTCTCAACACATTCCAGAGTCTCACATATGAGCCGGAACAGACAGAGAATTATATCTATGTTCACCATTCACTTTGTCACCTCTTTCATCCTTATCCTTCACTATACACATGGGTCTATAACCCATTTGCACTTATTTTCTTTATTGTATTATGACCTATGTAATAAACTGTGATATACTTTTTATACCTTATCATTTCTTGACTAGCCCATAAAGTCCCATCTTTTTTGGTTTGAGGCACCAAAACTCCTTATAAATTTCATATCGGGATGTTGGCTACACCTACTATTTAAGGGCAACTAGGGATCTAACTCACAAGTATCGATTTTTTGGATGGATAACACATCCGTGACCTCCTAGATCCATAGACCCAAAGTCTCCATATTATTTCGTTTTTTGTCGGGCAGCAAGGCAAAAACGCATATATTTATCGACTTAATCAACCCCGGCTTTCCCCTGTCTTTGAACTTTGGTTCACTCACGGAGGAGCCGCAGGGTTCCTAATATTGTTTTCCGGCTACTACTTAAATTCAAGCTGGATTCACTCGCAAGGGAAACTGGGGGCACAATGGGGGACCTTGTGGGTACGGAGTGGGACTCCCTGATGCTAAACATACAATCCAATTTCAAAGAGAAAGAACAGCTAAACTCTGACATCACCGCACTTTTTACTACTTTAAAAAAACACCTCGAAAGGAAGTCAGCCCTACACTGGCACGTCCGCACTTTTGACAGATATATAAAAGAAAACATTAACCCGGCTGGTTTACGTATCCAAATCTTTCCCACATTAGACAACATTACAGCTTTGATGAAACAAGAATGGGAAGATATACTTAACCAATGTTCAAAAAACCTCATGTTACTTCTTCAAGGGGAATACCTCCGACAAAGTAAAAGCCTTGAGGGAGAAATCAAAAAAATCTATGACCAACTCGCCCCATTAAAAACAGCCGCACTTTACAGCACAGAGGAAACCAAGCTAAAGGCACATCTGGAAGAGTACAGCAAGGAGATACTTGTCAAAAAAGAAAAGAAATATTGGCGCGACAAGAATGCATTTACACAAGGCCGCGCATACAGATGGACAAATTCCACAAGATCAAATCGCAACAAAAACCGTGCTCCAAGATATCCTTACCAGCAACAATCCTCTGACTCATCTTCCTACAACTCTGGCTCTGACATGAACAAAGGCAGAAATATGCCCCAAAAAAGTACCACACAAAGGACACCAAGGAACCCCGACAGAAGTGACTGGGCAATACCTCAAGATCAATCAGAAGCCTGTGCATCTGACACCGAAATAACAGAAACTGCTACGAAAACATTAAAACCACATGAAATGTTCACCCGCTCCAAACAAAGGGGTGCTTTTTTAGGCAAAGTTTACAACAAAACCAAAGCGAACCAGGACACACAAAGACAGGAAGACAAGAGGGACTAAATGTCATAAACCTCTCTTCACATAACCTTACTACAGCACAGAAAGAAGTCCTATCTTTAGGACTATCTTTCTGTCCCAACAAAAGTATGGATACTTTCGAAACCATTAAAGATATTAATTTATTTGCACGCAACCTTACACTTAAGGTTTGCTATAGCAAAAAACCAATGACACAACCTACACCAACTCCACTTACAGCCGCTGAATTCAGGGCTATCAGAGACCTCAACCTACTCCTCGAGGAAGGTGGACTAGATGATGTAGAAGACACGGACTCATTAACAGACAGTGATGAAGAAGAACCTGATATCCCACTAACCACTACTACTCAATTCAAGAGGAAATCACCTAAATATCCCCCCATCAACACTAACCCAGCTATAGCACTATTTGTTCGTCAGACAACCAAAGATATTGAACAATTACGCAGAACCACCCACTCTACCAACTTAACTCCAGAACACACAAAAGCACTTAAAGAACTTCAAGATAACCAAGACATTACAATTAAACCCTCTGACAAAGGGGGTAATGTGGTTCTAATGAATAATGAAGATTACAAACAAATGTGTCTTAACATTCTGGAAAACAAAAAATATTATAAACAAATTTCTCCCCTTATGGTACACAGCTTTAATCAAGAATTCTATACACTGGTTGATCAAGCTTACAGCAACAATACCATCACTAAGACCCTCTGGGAGTTCATTCGAACAAAATATCCCAAGGTTCCGACTTTTTATGCCTTACCCAAAGTGCACAAAGATCCACAAAATCCACCCGGACGACCCATCATCTCCGGTAACGGCAGCATTACAGAAAAAATGAGCCAAGTCATTGATGCCCACCTCAAACCTCATGTTACCAAACTCACCTCCTACATCAAGGATACTGGACACTTACTCCAAATTTTGGATAATATATCAATACCTACCAATGCATTTCTGGTCACAATCGATGTCGAAACACTCTACAACAATATTCCCCATTCAAAAGGACTTCACTCAGTACAAAAAACTCTTTATCAACAAAGCGACCATGATATCAACTTTAACACATTTATTCTAACTATGTTGAAATTCATACTTCATCACAATATTTTCTCCTTCTGTGGCACATACTATGTGCAGACATGCGGCGTTGCCATGGGCACTAGCTGCGCGCCCTCTTACGCGAACATCTATTTGGGCGAATGGGAAGAGGACTTCTTAACATCAGAAGAAAACAACTTATATACCACCAATATCATGTTATGGCAAAGATACATCGATGATGTACTCCTCATCTGGAACGGCCCCGAATATCTACTCCTTGAATGTTTAAACAAAATGAATCATAACAGATACAACATGTATTTTACAATGACATACAGCCAAACAAAAATACCCTTCTTGGACACCTACATTTACAAAGATCCAACCGGCAATATCATGACCACCCTATTCAGAAAAGAGACTGCTGGCAATACCGTACTTCATGCTACCAGTTTTCACCCAGAACCCCTCAAAAAGTCCATCCCTCACAGTCAATTCTTAAGACTCAAAAGAATTTGCAGTAGTCCAACTAAATTCCAACAAGAGGCCGATGCTCTAACTGACAGATTGTTAGCACGAGGATATTCTCGAACATGCCTTAAGAAAGCATTTAATCGGGTCAACCAACAAGATCGACATACAATCCTGTTCAACAAAAATAAAAACCCAACAACGGATCCACCACCAACCAGAATAATACTCAGATTCTCCAACGAGCATAATAAAATTCGCAATATATTAAAAAAGAACTGGTCCATCCTTACGGAAGATCCTTCATTGAAAGACTTATTACCTAACAACCCCCTCATCTCCTATAAAAAGACTCGCTCTGTGCATCAAACCCTTGTACACAGCGAAATGAAATCATATAAAGATCCTTGTAAAATCAAAGGCACCTTTCCCTGTGGATCATGCGCACAATGCGCCGTCATTCCCAAAACAACCTCTCTTCTGCTACCTAATGGTGAGCTCTTTTCCCCCAGACATTATGCAAATTGCAAAACGAAGGGGGTTATTTATATAATGAACTGTGAATGTGGCGCTTTTTACATCGGAAAGACGCGCCAAGAATTTGGACTCAGGGTCAACCAACACATGCAAAGCATGTCAATTGGTAACTTTTATTTACCGTTAGGCCGCCACATGTCTCATTTTCATAAATACAGAATGCCGAAAGTTAAATTTTCTGTTCTTGATCGTATACACATTCCAAGTAGAGGGGGAGACTGGAATAAGTCCTTACTACAAACAGAAATGCGGTGGATAAAAAAACTCAACGCTACTAGACCCCCAGGACTTAATGATAACGAAAGTTATCGCCCCTTCTTAGAGGGCTTCGTCTCCGGAAAAACAGACTAAACACACTCTATTCCACTATAATCCCCAGCAAGCTTTTTTTCCTTTCGTACATTTGCAAAGAGACATATACTCTATTTGGCATGTTATCATCAACAGTGGGATGCCCCGCCCTGACCTGCACGGTCCCCCTGAGTGCAACCCACTCTTCCCTTCATGTTATTAATTTGCTGCAATTTATGATGTTTAACAATGTTCTAACATATACTCTCGTTTTCCTAATTATTAGTGATGCTTTTGTATTATACTTTATTTATACCCTTCTTGTGACATAAGTGGCATCTCAATATCCCCGCGCCTTTACTCTGCCATCTCAAAACACACCCGGCACAGGTGACCCCAGAGGCTTCTCCCTGGGGACCTGACAGAGAAATGCTCCCGTTCCCGGGAGCACTATCTCTGTCCTTCCTGTGTCGGCGGCTTCGGGACATCTCCCTTCCATCTGTCACAGGCTGGATGCGCGCGCAGGTCCGCCTGACGCGCTCCACGCCGACACACACACCCGGAAGCCGGGTCTGCGCTGTGACGCTCCGATGCGCTATTGCGCATGCGCGAGCGGGTATATAAAGCCGGGGATTTTTAACAGGGCGCCACTTCCCTCCAGCCGAGGGAACGTACCGGACGCCCAGGACCCGCTGCTCTTCAACACTCAGGAACTTTACTCTCCCTAAAACTGTAAGTTTACCATCCAACAGTGTCGATTCACTGCACTGTTGGATGATTCTTTCAAAATAAATGCCTTTTGAACAAAAGGCTCATATGTATATTACTGTTACTAGGGAAACAACCGGGATACCATACCGGAGCTCCCTCTACTGGTCACAAGAAACAACCACATCCATTTTGTAAGTGTAAAATCATTATTTACTTTATTAAATGACTTACCTCATCATCATGCTCTTCCACACCTGAATATTTACCGTATTAAACATTTTAGGATACCACAAGGGACTTTTCCCCTTCAACAAGAGCAACGATCACAAATTGTAAGTCTGTTAACAAATTTTTACACAAACCACTCCAATATTACCACAAATTCACCTAAACCCCTTCTCACCATAGAGACAGTGATTCCCCCAAATCCTGTGTGCAATATTTTGAGAGAACAGATAACAAGGTCCGGGACCAGACGCCAATGTCACAAGTATGTTGATATACTCCTCTTTTTCCTATTTACTGGAAATATCCACATATAATGCAAACAACTCATTATTTTTACCATATATCTTTCAGATATGGTGATCAACCCTCTTTCCTTGATAAAGGCAACATATAGAATGCCGAAACGCGTTGGAAATTAGAGATATACACTCTCTCTCAACACATTCCAGAGTCTCACATATGAGCCGGAACAGACAGAGAATTATATCTATGTTCACCATTCACTTTGTCACCTCTTTCATCCTTATCCTTCACTATACACATGGGTCTATAACCCATTTGCACTTATTTTCTTTATTGTATTATGACCTATGTAATAAACTGTGATATACTTTTTATACCTTATTATTTCTTGACTAGCCCATAAAGTCCCATCTTTTTTGGTTTGAGGCACCAAAACTCCTTATAAATTTCATATCGGGATGTTGGCTACACCTACTATTTAAGGGCAACTAGGGATCTAACTCACAAGTATCGATTTTTTGGATGGATAACACATCCGTGACCTCCTAGATCCATAGACCCAAAGTCTCCATATTATTTCGTTTTTTGTCGGGCAGCAAGGCAAAAACGCATATATTTATCGACTTAATCAACCCCGGCTTTCCCCTGTCTTTGAACTTTGGTTCACTCACGGAGGAGCCGCAGGGTTCCTAATATTGTTTTCCGGCTACTACTTAAATTCAAGCTGGATTCACTCGCAAGGGAAACTGGGGGCACAATGGGGGACCTTGTGGGTACGGAGTGGGACTCCCTGATGCTAAACATACAATCCAATTTCAAAGAGAAAGAACAGCTAAACTCTGACATCACCGCACTTTTTACTACTTTAAAAAAACACCTCGAAAGGAAGTCAGCCCTACACTGGCACGTCCGCACTTTTGACAGATATATAAAAGAAAACATTAACCCGGCTGGTTTACGTATCCAAATCTTTCCCACATTAGACAACATTACAGCTTTGATGAAACAAGAATGGGAAGATATACTTAACCAATGTTCAAAAAACCTCATGTTACTTCTTCAAGGGGAATACCTCCGACAAAGTAAAAGCCTTGAGGGAGAAATCAAAAAAATCTATGACCAACTCGCCCCATTAAAAACAGCCGCACTTTACAGCACAGAGGAAACCAAGCTAAAGGCACATCTGGAAGAGTACAGCAAGGAGATACTTGTCAAAAAAGAAAAGAAATATTGGCGCGACAAGAATGCATTTACACAAGGCCGCGCATACAGATGGACAAATTCCACAAGATCAAATCGCAACAAAAACCGTGCTCCAAGATATCCTTACCAGCAACAATCCTCTGACTCATCTTCCTACAACTCTGGCTCTGACATGAACAAAGGCAGAAATATGCCCCAAAAAAGTACCACACAAAGGACACCAAGGAACCCCGACAGAAGTGACTGGGCAATACCTCAAGATCAATCAGAAGCCTGTGCATCTGACACCGAAATAACAGAAACTGCTACGAAAACATTAAAACCACATGAAATGTTCACCCGCTCCAAACAAAGGGGTGCTTTTTTAGGCAAAGTTTACAACAAAACCAAAGCGAACCAGGACACACAAAGACAGGAAGACAAGAGGGACTAAATGTCATAAACCTCTCTTCACATAACCTTACTACAGCACAGAAAGAAGTCCTATCTTTAGGACTATCTTTCTGTCCCAACAAAAGTATGGATACTTTCGAAACCATTAAAGATATTAATTTATTTGCACGCAACCTTACACTTAAGGTTTGCTATAGCAAAAAACCAATGACACAACCTACACCAACTCCACTTACAGCCGCTGAATTCAGGGCTATCAGAGACCTCAACCTACTCCTCGAGGAAGGTGGACTAGATGATGTAGAAGACACGGACTCATTAACAGACAGTGATGAAGAAGAACCTGATATCCCACTAACCACTACTACTCAATTCAAGAGGAAATCACCTAAATATCCCCCCATCAACACTAACCCAGCTATAGCACTATTTGTTCGTCAGACAACCAAAGATATTGAACAATTACGCAGAACCACCCACTCTACCAACTTAACTCCAGAACACACAAAAGCACTTAAAGAACTTCAAGATAACCAAGACATTACAATTAAACCCTCTGACAAAGGGGGTAATGTGGTTCTAATGAATAATGAAGATTACAAACAAATGTGTCTTAACATTCTGGAAAACAAAAAATATTATAAACAAATTTCTCCCCTTATGGTACACAGCTTTAATCAAGAATTCTATACACTGGTTGATCAAGCTTACAGCAACAATACCATCACTAAGACCCTCTGGGAGTTCATTCGAACAAAATATCCCAAGGTTCCGACTTTTTATGCCTTACCCAAAGTGCACAAAGATCCACAAAATCCACCCGGATGACCCATCATCTCCGGTAACGGCAGCATTACAGAAAAAATGAGCCAAGTCATTGATGCCCACCTCAAACCTCATGTTACCAAACTCACCTCCTACATCAAGGATACTGGACACTTACTCCAAATTTTGGATAATATATCAATACCTACCAATGCATTTCTGGTCACAATCGATGTCGAAACACTCTACAACAATATTCCCCATTCAAAAGGACTTCACTCAGTACAAAAAACTCTTTATCAACAAAGCGACCATGATATCAACTTTAACACATTTATTCTAACTATGTTGAAATTCATACTTCATCACAATATTTTCTCCTTCTGTGGCACATACTATGTGCAGACATGCGGCGTTGCCATGGGCACTAGCTGCGCGCCCTCTTACGCGAACATCTATTTGGGCGAATGGGAAGAGGACTTCTTAACATCAGAAGAAAACAACTTATATACCACCAATATCATGTTATGGCAAAGATACATCGATGATGTACTCCTCATCTGGAACGGCCCCGAATATCTACTCCTTGAATGTTTAAACAAAATGAATCATAACAGATACAACATGTATTTTACAATGACATACAGCCAAACAAAAATACCCTTCTTGGACACCTACATTTACAAAGATCCAACCGGCAATATCATGACCACCCTATTCAGAAAAGAGACTGCTGGCAATACCGTACTTCATGCTACCAGTTTTCACCCAGAACCCCTCAAAAAGTCCATCCCTCACAGTCAATTCTTAAGACTCAAAAGAATTTGCAGTAGTCCAACTAAATTCCAACAAGAGGCCGATGCTCTAACTGACAGATTGTTAGCACGAGGATATTCTCGAACATGCCTTAAGAAAGCATTTAATCGGGTCAACCAACAAGATCGACATACAATCCTGTTCAACAAAAATAAAAACCCAACAACGGATCCACCACCAACCAGAATAATACTCAGATTCTCCAACGAGCATAATAAAATTCGCAATATATTAAAAAAGAACTGGTCCATCCTTACGGAAGATCCTTCATTGAAAGACTTATTACCTAACAACCCCCTCATCTCCTATAAAAAGACTCGCTCTGTGCATCAAACCCTTGTACACAGCGAAATGAAATCATATAAAGATCCTTGTAAAATCAAAGGCACCTTTCCCTGTGGATCATGCGCACAATGCGCCGTCATTCCCAAAACAACCTCTCTTCTGCTACCTAATGGTGAGCTCTTTTCCCCCAGACATTATGCAAATTGCAAAACGAAGGGGGTTATTTATATAATGAACTGTGAATGTGGCGCTTTTTACATCGGAAAGACGCGCCAAGAATTTGGACTCAGGGTCAACCAACACATGCAAAGCATGTCAATTGGTAACTTTTATTTACCGTTAGGCCGCCACATGTCTCATTTTCATAAATACAGAATGCCGAAAGTTAAATTTTCTGTTCTTGATCGTATACACATTCCAAGTAGAGGGGGAGACTGGAATAAGTCCTTACTACAAACAGAAATGCAGTGGATAAAAAAACTCAACGCTACTAGACCCCCAGGACTTAATGATAACGAAAGTTATCGCCCCTTCTTAGAGGGCTTCGTCTCCGGAAAAACAGACTAAACACACTCTATTCCACTATAATCCCCAGCAAGCTTTTTTTCCTTTCGTACATTTGCAAAGAGACATATACTCTATTTGGCATGTTATCATCAACAGTGGGATGCCCCGCCCTGACCTGCACGGTCCCCCTGAGTGCAACCCACTCTTCCCTTCATGTTATTAATTTGCTGCAATTTATGATGTTTAACAATGTTCTAACATATACTCTCGTTTTCCTAATTATTAGTGATGCTTTTGTATTATACTTTATTTATACCCTTCTTGTGACATAAGTGGCATCTCAATATCCCCGCGCCTTTACTCTGCCATCTCAAAACACACCCGGCACAGGTGACCCCAGAGGCTTCTCCCTGGGGACCTGACAGAGAAATGCTCCCGTTCCCGGGAGCACTATCTCTGTCCTTCCTGTGTCGGCGGCTTCGGGACATCTCCCTTCCATCTGTCACAGGCTGGATGCGCGCGCAGGTCCGCCTGACGCGCTCCACGCCGACACGCACACCCGGAAGCCGGGTCTGCGCTGTGACGCTCCGATGCGCTATTGCGCATGCGCGAGCGGGTATATAAAGCCGGGGATTTTTAACAGGGCGCCACTTCCCTCCAGCCGAGGGAACGTACCGGACGCCCAGGACCCGCTGCTCTTCAACACTCAGGAACTTTACTCTCCCTAAAACTGTAAGTTTACCATCCAACAGTGTCGATTCACTGCACTGTTGGATGATTCTTTCAAAATAAATGCCTTTTGAACAAAAGGCTCATATGTATATTACTGTTACTAGGGAAACAACCGGGATACCATACCGGAGCTCCCTCTACTGGTCACAAGAAACAACCACATCCATTTTGTAAGTGTAAAATCATTATTTACTTTATTAAATGACTTACCTCATCATCATGCTCTTCCACACCTGAATATTTACCGTATTAAACATTTTAGGATACCACAAGGGACTTTTCCCCTTCAACAAGAGCAACGATCACAAATTGTAAGTCTGTTAACAAATTTTTACACAAACCACTCCAATATTACCACAAATTCACCTAAACCCCTTCTCACCATAGAGACAGTGATTCCCCCAAATCCTGTGTGCAATATTTTGAGAGAACAGATAACAAGGTCCGGGACCAGACGCCAATGTCACAAGTATGTTGATATACTCCTCTTTTTCCTATTTACTGGAAATATCCACATATAATGCAAACAACTCATTATTTTTACCATATATCTTTCAGATATGGTGATCAACCCTCTTTCCTTGATAAAGGCAACATATAGAATGCCGAAACGCGTTGGAAATTAGAGATATACACTCTCTCTCAACACATTCCAGAGTCTCACATATGAGCCGGAACAGACAGAGAATTATATCTATGTTCACCATTCACTTTGTCACCTCTTTCATCCTTATCCTTCACTATACACATGGGTCTATAACCCATTTGCACTTATTTTCTTTATTGTATTATGACCTATGTAATAAACTGTGATATACTTTTTATACCTTATTATTTCTTGACTAGCCCATAAAGTCCCATCTTTTTTGGTTTGAGGCACCAAAACTCCTTATAAATGTAACCCCTATGTATTGTATGTGTCTGGTCACTAGATAAGGATAAGCTCAAGAGTGACTTCACAGTGTATACAACAAGAGGAACAAAGTTTAAGGCTCCATGTACACGGGACATTGTTAAAAGTCCCTTTGAATGCTGGAATTTTTAGGATGTTTGAAACGTCCGTTTCGGTCGCGTTTGTACCCGCGTTTAGCGGGCGTTTAGCGGGCGTTTGCGGGCGTTTGCGTTTAGAACCGTTCCTAGAGGTCAAAAAAATTATTCCCCTTTAAAATGGAATAACGCGAACGCCAAACGCGGGTCATCGTGTTCGGTCGCGTTTGGACGCGTTCGGTCGCTTTTTTGCTTTTGAAACGCCGGGAACCACACGTTCGAACGCAAATAATTGCGTTCTAAAAACAGTCCCTGAACACAACTGCCCGCAAACGACCGCAAATGACCTGGTGTACATGGACAGATAAGATAAAATGTAGATGGGTTCAGGGGCTTCTAAAAAAAACGCCCAACTGCTCCTAAACGGCCATTTTTCCAGCGTCCCGTGTACATGGAGCCTAACAGAGTAAGAATGATTAAGAGTTCATGTGAAAGAAGGAAGAATAGCCAGTTGGGGAAGGGAACATTGGTGGCCAGTGACCCTTCCAGCTTGAAGGGTGGCTCTTTGCATGTCTAAACTTGCCCTTCTTAGTGCTGGGTCCCTATACTAGGGCCGCTGTGTTATGGAACTGTGGTATGACCATGGAAGAAGTTAAGCCTTGCATGTGAATGGTGTCCCTCTCCACACCTGCAGGTTGATCCAAGATAAATGTGCTGCGCTGGAGAACTGGTGGAGGATAGTTAGTGTTCTGCACAGTAATGTTGGCCATACACTAGCCGAAAAAACG
Source organism: Pelophylax lessonae (assembly GCF_965119305.1). Classification (NCBI taxonomy): domain Eukaryota; kingdom Metazoa; phylum Chordata; class Amphibia; order Anura; family Ranidae; genus Pelophylax; species Pelophylax lessonae. Next base: position 102,990,560 of record NC_138779.1, on the reverse strand, counting down.
GTCAAAATTCTAGAGTGACGATCGTTCGGCCGATTTTCTTATAGTTAGTGGATGACGAACAATAATCTCTTTCAACTTTTTGGCCTTGAAAAATCGTATGAGAATTTAGAAATATTTTTCCTGATTCCGAAATTCTGAAGTTTTGTGGCTGCCTCGCATGAGAACAATCGTACGACTTTTCGTGCACATGTGCAAAATCCTTTAACCCGGAAGTTAAACAGTTTACAGAATGAACAGAATAAATAGACATCTGTTATCCGCAAAAAATAGTTTTGTGTAAAGTGCATTTAATTTCCACGAACGTTCATTACTAAACTCAACAAACAAGGGCACACAACATGTGAAATTAGACCAATCAATAACAAATCAAAATACTGTAATTATAAAAAAAACTTTTTTGCAAAGAAGAGCCCAGCAACACGCTTTATAGAAATGTCACAAACAATATAATAAAAATTTTACAAACATTATAAAATATATAACGATATACAAAATACCATGATAGATATTTTTGTTGTAATGTTCTCATTGATTTTTATTTCCAAAAAAGACCTTGCAGTGATGTACTGTAATCTTTATTCCAAAAAATAAAATAAAAATATTAAAAGAGGTAGCATGTTTATTCACAGTAGTCATGTGGCATGACAAGTGAGCAGCATATACAGTATATGTAAAGGCGACACATGTACCACTGCGATAGGAGCATAAGAGGCACATATCTAGTAAATATGCAAAGCTTTTGACGTGATTCAAAAGTGACATATGGTAAGTGCAAAACGTAAATATAAAAAGAGGTAGTATGTTCATTTTATGCCAATTGTTCAGCAGTGGTTCATGGGACGCATATATATTTAAATGTGGCACATGCACCACCGCAATTGGAGCACAGGAGGCACATACCTATTAAATATGCCAAGTTTTGGACGTGATCCAAAAGTGAAACATGCCATTTGCAAAACGAAATATGAAGCGTATCTGTAACAATTTAAAAAACAAGAAAAGGTAAAAACCAAACATATACCCCTATAAAATAGATTTTTACATTTTAAACTTTTGCAAGGGTATCAACAGCAGGCAATAAAGTGGATACAGCAGAGCCCCCAAGATCTTTAATTTTCTCGAAATCAGTTGTGCATTTCACATTGTCAGCAAGTAACATCTGTTCGGTGACCCTATTCATAGTGTTCTCTTCAGAGGGTGGATTGACTGCAAGAAAAAAAAGACTGACAATAAAAATGAACAAAATTAAAGGTGTTTGCATTCACTATATGTGCTGTATATGAACATACCTGTACTGCTAGTAATCTCCTCTGACAATGCCATGGGATCTTGTAACTCCACATCACATTCAGCTGTTGGTAAAGCTAGGGTATCTCTGCTGTCATCTTGCATTGGATTGTATTTGATTGGAACAGCAGTCACAGTTGATTTCTTTGGTCTCTCTGTGTTAAAAAACAAAAATACATAGCATTATCAAATGTTCAATTGCAATAATACAAAGTAACTTATGCCAAAATGTTCTGTAATGTAAAATGGTAGCAAATGTGCATATAAATACCCAAGCATTCACAAGCACATCTGAATACAACTTAGATTTGCACTTAATTAAATAAAACATATTGAATACCTTTTTGTATGATTTTGTGGAGTTTGTGCAGGTGTTCTTGCTCTCTCAGCTTAAGGTCTGACCATCTCTTCCTTAGCTGATCCTTGGAACATTGTACTCCATGCTTGCTGTACAGGGCCTCCACAAGCCTCTGCATAATTTTATCTTTTCTGGAGTTTGGCTTGGGATAATTCGCTAATCTGCCATCATAATCTTTTCTTTCCAATATTTTCACCATGGTGACCATCCCCCCTAAAGACATAGCTGTGGCCTTTTTTTTTTGCTTGTGCGCCGATGCTTCGTGGTAGCCATATAGGGTTCTTTAACTCCCGCCAAGTTTCTAGTGCAGATGGCGCAGAAATAAGAAGAAGGGTGGAGTACATGAGTTTCTTTACACGAGGTGACGTATTTCCTGTTACAGTTTAAAGATTGTTGTCACGAACGTTCTCTGTCACCTCTCAAGAGTTTTCTGCTCAGATCACCTCACGAGACTATTCTTCTAAGACTTTTCTTGAGAATTATCGGTAAGTACTTATATTTACTGCTTTAAATAACTTTTTTTGCAAAGATAGCATGTCTGTGAGCATGTCATGAATATTCAAAAAAAAATGTTTTTAATTTTACAGGCAATATGGTTGTCATGTCTTCATCATTATATTGTCATGTTATTCTAATGAGAGTTTTCACAATGTGTAATTTACTGTGTAACCTACTGTTCGTGTTGTACCAGCGCCATCTAGTGGCCATTTACATATATCACATATTACATATATAGAACAAGTTTGTCCCAGTTCAGCTACCATAGCTTCCACCTACGAACTTTGGTGAAATCATCAGTTACTAGGGCTACTATCTTCCCTCCATATCTTGCATTCTACAGGGAACTCGGCTAGAGGAAACATGGCTAGTTGCATCCTCCCTCATCCTAGTTTATGGCGGCATCGCTGTTTTATCTCTCACTTTCACGTATTTCCTTGCAATAAAAGTTGAAGTTGGACCTTGCTCCTTTGTCAATGCATTGAAGGAAATCAGGGTTATACTGCCTGTCAATCTATGTACCCTCACACATAGGGAGGACAGAACAATGGTTGATAAGTTCACATCACCCGACTTCCTGCCTCAATTTATCTAATTGTATAGAGACCACCTCTGTCTCTGGAAAGTGCAATCCAGGGAATACTCGGACCGCAATAAGAAAAATGAGGCCTACCTTAAATTGGCAGAACGCTGCAATACTGTGTATGCATACCTCCCAACCGTCCCGGAATTCGCGGGACTGTCCCGCAATTTGGAGTGAGTCCCGCGGTCCCGCGGAGCGGGCTGAAGTCCCGCAAAATCATCTGGCCGGCCATCTCTTCTCCCCCCTCCTCCTCCCAGCTCCGCCCCCGTCTTCGGCTCCTGCCTCTAAGCGCCGGGAAACAATCAGAGACACAGACTGTAGCCAGGGACGTCTTTAATGCAGGTAAAAAGGGCCTGTAATTTTTGGGGTGCCCAAAGCAGTTGCCCCTTGCCCACGCTTGCCAAATGTCATGGCTTTGTCTAAGCTGCTGTCCCGCTGTGCTCCATTCCCCGGCTGCATTCCGGAAAGCAGAGCCACGGTTGGGACAGCTTGCAGCCATTTCACTCCATATTTACTGCCCGCCCACTGCTCACACATTTTCGCCCCCTGTACCTCCCCCAGTGGCGTACCAAGGGGGGGGGTCGGGCCCCGGGTGCCACGCACTGGGGGGTATCAGCCGGTGTCCTGCCAGGAACGCAGCTCCTTCAGTCCGTGCTGCGGAGGGGAGGGGGGGCTCAGCGGCGGCGGGAATAAGGGGCGGAGCCGCGGCGGAGGAAGGGAGCAGGGCCTCGGCGGGAAGAAGGGGCGGAGCTTCGGCTGGAAGAAGGTGAGTGCCGAAGTGTGTGTGCTGGATAGGAGGGGGATGGGGCAGCTGCATATGAGGAATTCATCTTTCCCTAGCTCCCTGTCCCCTTCAGTGCTCTCCACCCCCCTGGTTTTCCCTGCCCACCCCCAAGTGCTCCCTGTCCCCCCCCAGTGCTCCCTACTCCCCAAGTGCTACCTGTCCCCCCCCAGTGCTCTCCACCCCCCTGGTTTTCCCTGCCCACCCCCCAAGTGCTACCTGCCCCCCCCCCCCCCCAGTGCTCTCCACCCTCCTTTTTTTTTCCTGCCCACCCCCAAGGACCCCCTGATATGTGCCCTCCCAACCCC